>NC_091831.1:85464166-86118055 GCF_037783145.1 Equus przewalskii
AGCACCTAGTATTTTCTTTTATAAAATCACCCTTCCCCTTGCCTTTGAATATATATTGGGTTGGTCTGATCTCACTTCAGGTACAACAGTTGACGTGGGATACAGTTGGGGTATCAAGGTCAGAGGCAGAGTTGGTCAGGCTCTGGCAGGACCATGGAAAGACCCTAAGTAGATACAAATAGAAACTCCCATGGCTCTGCCATGTTGCACAGGAAATAGGAGGCTGCTAAAGTGCCAATGCAGCAAGAATCTGAAGGTCTGGATGTTATGCCTGGGTCATTGCTTGCTGAGTAACATAATTATTGCCTTGGATCATAGCAGAAGTTGTTTCTGGGTGTTGAAGTGGCTGCATGAGTAAAAGGCAGGTGATCCTCTGACCTAGTGAACATCTCCATAGGGGTTGGTAAGACTTTGGGCCTGCCTATGAGCAAAGCAAGAAGGTCACTGAGGAGCCTCATCCACACATTTGCATCCTCATCTTATCTATGTGTGTGACTTCTGCTCTGCTTAGTTGATACTTTAGAGGTAAAACACATTTGAACTGAGTCCAAATTGACATGAGTGCCTTTCCTTGAACCCAAGCCAGATTTTGTGGTTGAACCTAGCACAAGCTGACCATGACATATTAGAACCAAGCAGAGCTGACCCAGGGATGTTGAGCGAAGTAACAGAAATGGGGAGGAAGAATCCCCATTTCTGTTATTTTTATAGCTGTAAAGTTACTATACTGACACTGCTGAGAGAAATCTTGCTACCATATTAGGAGATCCTGCCTAAGAATAGAAAAGCAGAGTGAGAGATGGAGATCAGATCCTGAGGACATCATTTAATCCTGTGCTTAAACCTAGCTGTTTTTTGATTATTCACTTATAGGAGCCAAAAATTTACTTTTTGCTTAAGTTAGTTTGGATTCAGATTGTTTTAATTTTCAACCAAAAAAGGAGTCCTAATTTATTGTGATATGTGGACAGTTTTTGGAGGGATTTCTTGAAGATTCCAAGGATTAAAATTTCCAACTGTGTCAGTTAGGTACCCACTGTCTTTCAGCTCTCATGCCACCCCTCATCTGTTCTAAGTCTAGAGCTAAGCCCACAAACTACATTTCCCAAAACCCTTTGTGAATGGTCTTCCTGTTGGCTTTGGCCAATGAGTGACAGGAGATTAAAAGGGAGGTGGAGGAAAGAAAGGACTCTTCTTGCTTCCATTTCTGGCAACAGAAGCAGACAGCTACGGCTCCATCCTCCAGCATCTTTTGGCACTCCAGGCTCCAGCCACTATCAGCAGCGCCAACAGCAGCTGCATTTCTCCCTCTTAGTGGTTGAGCACTGACACAGGGTGCCCACGCTAAGTCTGACCATCAGTAGCAAGGCAAACCCTACACAGCTCAAGTACCAACCCTGCAGGGCCTTCAAGCTACTAGTGCACCTCTGGTGTCCTCACTACTACTCTTTTGTGTCTCTAAGCCTAGAAATATGAGATAAATGTATGCTTTTGTATTAAGTCACCAAATATGAGTGAGGGAGCATGTTATATGGCACTACAATAGTAATAGATAATTGTTACAACCTACATAACCAATTTAAACCTCCTTTATAAAATGTGGCTTCTGTTTTTCTCTAATGGACACTGACAAATACACCAACTATCCCCACCAAAGTGAAGGGCACAGTGGGACTTGGACAGCTTGATGATTTCCAACGAGGCCATGAAAGTTAATAGGAACGTGGTTCTCCTAGGGACAGGCCAGTTGACCAGTTATCATCCTGGTGACTAGTCCCCGACCTGGTAATTCCCTGGGGATACTCCCGCTAAGTGACACCTGGTTGCCGCTCAGTGAAGGCACAGGTGTCCATGATTAAAGCATTTATTTACTCCACCCCTACTTCAAGTGACTGGAAATACCTTTCCTTGCCTTACCCTCCCAAACGTAGAACAAGAATTGGACAGTGTGTAGGTATCAATATGCAAATTCCAGCTTAACCTCCTGTTCTGAGTATCTACTGCTGCACAACAACCTACTCTAAAATTTAGCGGTATGAGATAACATTTTTTTGTGCTCTCAGATTCTGTGGGTCAGATAATAGGATCAGGCAGAGCAGGGATGGCTTACTTATCTCTGCTGCACAACGTCCTGGGCCCCAGCTGGGAGAACTTGAGTAGGTGAGGTTGATTCAAATGGCTAAGCAGGTGTTATTGGGAGACTTCTTCACTCGTAGATCTGGAAGGTTGGCTCAAACAGAGCACTCATATGTGACCTCTCCATCACAGCAGCCTATGGCTAGTTGGAATTATTATGTGGTAGCTCAGGGTCCCAAGAGTAAATGTTCCAGAAAATAAGCAGAAGCTGCATGGCCTTCACGACCTAGCTTCAGAAGTCACACAGAATGCCTTCTGCCATACTCTCTTGTTTGAAGCAGTCACAAGGCTATCCAGACTCAAGGGCATGGGACATATACTCACCTTTATAGGAAGATAGTCAAAAAATGTGTGTAGCCTTGTATTAAAATCATCACACTCATCAGAATCTTGGAAAATGGCATGCAAATTAGGTTAGCCTTTATTTCATAAATGCTATCTTTTTTATTTTATCATCAATATTGTGCAGCCTCTAGACTAACTGGCTCCAGGGGTCACTAGGATAACCTAAGAAGGACAAAGAACTTTTTGGTTCCCATATTCGTTGGTAGTTGAATTGATCATGTGGTACTATCTGGAAACACAGCTGTCATCTCAAGCCTAGATGCAAAACACCATTTTCACAAATTATGATAGTTAAGCTGCAACTCCACATTGTATCATCTTTTAAAATCGCTTCCTAGCTTACATCCTCATGTGCCGAAAATGATTATACATCCCACAACGTGGGGCAGCATCATCGTCAGATGAGATGGATGGAGTGAGCCAAGAAGAAAAGCAGCCCTCACTACTGATTTTGAGACATTGGTCCTAGTGAGTCTTGTGAAACGATGATAACTTCCTGGAGGCCCCTTGTAACCTAAAGAAGCCTCCCATCACTAAAACAAATCTGCAGATGGATTCCTGATGCATCTGTGTACTCCTGCCAAGGATAGCACTCAGATCCAGATATGTCCCTCCCAACATCCAGTAGCCACACATTAGAGATTTAAATTGAACAGTAAACTTACATAAACTCCACACATTAAATAAAGGGATGGGAAAGCATTCCAGCACTAATTGTCTATCACTGCTTTTATCACAAATGGAAACTATAAGCTGAAATAAAAGGCTGTGGATTATCGCCATGTGGCACCATCCATAGATAACAAAATGTGAGCTGTTCAAAGACTGTCCACAGGGACAAAGGGGTTGAGCATAAAGGCCAAAGTGGTTTGGAATATGTGCTGACTTCAGACTTGTTCCTATTAACGTATGCTCATACTGCTATTACTGGTCCCAATGCTAATTTAGTATCCCCTCTTTAAGCCCTTCTGACATAGTCCTTATGGACTTTTGATTGATTACCTTTTGAGCTTCCTTTTGCTTCTAAAATCTAGTTATTCTACAAGCACAATCACCACTGCCTAGATATTTTGATCAAAATTCAAACTTCCCCAAGGTTTTGTAGCAAACATGACATTACAACTTTGAGCCCAAACTATCAAAATTTTCAAGAACACAATCAACAGCCTTATCTGAGCTCGCCGCCCCCATGTTCCCCATTTGTTGCAATGAATGCTCTCAGTGATGCTTCTCTCTTCCCAACTCTTCTTACTCTCCTTTCTTAGACACCACTTGGACTATGGCTGGAGGCTAGACAGCATCAGCATTGGATGGAGAACAGCTGGAGTCCAGCGGATCTCAGCCATAGATGCTCAGGAAGCACCTGGAGGTGAGTTGGCAGAGTCATACTTGATGGAGAAGGGAAAATAAATAAATAAAACAGAATAGCTCTGTTCGAGGATAATGTTTTGTTTATTATGTTTTCCCTCCAAGGAGTGCAAATACCTTGCCCAAAAGAACATACTGCTGTTCTTGATAAATTGCCAGAAATTCTCTCTGCAAGACTCAGAAAGCAAGATCTCTATTTGTTTCTACGGAAACCTCAGCTTGACATGAGGTACCTCATACTACAGCAATATTCAGACACTAACAAGACTTGACCCACGAATTAGGAGAGAGTGGGAAAAAAAGAGAAAGGCATATTAGAACTACAAAGAGAAATTAGAAACATAACTCTTGGTTCCTAGGCCCTGGAAAGGCATGTTGCCTGGCACATGATGAGTATGAAGTTCCTGTTTATGGAATGAATAATTTCTCTTCTTCAGCTCAGCACTCATACATCTATTGTGTCTGCTGAATCATGCACCCTTCCCTGCTAGAATCCTAGTACCACTCTCCTTCCCTCCACAGAGAGACCTCGCAACCCCTGACCCCAGTGATGCCACTCCCACCCCCTAGAGAAGACTTAACAAGAAGCAAGAGGCTTGGTGAATGCTCCTTGATACAGCCGTCAGCAGTCAGCCAAAGTAAGCCCTACCTGCTCACAGGCACTGCTGCTCTCTGTGCAGATCCCATCTCATCACTTTCACCTCTGCATCCTCCTATGATAGCTACCTCTGCCCAAATTCCTTGTTGCCTTCCATGAGTTTCCACTGTTAAGAACAGTCTTCACCATGCCTCTCTGCCATCGATCTCTCTGCTCCAGGAGCTCAGACACCCTCAGCAGTGACAGCATTTCTCTCCTCATCCTAGGAGAGTGCAGCTACCTGCTTCAGAACCAGCCTCACACTGATCCTGAATGTGCATTCACCCACTGTCCTCAAGCAAGGAAATTCTTTCCAACCCACGCTGGACTATTTTCCCTCCTCTCCTCTCTGTGGTTACTTTAACTCCTGCCTCCATGCCTACACTAATTCCCCACATCCTGCATCAAAAACTAGTTCCTTATCTTTACACTCTATCAAGGACCTGTCAATACAGTGAAGAGGCATCAGAGTTCACTCACAATGATAAGAATACATTTCTCAAAGAAACAGAAAGATGATGGAGAGCAAAGAGATCCAGAGCAAAGGCTCAGTTTGCAAACTCCAGAGAGCGGAAGGAAGTTTGGACACTGGATTTGACCATGCTGGGTGGTAGAGACTGGTGAAAAGAGATTCTGATACTAAAATCGAATGCCAGCTTCCTTCTTTATTGTCAAGTCCTCTAGACATCAAAATGAACTTGGTTCAAAGCTTATAATGGTGGCTGTAAATTTTAACGTGCATCAGAATTACCTGGGGGGCTTGTTAAAACACGGATTATTGGGCCTCACCCCCAGAGTTTCTGATTCAATAGATCTGGGATGAGGGCTGAGAATTTGCATGTCTAACAGGTTTCCAGATAATACTGATGCTGTTGGTCCAGGGACCACCCTTTGAGCATCACCTGTGTAGCAGCTTGGCTTTTGGAGAAAGAGGACTTGCTCTTTGGATACAGGACAGTCTGTGGGTTTGGAGGAGAAAATGGTATAGAGCCCTCCATGAAATAAAGCAAAGCAAGGTGCCCTCAAACTCCTCTGGGTCAGAAAGAGATATCCATCTTCCACAGTCCCTGAAATGAGTAAACAGGAAAGGGGTGAGGGAGTTGGCATGAAGGCCCCTCTCACTCTTCCCATCCCAGAAAGCATCTTCAAGGTCACGGGAACCTAGACACTGGTGCAACATCCTTGGCTATCTTCAGAGCCCAAACCAGAAATCACAGCTCAACAGCTTCTCACAGAGGGCACAGCGCAAAGGTCTTCACATCCCCCCAAGCCCAGAGAAGTGTGTAGTTTATGTTGGTGCCATTTACCTTGGAGTTGAAGCTCAGACACTGTGTTTTGTGTTGATCACTTTGCTTTTTCACAACACAAAGCACCCTTTTTAATGCTGGGATTCCACTAGGCTGCTCCTTTTCTTCCTCTAAGATAGGAGGGGGATGCCTTGTGGATAATCACGCACATTAAGATGCAAGCGTAGGCTTTACCAACAATGAACTCTGTTTCGTGTAAGAAAAATGGAGCTTCCTCACATCCAACCCTGGTCTGTCCTGAAGTCCTCCATGCCTTTAAGGACACAAAGCCCAGCAGTAGAGACATACCTCTGTGGTGTAGTTGCCATGACAATGGACTTTGACACTCAGGGCAATATTAGTTATACTGAAAACAAGGCTGGTGATTTTCCAAGAACAGAAAGTAAACCTGTCCATTTGGGTTGTATTGCTAAGGGACTCATGGTGAGATGTATAAAGTGAAAGATGCAGATAATAGTGAAGATCTAGATTCATGAAAGTAAAAATTAACTGATAAAAATGGACATACCAGGGCCAGCCCAGTGGCATGGGGGTTAAGTTTGTGTGCTCCGCTTTGGTGGCCTGAGGTTCGCTGGTTTGGATCCCAGGCATGGACCTACTGCTCATCAAGCCATGCTGTGGCAGCATCCCACATAAAAGAACTAGAAGAACTTACAACCAGGATATACAACTAGGTACTGGGGCTTTGAGGAGAAAAGAAAAGAGGGAGATTGGCAACAGATGTTAGCTCAGGGCCAATCTTAAAAAAAAAAAATGGACACACCAATCTCTATTATCCATTGTCCATCTATTAGAATCTCACATTACTCTCTTGTTTATTTCTTTAATTATTTGGAACACAACAGGAAATTAGTCCAGTTTAGTTTGGTGCATTTTCACTAAGCATCGGCAGGGTACTATGCCAGATGATAATGACACACAGATGAAAGCATTTGGCCCCTGCCTTCGAGTTGCTCACTGTCTGATCACTTAGATACAGATTACTCCTCTAGCCAGAGGACTCACGGTTGCGAATGTAGTGCTATCATTAGGAGCACAGGCTGTGGAATCAGAAACACGAGGTGTAAACCCTGATCTACAGCTCACTGTGTGACTCTGAATGATTTGATTGATGTCATTGAATTTCAATTTCCCCACCTTTAAAATAGGGATAATAATTCCTCCCTAACAGGCTGTTAAAGAATCAATGAGAAAAAATGCTTGTGCAGCACTAAACACCAGACCTGACACAAAGCAAGAGAATGAGAGGTGTTTTCTTTCTTGGCTCCTGTCCTCTAAGCTGTCTTCCTAAGACTGACATCTAGAACAGGGAAGCAGGCAGTGGCAAACCCTAGTTCCCACCTATCTCTACCCTGAAAACTTAGTTGGGTAGAGTATTAAAGAATTTAAGGGTTTCACTATCAAGTCACTCTGCATGTTGACATCATTCTCATCTGTACCTGGGCTATTGCTTTGAGACTTCTGCTCCCGTTTCTTCCTCATTCAGGCGAATCCCTATCTTATCCATCTTTCCTCCCTATGCCTGAGATCCTGTTTCAGTTTTCTACTTGGTCACCCATGTCCTGTGGAATTACTGACAACATGCCTTGTTCTTTTGGTTTTCCCTTATTTTTACATGAGTCATGCTTCTGTGGCCCCAGTAATGAGTTCTGGTTCACTGACTCATGTGTGACTTCTCATCTGCCTCTTGATCTAACTGGACATATCCCCAGACATTGGGAAGCACTTGTCCTATCTCAGCCAAGACTGGAGCATGCTCTTGGCTCTGGATCAGATGAAAAAGTTCAAGGGATGGGGCACTTGGATGAGATCTAGGTAGACCAGAGACCCTCCATGATAGTATTATGTGACTCCTTTTGAGTCTTGACCCGAACCTCTACTGTGGTGAGCCTAACACCTTCACTACGAACCTGCCTTATCAGGCATGATTGATCTATCCCACCAAGTTTATCCTGAAGTTAAAAATAAGCGACTATCTTGTATACTGTATCTTTTAAGTTTTAGTGGTAGACTTTGATAGCAGCAGGTGTCCAGACTCCTCCAAGATGTGCACCATCCCTAGAATGTGGCCTTAATAAGAAACATGTGATGGAGTCTAGATCAGTTGCTTGAAGAAGTAGCAGAGACCAGCAGATCTGGGCACGAGGGCTCAGTGTAAATCTCTTCCACATAGAGCTTGGAGGTCCAGGGCCCTCAAAGGAGAGTGGAGTTGGCCTTGGAAAAGTCTTTTCAAAATCACAGACCACTGAAAATGAGATTTCTTTTTTCAGAAAATTCTACAGAGAGACCTATCAGCTGTAAGGAGATTCAAACGTCAAGGAGCAAGGATAGAAGCTGGGAAATCCATCAGCAGACCATTGCAAAAGTTCAGACAAAAAAAGAATGGTGGATGAGTTTAAGGTGGCACTAATGGGGGTAAGGAAAATCCATGGGAAATGTTGTCGCATTGATGATATTGCAAACAGAATTTGCTGATGAACTGAATATGTTAAGGAGATGAGTCAAAGAGGATGTCAAGGATTTTGGCCGGACGTCTTTGAAGAATGCATTTGTTTCTTATTGAGATGCAGAAGTTTGAGGGAGAAGCAGCTATGGAAGAAATTAAGAGCTAAGGTTTGGAAATATTAATTTTGAGTTACGTAAGTATCCAAACAGAGATGTGCAGCAGGCAGTTGGATACAACATTCAAACCTGGGGCCCAGAAGAGGAGTCAGAACTGGAGACAAGATGTGTGATTAGCAGGCTGTAGATAGTGTTTAAAGCCATTGGATTAAATGAGATGACTAATGCATAAGTACTGATAGAGTAACAAGGGTCTAAAAGAAAACTTTTTCTCTATTCACAACACTCCTCACACCAAATGTGTGGTTTTCCACATCAAGCAATTCTCCAGTTCTCTGTGGAAACAAACTGGATGTCTTACAATTCAATTCGCCTCTGACACTGACTCCCCAGAGTTAGCACAGACCTCAGAGGGTAAGGGCTCAGTCCCACAAGACCGTCCTCAACTTCAGACGCTAGTCACAAGTATTGGGTGCCCAGGGTACCCAGACTTCTATCCAACTTGGCTATAAATCAAGAATTCTCACAACCCCCTCTTTAGATTCAATAATTTGCTAGAATGGCTCACAGAACTCAGGGAAATACTTTACTTAGATTTACCAGTTTGTTATAAAGGATCCTCTAAAGGATACAAACGAACAAGCAGATAAAGAGATATACAGGGGGAGGTCTGGAAGGGTCCCCAGCACAGGAGCTTCTGTCCCCATGGAGTTGGACTGTGTCACCCTCCCAGCACATGCATTCACCAGTGCAGAAGCTCTCCAAATTCCAGAGTTTAGGAATTTTTGTGGCAGCTTTACCTCAGAGGCATGATCAATTATTTACTCCATCTCCAGCCTCTCTCCTTAACTAGAGGATGGGGATGGGGCTGAAAGTTTCAAGCTTCTAATCATGATTTGGTGTTTCTGGTGACCAGCCCCCATCCTGAAGCTATCCAAGAGCCCTCATTAGAACAAAAGATGCTCCTATTACCAGGAAATTCCACTGGATTTGGAAGCTCTGTGTAAGATGCTCCTATCATTTGTATCACTCATATAAGAGTTTTAGGAGCTCTATATCCCCCAGGCAGAAATGATATATATATATATATATATTTCCTACTATGTCACAGGGTTGAATGACCTAGCCATAAAGCACTTCAACATTTAGAGGCCTAAAAGATGGAGTCGTGATGTTCTAAAATCAGTACAAGAGGCTGAGGATTGAGGACAGAGTAGGCATTAAAGTTCCAGGAATCACAGTGCAGATATCCCTCTGGATAACGAGAAAGAAAAATCTTACTGATGACACAGAAGACCAATAATCTAGCAAGAGTGTTTGTTTAGAGATGCCCAAAACCACAAAATCACGCCCAGTTATTAACAGTGGTGATGAGAATACAGAATCATGAAGGTCTGAACCCAGGATCCTTAAGCTGCTTGGTCTCAGGACCCCACTGCACTCTTAAAACTTATAGAGGTTTTGATTCGGAGGGTCACATCTATAAATGTTTAACATATTAGAAATTAAAACCGAAAAGATTAAGCATCAGAAAAATTGATGTCATCACTCATCATGTAACCTCTGGAAAACTCCATTATATGCCTGTGGAAGAATAAAAGTGAAAAAGGAAAATAACGTCTTAGAGTTGTTATAAAAATGTGAAAATGTTTTTGACCCTGTGGACCCCATTAAATGGTCTTGGAGAGCCTTGTGGATCTCTGGACCCCATGTTGCAAACTACTCATCTAAACAATGGCTAACAGTAGAAAGTGAGTGAGGAGTATTTAAGAAAAAGACCAGAAATAATGTGAATAATGAACTGTTGAGGGTGGTAAGCATGATGGAGGTGTCTCACACGACACCCAAATTTGGGCCAGGAGACTGGCTGTAGAGTGGTGTCCTTCAGTGAGATAGGACATGGGTTCCAAATGCATGTTATGACCCATCAGAGAGCAGAAAATTCAACTAAATCAGTGGCAACCACCACCAGTTTAAATGAAATAGACTAGAATATAAAATGCTATGAACTGTTTTGATTATGTGTGTACATAAGTATATGAATACTGAGTCACTGTGAAATGTGGCCTCTAACATGAGTCGAGTTTGAGAATCTTTGAGTCAGGGAGAACCAGAAGAAACAGCCTCCTGACGGGCATTCTTGCCTCTAGTGTTGTTCTCCATTCCAAAATGACTTTCCGAAGTCGCTTTACATGACAATCCTTTATTTAAAGTCTTTCAGTGATGTCCCTCTTTACTACAGACAAAATCCAAACACCCCACATGACACAGAAGGCCCCAGATGGTCTGAATCTGTCACCTTTAACTCTTGACATTCTCCCACAAACATCCTGTTCTCAAATTAAAAGAATACCTTTCAAAACTCCAAATATGGGGGCTGGCCCCGTGGCCGAGTGGTTAAGTTCGCGAGCTCCGCTGCAGGCGGCCCAGTGTTTCATCGGTTCGAATCCTGGGCGTGGACATGGCACTGCTCGTCAGACCACGCTGAGGCAGCGTCCCACATGCCACAACTAGAGGAACCCACAACGAAGAATACACAACTATGTACCGGGGGGCTTTGGGGAGAAAAAGGAAAAAATAAAATCTTTAAAAAAAAAAAAAAAAAAAAACTCCAAATATTCCTTGATTTATCTGGTGTCTCTATGAACCGTGCCTTGTTATGTCATTTCTTCTGCCTAGAATTCTCAATATTTAGACACAACTCATGTTCCAAGATCCAACTCTTTTAGATGGAATGGAACATGACCAGATCCTCATCAAAACTTCCTCTTCCTGGCCACGCAGACAAGCAACAATCCCCTAGCCTTTTGTATCTATGTGGGGCATATGACCAGCTCTGGCCAGTGGAATGTAGGTAGAAAGTGATCTATGCCACTTCCAGGATAAGTCCTCAAAATACTCTGTGCCATCCTCCATGTTTTCCCTCTTCCTTCTTCCCACCACAGATGGAGAGGACACTGGACCCTAACAGATGTCAGAATTAGCATAGCAAACACATCCCCAACCCCTGGATTTTATGAGTCCAAAATAACCATTCATTGTTCTAAAATTTTATGAGTGGGGTCTGTGTGTTTTGGCTGTCAAGATTAATACACTAGGTTTGACCCTTTGACATTTACCAAATTCCCTCATCATTTTTCAGAAAGGAGATTGAGAGACAGGCAACCCTCTTAGTGCTAAGCTCTTGTTACAGTCACCAGTGTTTCCTGCCTTCTCGAATCTGTCCAGAGTCAACAATAGGTCCAGACAACTGGAAATGGAGCAACATAAAACCTCTGTTTTTCCAGGGTTTATGATACAATGGGGGGCTCATCTCTCTATCATGCAGTCACTCATCCTTTTCACAGATCCACAGGAAACAAATACAGCTCATGACAGGCCTTGTAGACCATGGTAAGAATTTGGATTTTGATGTTGTATGAAATGGGGAGCCATTCAGGATTTTCAGCACCAAAATGGCATTAGATAAGTCAGAGTTTTAAAGATGTACCCAGCTTACTGTGTTGAGAATAGACTGTGTGTGATGGGGGAAGGGTAAAGAAGGACGATCAGTATGGAGGCCATTGGGTAACTCACAATGAGATACTAATGGTGACTTGGTACAGAGAGTTAGCAGTGGAGGTGGTAAGAAGTGTCTGGATTCTGGATATATTTGGAAGATAGAGCCAACTTGATTTCCTGTTGTGATACACTTAGATATCATATCTCATTTCCTCTCTTCATTTAGCCCTCTGCTCAAATATAATATCTTCTGTGGGTTCCCCAAACACTCCATTTAAAACAGCCCTCTCATGCCCTATCACTCGCCATCTTATCCTGCTTTCTTTTTCTTTGTAGTATTGTGTACTTGAAATTATATTGTATGTGTATTTGTTAACCTGTTCATTATCCATCTCTCCAAAGAAAATGCTCGTTTCATGAGGGCATAGACTGGTCTTTGTCCTCATCATATCCTCAGAGCCCTGACCCATAGCTGACACTCCAACATTTGTTAAATGAGTCAGTGAACTGATTCAATCAATCTTGTTGGAGCCACAAATCTTGTTCTAACACATCGGACAGTAAATAGAAGGCCCTCCTTTGCAGTGTATGTACTGGGATGCAGGTCCGTCTCAATGGTAAAAGAAAGAGGTGTCCTGGCCTCAAGCCTGGCCCCATTTGATCTATGTGCCCAGAGCCAGAGTCTCACCAAAGGGCTCTGGCTCTGCATACTGCTCATATATTTTCGTTTCCTCATCCATCTTCCTCAACAGCCTTCCATAAATTTCCAATTTTGATCTATGACTTAGGAACCAGGATGGAAACCATATTGTCGTACTTATGTGTAGATCTTTTCATTGTCAGTCAAGCATCTTAAAAAATACTTGCCACTATCATCAATGCTAAGGAAAATTAACAAAACACACCTTAGCCTTGCCAAAGGGACTGAAGAGTTACAGATATGATGACTTTCATGGGAAACACTTCCTGATTATTGAAGGATATGTTATGATACTCAATAGGACCAAGGCCATTGGCCTCACTGGCAACAGCTTTATCTGGAATTGTAAGAGACAGCCTGAAAAGTGAGAGACACATGGATCTGCTCAAGACTGGGAAGCCAACAGCTGAGTCTCTTTTATCTGTCAGTTTTGTTCATTGTGTACCACCTCATTAGCCTCAGTGGAAAACATCCTTTTCCGAGAATTAGCGATGCTGCAGGGACTGGTGAGCTGAGAGCCACAGGAAAGTCATCAAAAGGGAGGAGCTGGGGAAGAAATGACTGCTTTAGTAAGGCTAATTTTGCAGAAGACAACTGATCCAGTAAGACTCTTGAAATTAACAACCTAGCTCATTAACAATCAACCTGTCCCTGAGTCGCTGCCTGCTCCTCCTGTTCCTGCTTTCTGTCTAGCTCCTGAATACCTAACCTCCTTTCAGACTACTTACATCAGAAGTGGAAACATTTATTGCATACTTACTAGATGCCAGGTACTGACATCATTTCCATTGTGTTTTCTCCTGCTATAAAACTCTGGAGGAAGGCACCTTTATTATCCCAATTCTACACATAAGAAAAGTAGCTTGCCCAGGCATACAACTAAATAACAGATCAGTGCTGGACAATTACTATCTAAAGGACCAGCATTGCAACAACTATTTTAAACTATCATCACCTTCATTATTCTCATAACCTAGTCCTCTAATTTTAGTCCTCATTCTGGTGCAACTAACTGCACCTCTCCCAGCAAAAGCACAGGCCAAATTCCCAGCAACTCAATCATCTCATTGCCCACCTCTTCCCCAGGAAGGGACGTTTAGATTTTTGACTCTAAACCTCCAATGTTAGCAGGTTCCCAGGGCCCTTAAGACTTCAATGGAAAACAAAGAAGCTCCCCTGTTAGCAATTTTTAAGCGTATAATCCAGTATTAACTATAAGCACTACACTTAACAGCAGATTTCCAGACTCATTCATCTTGCATAACTGAAACTTTATACCTGTTGATCAGCAATTCACCATTACCCCTTCCTGTCATTACCACAATAATTTTTAAAAGGGGGGGACAGGAGGAAACCTTTAGGGGTGATGGATATATTTATTACCTTGATTGTGTTGACATTTTCAGAGGTGTATGCATACCTCTAAACTCATAGCACCATATACATTAACTATGGAGCGATCTTTTGTATATCAATTACATTTCAATAAACCTCTTTCGAAAGAGGCATTGCAACCATAAATTTTTCTTAAAAAAAGATAAAAAGAAAAACAAAGCTCTCACTTTGACTGACAGGGAGGTGATCTGGCAAGAAAGATCTCATGACTCCCTACCGCAGAGCTTCCAGGGGGCACCTGAGCAGGTGGCTCTTGATGCTGCTGCGGCTGACAGCACCTGGCTTGTCATCTGCATGCCTCTGAGTCTTCCCAAATGAATTCATTCCAGGTGTGCTTGATTTTGCACACCAGAGCAGTCAAAGCCAAAGGCAGTGTTCAAAAGGTATTAGTTTTGTTATGGTATCACTTTATTTTTTTATGGAAATATAATTGACATAGAGTATTACCCTAGTTTCAAGTGTATGATATAGTGATTTGATATTTGTATACATTGCAAAATAGTCACCACAATAAGCCTAGTTACAGTCTGTCACCTTACAAAGTTAATTCAATATTATTGACTATATTCGCCATGCTGTACATTACATCTCCTGACTTGTTTTACAACCGGAAGTTAGTACTTCTTAATCCCCTTCATCCATTTCACCACCACCCAACCCCCCTTCCCTCTAGCAACCACCAATGTGTTCTCTGTATCTAGGAGTCTTGGTTTTGTTTTTTTCGTTTTCTTAGATTCCACATATAAGTGAAATCATGCGGCATTTGTCTTTCTCTGTCTGACTTATTTCACTCAGCGTAATGCCCTCAAGATCCAACCATGTTGTTGCAAATGGCAAGATTCCATTCTTTATTATAGCTGAATCGTATTCCATTATATATCTCTCACATCCTATTTATTCTTTTAGTTAAAAAATGCAATATAAGATTAAAGAAAATGCTCTGAAAACCACCCACAATCTAACCACTCTAACAGAACAATTTTCCTTTTCCCTCCTTCAGACATATTTTACATGGTTGTGACTGCAACAAACTCAGAATTTTTAGTCTTTATTTTACTAAACATTCCATCATAAACGTGCTTTTCAGTTTTAGCATCCTCAAAATGCCATCTTCGTGGTTTTATAAAACGGCATCATGTCAGGGCAACATAATTCTTAAACAATCCTCCTAATGTGGGCTAGTTGATTCTTTTTTTTAATTTTTGTTATAATTATAGTTTATATACCAGAGTATTTGCAACATGCCAGGCATTTTCTAAGTGCTGCATGTTTGTTAACTAATTTGATCCTCATGAAAACCTGCCATTTAGACTGCAACACTATTATCTACATGAAGAAATTGAGGCTTGGAGAAGTCACATCACTTGCCCAAGGCCACCAGGTAGTTGAATGGGAAAGCTCACCCATGAGTCCAAGGACATCTGATTCCTCAGTGTACATGCTGAACCACTGTACCCCTTTCTCTGCTTCAACAAACTTACCTGTGCAAATGTGGAGTTTTTCCAAGCAAATATTTCCTTAGAATAAATTCACAGGGTCTGAAATCACTGGGGCAAGAAATATGAATGCTTTCATGTCTCTTACTAAATATTTCCGAATGCCATTCAAAAGAGTTCTTTCCACTTCAAACTCCACAAGCAATGAATAATCATGCCAGTAGAACCATATACCGGCCAACATCAAGTTCTATTATCATCAATTTTCATTTTGCTCCTTTAATGGCTGCAAAACGATTTCCACATGTCTTTTACATTAGCAATTCTTTGAATACCAAAAATTATAGGCACTTTACCATCATTTCTTTGCTAATTACATATGCACTTTTCTTTGATCATATTCTTTACACGTTAAACTATTGTGTTCTTGAGAGTGTTTATGCATTTGAAAAATAAGATCTTTTACCCTTTATCTTTCTTCTTAACCTGTCGGATTTGATATAAAGATTTTCTAAGTAAGAGTCTTTTTTTCTCTCAAATTCATTATGTTCCGTTGTCCAGAGGTTTGTCTGTCTCTTTCAAAATCCATGCAACTATTAGATTTTGTTGCTGTATTGACTCCAACGTGAGGTAGGATGGCAACTTAGCAGTAATGCAGCTTTTGATACTCAAGATTCTCATTAGAAAAATAGGGTTAATATTGTATATGTCATGTGGTAGTTGACAGGAAAAATGAAATCAAGTCCCCGAAACTACCAGTGTAGATCCATCTTATTTTCTATTATTTTGAATAGAAATTTTTTTTGAGGGGGGCGGTGACTTCACATCCTCCTATTGATAGTAGTTGAATTAAAAAATGCCTATTGAGTTTTAAATCTTTTGTTATGCCCATCTTTTACATTTTGAAGTATAATAATAGTTGTTAAATTGCTGTAGACTCTCTAGGCACTCATGCCTAGAAATATTGCAATATTTATGTCTTTTATTTCTTTTTCATGTCTTATTATAAGAATTTTCAAAACAACATGAGCCACTATTGGGGACTGTGGGTATCCAAGAACTTAGAGGTCTCCTCTCCATCATGTGATGTTGTGGGATGGTATTTTGAGATGTCATCCACTCACAGTTTTTTGTACCCCTTGCGCTTTCCAGCCCCTTCAGCCAGCAGCAGCGTTGCTTTGTTGTGAAAACAGGCATACCATAAAAAATAGTTAAGAGGCTTCTGGATTTCAAAAATCTGAGTTTTGAAGATCTCAGGCTGCCATGTTCATACCATGTGACACTGTGATTTATAATAAGAAATATATATTTGGTCTTCATCACTGTTTCTGACACAGAGCTGCTAAAACCCTTGGAATTCCTAAATGATAAGAGCTATAAAGGTGTCTTAATGTTCATAACAAACCCCTTCCAAGCACACATGAGTTTATGTTAATGAGGTGACTTTTGGAAAGCACCTAAGGATGGGGGATGGTTACCAGGAGAACCAACCCTGTGATTTGGAGAGCTGAAACTTTGAGCCCCTCGCCCTTGACCTCCGGTTAGGGGAGAGGAGCTGGAGGTGGAATCAATCACCAATAGCCAATGATTTAATCAATCATGCCCATGTAACGAAGCCTCCATTAAAACCCAAAAGAACAGGGTTCAGAGAGCTTCTGGGCTGGTGAACACATGAAGATTTGGGGAGAGGGCATGGAAGCACCTCACCCTTCCCCATACCTCCCCCTATATCTCTCTTCTATCTGGCTGTTCCTGAGTTATATCCTTTTATTATAAGCTGATAATCTATTAAGTAAAATATTTCCCTGAGGTCCGTGAGCTACTCTAGCAAATTAATCGAACACAAGGAGGGGGTCATTGGATCTCCAATCTATAGCTAATTAGAAGCACAAGTGACAACCTGGACTTGCAATTGGCATCTGAAATGGCGAGGTGGTGGGGGGCAGTCTTGTAGAAGTGAGCCGTTAACCTGTGGAATCAGAAGCTATCTCCAGGTAGATGGTGTCAGAATTGAGTTCAATTGTAGGACACCCAGCTGGTGTTGGAGAATTGCTTGGTGGTGTGGGACAACTCCACACACACTGTGGAATGGGTATGTTATACCACAAATAAAATATTTGAATTGTTGATAGAGAGACCTTCACCCTCAAACTAGGTTAAGATTCTCTAATCAGAAAGAAGGAAACAAGCAAGGTGGCCCCAAGAAAGCGGCTGACCCCTGGAGAGGAGGATGACGGAAACTCAAGTTTGGCTGGTGAAGTCCAAGAGCAAATTATTGAGCAGAGTTGAGGAGATGCACAAGAAGCCTTAAATTTCTCTGACTGTGGCCAACCGTTCCTTCTCCCAGATTCTGCACAGCCAGACTCCAGTTTGGTATCAGTCTACACGCTCCAAGGTACCCTCCTGCAGCCTCAGGTACTGCAGAGGGCAACCTCTCCTCAGACTCAGAACCTTGGAATGGGGCAAATTTCAGAAGGAGAAGAATAAGGAGCACAAGCATTAAGGCCTGCAATCCTTTGAGTCAGAAGGATGAAGAAGCTAAGTTCTGGTAATTCAGGCTTAGTGATAGAAGTCATCAGTCCAAGGGTAAGGGAGTTTGGTCAGCTCTGTGCTCTTTTTCCCAGGTCCTTGACGTCCCACCAGCATCTTGGAAGAAAAATCTATATTCCCCAAAGACATTCCCCAAAGGGGATCTTATAAAAGTATTTTAAGATCCTTTGAAATGTGCGAGTTCTCCTCAATTTGAATTTGTAAAACAACATTCACTAGAACTATAAAGTCTTGAGTATTTCTTTCTAAAAAATTCAAATCACTGTTTCAACAGGGTTAGGTTCTAGGAGGAGATGAAGAAAAATGTGCTGAGTGGTCTGTCAAACTCAGGTGGCATGTGGCCGTGACCCACCGTATCCACAGCCAAACCATTAGGTCCACATACCTTCCACTCATGGGTACGCAGAGGCAGTGGCCGGGAGAGGGCAGTGGGGGCAATGCAGGTCTGGGCACATGGCTTCATTGAGATTCCTCCCACACTAGCCCCCAAACAAGCTCCCTTTACTGCCTGAGGTTTTCAGGGGATGCAGATGGCAAAGGATTAAATGCTGAATAATTTTATTTATTATTCCTAACTCATGGCCCTCACAGAGGGCTGGAATGGCTCCCGAGCTCCCTGGGGCCTCAGAGCTGCCTGTGGGTCTGGGCTGTGGGTATGCCTGTGGTTTGGGGTTTGTTCTGCTTTCATTGTGAGCCAAACCTCCAACAATCCCCATGCCCTGGGTGGTTACTATTGATTTATGCTGGCTGTGAAGCAAGAGACAGAGGCAGCAGAGTGAACGCAGCACAGTGGCATACTGATGCCAGGGCTAGGATATTTCTGTCATCAGGAACAGAGCTCCGAGTGCAGATCTGGCATGATCCCAATTAAGTATCGGGTGACAATTAGATGATTCACTACTAAGATTTTGGAGGTTTATGGGTCCTCTCCATCTCTGGATGTGCTCTCGTCCTTGTCAAGCGGTAATTACAGAGCTCCGTTCCAATGTCTTAAAGGGCAGTGCCCCGCCCCCAGCCCGCTTTCTCTTCTGACTTCCAGGGTCCTTCTTCCATTTTGCCACTGTGAGAATTGTGTGTTTTCTTCACTGTCTGTATAACTTTTCCCCAAAAATGCACCGGGGAAGAGAAGGAAAGTCTCAGTGTCCTCTTCCTGCTCCAATGCCACAATCTCTCATTTCTCTGAGCACGTCACTGTGCTCGCTCCTCCGTATGCCCTCCATGTCTCATCCACCTGAACACTCCTAGATGGCCTGCAAGACTGAGATCAGGGGTCACTCACTCCCTTGTGAGGGCACTCCCGATTCTGTTCAGATGCCCTGCTCTGCACACCACCTGTGACCTCTGTAAATCCCTCCGTCAAAACCACTAAAACATACAAGTGCCATTGTTTTAAAAGTACAAACACCTTCCCCACTGGGAGCCTCCAGAGGGACAAATGAAGGATTATTTATCCTCAAGTCTTCACACACTGTAAGCAGACAAAGTATTTGTTCAATCAAAACATTGTTCTATGCCAAAATAGGAATTTCAGAATCAGAAGGACGTGTCTGACATTGGCCAGTAACCTAACTCTCTTTGTCCAAATTGTCTCACACACCCTCCAATTCTGAAATTAATATATGCTGAAATAATTATCCTAATTTCCCAGTGTGTAAAACATTTGGAACTTAAGATACTGTCCAACTGAAACCTGCCGTCTAAATAACTAAATTGTGGGGCCTGCAAAATGAGACAAAGTCGTGTGGCCAGGAAATGACCTACCCCCTTCCAGAGGGTTAGTAGCTTCTAAACAGAATGGAAATGCTTATTTTATTTATTTATTTTTTTTGAGGAAGATTAGTCCTGAGCTAACTGCTGCCAATCCTCCTCTTTTCGCTGAGAAAGACTGGCCCTGAGCTAACATCCATGCCCATCTTCCTCTACTTTATATGTGGGATGCCTACCACAGCATGGCTTGCCAAGCGGTGCTGTGTCCGCACCAGGATCCGAACCGGTGAACCCCAAGCCACTGAAGTGGAACGTGCGCACTTAACCGCTGCGCCACCGTGCCGGCCCCAGGAGATGCTTATTTTTAAATCTTTTCAAAACAGCAGAGATACAACTGCCCTCATTCAAAACCTACTCAGACACTACAAAAGATTATTAAAAATGATAAGAGAGTCTTCCATGATGTTTTTTCAAAGATTTTGATCACAGCAATGACATTTTACTTCCAGAAAGCTACAAACCCTTATTACTCATGATGCACTCTGATATACTCTTTCTAGTCCATTCTCTCCTCTTCTATCTCATTTTTTACAGGAATACTGGTTGTGAATCCAAATAAGCTCTTTTCTTGAGTTGCACCGATCTTAATTTCCTGGCTTTGATGATGTACTGTGGTTACATAAGATGTTATCTTTGGGGAAGCCGGGTGAAGTGTATACAAGAACTGCCTGTAGTAGTCTTGCAATGTATTGTTAGTCTTAAACGAGTTCAAAAAAAAGAACTTGAAGAATATAGGTTGTGAATGTTGAAGTGGCTTTCTAACCCACTAATGAGTTCCATAATGAGTTTGTAAGCATTGATTCTGCTAAGTAGCTTTATACAAGATAAAGCTACTTATTCCTTATATCCAGGACTAACTAGTTTCATGAAATTGCATAAGCCATAACAATAAAAGGAATGACGTTATAAGCACCCAAGAAAGAAAAATGTGGAAAATTATTTGAAAAAATAACTATGAAACATTACACAAATCTTTTCAAACTCTTCAGATAGAGAAGCATAATATATACATACTATACAACTGTTAATTATTTGATTAACGCATAGATTTAATTTTATCCTAATCATAAAACTGACTAATTTTGAGGGGAATTGATGAAACGATTCCAAAGTTCACCAAGGCAAATAAAGCAAAGATGAAGAAGCCTAATGAAGTTGTCTAAAAAGACAATAATAAATCAGAATAGGCAGAGGTGTGCTGGAGCCACACCTGAGGAAGGTACCAGCTTGAGAGAGCATATTGTCAAATTTTTAGGAATTTTGTGATCTTATTGAGGTCACATCGGTAACTTGGAATCAGTGGGAATGTTAATTCCACACACTGCCTATTTGGAAGGAAAATTATAGAAAACTGCCTTCCAGCAAATATAAGAGGAAATTTGGAGGGAAAAAAGGTACATACTAAATGTCATAACAGCCTTAAAATATGCAATAGCAATTAACATAATTAATTTTAATCAAATATTTGGCTCTGGAAGAATGTTTTAAATTTCAAATGAATGAAAGAAATAACAAAGAAAAAAATATAGATATGCTGCTTAAAAATTTACAAGTTTTGTATTTGATTCTAATTTGTGTTAATAATTCCTCCCCAAATCCACAATTCCAAAGTAAGTTTAGAAAAATATTTGCAATAAATAGCAGACAAAAGTTTAATAATCCTAACATAAAAATTACTTATACAATAAATATGTAGAAACCCTAAAACTCTAAGAGATAAATGGGTAAAAGCCATGAACGGAGAAGTCACAGGAAGCTAACGCAATGTAGATAATAAGTATGAGCACTGGGGCCAAGATTAACCTTTAAAATGTACAAATTTATACCTTTGAAATGTGCCACTTAACAATGTACATATGGAAATACTGAGGCTAAGCTCTTCTGGCTGCACCACCGTCTCCTTTTTTTCATTATCATCATCTCCATGGTTGCCCAAAGGCACCCTCTCCTTCCGCTCCTTTGGCTCAACTGCTAACGTCTAGCATTCCTAAGGCTCCATGAGGATTTCTACTTACTGAACACCATGGCTTTTTTCTCCCTCAACCTCCTTATTTCTATAGAACATTCCCCATCAATCCATTTCAGTCCACAAAGTCCCCAGACGCACCCTGGTTTTCCTATAATGACACCTCCTCTGAGGTCTCTAATGAAAAGTCTGCAATCTCCTTTCTACTTGTTCCACAGTCCTCACAGCCCCCATGCTTTGCCTCCATCATGACATTAAACCCATTGACCTCTCCACCTTCTCCAGATCTCTGTCTCCATCTTCCTTCTCATCCAACTTAGATTCCATAGCCCATCGTTCTCTTCAAAACCACTAAACTCCCCAACTTCTCCTCCCTTCCATAAAGCCATTGGGCAAAACTGCAGCCATAGATGAACCTGGTTATTTATGTCTCTATACCTGTACATAACCAGGCTTGATTAACAAAGTCACCCTGTAAGCAAGTTAACATCACTATAAACACATTATCATCAATTACAACTTCCTGTTGCCCCAATTATGCTTTCATGACCAGCTTTTAAAATATCTTCTTGACATTCCACGAATATCCAACTTGTCTCTCTGCCTCCCTCAATCACTTAGCCTCAATCTTTACTGAGAATATTTAAGCCAACACACGATAACTCCTTCAAATTTCCAACGCCAATTTTATGAACTTGTCTACACATGGACCTATCCTCTCCTCCAACCCTCCTAACTAAAGAGAAAGTGCTTTTCCTCCTATTTTAAGACCAATTGTTATATCAGTACCTGGGCACCACCCCCTCTTACCTGCACCAGACCTTGTTTATCTTCTACATCTATGGCTGTTTCTTCTCCATCCTTTTCTGATAATGAAACTTTGGAACCCTTTAGGACTTTATTCCGAGCTCTTTTCTTCCTCCACACTTGTCCCTAAGTAATCTCATGAACTTCCATGATTTGAAAAACCATCTATATACTAATAAATGTACCTACCACTGATGCACTAATGGCCACTAAGTTTACTCCGCCACCCCAGACCTCTTACCTGGGTTCTAGGCACATATATGCACCGCTGACTACTTAACTTTTCCCCTTGGAGTTCTCAGATCAAATTCAGTACTCTCAAACCTAATACCCGCTCTCAACTTTGCATCTCTTCTGTTTTTCCATTCATCATAATCATCCACCCCATTTCCCATACCAGAAATTTGAAATTAATATTTAACACATGCTTCTCTTTTCTTTCACCTTCCAGAGATGATAAACTACCCATTCTACCTCATAATTATATATATATATATATATATACATTTATATATTTTTTTTACTTCTCTCTGTACCTGCAACCAATTTAGCTCAAACTATCACTGTCCTTCCACTAATATACCTCAAGAGTCTTCTCTCCCCAAACCATTCTCTACACATTCTAGCCACATTGGTCTCTTTAAAACACTAATATGATAATGTTACCTGCCTGCTGAAAATTAAGATATCTGGTTTCCACAATTCTTAGGATAAGGCCCCAGTCCTCATTACCTCTCCAGTCCAGCCTTGACCCTGGCCCCCTTCCTACCTCTTAGTGCCTTGCCACAATGAAAGTCTCTGTGTATGTCTCAACAAGCCACACTCTCTTTCCTCTCCAAGTGTTCGCACATCTCATTCTCTCTACCTGTGATGCCCTTTGCCAGGAGACTCTACTCATCCTTCTGTATCAGATGAAGCCTTACTCTTTTAGAGAAGCCTTCCTGATCCCTCAAAACTAAGTCATTTGCCTCCTCAGTCTCCCATAGTAGCTTCTCCTTTACAGCATGCAGCATATGCACAAATAAATGATTGAGTTGTCACTTGTTTCCTTTTTACATCTGCCCCAGAGTATAAATCCAAGAGAACAGGGACTGAGGCAGTCATCTCCCCACTTTATCTTAGTGTCTAGTACAGTGGCTGGCACACAATAGGCTCCTTAAAATATGTTTTAGCGAATTAACATATCTTCACCTAAAATATTCAGGAATAATCTTAACAAGAATTTCAAACATTGTCAAGGGTGCAGTGAAATATGCCCAATTGTACTGTTCTTGGAAATATAATTTGTCACAACCCTTTTAAAAAATAATTTTACATTACATATTCCATGTGTTACTTTTGAAGTATTAATTCCACTCCAAAGAAATAAGCTTGAGCACATGAACAAAAGCTTACACACAGATGTTTCTTGTCTCATTATTTCTAACACTGAAAAATTATAAACAATATAAATAGCCAACAATAGTTAAGCAAATTAAGGTTTGGCATCTAAATATGGTATTATTTCACTACTTTTAATTATGTGTGAGAGTTTGCAATAACTTTGGGCAATGTTTATTTCTTAATGTTTCTGAATAAGCAGTGTACAAAATTATACAGACAGCATGAACTCGCCTATGTAAAAAAGCATATATAGAAAAAAATAAAACTATAAAGAAATAAGAGCCATTATAAGGATAACAATAATGATAATAATGATGACAGCTAGCACTCACTGATCATTTGCTGCGGCCAAGCATCACTATGTCTTACATCCCCTAATTCATTCAATGCTCACAATAATCTTATTATTCCAATTAGATTAGAATTATCCTGATTTTTAAGATGAGAAAATGAAGTCTCTGAACAGTTAAATAACTTGCCTAAGATCACCCAGGATGTCCGATGACAGAGTCTGAACACTTTAAAATAATAAAAATATCCCCAAATAAGAATCATACCATTTCTTGATGATATGATTATATGCGATTCTTTCTGCATTTTCCTATTTTCTGTAATGAACATGCATAACTTTGATAAACAGAAAGAAGAGTTTCATCTAAAAAAAAAAAACTCCATTGGACATAATTTAAATTTACCAAATTCTTATTAACTTATAGGACTAAGAAGAGGTTCTTACTTGGGACAATCTTTATGCCAAAACAATCCTGGAGGCTGAATTGTGAATTATGAAAGTATATCTATCTCAGAGGCCTACTGCATCACCCTACAGTAACTATTATGAGAAGTATCAAGGCCACCTGGTTGCTTTAGAAAATTAAACCGTGAGCATTATGTTGGAAGTTCATTCCTAAGTGGAACCCCTCTCCCCAGTTCTGTTATGCAGCCGTCTTTGCCGATGAACAGTACACTGATGGATAAGATAGGGATCACATATTTTTTATCAAGCCATTCTCATGGAAGGATGGGAAAATACAGGATCTGAAACAATGGCACATTCATCAATTCAGATGTTTTATTAATACATGCGAATTTAAAATGCCTTGTCTGGGCAGCATTCCGTCTCAGCAGGAAAATGAAGACCCATTCAGAGGATGTCTGATGGCTTCTCCTGGGTCAACTTGAGGACACAGGTGTGTGGCCTTCTTTGTTCAAGTCTAGACTGCCCTTCCAGCTGAATTCTTTCTCACACGCTTCCAGCAGAGCTTTTAATAGTTTAAGGATAAAATCTATCCATGTCTTAAAAATCAGACTTAAGTCAACGGAAAGATAGGATTTCATATATGTCTGTCTGTGTGTCTCTGTAGTGTGTGTGTGTGCGTGCACTGACTAGTGCATGTGGTAAGAAGGGTTAAATAGTGTCAATTACACATTCATAAACAAGGTACTTGATGAAAGGAACACACTAGGCTAAAACAAGATGAAAAAACTAATTAACCTGAGATACAAAGGAAGAATAATATCCTAATTGGCTGTTTTAGAATAAGACTGTGAAGGTCAAAAGCATATCACAGTCACTTAAAGGAACGCAAGGTTCTTAAGGCAACATCAAATCCATTTGTCCCCCCAAGGTATAAGATATTCTCAGAGGAGAGAGAGAAGGCGGTCAGAGAACCAATGGGCTTCTTGTTCTTCTGCTCAAGGCTTTAGTTTTCTGCACTTGGCATAGAAGAGCTCTGTTGAGGATGCTGCAGATGTTTTCTTCTCGTTGATAGAGTGAGTTCTTTCACCTCAAAGACCCACCTTAAGCCTCAAAGTCTCTCTGAACCTCAGTGTCTGTGGAGATGTTAGCAATGTCTTACTCATAGGATTCATGTTGGACTTGAGACAAATAGAAACCCTTACCCAATCCCTATGCTTGTTCTCATCCTTTTCTCTGTTGAACATGAACATGTCTCTAATATTTTAAGAATGAGCTCATATTGCAAAGTTCTCCAAATTGAGAACTATATGTTTTGGCCATCTCTCTCCTAAGCTTCTCTATAGTTTCGTCTTTTCCAGAATGTCACCTGAATGGACTCATATAGTATGTAGCCTTTTCAGATTGGCTTCTGGTACTTATCAATATGCATTTAAGATCCCCTCATGCTTTTGCATGGCTTGATAGCTCATTCCTTTTTATTGCTGAATAATATTCCATTGTATGGATACTCCACTCTGGCTTTAGCTACTTCCTCCGACTTTAGAGGAAAAAGTGTTGGTTAAAATTGGAGAAATTTTCCATTTACAACAAAAATGTTTTAAGCTCCACCTCCTGTCTATGGCATAATTCAAAATTCTACAAGAATGAAGAGAGATGATCGGGACCCAACATCTTGAGTGACTTTACACTTTAACATGGAAATCTCAGAGTTCAACTCCAGTTAGTGTAGCCCATCCCCCAGCAAAGCTGGAAAGTCATGTGGTTGTCGTCTATTCTCTCTCTCTTTGTTGAACATCTCTGCATATATGGTGGACATCCATGCTCCCCCATGAAGTCCTCTTGCCCGTGTATCTGTCTGGATCACCATGCTTCAACTCTAGCCCCAGCTGTACCTGACCTTACAGCTATGGTCCCCATTACCATCTGACTAGCTTAGGCTCTGTGTCTCAATTCCCAATGTGTGCATGTAGTAGACACCATCTGAAGTATCTGTTCAGTTTCCAGAGACTGAACATACCTTGTGAACTACAGACAGGGGCATCAGCTGCCATGCTTAGAATCCAGCCATTGTTGATTAAGACAAGGGAAGACTCCAGACCCAAAAAGAACTAAATATGCTCTCATTATTGACAATTTAGTGATGTAAATTAAGATCAAGGACTGGGAGTTGACACTGAATGATGTCAAATGAAGCACTGTAGACTAGGAGTGTTTTTCAAATTGTGGAAGAAAACTCATTAATAGATCATGAAAAAAAATCAGTGAGTGATGACTTCTAACACTTGCGACAAAAATTTAAATAGAATAAAATATATGGGATAAGAAAATGTTATAGTGCATTGCACATCATAAGGACAAATATTGTTTCACAAAACTTTTGTTTCAGTTGTATATGTGTGCCTTCTAGGGCAAATGTAAAATGTAGTTCTTATTGTGGGTCATGGTTTAAAAGCGTCACAAGACTCTGTTCTATAGGCAATGTCCACAAGCTCTGGCTGCTCCTTTCTCAAATCCTGGTTGTTCAGCAGTTCTTTTGTGTGAGGGTAGGAGGAGACAGTTAATTAAGCTTCCTGTGGTTCTATTATGAACCAAAATAACCTTAGCTAATACACAGGAAGTAAGATCCTGTTTGGCTGAGCTCCAGTCCAGGGGCCACCCCTGATCCAAGCATCTCTAGCTACATCATGAAATCACATGATCTGTAGAGTTGCCACCTCCTGGCCATGAGTCAGACAGGTTCTCCAAGGAGGATTTGTGGATGGTCAGGAAATACCAACAGTTTCATTGAACTCTTTTGTAGCCAATAATCGTTTGATTACATGGAAGTGACCAAACGGGACAAGGTTCTCCTGGAATACATAAACCATAGGACATGCCTCATAGGCTCTTCCTGGATTCTTTCTCTAAGGACCTGAACTCAACTTCTGCTTTATGTTGGGAGTCCCTTTACATCCAGAGCCAGCATGAATATAAGAGAGGCATGGCTAGTGAAGGTCTAGAATTGACACCAATTGGGATTACTACCTAAGTCAAAAATCTTCCATGTTTGGAAATAGCCTGTAAATACAGAAGTAGGCCCCCTATGTTCATATCTGTGCCAGATATATGACCCTGATTCCTTGGTCATAATTAAATGGTCTGGGGGTGAGCCACTGGTCATCAGTAGTCCTCCTCCAAATTTTCAAACTGAAACTGACAGATGCAGGTCACCCAAGGGTGTGGCAGGAGACTGGGTAATTATAAGCAAGTGAATTTCTCATGATGTGGAAGAAGCCAGATTGTAGCAGGAGAGAATAAAGAGCTAAGTGAAGGGAGAGAGAGAGGACCCTAGCAACATGCAAGTCTCTGGTTCCAGTTGACGGGTGGACCAGTCGCACCCCTTCCCTTCCTGCAACTACATAAACAATATCCTAACCATCCCTCACTAAATGCCACTTCATATCTAAGCTGGAGGGGTCACCTTGGGCCATTCTTCACACATAACATTGCCATTATTGCTTTGTTATCAGGTTGCCTCAGAATTTCTTGAAAGCCTACAGGATACAATTACTTTAAGGAACAAACTGACCAAAAGAAGAAGTTTTACTGCAAAATGGCATTTTCATGGGAGATTCTAGGTCCCCGAAAGAGGATTTTCCTGGAGACTCCTCATAAGAAAGCTAATTCAAGTTGTGTCTCTGTCACTGCAGACCAAAAATATTCTGATTATATTATGGTGAACTGTCCAATGCCTTTCTAAAAATAAACCCGTGCAAAAGCTCAGAGAATTTCAGCAAAGCAAGCTATCAAATGAATTGCAAATAATCAGCAATGCAAAATTCCCAGTAGTATGCTGGGCTGCGATAGAGCCCACTTTAGAAATAAGAAAACTGAGGTCCCAAGGTAACATCTTTGAAGGCACTTAGATGCTGAATGGCTGAGGTGAGAGTAGAATGCAGGTCTGTTTGAAATCAAAACATATGCTTCTTTCCCCAAACCACTCCTCCACGTCAGCTGCCAAGACACCTCACCAAGGACAATTCCTGGGTTCTCCATGAACAGCTTGCAATATCACTTAACTGGAAAGATAACCCTGCTCACTCATAGAATCTTCCTGGGGAAAACACGTGTTATCACTGTGGGTCTTGATTGGGCCCCAGGCTGCTGGAGCTGTTTGTAATGGCTCCCAGTTAGAACCATTAGTATGTGATGAGGTGCTTAACTTACATTGTGATTTGGGGGAGCATATTGAATAAACTGAGAAATATTTACAAGGCTCTTTCTGAGCCTACAGCCCCTATTGCCCCTTCTTAGCCCCACCCTCCACCCCCCAGAGTACATGTTTCCATGGAAATAGATGCCTGGTGCTCTGAAAAGGCAAATTCAGTTCTGACTGGATCCGCAGGATGAAGCACCCAGTGCCTAAAAAGGCAGCAGGAAAAACACAGGCTTCTGGGAGCTGCCACTGGCAGGCAGTTGCTTTGGGCGTTGAGGTACAGCAGAGTTAGGAGCAGGGGTTCTACATTAAAGAGGTGATGAATTCAATTCAACAATGATGAGCCTCCATCCTGGAGAAAGTCCCAGAGTGTGCTCCTCTGGTTTCCTAAGGGCCACGGTTCTCACTGTGATTTATGGACTTGCTGGCCCTGGAACCTTGGCTTGTGATTCCCACTGCACCTCCCTCCTCTCACCCTCATAATCTCAAGGCTGAGTATGGGCTCTCTCTGCATGTGCCATCCATCTGGCACAAAGCACAATCACAGAGGTGACCCATTGCCTCATCCTCCCCATTGTCCTTCTCTTTGCTTTTGGATTTCACCGCCATAGAGATGCTTCCGTGTCCTACAAAGAGACTGTGACATATAGCCTTGGACAGCCCCAGCCTCAAAGTGCAGCTCTTTCATTACTGCTTAGAAGAAAGATATAGCAGGGTAGGGGGTTGAGGACTGGAGGGAAGTGGCCCTATTTGAGCAAGGGTGGTCAGACTTGAGCAGGCCTCTCTCTGGGGACTCTATCCATCTCTCACTCTCTGGACACCTGCTGGGCTTTGCTTCCACGTCTTAGCCATAATGCCCTAGGTGCATGGAGCCCTACCTCTCCCAGCAAACCACAGTGCCCTAGACATCACTATCAGTTTCTTTGGGCTTTGGATCCTTCTCTAGGCCCTAACAGTGACAAGCCTTACAACTGGAGCAGCATGTTCCACCTTGGCCCCACCCAGCCCTACTCTGACGGACCTGAATATTACCGCTCCACCAGGATGCAGCCTCACAGGATGCAGCCTCACGCTGACAAGTCCTCTCAGTCGGGCAACTTATGAGCTTGATTGGGTTCCCTGTCTTTGAGCTGAGAGTCTATAAGTTATAGACTGCATTCCAGCTCCTCCTGGAACTGGAGCCAGCCTCAGAAGGTTTGAGGAAAGGGCACATATATCGCATGCTAGTTGGCAGGTACTGCCCCTGGGGAGGGGAACAAACATGGCCGTCACTGGCAACTGAGACCTCCCAAAGCCAGTTGCCAGACCTCTCTCCCTTCTTGTACTATTTCTCTGCCTCTCTCTCATTTCTTTCTTCCTCCTTTCCTTTAACTTTGCTTCCCTTTCTTCTTCTCCATCTCCTTCTCTTTTTCTCTCCCTCCTGACATCTTTCCCTTCCCATTCTTTCCCATGCTGCCCTTGTCTCTTTCACTCTCCCTATCCCTGGCTTTGTGCCTTTCTGACTCCCTCTAATACCCTCTTCTCCTGTCTATTACCTTGAAACTATGGGCCTTTCCCCCAGAAAGTTAGAAGAAGCCTACAGAACCCCACCTGCTAGCTACCCTCCCACTCATCCTTAATATTCCAAAGAAGCAACTGGGTCACCTCCCGTGAGTAGTCTGCTCTGCAGGGAACCACAGATACGCCTGTGCCAAAGGAAGCCAGATGGCCCAGACTCACAGCAGAGGGCACTAGAGATGCTCTCTGCACTCCTGAGAGACACCCACATCACCTGGGAAGGCCCATGTGATGACAGCTCGGCCCACAGGAGGAGTCTGAGGCTCCTGCTAGCCTCCTTGCCCCCACATTGCCACCTCCACTACATACCACTTAATACCACTCTTTTCAGATGCTGTCACACAGCTGTCACAATCCCCCTCCCCATCCCTGATTCTCCTGGAGCCACCCATATGGGGAGGGTGATTGTTTACCTCCATGCAAGCAAGGCCAGAGCTGTTTACAGTCTCATTCTCCAAAGGTTCTGAGGAGAGCTGTGATCTTGGAAGTGGCCCGTGTAATTAACCAAGTGGGACTACCTAAACGGGAACCCTGGAGCAAGGTTCTTGGCCTTCCCTCTAAATGTAATTTAAACACAAGCTTTTTCTTCTATCTGCTGAATTGAAGCTGAAAGAAACGACCTTCTCCCAGCACTGACCATGGGGAGCCCTGGGGGTTTAGGCCATCCAACCTTGGGTTTGGGCATTGCTAATGCTTTCCCTTCAGCACCAGGGACAGCATCTTGATGCCGCTTGGCCCAGCCTGAGGCCAGCCTGGCTCTAGCCTTGCCTGGCTTCCCAAAGGGAATGATATGATACTGATTCATATCAATATGAATATTAAAGGACAACGGGATATTAAGAGCCCATCAAATTTCTACACTCACAGACATGAAAATCCAGCTAGGAGGGATTGAGACAAGTCCACATAAACAGGCGCCCCCTCCAAGGACCAGGCCAGACATCCTTCTACTATGAGTTGTCTCCCTCTGGCCTCAGATGCCATATCTTCAAAGCCCTTAAGATAACTGTGCACAAGTGTGCATATATTTATGTGCATGGATTTTCCTGAATTTGTGAGATAGTGTTCAGGCATGTATTCACTTGTAGGGATGTTCTTTACAGGATTTCTAGCAACCAATTAGACAAAGGATGTTGTAAAGCACGCACCGTAGGGCTTGGAGTCACAATTTTTCCTCTTCCTCCTTCACTCTCTTTGATCTCCTCTATAAACATTAGGAACAGGTTGCTTTATATAATCCTTTTCTGTCTTATAATTGTTACCATTATCTAAATTACCACAATAGGTTGAAATAAAGAGTATTTTTCCTCCCTGTTTCCCAACACTGGAGGAGACCAGTGGAATGGAAATAATTGGAGAGTTGAGAAATTATTTCTCATTCAAGAAGATAGCTGTATCTACTCAAACCTTTTTCCTTTTTTTAAGTTGCTGTACAAAAGATGTGTTTTATAGGATTTTATGTAGAAGAGAAATAATAGAAAAGTCCTAGAGAAATCATTGACAAGCTTATTTTGTTTGTTCTGACAGGCCGGCAGGATTCTAGTCAGATACCGTAAAGAGTGAGTGCTTTGAATATATTACTTTGGCAATTGTGAGCAATTTTCAACAGCAATTACTTAAAATATTTACCCCCCCAAAAATTGGAGGAACTTGTCTCCCAAAAACTGTTTGAGTATCAAAATGCCTATTTCTGGAGAGTAGGTCTAATGCTGGAAAGAGCCTTCAAAACAATTGAGTGGCCTGCAGTAAAGCTAGAAAGAATTTCATATAAAAATGCTCCAAGGATATGTAAGTGAGACGAAAACACAAGGGCAGTTTGGGCTTGTTGGCTTGCCTCTGTTATGCACATCCCCTTTGGGTCAGTTTAATGACAAGAGAAGGCGTGTCATAGCTACGAAATACCGTCAGAATATGAAACTTAAGTCGAAACCTGCATTCAGACTCTCTGGTTTCTCTACCTTTTTAATACATGCTCCAAAATAGAACTGGTTAGAATACTTATGTCCATCATGTTGAGCGTTTACCATGTACCAGGCACTGTGCCTTATCGTATTCAATTCTCACAGCAACCTGGGACATAGGTGTCATTATCTCCATTTTATAGATGAGGAAGCTGAGGTTCAATAATTTGCTCAAGGTAACACAGATGTTGGTGCTGGAACCCAGGACCATCTGGCTCAGAGTCTAAGCCATAAATTCTACTCTTGTACTTGGAATAGCACCATAGCTACACTCAGTGAATGAGTTGGAGGAGGATGACTTTTGGACTGTTTCCTGAACTGATGAACTTGTTACATGCAATAGGGACTGTGCGTCATGTTCCTGAGAGGGGAGCATGCCAATTTGTTGTTTCTACAATTCCTGGGACCCTCATCCTCTCTGCCTTCCTATCCCTTCTGCTCTCGTCAGTTTTCCTGCAATTCCGTCTCAAGGCTTCCTGGAGCCAGGAGGATCATCTGGAGGAGCCAGCAGTGCAAACTACAATATTCACTCAGAACCCTGGGTGAGATGCCCAGAGGCTTCAGGCCAGGATGGAGGGAAACACAGCTGCAAACACGGAGGGCAGTGTGCCTTTGGCAACTCAGAGGTTGGGAAGGAAATGGAGAGAATGCTTTCTCAGAATATAGTTTCTAATGCCTTTATTCCATCCTGGAATTACAAATACGATGTTCGTGTTGGAGTAACACCCCAAGAGACTATTTAATTCAATTTTTTCAATTGATGGGTTGAAGGTGAGGCTCAGAGGCCAAGCGAACTGCCTGCCAGGGGTGGCACAGCAGGTAAACAGATCACAGGTGGTTACACAGCAGGGAGGTGGCAGAGCTGAGACATAACAAGGAAGGCAAGACCTGCTCCCCAGCTGAGCACGTGATGCAGCCAGCCAGGCCAGCGTTATGGCCACTGTGATGGTTAATTTTATGCTTCTGCTTGATTGGGCCATGGATGCCCAGATATCTGATTAAACACTGTTTCTGGATGTGTCTGTGAAGGTGTTTCTGGAAGAGATGAGCATCTGAATTGGTGGACTGAGTAAAGCAGATGCCCCTCCCCAGTGTGGGCAAACACCATCCAATCTGTTGAGGGCCTGAACAGAACAACAAGGCTGAAGAAGGTTCAATTCTCTCTCTGCCTGACTATTTGAGCTGGGACATCGATCTCCTGCCCTTGGCACCTGGTTCTCAGGCCATCAGACACAGACTGGAATCTACACCATCAGCTCTCTTGGTCTCAAGCTTTCAAACTACACCACCAGCCTTTCTGGGTGTGCAGCTTGCAGATGGCAGATCATGGAACTTTCTCAGCCTCCATAACCATGTGAACCAATTCCTTATGATAAATTTCATTTACTGAAATTAATCTCCTATTGGTACTCTTCCTCTGGAGAAGCCTCACTAATACAGCCACTTCACTGCTCTACACTCTGTTAGAGTGTATGTGAGTGAGACCGACTCACGCTGGCTTAAACAAGAAGGGAGGTTTATTGGAGGCCCTTGGTAATTTGTCAAGCTGAATTTAAAGAACCCAACAACCAAGCTTCAGAGAAGCAGAAATCTGAATCAGTCTGGGGCCTTAGATGCAGAACTCAAATGCCACCAGGATTCCCTTTTTCCCATCCATTGTCTCTGCTTCTCTCTGAGCACTGGCTCTATTCACTCCTTTTCAGAACTGATTTCTACACGGGTCAGGGGACATGGCTGCCGGCAGTTCCACATCTATACCAAAGCAAAAAAGCCTTTTCTACATGCCCACCCAGGGAAGGATTTTTGTCACATATCTAGCCCTGTGTGTATTGGGGCGAGAATATTATGATAGACATCCCTCATTAGAGCCCCATCATAGGAGTGAGAAAGAATCAATCCCTCCAAACACTGTAGGGATGTCTAGACAGAAAGGAAGCTCTTTACCATTCTGTCCGTGCCATGTACACGCAGATGGAGCCCCCAACAGTGACTGTAACTAGGTAGGGCCTCGACGCAGACTTAAAAGTTGCAGATTGACCTTCTTCATGCCATATCCTTCCATACAACAATCTGAAGGTTAATTTGCAGGAAAAGTATGTGTAGGTGCTGGTGACAGGTCAAAGGACGAATGTCCACACTAAAATAGGACTTCAACACATTGAGTTGCATCCACATAAGATAGAAACAAGAGATGAGGCCAAAATTGTCCTAGCGTCAGTACTGGATGGGGGTAAAGTCCTAGGTACCGTGAGTAGCACAGAATTTCACTTCTAGACTTAAAATCCTCGGGGGCCTGGAGGAAGAGTTGCTTTGGAAGTCAGTTTAAGCCGTCTATTTCTCAGACAAGGGAACTGAGACACAGACAGGGGAATAAATTGGTCAAAAAATGCACAGATAATTATGTGGAAGGCTTGGGACTAGAAGCCAGAATTTCCTGAGCCCAGAAGTGTGTTCTTTCCCTAGACTCTCTCCCTGTGAAGGTCCGTTAATCTGTGCCACTCAACCTTAGGTGCTTCCTTCCGACTCCTCTGAGATGGAACTAGGTAGAAAAGTCAATAATCCTCATTCCCTCTCCAAACCTCCCTGCAATTTCCCAGGGTCATAGGACCCTGGCAGCAGCCTGCTTATAATAGGGATGGGGAAAATGGAGAGAGGCATAGATACACGGCTGCCCCCAAAATATGTGGGGCTGCCTGCTCTCTGGGGCAGCCCTTGTCAGTGACCAGCCACTTGGGCACCCAGACCTGACCTCTTTGTGGCTGTCCTTTTGCAGTAATAGGTAAAGAAGGTGGAGGTGGAATGAACATGGGAGGAAACGAAAGGAGAAAGAGAGAAATATTAAGGGAAAATGAGGGAGATGAAGAAGGAGGAAGAAAAGAAGGAAGAAAGAGAAGAGAAAGAAAGTCATGGAGAGACAAAGAGACCTGGTTGGTCACACACCCAGAGAGCAACGGTGACAGTGAGTTGTAGGCAAGGACCACAGACAGAATGTGAGTTATAGAATCATGGACCCTGCTGAGAACAAGGGCCTGGGTTTCTAACTGTCCAGAAGGATGACCACCAATAGACCTTTGCAGAAGGAGAATGAGCTGAGAGTGAGTCGAGCATACTTTCCTTCCATGTGTCATCCAATTACAGCTGTTTACAAACACCTACAGTGGCTCTGCAGCCAGGAGCTGAGAGTGATACAAAGTCACACCCTCACCATGCTTGTCCATGGGCCCGAGCCTAGCTGCAGAAAGCTTCTTACAGGAAAAGGCCATTGACGGATGAGAATCATTCACTCAATATATCTTTATTGCATACCTACTATCAGCTCAGCTAGTGGAAGCCTTGAACTATCAGTCTCCTAATCCTGGGCTCTCATATTTTTCCAAGCCATACTGTCTTCCAGTTGGCAACATCATCATCCATCCATCTTCTTCTTCACCATCATCATCATCAGAGCTTCCCCTCTTTATTGAGTGCTTACAATGTGCTGGACACAGTATTAAGTATATTATGTATACTCTGCCTGATCTGGACAATAGCTATGTGAGGGAGGCCCTATTTACATCCCGGTTTTGCACAACCAAGGCAAGTAATCAGAAAGGTTATACAACTTTCCTGAGAACAAATATCTGCTGCATGTCAGAGTCAAGGCTCGTACCCATAGGCTCTTTTCTATTCCAAAGACCCTAGAATGAGCTAAAGAAAAGGAACAAGCGGGGTCATCTACAGCAGCTAGTCCATGACCCTCCACCACTGCAACACTCTACCCATTTCAGACGCAGGGATGTTGCTGAGTATCCAAAGGGGCTCGCCCCAAAAGGTGGACAGGCTTTCAGAAAAGTTTGAATGTATCCAATTCTGCCGTGTATGTAAGTTCTTTGCATTGGGAGTCCACATGCTTTCTCATTCCCTAATTTACCTGTACCTTCATTTATTCAACAAATTATTTATGGAGTACCTACTTTGTGTCTGACACTACTCTAGGTGTTTAGAATATAGGTGTGAACAAACGAAAGTTCGTAGTCTAGTGAAGGGAGATAAACTGTAAACAAATAAACAGATAAATATGTAATATAAACACAGATAGGAATAATTGTTATGAATAAAAGAGTAAGAGGGTAGAGAGCAATAGAAGGCGCTATTTCAGAGAATGTGGTCTGTGACAGCTCTCCGAAGGAAGCCCCAGCAAAGGGACTGTGAAGCAGAAGTCTAAATGAAACGAGGGGTGGAGCCATGGGGATGTCTGAGAGAACATCAATCCTGGCAGAGAGAAGGGCAAGCGCAAAGGCCCCGGACAGAAGAATCCTTTGTGTGTTCAAGGAACAGCGAGGAGGCCACCACTGCTGGAGAGAAGATGAGGTCAAAGCAGGCAGCAGATAATTTAAGGCTTGGAGAGCTTGATGTGGATCTGGAATTTTACTCAAAGAGTAGGGTCAACTTACTTAATGGGAGTGTCATATCCAGATTCACATGCTACCATTGTCCCCTTGGCTGCACTGAGAATGCATAAGGGGAGGAAGACTAGTTAGGAGTCTTTGGCCAGTGACTAGGTGACAGGCCACAATGGCTTGGGTAGATGGTAGCAGAGGATCTGGGGAGCAGTGATCAGACTGTGGAGATATTCTGATCAACTAGATGTACAGTGTGAGAGAAAAGAGAGGAGTCAGAGATTACTTCAGTATATGAGCCCCAGCAAGAGGGTGAATTGAGGCAACGTGTCCTAATTTAGAGGATACCGGGGGAGCGTAATTTGGGGAGGGAAGGGGTGAAAAATCAAGTGTCCAGTTTGAGACATGTATCGTTGGAGATGACTTTGAGCCATCCAAGTGGAAATATGAACTATGCAGTTGAATATAAGTCTAGGATTCCAAGAGGGGAAACAAAAATGTGAGACTCATCAGCATATACATGGTATTCAAAGTCATAGGACTAGATAAGGCCCCCCAGGGTGCACATTTAGATGGGAAGAGGGCAGGGATAAGCCCTGGGGCATCCAAGATTTGTGGATCAAGAGGATGAGGAAGTCCCAGCACAGGGACTGTGAATGAGCCCCAGTGAGGGAGGAGGTAGCCAGAGAGTGTAACATCCCAAAACCATAGGAAGAAAGGGTTTCAAGGAGGGAGGGATGGAAACTTTCTCCAACGCTGTTAAATGCCCAGGGCCCAATTTGTTGGCCATGTGATAACCTAGGTGAGAAATGAAGGAGTTCCCGTAACCAGTCTATCCTGACATCACGCCTTTGAACTTGATTCTGGAAAAATGTCAATCCTGAGAGACAGTGGAGCAATCAGTAGCCCAGAACAAAATTCTCCACATCTCGAATAAATCTAAGAGGATGCCCTCTTTCCAGAGCAAGGACTATGCCTATAGGCTACATGGCTAGCTGGAGGTCACCGTAGATCCTGGGGCCAGGGTGGGCCACTGGATCTATCTCAGCCCCAAAGTGCTTGGACTGGCAGAATACAAGAACATCTCCGTGTCATTTAGGAACACTGTGGTTTATTAAAGGACACACGTGCAATCAGAAAAGTGGGCCAAGTCTAAATTCTGGAATTCACTCTCTACTCCCATGCTTTCTGCATCCCTTCCAGGTCATGCGCCCAGCCCCATGTGGGTCACTTGAGAGTGAGTGGATAGAGTTAGCTGACTACAATGTGGATGGCTAGGACCGAAAACTGCCATAAGGTTATACAGATGACTGTTACATTCCTCTTCCTGATTTTAGTTCTTCCTCAAATAAGTTTCTTGCTTCTAAACTAACCAGAGCATGAGCCTCAGTGAAAATTCTCAAGAATACAAATTCTATAGATGACCTCATTTCAAAATATTACCACCACTTGCAGAGGGTTGATGGGGGGAGGGGTACACTTGCTTCACTGGAACTAGCTTGACCAACCTCTAACTCTGACAGGTGGGCTTGGCTGAGTACCTGTCCTCAGGAAGCCAACAGATCTGCTTATGGATGCTCCTGTAGCTGGCTGAGACTGGGCAGCCTCAGAGGACATCCAGGATGTGTTTCCTACCATAACCTAGAAGCCAGCTACCTCCTCTTTCTCTGCTTCCTATGTCTCATAAAACTCTCCCCGTTTTCACCTACAACAACCCACTCACAGAACTCAGCAACCTTTGAGTTCCCCTAAAGAAACCACTCACATAAAGAATTTGCAAACCAGATGGATGTGCCTGAGGCTATCCTGGAGGAGAGAGAAGAGAAGGTGTACATCACAGACGTGACAGCAAAAAGCTTCACAAGGCCCCTGGACGTTTCTGTACCCCCAAAGTTCTGACTTCCCTTGACGTTGGGCCCACACCCTGCCACACCCACTCCACCCCAGCCTCTCATTCCAAGACCCCAGGCTTTTATCTCTTCCTCAATCATAGCCTTGCAGTCTGGCAACTACTTTTTTTTTTAATAAGACTTTATATTTTTTTGAGTGGTTTTAGGTTCACAGAAAAATTGAGAGGAAGATACAGAGATTTCATATATCTTCCTGCCCCCGCACACGTATAGCTTTCCTCGTTATCAACATCCCCCACCCGAGTGGTCCATTTGTTACAGTCCACGAACCTACATTGACACATCATCATCACCCAAAGTCCATAGCTGACTTTAGGGTTCACTCTTGAGGTTATACATTCTATGAGTTTGGACAACTGTATCATAACCTGTATCCACCATTATTGTATCATATAGAATAGTTCGCTGCCTTTTCATCCTTCTCTCTCCTCAAGCTCTGGCATCCACTGATCTTCACTGTCTCCATAGTTTTGTCTTTTCCAGGTTATATAGTTGGAATCATATAGTAGGTAGCCTTTTCATATTTGCTTCCTTCAATTAGTAATATGCATTTAAGTTTCTTCCATGTCTTTTCATAGCTTGATAGGTCGTTGTTTTTTGGCACTGAATGATATTCCATTGTCTGTATGTATCACAGTTTGTTCATCCATTCACCTACTGAAGGACATCTTGGCAATTATGAATAAAGCTACTATAAATGTCTGTGTGCAGGTTTTTGTGTAGACTCCTTTGGGTAAATACCAAGGAGCATGACTGCTGGATCATATGGTAAGAGCATGTTTAGTTTTGTAAGAAAGAACCAAATTGCCTTCCAAAATGGTTGCATTATTTTGCATTTCCACCAGCAATGAATGGGAGTTCCTGTTGCTCCGCATCCTCACCAGCATTTGGTATTGTCGAAGTTCTGGATTTTGGCCATTCTAACAGGTGTGTAGTAGGATCTCATTGTTGTTTTAATTTGCATTTCCCTGATGATGTATGATGTGGAGCACCTTTTCACATGCTTATTTGCCATCTATACATTTTCTTTTGTGAGGCAACCATCTTTTTTATGTAACTTGAGCACGTTCTTAGGGGGTTGCCTCCAATCCCAGAACCATAATATGTGCTTTTTTCTTCTTATAACCAAAGAGTATTTGTATGGCATTTTCTTTCACTTCTTAGCCTGTGTGTGTTCACCTACACCCACATTCTGAATAGCATCATCCTTATCGCCTCCTCCACTCCTGACCCCAAAGCCCTTTGAGACAATCATGATCTCTAGAGTCATTAAGGTCGTTTATAATGTAATCTTGCACAATCATAAAAACAGCTACCATGTTGCAGGATGTGGCTATTATCACTCCCACTTCATAGTTGAATGAGCTGAGACCATATTGTTAGTAAGAGGCACAGCTTATCGTCCTAAGCACACTGTTTCTGGAAGGAAAAGTATTGAAGGTTCAGACTCCTCCTAGCCTCTCAGTGGTCCAAAAGGACCCTGCTCACCCTTTTAAGAGATCAAGAAGATTCTCTCCCTGTCCTGACATTCAGAGGCACAGGCCCCTTGGTTCAGGAAAGTGGCCTTCGTTACTCGAAAGCTCTTGGGTTCTATACAGTGAAGCATTTCTTATTGCTATTTTTTTTTTTGAGCCAGGCTTTTTGTTTTTAATTATAGACCAGAGGTACTGTGTGTTCCATGAACAATCATCTTACTGCCATGTTATTCTGAAGCTTGACTTCATTCACCGTGACACATGCTGGTTATGAAGTACGTAACCGAACAGAGTTGTAATGAAGTGAGGTTGGGGAGAGATTAAATTGGAATCTGAACTAATGCCAGCTCAGAGACCCTACCTCCACTTTATTATTATTATTATGTTTAATAAACAATCATTCATGCTCTGAGGAAAGGGAAACAATCAGAGGAATGGCAGGGGAGCTGTAAAAGAAATTCTTTAAACCTTGAATAAAAGCATGTTTGTTCAAACCCAGAGCTGGTCTGTTTTTTTATTCAAAATGAAGGCAGGGAGTTGTCGAACACCTAATGGTGATGAGAGGCATAAAAGTGGAGCTAGAGTCTGCAGACAGAAGGCAGAGGCATGCTTCTCCTCTTCCTCCCTGCCGAGTGCTGGCTACTGGAGGGAAGATACTCCTGACTTCAAGGAGCTGGTTGGTGCGCCAGTCCAACAGGCTTACCACCTGATGAACTGAATTAATAGCTTCTGTGTCTCCTGAATACTTGGAAATACTCCGATCCTCCATGAGGAAAACGGACATAATCCATCCAGAACTAAAAAGATTAGCCACATGCAAGAACACCTCAAAGAGTAGATGTCACTGTAACTAAAGAAGGCAGATACGGGCCTGGACATCAAAGTTAAGCATGGCTGAAGGTTAAGCTATTATTGTTAAATTGTTAATCTATGCAAAAGGAATTGTGCGTATGGAAAGAAGTATGTCCGCGTGGAACTTAGATAAGGAGAAACCATGAGCAACAATGTATTGATGTTTCTCAGAACTGCCCAATGGACAGAGAGTGGACCTAGCCCAGGAGGCATCTTTGGTTAGTAGAGAGATTGCTGTTTGCTGTGGGCAAGTGACATTGAGGCAGACCTCGCCAGACACCACCTGTGCTATGACTGCACTTTTTCAGCCATGTCTGGGAGGTGGCTGTATCAATCAAGGTCCCACCAGCAGGGCACAGCACACTCAAATTAGAAGAGTTTGAAGAGGTGTGGGCAAAGTATAAAGAAATCAGAAGTGACTATTAACACCATGCTCTTAGGACTGAAGGAGCAAGGAAAGGGAACACCCACAAGAACCAAGAAGGAAAGGAAGGTATAGACACCCATCCTAGAAGAGTTGTGATCTTCCATCTGGGGACATAGCCAGTCCCAGGCAACCTTGCAGGGAGGGAGGCAAAGAAATAACTAGCCTGATTGCACCCTCCTCCCTCTCTTTGATCACTTGCTGGCATTCCCCATTATACTACCCCACCCACAAGCCAGTGGGAAAGGGAGCCCTTGGATGCAATCCCTGTAAATCATCTTCCCCGGGGCAGAGAGGGCTGGAGAGAGAATTTAGAGGGACAAAAGGAAGATGCCTAGCCTTGGGGTCATAGCACCTGCTTTAAAGTTAACACCAGCCCACATTTAAATTCTGGCCCTGCCATTTATAGCTGCCAGACCGTGAGCCAGTTACTCTACTTCTCTAAGCTTCGGTTACTCCATCAGCGAAGTGACACTAGTATTATATACCTGGTGGGGCTGCTATGAGGATTAAAGGGTATGTTAGACATCTCGTGTGCCCTGTCTCACATCCTTTCAGATTATTTTTTTAGTTTGGCCATTACTGTAGCAATGGTTGCACAGAGGGGTAGTTTCAGAGCACCTCGGCTCCAAGTATCTCTTACATTCTTCCCCGGGGCTCCCGTGCTCCTCCCTGTGGGATGCCTGCAGGAGCACACTCAGCCTTTCTGGCATATACACAAATCTAGAAGCTGGAAGGAATTACCCTCCCCACCCCTACTCCAGCATAACCTATGACCAGTGATGGATTGAAATCAGGGAATGAACACTTCTATGCCTTGGGCAGACAATTCCGAAGTACATTCTATTCAGAGGGTCTCCAGTGGGATTGAGCCCCAGTGCCCAAAACAGCAACCAGTCAATAACACACCTTTGGATATCCTTCCAGATCTCCTTCCCTTCTTCCCTATTCTATTCTTCCCAGCCCTGCCCCCTCCTATTCCCTGGGATCCTGGCCCAAAATAAACTTCCTGTATTCAAGGTGTGGTCTCAGGTCCTACTTTTGGGGAAATGCAACTAAGATTAAGAGAATGCCTGTACTTAGCACACAGTGGACACTCAATGAATGGTGGTTCTGAGGATTATAATGACGATCCTTAATTGCTCATTGGGTTCCCTGATATTTGGAAGGGAGTGGTCTAGGGGGAAGGAAGAGCCATTACAACACAAAGTAATTTGGCCTCGGGTTCACACATCGGTCTTTGGCGAGTTTGGTTAGTGTGAATGAATCTCAAGACTGATGGCCTGTGGGAGCCTTGAAAATATTCTGAAAGTGTAGACTGAACCCCAGGAGCCCCATGAAGCCCATCCCCTCCTATTGCCTGGCCCGAGATGCCAGTCCTCCATGCCCTGACAAAATTCGTATTTGTCTAGTTCAAGGTGAAGATACCTGTCTCTGGAGGAAATGAACCCCACTTCCAGCAACCCCCAGCAGCCCTGCGGCCCTGGGAGTCTCTCATTCTCAGTTGCCAGGGTGCAGAGTACTGAGCTTTCTCTGCATGGGCCCTTGGAAAGAAGAGTCGACAGTGAAAAGCTTGAGCTATTCTGAGAGTAACCCACGGATTCCCAAAAGCTTCCATCTGCTTTCCCACTGTCCACAGAGTGGCCTTTAAAAGAGCTCAGACCTGGGGCTGGCCCCGTGGCCGAGTGGTTAGGTTCGCGCACTCTGCTGCAGGCGGCCCAGTGTTTCGTTGGTTCGAATCCTGGGCGCGGACATGGCACTGCTCATCAAGCCACGCTGAGGCAGCGTCCCACATGCCACAACTGGAAGGACCCACAACGAAGAATATACAACTATGTACTGGGGGGCTTTGGGGAGAAAAAGGAAAAATAAAATCTTTAAAAAAAAAAAAAAGAGCTCAGACCTGGTGTCCTACCACACAAAAGGTCAGAACATGCACTTTTACCTTTACTGGGTCCACTGTGTGCCAAACACTGGGCAACGTGCTTTGCATGATTTATTTCATTTAAATCCTACAACAACCATGTATGGCAAGAAGCACTGTCCCCATTTTACAGAGAAGACAATGAGGCTCCGAGAAATTACGTCACTTGCTCAAACAACTAAGTGGGAGACATAAGATTTGAACACAGGTCCATTGGATTCCAAAAGTAACACTCTTTTCCCTATTTGGAAAAAGAATAGCAATGCAAATTCCAGTTATATTTCATTCAAGTGATAAAGATGCTATGGAAATAGTAGAAAAGCAAAAATGAATAAATAACTGAAGGCTTATTTATCTGACTTACATATGTTCAATCCTCTTCTCGTTCTTCCTTCTAGGATGAAAGCAGATAGAGCAGTCCAAATAGCAGAGAGGACGGGGGAAAGGGACTCCCAGGCTTCTGTGTCGTCCTCGTGTAGATCTGGAGAAGTCAGCTCCCAGGTGTCCCCTGACCTACGGGATGTTGTGGGAACCCAATGGCAGAGGATGAAGTACGCCTGTACCATCGGAATGCAGCCCTGGTTTCCAGCAAGCAAAGGTCACTGAAATGCCTTAATGACAGGTACCCTCAAAGCCCTCTCTGTTCATTACTGAGAGACTTAGTGTGACCCTGTGAAAAGGTCAAAATTGCTTTCTTTCATTGGAGACATACGCTGTAGCCCACATATTTCCATTCTCATTCCATCTCATAAGTCACAGCAAGTACAATGATTTGGAAGCAGCATATAGCATAAGCCAAATGTTTATGTGCTGTTGCTTTTGTTCATAAAACCTTCACTAATTACTAATGAGGCCAATAAATTTGAGATTGAGGTGCTTTGCACAGTGACCCTTACCAAAAATATATTTTCCAATTCACAACTTCCAAGAAGAGTCTGATCCAGCTAGCAGTGTTCACCAACAACTGGCAGCTCTGCAGACTCCGCTCCCCAGCTTTGTGAGCTCTGTAGATGGGGAAGCCATCACAAGATGCTTTCCCAGGGCTCCAGGACCAACTCTGCTCAGAACCCCTTTAGGTCATCCCACCCACGTGACATCAATAATTGTGTCTTTAAAGAAGGGCATTCTGTAAGACTCTGGTGTGCCCAAGAAGTGGAAAATAAGCTTTAAGAATGTTGGTATTCTACAAACAATGAAGCATGAGTTTCCATTGGCGCTTCTGAAAATAGTTTCCTTTAATTGCATAACTTATGATAACTACATAAACTTATGATTTTACAGTTCAGAATAATTTCACAACAATCATTCTCAGGTGATCTAAGATCTCCTTTCCTCTAGACCTCTTCAGAGGCATTACACAGCGATTATTGCGGCTATCGGCTCAGCTGGACTACGAGTTTTAGATAATACTGTCTCAGAATCTTCTTCTGAAAAGTACTTTATACATTAGCATGGTGACTTTGCCTGATGTTAAGGGCTACAGCAAGAAGGAGCAATAAAGACCTGTTAGTATATTCAGTAAAGATCTTGATGAAGACGTTGCAAGTCTGCCATTCAACATCTCTACATAGAAAATGAAGTTGATTACTATGTTTCTCTGCGTAACTTGGGCACTAGGAATCTTAGAAATGAATGTTCAACTCATCAGTAGTAAATGTCTAAGATTCTGCAGTCTCTATTTCTGGATTCTAACACCTCCCTTCCCCTGTACCCTGCCCCTGCCCAGCAAACTTGACCTTGGGTCCTGATTTAAATTTTTCCAGATTTATTTCCTTACAGTACATCAATCTTATTTTTGAAATCTAACTCTTCCATTTTGTGGTATTAAATAAATAAGCATTGGCTAACAGGCTTTTATACTGTTTTCCCTTGTAACTACAGCTGGTTGAATTAGTTTCTAACTAACTTCTGTGTTCATTTCAACTCTTCAAATAACTTAACATCAAGCAACTGGAATTAGACTCTGTTTTATGCTGGAAAACAAAACATGCCTGAGTAAGTTAAGGAACTTATTGAAGAAAATCAATAAACCTGGAGATTGCTCCATTGTTAAGGTTCCATTAGGGGCCAGCCCAGCAGCATAGTGGTTAAGTTTGAGCATTCCACTTCAGCGGCCCAGGGTTTGTTGGTTTGGATCCCAGGTGCCGACCTACACACCCTAGTCAGGCCATTCTGTGGCGGCATCCTACATGCAAAATAGAGGGAGATTGGCACAAATGTTAGCTCAGTAGCAATCTTCCTCAAGCGAAAAAAGGGGAAGTTTGGTGACAGATGTTAGCTCATGGCCAATCTTCCTCACAAAAAAAATAAATAAAAATAAAGTTCCATTAAAAGTTCCAATTTCACCACAGGGAATGAGGGAGAGGCAGGGAACTTTAGGTGTTCTGATTCATGGCAAAGGAATTTCCCTGTTTGCTGAATTTCTTTTTCTGTGCCACTGTCAGTTTTAGAGGATTATGTAAAATTTGGGAAAGAATGACTGATGCCTGTCATTTTGAGACAGTTTTTGCAAGCTCAGCCTTTCTGATTTTAGTTTTCTTAAACATGACTGGCAACTAAAAGTGGAGTGCTACCAACTAATACACTCCAGGAATCATCCAGCTCTCCAAATATTTCCCATGACCGATGGGCTCATGCCTGCTGCATGCAGAAAATAATTAAGTGGAAGACTCAACAGCACGTCTTCTGACCAGCAACCCAAGACTTCCAGCAACAGTGCCCTGAACAGCAGGATGTGGGAGCCTCAAGTGTGCATGGCCGATGAAGACATAATATAATTAATATCAGTTTTGAAGAATAGCACAAAGAAAGGTGGGAGGTGTGCATCTTTGGGTTTGGCACTTGAAGGAGGGGCAGTACTGGTGACCTAGATTTGGCGTCTCCACTTTAGAGGAAATAAGTGTGATTCAACAAAATCCTCAAGTCTTCAAGTGCAAGAAGTTAAAGTGGAAGTGAAAGATGGCCAAAGAAGTATCTGAAGACACAAAGAAAAAATTCTAAAGTACTTAGCCGTGAACACTTGGAAAGACATACCATGTTCTTAGATAGAAGCAATCAATATCACCGAGCTCTTCCTTAAGTTGATTTATAAATTCAATGGATTAGCAACAAAAGTACCATCAGATTGTTTTCTGGAGCTATACAAGTTAATTATAACATACATTTGGAAATACAAGCAAACACAAATAACCAGAAAAATCCTGAAAAAGAAGAGTGGGGGCTGGGAGACATCTGTTGGCTAGTCCTTTCAGATATTAAAATTACTCACAAAACCTTTCTAATTAAAGCAGTGTGATGTTTATGCATAAATAAACATACATACCAACAGAAAATAGGCCCAATTTTACATGTGAATTTAGTATATAATAAAGATGGTAACTCAAACCAGCAGAGAAAAAAGGAATATTTAATAAGTGCTGTTGAGATAACCAGATAACCACATAATTAAGATTAGATCTATTCCTCACATTATGCTCAAATATGTATTCCAAATGGATCAGTTATTTAAATGTAAAATAAAATGAAATCTTATAGGCACTAAAAAAAAAAAGGGTGAATTCCTCCATAATCTGGAAGTAGGGAAAACTTTCCTAACTATGACTTAAAATCCAAATGCAATAAGAAAAAGGATTTATATACTTGACATTAAAATAAAAACATACTCCAGGGCAAAAGTAACCATAAGAAATTTCAAAATCTAAATGGCAAATTGAGAAAAAGCTTTGCAATTTATATCACAAAGGGTTAAAATCCCTAGTATAAAACGATTTTATAAAAATAGAGAAAAAGACCAAGAAAAGTCTCAGAAAAATGGCAAGAGACTCAAAAAGCCAGTTCAGAGAAAAGAAATGTCCTTTAAACATATGAAAAGATGCTCAGCCTCACCTCTAATAAGATACATGAAAATTAAAACTATACAAATAATATTTTTCAATCATTGACAGAATTGCCAAAAGTTTGATAACATACTCTTGAAAAGTCTATGGGGAAATAGGCATTCTTATAAATTGTTGGTGGGAATATCAAAAGATAAAAAGCAATGTGGAGGGTAATTTGGCAATATCTAGCAAAGTTTCATGTAGTTTTACACTTTCAGTTGGCAATCCGACTTCTAGGAAACTATCTGGATAATACACTGACAAAACAGAGAACTGCATAAGTTAGCTGCAGAGATATCTACCAACAAAAGACTGGAAATTACCAAATGTCCATTAACAGGACAGTAACTGAATAAATTATGTTACATCCTCACAATGGAATAACCCAATAAAGGAAATGGGGATATTTCCATCTGTTGCTATGGAATGGTATCCAGAATATATTATTGCCTGAAAAAGGTAATGTGGAGAAAAGCATTTTTAGCATGCTATTATTCATTCAAGAATGAGGTGTGATACAGATATATAACTTTTACTCTTATTTTTAAAATGGAAGGATAAACCAACAAACAAAAAATAATGGGTACTTGTAGATAGAGTGAACAAACAGAAGGGCAGGTGTAAAAAGAGAGAAACCACAGTTCTCAGATCTATAGCTTTGACTTTGAAATTCAGTAAATTTTTTACATAATTATAAACCAGAATTAAATTTTAAAATTTCTAAAAAATAAAAAGATGAATGAAACAAATGAACAAATCGGTGGTGGCATACTGCAATAGTAGGGTAACACAAAGAGCAAGTGTTTGTAGTGATTTTAAAAGAAAGTAATTTGAATGGATGCAAAATAGACAGTCATGTAAAATCTTGTGGTCCTAAATTTGAATGAAAGTATCAATATGAGTCCATGATGATTTTAACTTTAAAATATTTCTTAGCTTTGCTTACTAAAAAAAAAAAAAATCCTGGAAATAAAGATCAACTCAGCAGCAATGAACCCTTAGTGCCCAGATTTTGGTCTCTGAATCCCACTTCCCACTAAAAGACTCCAGGACTCCTTGATTCTAGGTCTAGAGCAAGAAATGTACAAGATGTGTTGAACATCTCTTCACACTGGAAATCAAAGAATATCCTAAAACCCTTTGAGGGTCTGCCAAAAGGACTGAGGAATGACCTTGAACAATTTCTTACTGGGCAAAAATAGCACAATTTGAGCATCTAAAGTATGTTAATACAGTGGATTAAAACACTTAAAATATTCTTAAGTCCGTTAGTTCAACGTTACACTAAAGAAAAAAATTCCCTCAGTGGTCAATTTTGGAGGATGCTACGTAACCGATTCATTATTTTGAAAGCTGAGCCATAAACACCTATTCTGCCTTTCCTATACAAAATATATCTCTGGGTGAGAAAATAGTTGATGAAGGAAAGTTTCTTTTTTCTAGAAATGTTCCAGCTAGTCAATGAAAAGGGAATGATGTAATTATAAAAGCAGCATTTCGCAAAGTCCCAGGGAAATGATAGATCTAGGCAATGATCATTGATAGCTGTTAACCTCATAAAAAAAGAGTCAATTTCATACTATGTGCCAGTTGGCGGAAATATACATTGTCACCTTTGAATGAGTCTTGTTAAAAAATTCAAAACTGAGTCTGATCAGGCCTCTAGATCTAATTATAAATTTACTGGAAATACAGGGGACAGAGGAACGTGTATTCAGAAAAATTCAAATTTGTTTTATACAACAAATGACAAAGCTTCTTCAATAAAGAAACTGCATGGGGGAAACAGGAGAATGGGAGCATTTTTAGATTTAAACAGGGGTCAGCAAACTACAGTCTATAGGCCAAATCTGGCCACCAGGCTGTTTTTGCAAATAAAGTTTTATTAGAATACAATCACATCCATTCATTTATGAATTCTGTGTAACTCAACTCTGCCAGAGTTACGTCATTGTGACAGAGATCATAAGGCCCCCAAAGACTGAAATATTTACTATCTGGCCTTTTACAGAAAAAGTTTGCCAATCCTTGGATTACAAAACTTAAAAGACATGTTATTTATTTATTTATTTATTTATTTTGAGGACGATTAGCCCTGAGATAACTACTGCCAATCCTCCTCTTTTTTGTTGAGGAAGCCTGGCCCTGAGCTAACATCCGTGCCCATCTTCCTCTACTTTATATGTGGGACGCCTACCACAGCATGGCGTGCCAAGCGGTGCCGTGTCCGCACCTGGGATCCGAACCAGCGAACCCCAGGCCACTGAGAAGTGGAACGTGCAACTTAACTGCTGCACCAAGGGGCCGGCCCCTTAAAAGACATATTAAGCAAGTATAATATGTGGACCTTATTTTGATCATGATTCAAATAAAGAATCTGAAAAATAAAAATAAAAGCAGTCAAAGAAAGAGCACCAGAAAAAGACAGTTAAGTGATATTTGAGAGTCTGACTAGCAGGAAAGATAAAGGAGATAAAGTGCCCTCTGGAGAGTAGAATTAAGAGATGGGAGACATGTGGTCACAGTATGACTTATAGTGGGAAGCTGAAAGGAGACGGACCTAAAAAATCTCATTAGATTCGGTGAGTAGATACCATGAGTCACCTTAATGGGAGCACTGTCTGAGGAGCAATAGAAGTAGAACCCAATATACATCCCAAGGAAATGAAATCACTATCTTGAAGCAATACCTTCGCTTCTGTGTTCATTTCAGCAGTATTCAAAATAGCCAAGACATGGAAACAATCTAAGTGTCTACCAATGGATGAATGGATAAACAAAATGTGATATTCGTATACACAAGAGAATATTATTCAGCCATAAAAAGGAGGAAAGTCCGCCATTTGTGATAACATAGATGAACCTTGAGGGCATTATGCTAAGTGAAGTCAGTCAGACAGAGAAGGAAAAATACCATATGGTTTCACTTTTATGTGGAATCTAAAATCAAAACAACACAAAAAGACAAGCTCATCGGTACAGAGAACAGATTGGTGGTTGCCCAGAGGCAGAGGATGGTTGATGGGGGAAATGGGTGAAGGTAGTCAAAAGGTATAAACTTCCAGTTATAAAATAAATAAGCTTGGGGGATGTGATATACAGCACTGTGACTATAGTTAACAATGCTGTCTTTGCATATTTGAAAGTTGCTAAGAGAATAAATCTTAAAAGGTCTCATCACAAGAAAAAAAATGTAACTATGCAAGGTGATAGATAACTAAACTTATTGTGGTGATCATTTTGTAATATATATATATATCAAATCATTATGTTTTACACTTTAAACTTATACAAGATTATACGTCAATTATGTCTCAATAAAACCGGGGTGAAAAAAAGTAGAACCCAAAAGTATATGAGTACTACCTGGACAAGTACTACTTTGGAAGAGAAGAAATACAGGTGGCTCTTGTTTGAGTTTCAGCAGCTGAGAAGAGATGTGCCAACTGAGAAAGAGCCCAACCTAAGAATGCCAAAAGGGACTTGACGCAAACTGGGAGTGAGTGTTCCAGGCCCTCAGGCAGGAGTAGAATGTTGTTTATTTCATGTAGTGCCAAAGTCGCTACCAATCCAAAATAAAAAATAAAAAAAAGATGGATTTCAGTCTTTTTAATGATGGTGGGTATCAAAAACAGGCCTTGTCAAAGAATCTGAGATGGACGAAAGCAGACAGTAGCTAACACACAAACTTGCACAGAGCATGTGGGTGAATTTGAATTGGAAGCCCAAGAAACTAATGACTTCTGCCCACCTCAGAGAATAAAGGTTCTATTTGACACCCTTTGAGCAAAGACCTCATAGCATGAGCAACTCCTCATTTAAACTTCAAAATCACAGGGAGGGGCCACCTTAACTTCAAGCTCCTTTTCTCCAGGGGCACCTGGTCTTCTCTTTAGACTCCGCTGGTAGAGAGCCCCGCGTTTGCAGCCCAGCAAGATCCCAGAACACCCTCTGCCCTACAAAGCTGAAATAGAAAGCAATTTGCAACTGAATGGCTCTGGCTTGATGATTTGGGATCCCCCTTAACGTTGCCTTTGATGGGCTTCTTTCTGTCAGCAGCTTCAATATCACTTTCTCTAATTAACTCTGATGTTTCCTTTGAGCCTTTTTTTCTGAGAAGGAAAATCATGTTTAATTCAGAAGGGCTAGCATTACCTTGATGAATGGAAAACAGCTCTAAGCCACAAGGTTGGAAAGAAGCAATAAAATCAAAATGATTGCATCCCCCTGGCAAGGCCCTGTTTGAGTCCTCCTGACAGGTAGTTCCGTGGGTCAGGGGTAGAGGGATGGGGGTAGGAGGCGTGAGGTGGAAAGGGAAAGATTAATGAAGGCAGCAGCTTCTAGATCAAGGTTTCACCTGAGCTATGGGGCCTAGCTAATAAGATAATTGGTTTTCTTCTATGGGATACTGCCTCCGGAGCAAAGCAGTGACCCAGAGCTGGGTTCAAATCCAGACTCTAGCCATATATCCACACACCAACTTTTAACCTCATTGCGCACCCCCCCCCCCCATGGATTGTTTTGAGAATATATTTATAAATGACCTAGTTTGCATACGGCACTTAGCACCTTATAGGAGTATAATATCTGACTGTTCTCTGATTGAGTGTCTCTTCCAAAATAAGACCTGTTGAACTTTTCTTAGCATACACATGATATGTTCACTCATTCAAGTATTACACTCAAATCAAACTCATACCTTACTTATGAATATTCCCAATTTTATGAATGCATGGAGGGGTCAGGAACATGGATAATCTCAAAATCAGACCACAGAGAATCGTCAGCACTTGGCTTAAGACGCTGGATGGAAAGAACCTTTTCTTGCCCCAGAATTCCTTGACTCATCTCTTAGGTAAGAACTGTAGTTTACTGGAATAATCTGAATGTGCTGACTGCCCAGTGGAAACAGGCAAAGCTTCCACTAGAGTGGCCACAGATGACCCAGGGGTTGTTTGACCAACCCCCTATTGAATTAGAAATTTCTTCACCTTGGTGTGTTACAGTTCAAGGTCTGTGTGTCAAAATCAAATTTTGTTCTTTCCTTCACCAGGCCAAAAATATCATAGAATTTTTGACAGCACTGGAGGTATGAATAGATTTTCTAGATCAGACCCATGCCAGCATTTCCATGGGCCTGGGCCAGGCCTGAATCCAGACCAGTGTGAAGGGTTTGGCCAACACCTCCAGAGGCGCACAGCATATTCATCTCCCTTGGGGCGATGGTTCCCTTGTTCTGCAGAATGAATAGGTAATCAGAAACATACGATGATATGGAAATTTAAAAATAAACCTTTTCTCTTTAACATCCCTTCTTCCATTATCTAGTTTTCCCTTCGAAACCAAAACTACTTCCTGGCATGGCCCATCTATTGCCCAATCTCTGCATCTCTCTATTCTTCAAGTTAGAAATTACTTGTTGACTACCCTTCACCAGGAGACACGGCCACACAGCAGAGCTCCAAATCCACCTCGTCCCAAAATCCCTGGTTTAGGGAAAGTACGGGCCAAATATGGCCATTTTGCTGCTGGCCTCCCTTTAGCCCTGATACTGCCCACTCCAAAATCCAGGGTTATGATATGATCTTACCAGCTCTGAACAAAATTACATCCTCCCCTCTCTATTTCTATGCCCTTTATTCCGTTTTGCTGCTTGGAATCAAGTCAGTTCTTAAGCAGCCCCTTCACGTTCTTAGCCTGTAATGAGCTGTGATCAGGCTCCAGTTATTTCCGATGAAGAGCTGACGGACTAGTTCTCTCACATTTTGTCCTTGAACAATCGCCTGTTGTCAACATATAGCACTATAAAAATGTCTGATTTTTTCAATCTGATTAACACTCAACTTCATTTAGCATATCGTGTCAGAGGTACTCAACTAGGTACTATTTTTCCCTGTCCTTTTTTTTTTTTTTTGAAACACTTTGAGATCAGTAATATCCTTCTGGCACAAATAGGAAAATCAAGACGCAATTCTAGTTGTCTTTCTGCCATATCCCTCTCTGGCTTATTCTAAAGTCATGTAAGCACGTCCCCAAGTTTCACAAAAGAGCAATTTACACAGTGGCACATCACTTTTTCACTGGAGAATTCCAAGAGTTCCACAGAGGCCACTGAGCCTTTCTGCATCAATTCCTAGGTCCCTTGTGGCTGTGTGTTGATTCTCGTTGGTAGCCACTGGGTTTGGGTCCAACTCAGACATTCCTCCAGTACCTTTATTCTATGGCTTCTCTATTTTTTGAGTTATTAATTTTGCTTCATCTTTAAGTTGCCTGGAATGAGTCTTCAAGAATTTTATCTGAAATTATATGTGCGTAGAAGTTTTTAAAAATCGTTCCCATCTGAAAATATCTTTCTGCTATGTTCCCTCTTGACAGAGAATTTGATTTGGTTTGAAATTCTTGGGTAAAAAACTTTCTTCCTTGAATCCTTGTAGAAATTGCTCCATAGTTTTCTCTTTTATTGATATAAAAGACAATCATGGTAGTCTGAGCCTTGTTTCGGAGGAACCTATTATTATTATAGGATTTTTTTTCCTTTAAAAATGTACCTACAGAAATTTTCTTCCATAGAGTATCTATTTAGGAGAGTTTTTTTACTGACTTCTTTCAAGAACTGGATTCTTTTAAATGTAATTTTTGCTGTTTTCTTCTTTAATTCAGGAAACTTTTTTTCTATTATGCCTTTGATTATGACTTCTATTAGTTTTGCCTCTTTAGGGAATTGATTATCTGACTTATTACTCTTCATTTTCTGACCTCCCTATGGAGATCTGTTGTACGCCAACAGACAGGGTATGTGGAAAGCCTTTGACCTGTTTCTGCTCACTTAAGAGACAGTAAGTCTGTCTCACTGAACTACAACTTGGAGGCCGGGTTGATGGATATGGTCTTCGTTCAGTTCCTCAGTTCTCATTTGCTAAGAGCCATTCACCTATTATAGATCTGTTTTATTGCATACATTTATTCTATTTTTCAGGTCATCTAAGTAACAAAATGCAGAGCTCTTCGCCTTCCAGGAGGCAATGTGTTACTGTGGACATCCCCATCACCACTTTGTGCATAACTCCCTTCTAGAATTTGCTTTCACTGAGTGGCTAAGGCACAGAGGTCATATCTATCACGGATGGGTTTTGTTGGCCTTCCCAGTGGTTTAAAAATAAGCTGATAATATTATTAAGATATGAATACCACCCAAATGATCTTCTATCTGTTTCAAAATCCCACAGATGTTATTTTACAGAAATAGAAAAGTCCATCCTCAAATTCATATGGCATCTCAAGAGATCCTGAATAGTCAAAACAATCTTGAAAAAGAATGAAATTGGAGTTCCCGTACTTCCTGATTTCAAAACCTACTACAAAGCTACAGTAATCCAAACAGTACATTAGTGGTATAGAGGCAGACATAAAGCAATGAAATAGAATAAAGAGCCTAGAAATAAGCCCTCGCATATATGGCCAAATGCTATTTAACAAGGGTGCCAAGACCACTTAATGGGGAAAGGACAGTCTTTTTAACAGATGATGGTGGGAAAACTGGATATCCACATCAAAAGAATGAAATTGGAGCCTAACTTTATGCCACTTATAAAAATCAACTTAAAATCAATCAAAGACCCAAACCTAAGAGCTAAAACTATAAAACTCTTAGGAGAAAATATAGCAGGAAACCTTCATGACATTGGATTTAGCAAGGATTTCTTAGATATGATACCAAAAACACAAGCAACAAAAGAAAAAATAGATTAATTGGACTTATTAAGAGTAAACACTATTGTGCATCAAAGGACACTCTCAACAGTTTGAAAAGGCAACACATGGAACGGGAGAAAATATTTGCAGCTTCTATATCCAATAAGGGATTGCTACATAGAATAAATACATAAAGAACTCTTACAACTTAACAACTAAAACCAAGCAACTTAATTTATAAATAGGCAAAGGATCATTTCTCCAAAGAAGATATACAGATAATGATTAAGCACATGAATAGATGTTGAACATACTAATCATTAGGGAAATGCAAATCACAATTCATACCCATTAGGATTTCTGTTATTAAAAAAAGTAGAAAATAACAAATGTTAGTGAGAATGTAGATAAATTGGAACCCTTGTGCATTGCTGGTGGAAATGTAAAATGGTGGAGCTGCTGTGGAAAATAATATGCCAGTTCCTCAAAAGATTAAACGTAAAATTGCCATATGACCCAGAAATTCCACTTCTGGGTATACGCCCAAGAGAATTAAAGCAGGGACTCAAACAAATATTTGCACACCAATGTTCATAGCAGCAATTTTCACAACAGCCAAAAGCTATTGGGTTGCAACCCAAGTTGGGAAGCAACCCAAGTATCCATCAACGGATGAGTGGATATACAAAATGTGGCATATATATACAGTGAAATATTTTTCAGCCTTAAAAAAGGAGGAATTGTGACATATGATACAACATGAAGGAAATTTGAAGACACGATGCTAGGTAAAATAAGCCAGTCATAAAAAGATAAATACTGTATGATGCAACTTGTATGAGGTATCTAGCGAAGTCAAACTCATAGAAAGAGACGGCAGAACGGTAGCTGCCAGAGGCTGAGGGTAAGGGGGAATGGGACGTTGTTATTTAATGGGTATAGGGTTTCAGTTTTGCAAGATGAAAAAGTTCTGGAGATTGTTTGTACAACAGTGTGAATATACTTAACAATACTGAACTATACATTTAAAAATGATTAATATGGTAAATGTTACGTTATGTATATTTTACCACAATAAAAAATTTAAAATAATTTTGAAAAGGAATAAACCTCTGACATCCTACAGTAGGAATGATTGAAGATATTATACTAAGTGAAGTAAGCCAAACACAAAAGGACAAATATAGTATGATCCTACATATATGAGGCTCTTAGAGCAGCCAAATTCAGAGAGAGAGAAAATAGAATAGTGGTTGCCAGGGGCTAGAGGCGAGGGGGAAATGGAGAGTTTTTGTTTAGTGGGTACAATTTAGGAAGATGAAAAAGTTCTGAAGATGAATGGCAGTGATGGTTGAACAATGCTGTGAATGGAATTAATGCCACGGAACTGCACACACGCAAATAGTTAAAATTTTATGTTACGTATATTTTAACACAGTAAAAATAAGAAAAATGAAACAAAGGGAATTGAATGTATTGCCAATGTTTAGTAATCAAAAGAGTTAACATAAACTAAAAGAAGAGATTATATAATAGTCTGATAATAGTGTGCCCATATTCAAAGATGGTAACAATTGGAAATAAGTAGCAGTGGCCAGAGTTGGACAAGAATCATGAATTCTTCAGTGTCTTCAGCTCCTTACAGTTCCCACCTCCCCAAGCCTCCATACTTCACTCAACATATTTCCTGCCAGGACCCTGGAGCCATCTGGGTTTAATGGCTCCTGATATAGAAAGACATAAGGAGGATGCAATAATTTTTGACTCTCAGACCACATGGAGTCAGCCTCCTTGCAGGAAATTGACAGTGACTGCTAAGATGTGTCCAAGTTTTGTCAAACCCAGGATAAGAGTGAGGCGGCAGACAGTGGAGGCAATATAAAGAGTCTTCTTATCTTTTATCAAGCAGTCACATTCTGAGAAGAATTGGGTAGCAGTTTGTCAAAATAGTTTTCTTTGCTCTGCAGTTAATGGAAATTCCCATCAGATTCGGACTCACTGTTAGAAGTCGTTGTCTTTCGGCGCATGTGTTTGTGAGTTTGTGTGTCTGCAATTGATATTTTAAAAGTATTTTAGCTTGCAAGTTTCAGTCCATTATTACTGTCTATTGAGGACATCTAGATCCTATTTTTGTCATGTAAATATTTTCTAAACCTCATAGTTTTACGTTGTAGGTAATATTTATAAATAGTCCTGTTAGACTTTTAGTCAATTTTGTGATAAAGTCTTGAAGAGAACAGGAGCCAGAGAAGAACCCTGGGCCAGTTTCTCAGGGGTTTCCTACCACATTGATGTGTATTATTTAATGAACAGCCTTTGAATATCCCTGGGTCACCAGTTATAAGTCAACCATAGTCTGAGCTTGTTCTTATTTCTCCAAATTGCCCATAAAGACCATGTCAAATGGTCCTATCTGTCCACTATATTTCTTTGATTTACCAGTGTAGCATTCCTATCAAAGACAGAGCTTTAAAAACACAAGTAACAGCTCACAATGCTCCCTCCATACCCATGCCATGATGAGTAAGTCTAGGAATGGGAAAAAGTTGTGTGTGGCTATAGCTTACGAAGTTTAGGGGAAAATGTATAGAATTTAGACTTGAGAATCTAGATTTAGGAGAAAGTCAGACAGAAGGTCAAGCCAGGGAATGTAGATATTATCCTTTTACTCTGCTTTAGAGGTTAGAAATATGTCTTGGTAGTAATAAAGAAAATATTTTAAAAGCCTTTTCAACATTGTTTTCAAATGTTAAAAAAAATCAGCAATTTTGGATCTAGAAGTAACTATGAATAATGCTTTTAGCCAAAGCATTTGAGCAACTTCCAGGTGGGCGTGGGATTCATTAAAATGATAACATCCCACAGACCTTACCAATACTTGGTCTTACCTGCAGCCTGCAAGAAAACAAAACCCCCGCTCCCCATCCTAGCAGAGGAGCACAGAGAAAGGAGGTGGAGCTTGGGAAGTGTTTCAGCTGAGGAAGCGACTACATCTTACTCCTCAAGTGTCAAGACCCATCACCTTGGTATTACCCTCAGAACAGGGAGCTGAAAGTACCTGCTCAGATTAGGACCTTGTGTCAAATGGCAAATTGGAGACGTAACTAGAGAGCACAGTCACGGCCCTACATAGGAGTATCAATGGCAAAGAGCCTGCTGGACCACAGTCAGGTTGGCTGGTGGCTACAATGGACAAAATGGGTACATCTAGAGTGGGGCAGTAGAGGACTCAGTGGTCCCCTCGAGGGGGAATGGCAAAAATGAGCATGGGACTCACATATACGTGCATGTATGTGTCCAGACCAGAGTGTGGAATTAAGTCTGAGATTACACTGTGGCTATTTAGAGAGACTACATCAGCCCAATGTGGCAGAAACAGATGGCACGCCCAAATCAGAATGATCCAAAGAGCGCTTAATAAGGGGATTATTGACAAGGGTGTGAGCAGGATGAAGCAACTCAGAGACAGAAAGGACACCATGCAGAGGGAACAAGAGTCAGAGCTGAGACCTGTGGACAGGACACTTGGCAGCCCTGCAGGGAGGGAGCTGGGGAATATGTGCCCCTCCCTTACTCCTGCCAGTGTCCCGTGTCAGCCCCAACCAGAGGACAAGGGGCCCAGTGGTGTGGCCCATACAGCCTCCTTGGTCAATAGCAAGGTGGACAAGGGCAAAGACAGAATCATGGGGAGCAAAGACAAGATAGTAGCACAGAGAAAGGGAGCTTGGACTACAAAGAGAAGCAAGGGAAGTGAGCTAGTATTGACAGAATACGCCTAGATTCTGAACACCATGAGATTTGTTTTACACAGATCCTAGCAATTTCATTCCTATTTTGTGCCAGACACTCTTCTAGATACTTTGCACATTTTATTTCTTTTAATCTTTACAAACATGATATAAATATTAATATTGGCACATTACAAATGAGGAAATTGGAACTCAGAGATGCCAAGGAATAGGAGGGAAAACTAGATTTAAACCTGAATCTGTCGGACTCCGAGGTTTGTCTGCTGAACCCTGTGGTAGGTCACCGTTGGAAAAGAACATGAATAATCAATGTCAAAAGTGACCATCAGCAGGAGTGTCTGTGTGGCCTCCTTTAATCAAATGGAGACCATGACCTCTCTGCCCAGAGGCAGGAAGGCAACCTGGCTCCAGTGAGCTGGTTCCCATCAGCAGCTCTGGTTGGAGAGGGTGACCAATCAGAGTTTGAAGGTGGGTCAACGGCTGGGTAGCTGGGAGATTGGTGGTGGTGTTCCTGGATGCACTTAATTACAGAACAAACCTTGCCAAGCTACTTTCTAGGTGTCAAAGAGATTTTACGCCACCTTCATGTTTAGGAAATTGAACATGTTGCCAAATGTCATGAGATTCTCATCACATCTTGGTCTACTTTTTACTAAATTCTCCCTGAACGATGAGCATGGAGATGGTTGAAAGCTGAACTGCATTCACAGCCTTGTTAATTCAACATATACTCATTGAACACACTGTATGTGCTAGACAATTACAGATCCTGGAGATACAGTTGTTTAAAGACAAACAGAGTCACCTCCCACACGGATGTTAGAGTTTAGCTACTAGTCAAAAATTTTTCAACTTAAAGTATTAGTACCAAGGCAATAAACACTATGAAATGTTAGACAGTAACTGGAAGGCAAGGTGCTGCTTGACACAGACGATAAGGAAAGACCCCCGTGTAGAAGTGATGTTTATGCTAAGATCTGAAAGGCGATCGGAGCCAGCCATGCCTGGTACCACTGGCAGAGCATCCTAGCCCAGCATGGCTGGAAGGCAGCAAGCTGGAAGAACAATGTGAGATGAGGAAGGAGAAGTAGTCCAGGTCTTAGAGGCCTTTTGGGTTCTGTTAACAGAAATCCTTGAAGGATTTTAAATGGGGGAGTGATATGATATAATTTATATTTTTAAAAGATCACTTAGGGGCTGGGCCAGTTGTGTAGTGGTTAAGTTCACATGCTCCGCTTCGGTGGCCTGGGGTTTGCAGGTTTGGATCCAAGCCATGGACCTACACACGACACATCAAGCCATGCTGTGGTGGCATCCCACATGCAAAGTGGAGGAAGATTGGCACAGATGTTAGCTCAGGGACAATCTTCCTCACCAAAGAAAAGATCACTTAGACTACATTGTGAGGAGTGAGTTAAATGAGATGAAAAACCAAAGGAGGAGAGCCACTGAAAACCTACTGCTGGGGTCCATGTGAAAAGCAATTTGTATCATAGTTGTGGCCACGCATGTTGGATAAAGGTGAGGGGTCTGAGTGTTTTTTGGAGGTTAAACTTGAAGAATTTTGATGGATTAGATGATATGCAGGAAGAAAGCAAGAATGATGTCTGGGTTTCTTGCTTGAACAACTGTGTGAATGGAGGTGATATGAACTAGGAAGAGGAAGACCGACGGGAAATGAGTTTGGAACCGCAAGAATTCCATTTTGCAAGTATTGAGCTTGCAATCACTTTTTGGGCACCCAGTTAGAGTTGTCAAATAGGCAATCTGTACATGTCTGGAGCTCAAGTGAAAGCTGGAGAAACAAATATGGGAGGCACTCGATTTTATCTGATATAGAAAGCATGCGACAGGTTAAGATTCCATAGAGAGTATAGCTGAGGAAAAGAAAAGTGCCAAGAACAAAACTCTGAAGTCCTCTAATACTTGAAGCCTAAAGACAGGTAAAGAGTGAAAGTCGTGAAGCTATGTTCTCACAGCTTCAAATACACTCTCTGATATTCTACCTTGTGGTGCTGGAGGGAGAACCCTGGAAACAAAATTTCTTCTTGGCCAGCACTTTCCTTCTAGGTTCTGCCAATAGGAAGTGCTAGGAGGCGACTAGAAAGCTGAAGAGAAGAGACAGACTGGTTCCTCCTTGTTTCCTGTGTGCTTGCTATTTCTATTGCCTCAGCAGCTGTCCTTCCCTCAGAGAGTGACAGATGCTTCCAGTGTCCGGAAGTGTTGGTCCTCTCTGAGGTATCAGCAGCACCCAGCCGTACTTGCTCCCCACTGTCTGAGCTAGCTGTACCAGGGCTCTCCTCTGAGCTTCTGAAAAGTTTCAGCTCCAGCCCTGCAGGGTCCCTCCTCTGAGATTCCAGTTCCAGCAACCCCAACGTCTCCCACGTGCCCATGGGATGCTAACCACAGCTTCTATTTCTGTGTTCCCTTTTTGCCTCTTCAGCACTCTAACTCCTGTGTAACCAGTTTTCTATATTAAATTCTTTCTGCTGAAAGACCTAGTGCAATTTCTGTTTTCCACGATGAGTGAAGGGAGCCAGCAATGTGTCCTGAAATGATAAGGAAACAGAAGAACCAAGGGAGGATGGTTTAGAGGCCAAAATAAAAAAAAGTCTCAGGAAATTAAAATAGGGAGAAGAAATTTGGCTGAGAGGTCAGATAAGATGGAAAAAGATAACAATCTATTGGATTCAACTAAATGTGGGTTGTTGAAGGCCTTGACTTGTTTAATAGATTCATTTTCTAGGCGAGGGCAAGAACATTACACTGACTCATTCTAGCTGCCTCAAGAATGGGGATAACACAAAGTTTTAGCCTTAGCTTCGGAGCAGCTGTTTATGTTTTTTTTTTTAAATGTCTAAAAACACATTTGAGTCATTCATTTCAAATATTTTATTATCACATATTTGATACAGTTAATTTATTATATGTAATATATAAAACATAACAATAAAGTACCCATGAACTCACTATCTGATTTAAGATAGAGAACTTTCCTCATATTCTTGAAGCTTTCCATGTGAAAATCTGCAATTATATCCTTCTGTCTCCCACCAAAAGGTAACCACGTTCTCCAATTTTCTGTTTATCACTCCTTTGCTTTTCTATATAGCTTTAATATGTATGCATTTATCCTAATATTTTGTTTGCTTTTGTTTATTGCTTTTTTTAATTTACAAAAGTTGTATTATTCAAAATTTTCTCTTTTTTTCTGGAGATCCTCTATGTAACACATTTATTTCTCACCGTCATACTATAGTATTGTAGTGTTCCTTTGTATGATCATAATATTATTTTTCCATTGTCCTTTCAATTGACATTTGTTTCTAGTTTTCTGATATTACAGATAATACAGCTACGTAGCATCCTTGTTCATGGCTCCCTTTCCACATGCATAGGAGTGCCCCTGAATAGAGAATGGCCAGGGAACAGAGAAAGCCTCATCTTCAGCTTCACTAGGTAATGCCAAACTGTTTTCCAAAGTGGTTTTACTCAATCAACCCTCCCTCCAATAGTTTATAAGAATCAGCATTGCTCCACATTTTTCTTTTGAGGAAGATTAGCCCTGAGCTAACCACTGCCAATCCTCCTCTTTTTGCTGAGGAAAACTGGCCCTGAGCTAACATCCATGCCCCTCTTCCTCTACTTTATACATGGGATGCCTACCACAGCATGGCTTTTCCCAAGCGGTGCCATGTCCATACCCGAGATCCGAACCGGCGAACGCCGGGCTGCCGACCGAGAAATGGAACGCGCAAACTTAACCGCTGCACCACCAGGCTGGCCACTGCTCCACGTTCTTACCAAATCTTTGTATCATTTTCAATTAGGTTTTGCCATTCAGGGAGATATAAATTATCTTATATTGTATTTGATAACTATTTCCTTGATACTATTGAGTTTGGGTATATTTTCATACGTTCATTTCCATTTGCACTTTCTCCTCTTCCGTACTGACGATTTGTGTCTCTTGTTCACTATTTCGCTCTGTGGACTCCTTTGCTGAATTCTTTTTGAGTTTGGAGAGTTCTTTGTATATTCTGAATACCAGTGGTTTGTTAGTTATATCAATGGAAAATAATTTCTCCCAGTTTATAACTTGTCTTTTCTCCCTCTTTCTTTATAGTCTGGTGAGCAGGCCTCTTAATTTTATTGTAGTCGAATTAATCAAGTTTACAGTTTGTGCTTTTTGTGTCTCGATTAAGAAATTCTACTCTACCTCAAAGTCATAGAAACAGTTTCTTATAGTTCTTACTAGAAGTTTTTTAAGTATTTCTTTTCTGATTAAAATATTTAATCCTCCTAGAATTGATTTTGGTCAACTGCATAAGATATGAATCTAATTTCATTTTCCATATGTATACCAACTATCCAAACACAATCATTTAAATATTTGTCGTTTACAAACGTCTGCAATGCTGGCTCCATCACGGGTCAAGTTTTTCTATTTCTGGACTCTAACTCCCGCTCTATTGTTTTAGTTGTCTGTCCTTTCTAAAAACACTTGAAGCTTTATAACAAGGCATCACATCCACTAGAGAATTTTCCATCAACTCTTCTTTCTCCTGAAGTGTGTTTTGATTCTACTTGACATTGTTCTCTTAACAAGTTTAATAATCAGCTTCTTAGGTTCCAAGAAAAAAACCTGTCAGGATTATTATTCAAATCAAAAAGAAAGTATGGCTCCTCTGGGGAGAATTGACATTTTAAAATTATTGAGTCTCCTTTTCCAGGAACTCAGTATCTCTCTCCATCAATTTAAATTTTCCTTAATAAAATTTTATAATTTTCTCAATAGAGGTCTTGTGTATTCTTGGTTAAATATATTCTTTGACCCACTACATTTTTGGTTGTGCTTGTCAGATTCATCTTTTACAATGATGACATTTTCTATTCTTCGTTGCTGGCACATAGAAAAACAATTTCTTTTTAGATACAGAATTTATGTGCAGCATTAAAAATTGCCTCACATAAATGTGGAAGAAATTTTCAAATCGTTCTTTTTATTGACAAATATTTGTCTATAGAATCTTTAGTGTTAGCTGCATTTACATTCATATCATATGTGAACCATGACAATTTTCTTCAACTTTTATAAGTTTTTCTTCTTTTCTTGTCTTACTGCACTGGCTGGGATCTCTGGAACAAGACTAAATCAACCTATATTGCTTCTGATTTTAGAGAGCATTGCAATAGACTTTTACCACTGAATATATCATGATTAAGCTATTGATAGACATCCTTTATTAGGTGCAGGAAGTTCTTTCAATTATTAATTTTCTAGGAGTTTTTATTATTGAATGCATGTGAACACTGTGGATAGACTCTGCATCTATTGCTGTGCTTTTCTCTTTTTACCTCTATAACACGGTGAGCTATAGTAACAATGCTCTAAAATTATATCATCCATGCTTTCCTTGGATAATTCATGTCAGACTTGATACATTATCATTCAACAAAATTTTTAAGATTTCTGTGACTTTGTTCATGAGGGAGAATGGCTTATAATTTCTTTCTTGTACCGTCCTCATATGGTTTTGTTATTCTTATAAAATAAGATTATGTTATCTAGTAGAATTTGTATACTATTAGAATTGTCTGTTACTTGAGTGTTTGTTAGAATTCAAATGTAAAACGATTTTGGTATTTTGTTGTTGTCATTTTCATTTTCGTTTTTTGAGTGGGGAAATTTTTTTAGCCACTGACTTAATTTGGGGTTTTTTTGGTCTTTCTCTTTTTTGATTCAATTTTGATAAATTATATTTTCTGGTAATTTTGTATTGATTTTCAAATAAATAAAAGCCTCATTTATGTACTATCTTATTAATTTTTAATCCCTGTTGTATATTTAGGCATGCTCTTTTTATTATTCTTAATTTTGATTTTTTTTCTTTCTGTCTTTATTCAATCTTTCTGAATATTTTTCAAGTGATCTTTTCAAAGAACAAAGTTTGCCTTATATATTTTTTTCTGTTCTTTTTGTCTTTAGCCTGTTATTCACTTTTAGTTTACAGATTTTCAAACTTTCTTCTTTCCTAAAACGAGCTTCAATTACCACTTCCCTACATTCTATGAGCTTCAATACAGTCATGTGTTGCTTAATGACAGGGATACAGTCTAAGAAATGAGTTGTTAGGCGATTTCATCGTTGTGTGAACATCATAGAGTGTACTTACACAAACCCAGATAGTATAGCCTACCACATACCTAGGCTGTATGGTACTAATCTTATGGGACCACCACATACATACAGTTCATCATTGACCAAAACATCATTATGTGGCCCATGACTATATTTAGTGGTTTTATTATTTTTCCATTCTAAGGATTTTCTGGAATTCATTATGATTTTATCTTTGACCTATGTGTTATTTAGAAGAGTGTGTTTTTAATTTCTGAAGATGTGGGGCTTTTTATTAAAAAATGTTTTTGTGGTTGAAACCTAATATAGTTGCATTGTTGATAGAAAATATGATCCATATACTAATCATTCCTTTACATTTGTTGAGACGATTAATATCCTAGTATGTGGACAACTTTGGTAATTATTGCATGTGTTTTTGAAAAAAAAAGTGTGTTTTCCAATTACTGAGTGCACAGTTCTGTATTTCTCCATTAGACCAAGCTTGTTAATTGGGTTATTTAATCTTCAGCATTCCTATTATCTTTGCCCTTTTTTTGTCTGTTTGACTTTGTACCACCAGGTTATACAACTCTAGGGGAATTGTTAACCCAGAGCAGGATTCTCAAAATGGCCATGTATCAGAATCACCCACAAATTTTTTAAAAATGCAGGTACCTGTTTCCTTCCCGATTCTCATTCATTATCTCTGAGGCGAGGCCTAGGAAACCGTCTTTTGTGAGGAAGATTGGCTGTGAGCTAACATCTGTTGCCAGTCTTCCTCTTTTTGCTTGAGGAAGATTGTGGCTGAGCTAATGTCTGTGCCAATCTTCCTCTATTTTATGTGGGATGCCACCACAGCGTGGCTTCACAAGCAGTGCTAGGTCTGCACTCAGGATCTGAACCTGCAAACCCCAGTCCACCGAAGCACAGCATGTGAACTTAACCACTACGCCACCAGGCCAGCCCCAGGAAAGTGTCGTTTAAAAGTCCTTATATGATTATGATGAGCAATCAAGATCAAGCAGCACTGTTTTTTTGTGTGTTGGATTTCACCTGATTATATTCCTATGGACATCTTGCAAAATAAATTCATCTATACATTAAGAGCCAGCCCTTTCTTCAATCCATGCAATGGGCAAGGGATCACTAAAAACTGCAAGACAGGTATACATAACTGTAATTCATGATTCTATGCAATTTCCCGAAAAGACTACAAAAAGGAAAGCTAGTCTAGGAATAGCCACTGTCAGCGATACCTAGTCCTGTTCCCCAGGAGATTAGCAGAAGATTCTCTCCTCTTCTGATGCCTTTCTGCTCTTGTTGGATAGTTACAGAGAAACACAGGACACTACTTTGCCAGGGAATATCAAAAGGGTTTCTTCAACAACCCCTTCTGGAAGGGAACTGAGCATAAGTGATCTAGGGTGCACAGACCAGAAGCACTGAAATCACTTGAGAGCTTGTTAGAAATGCAGGATTTCCACTCCTTCACCCCAGGCTTCTGAACCAAAATCCACTTTTAACAAGATCTCCAGATAATTTATATGCGTATTCAAGTTTGAGACACACTTAAGAGATGCAGACAGATTCTGCTTCTCTAACAAGCTCCACAATGATGCCAGTAATGCTAGGACTAGGCACACTTTGAAGGACAAGGGTTTATATCACAGGAAATGTAAACAGTGGGAGGAAACCCTTAAAGCCATTCAGGGGTGCTCATATCCTACTACTGGCACCAAGGATGCTATCTGGGCTTAAGATGTGTATGAAACTCAAAGAACACATCCCCTCCAAAATTTAACATAATATGGAACAGCACAGAACACCATCTTTGTCAACCAACAGAGTCACTCAATTACCCAAGGGAAGTACATTGGAAAGAAATAGAACTCCTCACCTTCTTTGTTGTTTTCTCTATGCAAGACAGTCTGCTCTTGCCTCTATGACTCAAACTCAGAAATTGCTCTCTGCCAACATTCATGGGCAGACTGCAGCCTCCTGCCCTTTTCTGCCTTTCCTTTCTGTCTATTATCTTAAGCAGCCACAACTAGGAAAGAAATCCAAGGAGAACGTATTTTCCTATTGAAATGAGCAACATATCTTCAGTTAGTTTTTTTAAGATTTAGCAACTTGCACCCGGTCAACATTCACAGAAAATCTCTCTACCTGGCTGATCTCAGGTCTTTCCATTTGGGCTGCATTTCTGAAAGTCAAGCTACATGGAGGGCAAGCAGAGAACTCAGACCTTCCTTAGGGCAGGGGCAGGGTGCAATTGGTTCACTGGGCACGGTCATGGTAGCCTTTGGCCAAAGCTCCCCAGCTACTCTCCTCTGCCATAGATTCTTCAAGACAGGCTCTGAGCACAGTATTCCCTGAGTTTTTGAATATTTAAAATTGTTTTTTGTAGCCTGATACTTGGAGAACTATTTGTCTAGACATCAAGTCCTTGGCTATCACTTATCTTTCATTGCGTTTCTTGGAAATGATGTTCTTCTTTCTTCCTGCTTTGTAGGTTGCTGGAAAGGAGTTTGATCCCACTCTGATGCTCTTTCCTTTGTCAGCTATGTGATCTTTTTTGGCCTGGAGGCCCAGAGGATTTTTTTTCTTTATCTTTAAAGTCTAAAAGCTTCACCAGGATATGTCCCACAGTTGATCACTACTGATCAATTTTTCAAACATACAGTGTAACATTTTGATATATAGAGTTTTTTTTTACTTACAGATTTTTCTGGATTACAGTTTTAACTATTAGTTTCATTTCAACAACAAAATTTTTTCTTCAAAGATTCCAATAATAGATATTTCAGAGATTCTTTGCTTGTCTTTTTTTTTTCCTGATTCTTCTCATCTCTTCCTTTATTGTATTTACTTCTTCTATTTTATAATTTCAGTCCACTATCCTTTGGGTGCTTATAATTTGCTCTTCATTTACTAGATTTTTTGTCCTTTTTCTTCAGGTTCTTTCCTGAATTTGATCAATTTTCATTTCATCTTTTTTTTTTTAAATATTTTGATTCATTTCTGAGTTTTAAATTTTGAATCAAAGCTTTAAAGGTTGAATCAAGAGGTTCTTTAACATCTGCAAATGTTTAATAGTATTTCATTTCTGTTAGAGTGTTGTGTTACTGTTTTCTTGTTTCATTTTTATTTTAGGGAAAGTTTTCATTAGCTTAATATCAATTTTTCCTTTCTATTTTCTGTTTAGAGTTGTTTTGTATGAATGCTACTTTTCATTTTCCTTCATTTTAAAATGTCTTCTATTTTTCTAGATCAGCAATTGACCTCCTTCTATGGAGGAAGGGTACAACTTTCGTGTAGTCTACTGGGTTTCTTAGTTCATGAGCATCCTTCTCTCTTGGTACAAGGAGTACAATTTCTTCAGGGATAGAATCACAAATCGAGAAGTTTAGAGTCTTTTCCAAGTCATCAATCCTCTTTTGCTTGTGCAGGATTGTTTGCTTGCCTCTAGCTGCTTCCTTCTTCATCTTTACCAGCCAGCCATCCAGAGACGTCAGACTCTTTCCAGCTACCTGCAGAAACAGTGCCTTCCTAAGACTACTGTTCGTGGTTTTGCACATTTTCAAGTCTGTTTCTTTCAATTCTTTGGTAACCAGGACTCCAACGCAGGAACCTATGCAATGGGCCAGAGACCCAGACCTGTCCCTGTGTTTTCTCAATCATGGTAACTGTCCTTCTGGCAATGATTTTATCAGGACCACCACTACTGGGACTCACTGCATGCCCTTCTTTGCTGTTTGGTCTCTCCCTGACCGTCCACACTGACCTGCACTCTGGAGCAAGCTCTGCTGCGAGTGTTTATTCCCCATTTACATTTATGTTTAATTCTCTCTCTAAATTGTGCTTCTAAATAATTCATGGGTCAAAGAAGCAATAAAAATGGGAAATTAGTATTTTGAACTGAATGATGATGAAAACACAACGTATTAAAAGCTGTGGAATGCAGCTAAGTTAGAACTGAAGGGGAAGTTATATCACTAAACACTAGCATTTAAAAAAGAAGAAATTTCTCAATTCATTGACCACAGCTTCTATCTTAACACACTGGAAAAAGAGGAACTAATTAGGGCAAAGTAAGTAAAAGAAAGAAAATAAAAATTAGATTGAAATCAGTAGAATAGATAACAGAAGAACAATAGAGAAAAATCCATGAAACTACATCAAGAATATATGAAGAACTCTAAAACAATAAAAAGGAAACAATTTAAAAAATTCAATATGAACCAAATATTTGAATGGATATGTCACCAAAAAAGATATATATATGGAGGGCTGGCCCAGTGGTGTAGTGGTTAAGTTCGTGTGCTCCGCTTTGGTGGCCCAGTTTGTTGGTTTGGACCCCAGGCGCAGACCCTACACCCTGCTCATGGAGCCATGTTGTGGCAGCATCCCACATATAAAATAGAGGGAGATGGGCAAAGATGTTCACTCACAGCCAATCTTACTCCAAAAAGAAAAAAGGTATATGATGCCTTTAAGTACATACACATTAGTTGATAGTCATTAGAGCAACATCATTAGTCACTAGGGAAATGTAAATTAAAACCACAATAAGATTCCACTACACTTCTATTAGAAATTTGAAAATTAAGAAACTGACCATAACAACCGTTGTCAAGGATGTGGAACAACTGAAACTTTCTTACTGTTGGTAAGAAGGTAAAACAGTACAAACAATTTGTAGAACAGATTGGCAGTTTTCATAAAAAGTTAAACATACATCTACCATGTGACTCAGCCATTCCACTCCTAAGTATTTACCCAAGAGAAACAAAAGCACATGCCCACACAAAGACTTACACGTTAATGTTAATAATAGCTTTGTCTTTAGTAGCCCCAAACTGGAAACAATACATGTCCATCAACAGGATAAAGAAATTTCTGTACGTGCATATGAGAGAAGACTACTCAACCATAAAAATTGGGGGAAAAACTACTAATACACACAACATAGATGAATCTCAGAATAATAATGGTGAGTGAAAGAAAGCAGACAAAAAATGGTGCATTCTATATGATTCCACTTATACTAAATTCCAGGAAGTGCAAACTAATTTACAATAACAGAAAGCTGATCAGTGCTTCGGTTAGTGCGTTAGAAGGCTTGAGGGTAGAATTACAAATAGTCTCTAAGGAAACTTTTAGGGGTGATGGTTATGTTCATTATCTTGATTGTAAAACGGTTTCTTGATGGTTTCATGGGTAAATACATCTGCGCAGCTTATCAAGTTTTACACTCTATATATGAGCCATTTATCGTAAATCAAGTTACCTCAATGAAGCCATTGAAAAGTTTGAAAATGTAATGCCACTCACATTGATGTTGTAAATATAAATAAAAGAGGGACTTAAGTGGGAACATAACTCTCTGCTGGGACAAGTAAATTTGTACCTACCATGATTTAGCACAAGCACATAAAAAAATAAAATAAGGCTAGAAAATACAATGCTGACTATCTGAAATGTGGATTAATTGAACCAAGCACTGTATTAACTACTAGTTGTTGGTGTGTTATTCCATCTCTGGAAATAGGTTTTGGATTTGTGGGTAGAGAACTCACATACATACACCCACACATCCATATAAATTCCTAACTTTTTTGGCAAAAGATAGAGACTGAAACAGAAGCATGGCAGTGGCCCCAGACAGAAACAGGCAGAGCATACCATCATGGGCTCTTCTCTTGTTCTTGAGGTCTAAGTGTCCAATGACACTTGCAAGTCAGGTTCAGGTAGGGCCTAGCCAAAAGCAAAAGAAAACCAGGTCTTGCTTTTGCCCCTCTTTTTGGTTGGGGTGGGAAGGCTTAGATTACCACTCTGAATAAATGCACAGACACTGAGAAAATTTTCTGAAGAAATATTTTTTGAAGGAATATTTATAAATCTTTTTACAAATACATTTGCCCTCCCCTTGTTTCTAAACTAAAATAAGCAAGGCTTGCATTTTCAAGGCCACATTCTCATCAACAGGTAGAAGGAGGAATCCGTGCCAGCCATCTTCTCTCCTCTCCTGCCTCCAGCTCCCCAAGGACCCAGAAAAACCGTGCTGTTGTTGCGAGAAAACATTGGCTAATAGTGGCATGAAGCCCTCAATGCTGGGTTCATTTCCAAGAATGCAATGGCTTCCATGGAAAAATAACAATAATAATGCTTGGAGCCTCAAAATTAATTTAGTCACTCAAGTCATGTAAGAGACCAAAAGAAAAGAGGCATTTTTCAAAGCTGTACTCCTTAAAGGAAAAAAAAGGTACAGGCTACACTATTTATTGATGAGACACTTGTGATTAACACAGAATTAATGACAAATACCGTGGTCACAATCAGAACAGGCTGTTGGTAAATTGTCTACAGCAAACAACACCACATCTGATAGCAGACATGCCTCTTAGATGAAACTGCTGACTTGCAAAGGATGAATTGGTTCTTGGCATATATGTGTAGTATTTATAAAGGAGAAATGCTTGACAATATTTGCGCTCTTTTAGAAGAGATAGATCTTTGAGTAAATGATTATTTTAGGAGACACAATATGGGTAGAAGAAGTGTCGTAGAATTAGTATTGTGAAATTCAAAAATATAAGTCTTCCTTTCCTTAAAAAATTAGGAAATAAAATGACAAAACCTCCTCTCTTTGATCAAGAAAAATATGAAATAAACAGTAGTGAGTTTCCCTTTTAAGCAGAGAATCAGCTTCTACAGTAAGGAAATTGTAAAGAGTCTAAAGTACTTTGTTTGTTCAGGCCCCATGTTATAAATTGCTTTTCTTTGCTGATAAGAAAAGCTAAGAATTCAGAATATTCATGATCCAGGAAGCTAAACAAAAACCCGCCTGTGAACTAATCAGGTTGAGACAAATATGTAAGACTAAAATGTGATGCTGTTCAATCAGAAGTGACAAATTCCCTAAGTTGTGTTTTCCTGTCACTCAACATAAAGAGATAAGTATTTTCTTGTCAATTTTACTAATTGAGACTATTACATCGACAATGCAATCTTTATCCTCCAGTCTTGAGAGAATTGCTAGGAATTACAGAAACATTTTCACAGAAAAAGCAGAATATGAGTTCAGGAGGGCTGGTTCCTTTTTGTCTCTCCTTTCATTTACATTGCAAAGCCATCACCAACATATTTTTCTCTTTCTTTACTCCAAAAACATTAAAAGAGCTAAAGCAGGTTCTGGTTTAGAGGACAGCTATCAAAATCAATCATCTTCCTTTTGCTAATAAGTTAAAAACTAATTAAAGGCACTCTTGGCAGCATCAAAACCTAAACAAACTAAAAAGCTTTGTTTTAAATGCCCACTGGAACACCCCCTCGGTGTGTTGGATCAGGCAAGAATTTGCATTTAAACACCAATCCTCATTTTGCTGTATTTTTAGAGACAAGATGGGGTAAATTTTATTTCCTGATCTTGATTCTTTTTTTGAAGAAAATATGGATTTGATCATTTCAACCCGAGTGCACACCCTTTTAGTGTTCTACATGAAGAAATGGGCAAGATACACAATTCTGTTTTCCAATGAGAAAGATGCACACACAAGTCTTCAAAATGAAAGATGTGATAAAAGCAGTTTTTTCATGGCACCGATAATGCCAGAGAAGACGATTGCTATGACTTCGGGTGGCTGACTCGGCTGGCATATCTCAGCGATAGAGTCAAGTTATCTCAAATACCCTGCACCGAGCACGTCAGGGCTGAAATAGCTTGTTTAATGTGGAGAATGACAGATCCAGGAATTCCTAAGAGAACCAAAGTGTGGTGCAAGTTGTTTGATCACCAAGAGTATGACTGTCCCCTGAATATTTGAGTATCTCTTTTTCTCAGAGGGGGAAAAATCCTGATGATGTTGTATGTGCATGTGTGTGTGTGTGTGTGTGTGTGTGTGTGTGTGTAAGGAAGACTGGCCCTGAGCTAACATCTGTGCCGATCTTCCTGTATTTCATGTGGCATGCCGCCACAGTGTCCCTTGACGAGCGGTGCTAGGTCTGCGCCCAGGATCCAAACCTGTGAAACCCAGGTCCCTGAGCAGAGTGCACAAACTTAACCACTGCACAACTGGGCGGGCCCCCAGTGATGCCATTTTTTAAATTACATCTAAATTCTACGTGAATATGACAAAACACACTCCAGAGCTGAGTAAAACCAACAAGTGGGTTAAGAATCCACTGACCACCCCTTTTCAAATTAAAACTCTGAATCTCCCTGGATTTCAAAGTGATCTGCTGTATTGAGAAGGCATGGAATTGCTGCGTTCATTCATTCATTCAACAAACTTGGAGAGTGCCACCACTTACCAGACCCTTTTCAATGGACCTGGGATCCAACAGTGGACAAAACAAATAAAAATCCTACCCACATGAACCTTACATTCTAATGTGTGTAGGGGAGGGAAGGATTGAGGGAAGACAAACACAAGCATAGTAAATAAATGAAAAAATAGTATGCTGGAAGGTGATGATTTCTAGGGTTAAAAAAAAACGTCAAGAAAGCTTACTATGGATGGGGAATGTCTGCTGAAGGAGGGTGGTGGGGAGAGTGGGCGCAGGTTGCAATTAAAACAGGGTGCTCTAAGTAGGTCATATTGAGCTTGTGAGAACTGAGTAAAGACTGGAAGGAGCTGAGGAAGGTAAGTATGTAGATAACCATAGGAAAGGAGAGGAAGCAGGCACTGCAGAGAACAGTCGGAGGCTGTCTGGGTGCTGGAGGAGCTGGAGGGGCTGGAGGGGCTGGAGGGGCTGGAGGGGTGGGGTGGAGCCACTGAGCATCAGGGCCTCAGGGGATGAGGTCTGAGCAGTCACTGAGGCTGGACCATGTAGATCCTCATAAAGACACTGGCTTTCACTGTGAATGAAATGGAGTATTGGCAGGGTTTTTAAAGACTGGCGTTATCTAGCTTAGATATTACATGAATCACTTTGGCTACCATGTTGAAAATTGATTGGGCTGGAGGGGCAGGCCAAGAAGCAGTTAGAAAGTTATTGATGTAATCCAGGATGTGGATGGCTCACCCCAGGAGGGTAGCAGAGAAGGTAGTGAGAAGTGTTGAGGCCTGGATATGTCCTGAAGGTGGAGCCAACACTATTTCCTGACAAAATGGATGTCACATGTGAGACAAAGACAGGAGGCAGGAAGGCGTGAGTCTTCTTTCTCTGAGCAACTGGAAGACTTGCCATCATTTTGCGGTTGATTGCAAAAGAATCAGCCTGAATAATCTAAGACAGGCATTTCAGGTCTCTGATTTAAGGACATTGTTGTAAATGTCATTTGCACAGAGCAATGGAATTGCCTTTATTCCATCCCTGGAAAAAGTCAAAGAAGAAAATCAGGGTTATGAAAATTGTTTGTCAGAAGATAGCTGAATTCTGATTTAGGAAAAGGTGTCTAATCCTTGAGCTCTAGCAAAGGCAAAGAGGAGACAAGGCCATGGTAAAGAAAAATATCACTTAGGTTACTCCCAACTAATAGGATCATATAAAAATGAAATGGAGAATAAAAATACTGTGATGTTGATGGATTATGATGGAATTGAGTTAAAGAAAATAAGTGCTTTAAATCATCCAATTCCCTAAATAACATTGGAAACCAGGGCACCGGATGTACTTAAGCTTATCTGCACCCAATCTGAAAAATGCTGGCAAGATTACTAACTGCAATTTCGTGATGACATGATGGGCCCCCAAAAGCAATTCCGGAGACAGCTTGTCTCCTCACAGAGATAACAGACTCAGACATAATCCAGGTTCCTTCAAAGGGTCCATTCAAGGGTCACAGCCAAGATCAACTTTGTAATTGTTGTAGCTTCACCTTCTGCTGGCAGAAGGCATTCGGTCACATGAGGCACTGCCTGGGGAGAAGCAATTTTCTCTATAAACTGATTGTCACTAATAGAGCTTATAGGGGAGGTGACCAAGCCTTTGTTCTTTTCAAAGTTCTAATTTTGTTCTACGAAATCAAGGGGTAAATCAAAAAAATTAAGAGAATCTAAGCTATTATCATGTTGCCACAACTTCCTAATACCATAAATACCAACTGAAATAAGCACTCAGGACAACACATCTCTTCTTTTCATGCAAGAGCATTTAGAGGAGTGTGTCAGTGAGTCAGCTGCCTGGGCAACTCTTGCTGCTTGTTTGAGAGAGTTGTTCAGACTCTTGCCGATGTTGCGCAGAAGCAGGACAAATCTTTAGTTCTCATATGTCCTTGTGGTTAGGCCGGGAAGCCATAGCACAACTCTTGACACTGTGGGAATAGGGTCTTCCCTGCCCATCCAGGAAGATGTTTGCTCAGCTCTTAAAGGCCACATGGCAGGCTTCGCACTTGCAGAATCTTGTGTGCAATTAGATCGACTCTCTTATAACATGGGTGACAAAGCTGATAACCAGATAGGGTGAGTGACTTCCCCATGATTACAGTCATTTAGTGGTAGAGACCATGTTAAGTCTTACATTCAAACCATTGGGCAACACTTCCTACTTCAATACATTTGATGTGGGTAATCACTCTGCCAACCACCCATCTGCAGTGTTTGATATTAGAGGAGGGCGCCGTGGGGAACAGATATCCAACTTGGCCTTGCTGTTCCCTGTTTGTATTGTGTTAATTACCACAATTACTGTAAGTATACCAAGAAGGGGTTTCTTAGCATAATCTTTATCCAGAGCCACCTATTATATGTACTTTGGGGATATGTATAATTACTGGCCCCCCCAACTCAATCAGTGAGGCCAAGCATTATCTGTGCCTTTCCATATCAATATTGTTAGCTTCTTTGCCACAAGCAGAGATGTAATAATTACCCAATGCAATCAGATCCAGAGCATAAAACGTAATTTTCAAATATTGTTGAAAACCAAATGTAGTAAAGTTCGCTACATTCTTAAGAACCCAACTTAACTAGAGAACTAACAACACTGGTTTCTGTTGACCTACTTATGATTCGACATTTAAAAGAAAAGTAAAAAGAGTTGGATGCCCTGAACTCAGAAGTCAAGGAGGCACCAGTTTTTAATTCTCAATGTGAGGAATTGGATTTTCAGTTGTCATTTGGCTGCCTAATGGGTCAGGCAAAGACAGACTTGATTAAATATGTACTTTCAGCTCTTTGTATGTGCCTGACATTGTCGATGACCACCAGGGCCTCATTCCCAGCCCAATTTGAAAAAAGTGCTCCTATCTTATTATTATTCATGCCAATGATAAGAGGTATAAGTGTTTCTTCTGCCAATTGCAGCTCAAAAATAGCCTATTTGCGTAGAAATAAGCAAATATATACATTCAATTGAAAACAAATTCTAATGGCCAATCTTGGAACCAGCTCTTCCTCTGTACTGACTATTGATTGATATTCTCAGAGGGAGTCAGGCCCCAGCAGTTGGCCTCAGAAGGCAAACCAGTCTAAGCAGAAAGTGGGATTCCTTATTCCGCTGCATGTGACATTTGAAGTGATATCTAATGAAGGTTTCTGTTCTGAGCTGCCCCATTAAAAGAAAAGTACCTCTCAGTCAGTCAGTTTGGGTTCAAAATACCAAAAAGCTCTGGGGATCCAGTTTGAGAAAGGTGACTATGAAGGGGAGGCCCCATGGGACCAGCCATCCCCACTGTGATGTGAGTAAGAGTTGTGGGACTGAGGCTCCCCTTCGACAGCCCCCAATGCACCACCATAAGTGACTCTCCTAATTGTGTTTCTACTCACCACTGGAGGGCCTCACTTTTTTCTTTTAATGTAGAAGGAGAGAAAAAAAATCTGCCCTGTCAAAGTCACACTAGGGAATTCTTTTAAAATAAACAGCTAAACTTAACCGTAGGCTTTTCTTTCCATGGACATATTTTAAATGTATATAATGTTAGATGGCTACTGGAAAAATGACAAGTGTCTGTTTTCATTAGACTCCCCAAGTGCATGGATCTAATTGACAGCCTTTCCGAGGCATGGAAGAACTTCCAGCTTCAGGGTTTCCATAGCAACGGTTCCCCCCGCTGAGCGGCACAGCTCACAGGCATCATTCACAGGAACCCACATTTTAGACATCCTATTAAGTTACCCAGGAATTTCAACATCCCAAAGGTTAACAAATCCAATTTCCCTAGCAGGTAAAATTTCCTGCTTTGAGGGCTAAGCTTCCACTTCAGATCGCCAAGAATTCTTTGTTCAATATATATGTGGGTTTTTTTTTTCTCTTCCTGTCTGGCTTTGTAGCATACTTATTATATACTTTAAAGCTTTAAGTCTTAAATTATCCTGGTTATCTCTCTTTCATCTCCCACCAAAGAAGTAACACTGCACCCTCCTCTCCTTGTGGAATATAACACTCTCCAGGCTGAGTTATCTAAAATAAGCCATATCAACAAACTTGAAGGTCACAAGTTCCCAGGTACAGTGGGGGAAGGAAAGGGGAAGGGCGGCCACTTAGGCACTTGACTCAGGCTTCGGCAGGTGGGGTCTGTGGTCCAGCCCACTCTCCACTCACCAGGCCAATCTGAGGGGCTGCAGCACCCCCGAATGGTGCCCTTTTCTAATTCAAACAAAGACTGAGGTATGTAGACCTGACAATGTGCAACACATCTAGCATACATCATTTTATTTAACCCTCAGAGCCTGATGACAGAGTTCTTATTAATCCTAAAAGACATTGAGCAAAACCAAGTTAATTACCATGCTCAGGGCCACACAGACTGTAAATGGCCAAGTCAGGACTGCAGACTATGTCCGACTCCCCTACTTGTGTACTCCCCACTGCACTGGAGGAAAACACGAGACTGTAGATGCCTTGACCTCCTCTAAGGAGAAGGCCTGCTGGACACAGAAAGGGAGGGCTCTGCTCTTCAAACCATCCAATTAGTGGAAATTTCTCACAACTTGCTACCTGCACAGGGCCCCTTGGCATTTAAAACTCAACTGTCCCTTAAATGTGTATGTCGCCACCTTCTGGGCTGCCTCACACGCAGGATCCTCATATTTCTCCAAGAGGAAATGACAGCCCCCCTGGTAGTTATTTGTACTTAATGCCCTGTGTTCCAACAAGATGGTTTGGATCCGTGCCTAATAGACCCTTATCAGTTAATTGAATCGGTACTGCTCATTTACCTGGGCCCCTCCGATGGGATCTGCAAACGGTCCTTCGCAATCAAGGTCTCTGGGAAATTAGATGGCTGGGTGAACGGCTTCCTTCAAATTGTAACCCACCCACAGTGGGAAAGGAATATTCTGGTCTCATTTGCCTAGGTGAGGGGAAAAAGAAAAGTATTAAGCATAGGACAAGCATGGATTTAGGACTTACTCGTTTTCATTTCTCTTAATTGAAATATGTGTCACAAAGGTTTGTCTTCATTTTTTTTAATAAAGAAGAATTTAATACATAAAAAAGTATATAACTATGAAGTCAGTCACTGAGTGAATTGGGAGACCTGCCGGTAACTAACTGGTCCCCAGAAATGAGGGTGCCTGATGTTATGGCTGAGCAAGTGCTGCTGATCCCCATGAATGACAGCTCAGCACCTCCCCTTGTAATTCACATGTAACAGACAATGGTAAGGTTAAAGGAACAAGGACAGTAGACACAGAGGTCAGTGTCCAGTGCTTTGAAATATGACAGCTCAAATGCAGCAGAGGAAAAGTTAAAAAAAAAAAAAAAAGAAGAGGAAAAAGAAAAGACACTAGCCAGAAGATTCTTCTTCCTCCTTTCTGGGAAAATGGGCTTTCTCCAGGCACTCTTCCAATTTTCCCCTCCTAACTAAATCAGCTATTCAAGAACATACTCCAGAATATGCTCTCTCTAGTTGGAAATTCCAGCAATCCAAATGCAACCAAACAGGAGGAGACATGGAAAGAGAAAGCACTTGCAGGCATAGAGTAAGAATGCAGACAATTCCCTCATTTACTCATTCTTCCAACAGATATTTATTCAGTTCTTACTATGTGCCAGACACTGGGGAAAGAGTAATAAACAAAATATTCCCATGGAACATACACACTGGTAGGGGAAGACGGAATAAACAGAAATATTTCCATCAGGTGGTCATAAGGAGCAGTGGAAAATAAAGCAGTGAGGAAGGGGTTTTTATTTTATATAGGGAGACCACAAAGCCTTGCTTGATGGGGTGGCCTTGACTTGACATGAGGAAGTAAGCCCTCAGGATGTGCAAAAGGAAGAGCAATATGGCAGAAAAAGCACCCATGCAAAGTCCCTGAGGTACTATCAGGCTTGGCACTGTTCGAGTCATGCAAGAGGGCCAAGGAGCTTGAGAGAAGCAACCAAGTGTTGCAGGTTGGGTTCCCTAATCTGAGAAGCAGATTCTGAGAACGAGATGATTGTGAGGAAGTATGTTTAGGGAGTATGCCCAGGATCAACACATGTAAAAGGAAAGGGAAGGAAGCAGGATTGAAAAGGAGAAATTAGACCATAATCTAGTGTCAACAGAGGACTCAGGCAGCCCCACAGGAGCTCCTGAGCTGGACGGGCCCTTCGGAGTTGCCAGACTCTATGCACATTTATGCCCAGTCGTCTGCAGGCTGCCCCAGGAAGAGGGCACGGCCTTGGGAGAAGTTTTCTCCATCTGTGGGCAATTTCCATGGGGGCCTGGAGGTACAGGAAATGATTCTTTCAGTACTTAAGACAGATCCAGGTGACATATCAAAGCATCCACTACACCAAGGGGGAGAGCATTGGAGGAATAAGGACAGAAATACAACAGGAGCCAGACCATTACAAAGCCACCAATAGAATTTGGGCTTATCACGGGTCATCATTGTTTAAAAGGATCATTCTAGCTGTTGGTTTGAGAATAGACTGTGGGAGTGGGGTCATGGTGGAATGTTAAGAATACAGTCATGTGTAGGTTAACGACGGGTCTATTCTCTGAGAAATGCGTCATCAGGCAATTTCATCACTGTGTGAACATCATAGAGTGCACTTACATAAACCTAGATGGTACAGCCTACTACGCACCTAGGCTACATGGTACTAATCTTATGGGACCACCTTTGTATATGTGGTCTGTCATTGACCAAAACGTCATTATGTGGCACATGACTGTAATGACATCATCAGCACAGAGCTTAAAGGAAAAAAATATTCCAAAGACAAAGAAAATAAGTTTCCAATAAGGGCAGCAAAGTCTCCACAGAATTTCCAGGTGTTGTCAGTGAGCCCCTGCCAGCGGCATGAAAAGATGGAGGGAGAAGCAGAGAGCAGATCTAGACAGAGGACACAAGAACAACACTTGGTCATTCACATCTGGGAAAACATCGAAAATTCTTTCATGGAGATGAATCAGAGATTCAAACAAACTTTTTAGTATGGTTAGGCAGAAAAAGAGGATTAGGGTCTCCTTGAGGGTTCTGAGGAGAGCTTAGACGGCAGGTCATGGTGGTGTTCAGGAAAGGTGAAATTCAGAGAGCTGGTAAGAAGAGAAGGGGGCTTCCTTTTGATTCAGGGCAATGCTTCTCAGAGTTGGGGAGCATTGCAGCCATTTGAAGAGCTAATAGCAGCCCAGGTACATTCACACAGACTATGTCCTGGGCCTTTACATGGCTCATAAGTTTCCCAGCTGATGCGGATCACCACAAAAGTGAGAGAACCACTGATCTGGGAGATCGTTTCACGCTGTGCCAGTATTTGGTGGGTCTCCCCTTTCTGGGGAAAAAAACAATCAAAGGATGTCATTCTTCTTTGGTTCCCATTCAAAATCAGTGTCCATTAATGTCTAGATCTTATATGCAACATTTCTGTCCTCTGCTGGAAAGTATCAGATTCATTTCCTGTTTGAAAGACCCAGAGCTTCCGAACCGGTGAGCCTCCCTGGTGACATAGGTGAGAGCAGAGTTACTGAGCTTTGCAGCTGAGTCTGTTGGCGCAACCCAGGGATTCCATTTTGGGAGGGGGACTGGGTGGAAATATGGTCCAAACCTTTTAACATCTTCTTGGAGAAAAAAATTAAAATAAAATGGGCCACAGTTGTTCTCAAAGCATGAAACTATTATTGGGACATGAAGTGAAGGTTTCTCCTCGTTCTTTGATGCAAAAACAAAATTCGAGCAATTATGATTTCTAAGTAGAGGGGCTTGGAGCAGACCCACCAGGTTCTCCTCACATGTCACAATTACAGTAACAGACTTCAGAGACCCTGGCAAGAAAAAACAGTGCCCATCTGCTAGTCTCCACCATTCCCATGAAAATGTAACACTCCTACCTGGCACCACCATGGGTCTCGGGCTGCACGAGGGGAATTTCCTGAGGAGTTAACAGTAATAGAAATGCAACTCTTTTAATCAACAAGGAGTAGAGGGAAGGCACAAAAATTTATGACAGATCTAATCTTGAAGGGGAAAGATGTGACCCAATGTCTACATGGCCTCAGTCAAGCTCTCAGTGATAAGTAAAGCTTGTAGAGAGGCCGGCTTCCATGGGAAGTCTCAGAAATATGTCAGCCAGTTTTCCATCCCACTGAAAGAAGAAAAGTTATCCAGGAGACTAAGGGCTGAATCAACACACTGTTGCTTTGGGGACTATTTGATATGTAGGTAAAGAAACTATCTTACAGAGAACAAAATCAAGATGAACACAAGCAGAGGGCAAGGGTTTTTGTTAATAAATATACTACACTATATATTAGTAAATATACTAGTTTTTACACAAAATTATCATATAAAAAATTGAACAACTTAAGTTACAGGTTAAATTAATAAAGAACAGGAAAGGAGAAGAAGTTACAGAAATAAGCTAAAAAGCAAGAACTTCTCACATTCCACAAAGAGTTTTAAAATGATTGCATTTTGCCACACCTGGATGATTACATAAGAATGCTCCTCTTTGTCTTCAAATAATCACTTTAATTGTGAAAAACAAGATGGTTGTGTTCCAACCTTTACTAACAAAACATGGCCCACACAACAAAAAGACCAGATAAAAGGAAAATGAGATGATGTGTGATGCTTTATGGGTTTTACCATATAAAGAAAGGAGCTGCGTAGGAGGGGGAAGGGTGTGCTCCTAAAAGAAGGTGCCTGAACAAACAGGAAATGCAAAGGAAGAGCCCAGGGTGGCAGCCACAGTGCAAGAGAGCAGCACCGAATTATTCATAGCGTGTGAGGGCTCCAGCAACAATAACACTGCCAAGACACCTGTGCCTGTAGACAATGCACTCTGCACCCAAATTGTCAGCGATCCCTGAGCATGCCCAAAGGAACTTTGCTATGAACACGTAGAGGATGGTTCAAGCAAAACCCTTTACATGCGTTATCTACACAATCTTCACCACCACACATCTCTGAAGAAGGTCCCATGTTGGTTAGCATAGGAATTAGGTTCCTAACCCAGCCCATTTTATGGTAAAGCCACACTTCTCACTTTCATGCTGTACTACATAGAATTGACGAGGAAAGGAATGCAGAACACAGTCACTGTAAAGTTAGAAGAGAATTAAAATTATTTTAAAGGTATGATTTTCTTTTTTGGTGAGGAAGATTGGCCCTGAGCTAACATCTGTTGCCAATCTTCCTCTTTTCTTTTTCTCCCCAAAGCCCCAGTACATAGTTGCATATCCTAGTTGCATGTACTCCTAGCTCTTCCATGTGGGACGCCACCATAGCATAGCCTGATAAGCGGTGTGTAGATCCGTGCCCAGGACCCAAACTGGTGAACACTGGGCCGCCAAAGCGGAGCACGTGACTTAACCACTATGCCTCCAGGCCTGCCCCCTAAAACAATTTTAAAAATAGCAAAACTTCTGGGATCCTGGCACAGCAGACCTTATTTGTAAAATTAGAGCATTAGATGATTCTATTACAATATAGAAGCAAAAATCATGGTGCTCAGCATTCCACTTAAAAATCTTAGGAAAACAACACAATAATAACAAACAAAAGTAGATATATACAAATAGAAAAATAGCAAAATTAATAAATTTAAACTTGGTTCTCTAGAAATACTAATAAAAGAGACACACTCACATTGGAACTAATCAAGGCAAAGAGACAATGCATAAATCAACAAAATTTGAAATGAGGACAGAAATGTAGCCAGCTATATACAAGAGATTGTTTTAAATTACAAGGGAATACCCTGCACACTAGTGAAATTATGCCTTTGAAAAAACCCAGTGGAAAGGCTAATTTCCCATAAGACCACAAAATACAAAAACTGACACAATACGTAGAAATCTAAACAAGCTAAAAAATGATAAATTGGAAAATGTTTTAAGGAATTATTCAGAGAAAGACCTGTTTTCCTCTATTTTGCACACGGACTCCTCGTTTCTGCATCGGAAACTCCTCCAAGGGGCAAGGAAACGTGGCAGAGGTCTTCGGAGGAGGGAGCACAAGGCTGGCTACACAACTGAAAGGTTATGGAGGGAAATGAGATGGCAGATTTTCTCCAGTCAATAAACATCCTCTTAATAACCTAGATATCGAACAAGAGCTAAAGAGACACCGACCAGCGGCACTGGAAAGCTCGGGCATCTGAGGCGTCAACCAGCTTCTAATTAAAGGCTCCCTTGGCCACTCCTGCAAGCGTTTGTTCCTGCCTCAGAGCCGGGTTGGCCCCAAAGCAGATGCTGAGGTTGGACCCGAGGAGCCAGTGAGTCACAAAAGGACCTATTCTCTTCCAACCCTGTAGAAAGATGTCATGGTAGTTTACGCGGCTCAGCGTTCCCGAAAAGCAAGACAAGGGACCACAATGGGGGAGTACCTGCCACATCACCTCTGACTCTCCTTCCACCACAGAGCAGGTGCCCTATATCGCCGCCTGGTTCCCAGATGGCTCACATCCAGCTGGTAGAATCTAAGTCACATGTCTGCACCCTGGCAGCAAGGGAGGCTTGGAAATGTAAGGGTTTGGTGGCAGTGGTTTTAAGACTTTTTGTTGGAAAGGCAGGATTTACAAAATCGGTAACTGTCAAACTGTGAAAGGGAGCATAAAAGATTTAGAGCATCCGTGAACGACCCAGGTCAACTACTGTGGCTGTGGGCAAGTCACCTAAGTCTCCTTTCCGGTAAAAAAAAAAAAGAGTATGCACTAATAACTTCTTTTAAGGGATGCGAGAATGAAATTTAAAAATGTATGCAGGTCGCAGAGACTGACACATAATTCTCCGTAAGTGTCAGTTCACAAAAGACATGTATATGTAAAACTGGAGCTAGCTCTTCCTGTGTTCCCATCACAAAGACGCTGCATTTGAAAATGTCATTTCGTATTCTGTCCTGGTGTAGGCAAAAACATTACCCAAGACATTCACCCAGAGTCTGTCGTGAAGTCGAAATATCCAACCAGCGACCCAAGAAAACACCCAGAGCAGACTTAGAAGCTGCATCTCTTCTCCTTTAAAGAACACGAATACCACACACCAAGAAAGATGCTCCACTGTTAGCTAATGTCTGGTCCAGTCAGGCCACCGAACACACATTGTAACAACAATGACAAAGAGCAAAGCCATCACCAGACTCTGAACATGTCTCTATGGGCCAAGCACTGTGAGGTGCCTTTTTCCATAACAGTAGCTTGACTTGGCACACTAGTCTTATGGGATGGGTATTACTGGTTCCCTCTTTTGCAGATGAAAAGCTAGGGCTGAGAATGCTCAAGGATTACCCCAAATGAGCAGGCATTAGAGTTTGAACCAACCTGGAGTGGGCCTGTCCCCAAAGCTTTGCTCTTCCTCCTATCCCAAAGCTTCTGGTCCTGGGCTCCTTGCCAGCTCCTTGGCTTTCTGTGGCTCAGCTGTACTCACATTTCCCTTGTCCACATTTCACCCATGGTTTGACAGGGCCTGGGTGCTAGGTGATTTCTGCAGCTCCCACTTCTTGAAAACTCTGCTGTCACTGTCCTCCCTGGTACTAATCCTTTGTGTGTTCTCGACTTGGTGTCTGAGCACGACACAGCGAGCCAGTCCCTTCCTCACCATTGATCTTTGTGATCTTCTCTGAGTTCTATCCAGCCTCTGCTGACCACTTTTGGCTTGAACACAGGGAAGCCCACAGCTGGTAGCTGACAATAAAAAATGGATACATCAACTACGAAAGGGGCAGGGTTCACTTCTGGTCTCTTGATTTCAGGGCATCCATGGGTAACATAGTTGAGGACACCTAGCAGAATGTGTCGGTGCATGTCAGGGTTCGGTCACCGCCCCACCAGGCGAGTGCTCAGTGCTTACTCTCCTTGTGATTTGCAGCTTGTTAGGGCTGCTGTGATAGCAGACTGTGCTTCAGATCATCAGCAACTTGCTCCTTAAATGGAATCCGCTAGCTAAACATAACCAGGAGCCTGCCATAGTTTGCACTAATTGTGTTGAGCTGCTTTGTTAAGGTAAATAACAGAAGAAACTGTCAGTGTACACATATGAAAGCCCCAATTCTCCTGTTTGCCCCAGACAGGAAGCACTTTGGGCATTAACAGGCTTATTCGGCTATCAGATAAATGGGATGATTGATCATGAGGTCCTGCTCCAGTGAGAAGCCCACTACTGGGCAATATTCAATTACATGCTCCCCTCCCACTGAAAGATGAGGATCTGGGATTCCTCATGCATCAATTTCAAGTTGGGAATCCAGTCACATGTTTCTTTTGGGATGAGGCCATGTAGGAGAAGACTGGTCTGACTGTCACAGCTCTACCACGTGTCCAACCCAGACCCAGAGAGGGCGAAGGGACATATGTCCTGGGCCCTCAGCTATTCTGTGAAGGGAAGCATTTGAAGAGCTTCCTGAGCCATATTTCTCTCTACAGAGAGGTTCATCAGTCGCCTACCAGACCAGTGGCTTTCTAACCTCTTTTGAGCCGTGGAATCATAAATGGAAGAACAAAATATAGGGAGCCAAATTGAACAAGTTGAATTGTAGGTACCTGGTCAGTCTATAGCTCTTCTCCACTTTGTCACTGAGTGGATCCACAGGAAGACCAGTTTAAAAACACTGCGTTTTTTTTCCAATGGTTTGGTGAAAGGAGAAGAGTAGATTTCAAGCTTTCCCAAATTTACGCAATGGTCAAGAGTGAGTGTCACTGTGCAGCCCAACCAAATATCGAGTTGGCCGTTTTATTTCCCTCACACAACACAAACACAGGGCTTTAGAAAGCAACGTAATTAGCTGTTTTCTGTTCAATCACAATGCAACCGGCTTCATCTTGTATTACTGAATTGCATTGTACCTGTCTAGATCAATTACGTTTTTGGTCCATCCCTGGAGCGTAATAGGATCCTGTAAGGATAAGAACAGTCCATGTCTTCTTCAGAGCTTCTTGCCTATCCAACTTACAAAGACATCTCTCGCCTTCTGGGACCTCCATCTTTTTTGAAGACTCAGGATATACCTCCCCAACCTGCCTCAGTTTGGCCCATGATTGCAAAACAACGCCTTCATTCCAAAGCTGTGACAGATGGAGGGGATCCTGAGGCACTGCCAGGGCAGAAGATCTGTGAGACAGACATGGCACATATCCCAACTGGAGGTCAACACCTTACCTCATTCTAAAACAGGGATTACTGGGCGTTCCCAAACACTTCATTCTTTTTAGATGATACCAAAAAATTATTGTTGTTTTTACTAGGTGTGATGATGGTTTGTCATTGTGTAAGAAAAGGCTTATAATTTTTAGGGATGTACACCAAAGAACATAAGAGTGAAGTAATATGGTGTCCGGAATTTAAAATATTTCAGCAAAAGAAGCGAGAGAGATACATAAAGTAAATGTGGCAAAATCTTCACAATTGTTGAATTTTGGTGATGAAACGTAGGGGCTCGTTTTTTGAATTTTTTTTAAATTTAAAATTTAAAAATCTTCCCTCAACTACCGCACGTACATATAGACACATCAACAATCCTCGGAGAGAGTCATCTCCCCTTTAGAAGTGAAATGATTTGGGATGCGCATGACCAAAATACCCCTGTGAAATGTTTGTGGGAATCGGCATGCTGAAAACTCAGATGCGTTTGAGGTGAATTTCATCTCAGGTACCAATGTGTGGGGAGGAGACCAATGAGCTAAAATGACGTTTCCCCAAAGCTCTTCTATACAACACCAGTCTCGTGACGACCTCCACACGAGGAATGGTTACCCTGTCATGTGCACTTAGGACACAGACGCACATGTGCTCCTGCTCAGCAAGTCATCGTGTGCATTATCACTGTAAAGGCTCTGCAGAATCCTACAGGGACAAAAGGAAAAACACCCTGTTGTTATCTTACCTTGTTCCTTTGAAAGACTGAGAAAGGAGGGAGAGGTCCAGGAATGGGAAAGGGAAGAGGATGTACATACATCGTCCCTACATGTCCCAGACCTCATGCTAAGTGACTTTCCTGACGTCTACACCATGTCCTCATCTTATGCATTGTCACAGCACTCTGCACTTCCCTGACTGCAACACACATAATGCTTCACTGTGACTCTTGTTCATTAATTCATCTTTCCTGCCATACTGTGAACTGCCCACTGGTAAAGACTCTATCTGTGTTCATCGTTGAAAACTACCACTGGTATCCTTTCACTTAACATAATTCTTACCAAGTTGTGAATGCTTAATAAATGTTTGCTGGGTAAACAGATGTGCTATCTCCTTTAATCCTTGGGATAGTGGTAAGAGATATCACTCTCCCAATTTTATAGATTAGGACTGGAGACACATGGAGATGAAATATTGTTTTTTTCAACTTTTTACAAGTAGGAAGTGCCACATCTAGCATTCAAAATCAGCTTTGTTGACTTCTGAAGTTCTTTCAGAGGCTGGCCCTATGGCTGAGTGGTTAAGTTTGTGTGCTCTGCTTTGGTGGCCCAGGGTTCTGCCGGTTCGGATCCTGGCTGCAGACATGGCACCACTCATCAGACCCTGCTGAGGTGGCGTACCACACAGCACAACCAGAGGTACTCACAGCTAGAATAAACAACTACATGCTGGGGGGCTTTGGGGAGAAGAAGAAGAAGAAAAACAAAAAAAGACTGGCAACAGACGTTAGCTCAGGTGCCAATCTTTTAAAAAATAAATAAATAAAGTTCTTGCGTAGCTTCACTAATGAAGATTATAAAACAAAATGGCAGCGATTCTAAAGAATAGAGTAAGGAAAGGCAAGATTCATAACTTTACAGTGGAGAAGATTGCAGATGCTATCCCTAGCCAAGATGTCATCTTAACATGACCAATAAAAACATCCCAAGATATTACACAATATCCTCTGACATGATGTAACGAGAAGGGCACATCACCTATGTGGTACTCTCCCCCCAAACCCACATTTCACTCTAATCATGAGAAAATATTAGACAAACCTAAACTGATGGATATTCTACAAAATACCTACCAATACTTTTCAAAAGTGTCAAGGTCGTTAAAGCAAAAGACTGAGAAACTGGCACCGATTGGAACAAACTAGAGAGAAATGACAACTAAATGCAGTGTGGCATCCTGGATCAGATCATGGAACAGAAAAAGAACATAAGTGAAAAACAGGGGAACTCTGAATAAAATCTGAAGTTCAGTTAACAGTATTGTACCAATGTTCATTTTTTTGTGAGATTTTAACATTAAGGAAAGCTGAGGGAAGGGTATTGTATTAGTTGCCTATTGCTGCTATAACAACTTACTGCAAACTTATGACTTAAACAATATGAACTCATTTTGTGACAGTTCTGGAGATCAGAAGTCTGATTAAGCTGAGAGCAAGATTTTGGCAGCGCTGCATTCCTTCTGGAAGCTCGAGCACAGAATCTGCTTCTTTGACTTTTTTCATTGTGATAAATTTTACCTAAGATAAATTTTACCATTTTACCTAAATGACTTTTTTCATTGTGATAAATTTTACCTAAGATAAATTTTACCTAAGATAAAATTTACCATTTTAACCATTTTTAGGTGTACAATTCAGTGATATTTAGTTTATGCACATTCTTGTGCAACCATCACCACCATCCATCTTCAGAACTTCTTCATCTTCCCAAACTGAAACTCTGTGCCTATTAAAGAGTATGTTCTAGAAGCAACCACATTCTTTGTTTCATGGCCCATTTCTATCTTCAAAGCCAGCAGCATAACATCATCACATCTCTTTTTGGCTTTCCAACCTCCCTCTTTTACATATAAGAACCCCTGTGCTTAGATTGGGCCCACCAGGATAATCCAGAATAATTTCCCCATCTCAAGACCCTTAATTTAATCACAGCTGCAAAGCCCCTTTCGCCCTGTAGGAAAACATCAAGTCTGGAAAAAGAAATGCAACTGCTTTAAACTCTTCTCTCAAAGTCAAAATCTCCCAGATTGAGTTGAAATCAAAATACAAATATATACTGCTTTTATAAGACACAACCAAAACCAAATAACACTGAAAGATTAAAGTTAAAAAGTTACTCAAGGTTAGAGTGTCTGTCTACAAATGAAAATAACCCAGAGGCAGCCATTTTAGTATCAAAGTAGAATTCAAGGCAAAATGTATTAAGTAGAGAAAAGGTTACTTTACACAGATAGAAAGTATAGCTTGTAACGAAGACCCTAACAATCACGAACCTTTGGAAATGAATGAATTACATAGCATCAGAGTGAGAGCAGAAACCATTAGGAATGCAGGAGAAAACTGACAGAAACTATTACAGCTGAAGGCTTTTAGTGCTACCAAATGTCAAAGACAGATTAAGAAGGCCAAAATAAGTAAAGTAAATAAACAAGCAAATAAATAAGGGCATAGAGGTTTTAAACAATATAACGAATATATGTAGAGGATTTTTATGGCATGCACTTTGAATAGTAATCTTAATCCAGCTCCTTCTCTTTTCTCTTGTGCTGTTCACTCCCTCTTCCCTTCCCCTTCTACTTCTTCACTTGCTTTTTTTTTAAGAAAGTGAGGGAAATGGAGCAGGTATATACATATAGAGAGAGACATATGAAATATATATCTTCAAATTATTTCAAATCCCTTTAGAAGGATGAGGAACAAATAAATAATCAAATAAGTAAGGAAAAAAATATTCTGAGGCTGTGGGGGAAGTCTTCCAGCTGCAGACCCCAAGGACCACCTTTGCCCTTGCCAGAGGCAGACCCCAAGCCTTCTAGACAATGGTTTTAGACCCCATTATTTCTACTCCAGAGTCACAGCCTGCCTGGGCACTGCTGGAGCTTTATGGCTCAACAGCCTTTGACTCCAGCAGGAAAGAGGGGCATTTTATTATTATTTTAAACTTGTTTCACTTTTTTCCCCTCCTATTTGTGAGTTTTGTGTATCTTATAGGGATTCTGGACAGTTCCTCTCAATGTAACATCTTCCCAGATGAGACCTGGGAACGTTTGCTTTTGCCATTTCAAAATTAGACAACTGTGATGTTTGAGGGGACACTCCTCAAGACCACCCTCACTTCTGACATCAGCTGCAAGTTTGAGGGGTTCCCCAAACCACCCTTAGGTCTGATAATTCGCTAGGACTTTCAGAACGCACTGATAGCTGTCATAGTTATGGTTTATTACAGGGAAAGGATACAGATTAAAATCAGCTAAGGAACAGAAGCACATAGGACAGTGTCTAGGAGAAATGCCAAACACAGAGCTTTGGTAGACCTTTCCCCATGGAGCCAGGACACTGTTACTCTCCTAGCAATTATGTTTGATAATTGCCAACTGGGGAAACTTACCAAGCCTCCGTGTGCAGAGTTTTTATTGGGGCTCCATCATGCAAACATGATTGATTGATTGCCCACATGCTTGATCTGTCTCCAAACCCTCCAGTCGTCAACTGATACTCCATGACCCAAAGCCCGACCATATATAACACTGTTGGTCTTTCTAGCTGGGCGGTTCCCACTCTAAGGCTATCTAGTGTGGCCAGCCCCTTCCCTAAATCATATTGTTAGACTATGTGATACCACCGAAAGCCCCTAGGTAAACCAAGACCCTCCTATCAGGCATGACATTCCAAGGGGACAAAAGCCAGACCTCTTTTGGGACAAGGTTGAATTCTTTACTACACGGAGGTGCTGGGCCTTCAGCTCAGGCATAGTGTGTGGAGAATTGAAAGAGATCAGGGCTAGATGATAGTGGAGTGAATATTAATAGCACTAGCTGGGACTCACTAAGTGTCTCTACATATCAGGCACTATGCTACATCCTTCAGAGGAGCAGCTGCCTGAAGTGTCAGCCCCCTAATGGAACAGGTGCTGATACTGCCCCCAGGGTGCAAACGGGGGTCACGAGGCCACGTGATCAGTGCTGGTTCTCCCTCTGAGTCTTAAAGAAGGCAGACTGAAGATGCCTTGTACAGCAAAGTGACTGAAAGCATGGACCAGTCTCAAATTTCCACTATGGGTAACTTGGGGCAATTGCTACTAGAATGAAAATCCATGAAGGCAGAGAGTTTAACCTGTTTTGTTTATTACTGTATCTTCAGCACTGACAAGGCTGCCTAGACCAAATTAAACACTCAATAAATATTTCTTGAGTACATGAAACTTATCTAAGCTAAGCCCCATTCCTTAATGTTGAAAATGGTAGAAAACGTATCTACCATAGAGACATTGTAAGGCTTAGTGAGTGAGTTAATGCATCAAGGGCCCTGGCACCTAGTACATGCCTGGTAAAGATGGCAATTAGTGTTGGTACAATTATTATTATCAAGCTCAGCAGGGGAGCAGGGTTAAACATTGATAGAAGCCTGTTTCAGGAATGGATTCTGCATCTGATTGGAGTGGGCCTGCAGCTGGAAGTTTCAGCAGGGCCTGGGCAGCATACTCCATATTTCAGGGGGCCAAGAACCCCAAAATAAAACAGACTTCCTTCTTCCTTTGAAAACTGCACTTGGAGCAACTCCTATTTATTTTTTATTTCATCCATTTTCACTAACGTCTTAATGCTTCTTCCCATTTTATTTTGATGTATCTTGTTCTTCTCTGAATTTTTTAAATGTGTAATAAGATTATTTTTAGCTTTCCTTTTTAAAAAAATAATGATGTTTGACACTATAAAATTTCCTCAAAATATAGCCTTAGCTATCTACCATACGTTTTGCCATGATAGGCTCTTATCATTGCTTCCTAGTTAGTTTGTAACTACACATTTTATTTCCCTTCAAATCCTATAATTGACTGTTAATTAATTTTTTAATTAAAATTCCATATTCCTTGATGATGGTACACTTGAAAGTATTAGTTGAGCTGCATCCCCAGTAGAATATTTAAGTCTTGTAAGATCTAAAGGCCTGAAATTAAGTTTTAAAAAAATAGGACATGCAACATTCAGAAGCCCAGCTACTGGGTTTGCATCAGGAAACACCCATGTAATGAGATTGGCAGATATTTGTGTAGGTCCCTCCTCCGAGGCCCTTCCTTAACAGGCACAGATACCAGCCTCAGCATCTCCTTCTAGACTTTTCCTGCACTGAGTGTGCACCCCACAGTGGCACTCAGGGACCACTCAGCTCACTGAGGTGCATCTACTCTTATCTGCAGAGAACACAATTTGCCAGCAGCTGTGAGAGTGGGAAAGACAAGTGAGGGCCACTCTCCCTACACCTAAAAAGAATCTTTGTCTTAGGATTTTGCCACTATAAATTCACTTTAAAAATGTAAGAAAATTATATCTTTATAGTTACTTATCTTTTTAAATGTTTTAGAAGTTCCACTGACCTACCCTCTTAGTGATGATATTGCACTTCTGAGTTCACTGTGAAACAAGTCATTCCCTTCTCCTCCAAGCCTCCACCATGGGCCACACCAGGCCTGGGTGGCACTGGTTGACTCTGTTAGATGAAAGGCTATCACTGCATGCACAAACCCCAGGGCCCCACTCAGGAATCAAGCCCCAGTAGGTCAGTAAAGCTCATCTTCTCAAGACCCCTGAATTTGTGAAGCAAGAGAACCCAGAGGTGGACCCACAAAATTATTCCATCTCTCTCTCACACTAAGAATATCCTTCCCCTCCTCGTGATGTCCCCATTTACTCACTGTGTGAACTTGGGCAAGTCATTTAATCTCTCCAGATCTTGCCTCCTCATCTATAAAATGGAAGTAATACCAATCCCACTGAATTGCTGTCATGAAGAAATGAGAGAACGTGTGCAAAACACTCAGCATAGTATCTGACACATAGTAAGCAAGAAATGTTAGCTTTTATTATTATCGTTATTGTTGTGCTGGTGGTTAAACTTAGGCTGGTTCCTAGATGCTCTTTAATGCATTCTCAGCTTACTGAGTATTTGCAATAGTCCTGATCAACAAACCTACTTTAATAGGAAAGTAGGAAGCCTTAAGTAGTGTGCTTAGGGGAATAAGGAAAAGAAAAGAAATATATATATATATACGCCTGTAATTATAATACAATTAAATATTTGTTAACATATAATTAATATAGATAGAAATGTAAATATTATTTATTTATCCTTTTTTGGCAGGATCTCCTTCAGGTCCCAGAACTTAAAGTCTTCAAAGTTGCTACTTTGGCTTCAAATTTATAAGCTTTATATCGATATAATTGTGTTAGTACGGAACTAGGGACCATTTTTGTGTTCTCTAAACTGGTATCACATGTAAGGTTCTGGCAGGCCAGGAACTAATGTAGATGATGTCTGCCCCCTCTATGTCTGATCTTAAAGGACACCTGCTCTGCTTCTCACAATCGGATCCCGTACCTCTGTGAGTGACAGAGCAGGGTCCCTTAGAATCAGGAGGAGTTTCCTTCCTGAGCAGCAGTTCTCCACCCGACAGGGCTACTTCTGCAAGCTGGTGACTCACAAACACATTCAGCACCCAGGCGTACTTTAGCCTCAGAGCGTACTTAAAATATAAATACTTGAAAAATATTTCAGGTATTTGCCAATGTAAAAATCAGATCTCATATAATTAGCAAAGCTTATTGTCATGGTTGTGGTGGTGCTGACTTAATGCAGTATACAAAATTTATAAAAATGGATTTGGGTGTGTAGACTAATATGGCCCTTTCAGAAAACAATTTGGTTATACACATACGCACGTACACAGACACACACACACACACAAACACTCCTCTTGTTATATCAAGAATATTCTGTACATTTATATCCTTTGACCTAGCAGTTACACTTCTAGCACTGCAGTCTCAGGAAATATTTTTAAATACAGAAAAGCATTTATTTGCAGAGATGATTTTTATACTCGTATTTATAAAAATGAATATCAAAAAAACCTAAATGTTCAACAATAAGGAATTGCTCAGTAATTCACTTTACTCCCATCTGTTGGAATATTATGTGGCCATTAAATTGTTTATAAAGAGTTAGTAATAACACAGAATGTGAACTAAAATGTAGATTGAAAAATCATAATTATGAAAAAGCAACTAGGCAGAGTAAAAATCTGAAAGAAAATTGGTTCAAATGTTATTATTGTTTGTCTTTGGATAATAAGATTATGGGTAACATTTTTCTCCTCTTCCTTTTTGGTTTATTTTCTAAATTTTATAAAATAAAGACATTTTTAAATGAAACAATAGCCTTTGTTTAAAAAAAGAAATAAATGAAAGCATAAGAACTAAAGGAGAAAAGGAAGAAAAAGAAGGAGAGGACATTTACTTTCTCCTCTCTCCTCTTCCTAACCCTTGAAGGTCCCAACCTCAGGCACTTACTCCTGGGAAGGGCTTATGCATTGTTACTTGATCGCCTGCACCAAGGTGGCAACTCTCTCCACATCTGGCTTACTCAACTCTTAGTCCCTGGACAGCTGGGGTAGGATTGTACCATTTTCCAGCCCTAGGGCCCAGAACAAGATCTGAGCACTCAATAAACACTAACTAAACTGAGTAAGACCAAACCTCCCTCGTCTAATCTAAATTACTCTTTCCAAGAGGACTTTTGGGTTCAGTCTCCATTGCACACCCCCGATGCAAGACAGGATCAAAATTTCTTACTGCCCCTTAAGCTTCAGTCTTATCCAAGAACTCAAATGTTTAGTTTCTCAAATAGCCCAGGACCCCCGAGACTGTAAACCTGTCCAGTCCATTGGAGCATATTGCCAAAAATGCAAACTATGATTTGAAGAGACTAAAGACAAACTCTCAGTAATTCAAAGAATGGGGCAAATCAATATCTCTCAGGATTGACTGTACTGCAATCTCACAAGATAACCTTAAGTTCCTTCCCTGCCAATCGGATACTTATCACACATTCGCCTCTACGCCCTAAGTCAAAAGCATCCCTTGGACAGCTCACATTTCTGCAAATTGGTGTCTATTTGTAGCCATTTGGCTTATTATCACTGGTTCAGGGACAATTTAGAGCAGACATTGGCAGGCTTTTGTGATAGCAATCTGCCCTGTTGTTCTCCTTATGGAAGATACCTGCTTTGCCAGGAAGATGCATTAGTTATGGGTGACTGAGTAAGAACACAATTAAGCTGTCAAAGTTTCCACTGGATCCTGCTGGGCCTGGGCACTGTAAATCTCAAGGATGCCCATCTCTCATGCTGGGCAAAGAACTTGTTCTGTCAAAGAGTCCTACCACTTTCCTTCCCACATTTGGTGTCAGAAAGTGTCAATAAAGACACGGGGCACATAGCAAAGAGATCAAGGCTCCAAAGCTCCATTGACAGTTTCTGGGATGGTTATTTCATCCCCTATCCTTCCGCAATCATATACTTCCGTCTCAAGATAACTCTAGAATCAGCCTACAGCAGAAGTCTCAGCATTGCCAGAACAGGTTGAAATGGGCTTCATGGGGATCCAGCGTTACTCCAACTTGAGTCTTCACCTAGGACAGAGGCTTCAATTTATTGATGGCCAAGATGAGAGAGAGAAATGTATCACATATCCCCTCAGTAGAGGATGAATGTCTCTGGAGATTGAGGGGGTCATATGTAAGATTTCTTTTTTTTTCTTAAGATTGGCACCTGAGCTAACATCTGTGGCCAATCTTTTTTTTGTTTTCTTCTTCTCCCCAAAGCCTCCCAATACATAGTTGTACATTCTAGTTGTAGGTCCATCTGGTTGTGGCATGTGGGATGCTGCCTGAGCATGGCCTGATGAGCAGTGCCATGTCTGCGCTCAGGATCCAAACCAGTGAAACCCCGGGCTGCTGCAGCAGAGCGCATGAGCTTAATCACTTGGCCATGGTGCTGGCCGCTGTGAGATTTCTTGAACCAGAAAATAATGTTTCCCTATCCACTGTACCAGCCTTTCCTACCAAGAACCATTCCAATTACAATCATAGAGAACTTCAGGGGAAACAAAAAGAGGATAATTCTTGTCCTTGGTTTTATCCTCCCACACCAATTCTGGAATTACCCAAAGACTGTAGCTGCTCAGTCCTGGTATGTAAGTTCCCTTATCTCTGGTTTTGTGGAAAGGGCACAAGCTTTGTACTCACACTTACGTGGCCACAACTTTTGTTCTGACCCTTACAAGCTGCAAGACCTTGGGCAAGATGCTTAATCTCTGTATCAGCTACCACCTTACGCCTTCTACTGTGAGTTACATGAAATTATATCCCCAAAGAACCTGGCAATCTCTCGACAGATGTTAGATCCTTCCTTCCTCATTTACCCAGTCAACAAGGTCATTCAGGTCTCAACTCAAGTGTCCTCTCCTCAGAAAAGGCTTCCCTCACCACCCACTCTAAAGCACCCCCACACTCAGTCACTCAGAAGCACATCATCTTTTAGATTTTATTTCATTTGCTCATTCATCTATTTGTTTGCTTGTTCATTTTCTGACTCGCTAATTCCTACAAGCTCTATAAGGCCAGGGAGCTTGTCTGTTCTTGTTTACTGGTGTGTGCAGTGCCTAGAGCAGTTTCTGAGACACCAAGAAAACTCATGAACATTTGTTGGATGAATAAATTATAAGCACAGGCTCTAGCTAAGAACATCTCACAGTATGGAGATGAAGGCACGGACACTCTGCTTTGTCGAGGGACCAGGGCTTCAGCAAAGGTTCCCAGGCGGACCATGCCCTTCGGGCTGTGTGATGGTTAATTTTATGTGTCAACTTGACTGAGCTAAGGAATGCCCAGATAGCTGGTAAAACATTATTGCTGGGTGTGTCTGTAAAGGTACTTCTGGAAGATATTGCCATTTAAATCAACAGACTGAGTGAAGAAGATCACACTCACCAGTGCGGGTAGGCATCACCCAATCTGTTGAAGCACTGACTAGAACAAAAAGGTGGAGGAAGGGTGAATTTGCTCTCTTTGCTTGAGCTGGGACATTTGTCTTCTCCTGCTCTCGGACATCAGTACTCCTGGTTCTCGAGCCTTCAGAGCTGGACTGAACTACACCAGAAGCTTTCCTGGTTCTCTATCTTGCAGACGGTGGATCCTGGGACTCCTTGTCCCCCATAATTGTACATATATGTATATATACACACACATACATCTCTCTATATATAATTTCCCATTGGTTCTGTTTCTCTGGAGAACCCTAATACAGGGCTCTAGACAGGAGGTCTTAGCAGGTGGCTCAGATCTCAGGGGTAAGAGCTTCTTTGCACAGAATTCACTTTGTTCTGCCTCCACAATCTCTCAAAGTCTCTAGTAAGCAGCTGAGAAAGGGGAGAAGCTTCCAACAGATCAGACCATTCTGAGACCCTCTCACTCTGGACCCCTCAGAGGACGTCCCCAGTGTTTCACTGGATAGGCCCAGAAGTGAACGGAAGAGCAGTAGGAAACCTTCTTGGAAGGGAAGGTTGGAAGCAGAAAGAGCCAATTACATGTTTTCCCAGCCACAGAGACAGAAAGCACAGGTCTTGGGTATGTGCCACAAAACACCTTCTGTCTAGTTGGGGAGCCAGATCTGGGCTCAGTTATCAACTTCTGCTTAACATTTCTTTGTTGAAAAAGAGGAAAAAAAAAAATATATATATATATATACACACACATGGTAAGAGTAGAGTTTTTCATTCTTTAGAGAAAACTGAAACAAATACAGTGACATTTTAAAACTCATATGTAATCTGAATAAATATAAATAAAGTGCCATCTCCCACCCATCAAATTAGAATAATTAAAATAATTCTCGACGCTGACTAAGGGAAACTAAAAGGGCATACTCATACAAGACTATTAGGAGAATAAATTACCAGAAAAATTGTGGAAATGAATTTGAAATCTTAGAAATATTTACATCAAGCCTGCCACTATGGCTCTGTAAGTTGTGTTCTGCACAACCCCAACGGCCACTATACATCTTGTAAGAGTTGCAGTATAGTTATTGAGCCAGTTTTCTCCCAGATGGCAGTCGAGGGTCTGGAGGAAAGGGCAACTGTTTCTAATCTGCACAAAGTTGCCTTATCAGCTACTGGCAAGGGCCATTTACACACGTGCACCCAGCAGCTCCATGTCTACGAAATCTACACGAAGTAAAAAAATTCTCCAATGTGGAAAATGTTTTATTTACAAAGATGTTCATCACAGCATTATTCAAAAATTGCAGACAACCTAAACGTCCAACAGTAGGGAAATGATTAAATCAACTGTGGTATACACAATTGATATTTACGAACCACTTATAATAGCATGGAAAAGAGCTTCTGCTGTATTACCATTATGATTTTATACATAGGGATACAAAATTGTGTATACAGCATGATTACTACCATGTAAAGGAAACAGAATTTTTAAAAGCTATTCATAATAAAAATACAGGATGGTAATAAGCCATAATATTAGCAACAGTAGTTTGGGGTGGTAGGACTACTGATGCTTATTTTTGCCTATTTACTATATTTTCCAAATATTCTAATGAGCATGTATTCATTTTGTATTGTTATTTCCACCAATACATTCTTAGAAGCAGAGAAGAGTTGGAAATTAGAGGCAGAATGAAAACCTTTCGAAATTCTGTTGCTGAGACATGAAGACATTAAAACACCTGAGGTGGCATTTCAGCATTTATGGAAGGTGTTTCAGCAGCTGGGCCAAGGAAATTATTTTACACCACCTGCTCCAGGAGCCCTCATCAAGAGCAGCAGCCAGGGACATGGGAAGTTCTAAAGAATGTAGAGAAGAATCCTCGTCACCAAAAGCAAAGGGGTGTTACTAACGTCCACAGCAATTCCTCAGTGTCAGTCTTCAGTCTCCCTAAACATCACAAAGGACAGTCCCTGTGGGGGCAGAAGAGGCCTCCTCCCAAACATCATGGAATGGTTATGTGAAGAATACTCCCAAATATCCCTAGTTTACATCTATCAAGGCTGGCAAACATTAATTTATCTTCAGTTTTTTTTAAATCATTAGTCTTCTTATGCCCTCTGTTGCTACATTGACTGACCATGACACAAGGTAGATTTATAATTATTTGGGGCTAAATGATCTATTTTGTGTTTCTTAGGACTCTACACCCAGGGAGAAGGATAACTTTGAGAAGGCCTTCCTGATCAAACACTGACAACTACACACTTTAGGCTCCACTCTACCCATTCCTTAATTGGTCCTGACCCAGGCAAACAGAATATGTAGGCGCAAACTACCCTAGTCATGGACACAGGAAAATCTTACCTAAGTCCCAGTATTCTATAGGCCAATCAGGTTTATTTTTCCCACAATCCCTATTATATTTCCTCAGTCTGGCCCTGTGACTTAGTTCAGACTTCTGCTTGGACCAGAGCCCTGCCCTGGATCATACCCACTTGGTTCCTCTTGGTTGTTCTGATATTCCCACATGATTGCTGAGGTTTGACTTCAAACAATAAGAAGCATCTCGCTCTACAACACCATCTGCTGTCAGTCTTTAGGTCACTACCAGGAAGTCGCTACTGCCGCACCTCTCCCACCAGATCACCAATGTGTTCTTTTGGCGAATATTTGGAGACCTACAAGATGTCAGGCATATACTAGGCTCTGTGGATTCTGTGGTGATTTTCCTTAGGAATGTCAAAGCTGCTGCTCTCATGAAAGTTACATTCTAATTGAATAAGTAGAAAACTAACAAAATTAGCAAACAAATAATTTAAGATAATAAGATTACAGATTTGAATAAACACTATGAGGGAAATAATAAGGATGGCAAGAGAGAGTAGGAGAAATCACATCTGAACTGAAGGATGAGAATGAGCCAGTCACGGCAACTAATTTAGAACTTTTTTTAGATGAAACTAGAGTTTCTCACACCTTATAGATAGAAATTTGAACTCTACAGTCCACAGCATGCCTTGGAATTATAAAAGTTATGGCTATCATGAGTACTATTATGAGGAACTGACTGAAGGGTTGAGGACAACCATTATTATGGTTATTAAACAATGACTGCACCTAAGCAGAATGGCTGTGAACCCCAGTGTGGTTCCTGCTCAATGCTGCTGAAGATGTGAGCACATGCGCACACAGGAACCCCTGTCACAGCTGGGCTGTGAGTCCCAGACATGGAGCGCAGGCCCTGCAAGAACAGTGTGGACCACTCCCAGAGGGAACCAACTGGCGGTTCCTGCCCAAGATGAGCCATTACTCACCAGCGTAGGGGCTGTGATGTGGGGCCTTAAATTTACTTCTAGACTAAGGTGGGAGGCACCCTAAGGGCCTCTCACTCTTGCTGAAGTCCCCCTGCTCTGCCTGGTATGAAACAACAGGCTGGTAATTGCTTCAGTCTGGAGGGAAGGGAATTTGATATGTGCAATTACAATTTAGGATGCCATTGCAAGACTTACAGCCAATGGATCATCATCACCAAACACACAGAAGAGAGGCAGAGAGGTCACTTCCTCCCATGCTTGACTGTCACTGTGCATGGGGCAGCGCTATCTTCTACTGGCCAGATTGAGTGCTGGCAGCCGTGGACCAGGGGTTGCTCTGTGATAACAGCTCTTCTGACTGTGCCTTCTCATTCTTTCTTCCACATATCACCATCCAAGGTGATTGTGACTGCTTTACTTTAGCTAATGGATATTATGAGACAAGTGTGTGAACACACTTTTACAAATTCTACAAATTGCCTACCATTCAAGTTGTTGATATGCCCGTTTTGAAGGCCATTTGCTCCCCCATCAATTGAGAATAATGACACAAAATTTGAGGCATGCCTTCTCATAATAGGGAGAGGGAAAGGTATATGAAGTAACAGGAGCTGAAATATTTGTTAATTGCCTTTTCTATGCCAGACACTATGCCAGATGCTTTATATTAATTACTGCATATAATCCTCACAAAGATGCCTATGAAATAGGATTATTTCCATTTGCAGATGAGAAAACTGTGGCTGAAAGATCTAGCATTTCCTGGTCAAAATCACAGAGCTGATAAAAGGAATAATTCAAACCCAGAGCTCTTTGATTTCCAAATGCCTACACCAAGAGGTATTTTACCCACATATGTGCACACACACACATATTTGCACACATGGACACATGTAGGTAGCCACTTAGATGTATACACAGAGGCAAAAGCACAAACAGAAACCCATCAAGTTTTGTGTATACACGTCTACACAAAATATATACACGTCTGTGTACATATTTTCTCTGGATTGGTGAATGGGAATATAGAAGGCTCAAGCTCTTCACCTCTTGAGTAAGTGGTTCCACTTAGTTTACCCAATACCAGAAAATCAAGTTAAAAGTTGGCAAAACAGGCATTCCATTTGCACTGCCCTGGACTCTTGGTTGACTGAGCTGACAACTGTCACATGGACCCCAAGGAGCCCTGGAACATCTGCGTGCTTGAAGGCAGAGGCTACACAAATGGCTAATCAGAGACTTTTTCAAGGCACTGGGTCTTTCATTCTCCAATGTCCTGTAACCTAATTCCTGTCCTCAGTGGGGGTATGCTTGACTTTGTGAGTATGGATGCTGAGTTAAGGTAGAACACTGGGGTTGAACAAAAGAGCAGCGCATTAGGCTTTAGGCACCTTTAGCCCTGGCTCAGAGTGGGAACTTAATAGGTGTTTGTTGACCAATCGAGCAATTAACTAACCAACAAAAGAGACTGGAAGCTCCAGCAGCAAATGCACTTCTATGAGCAAAGATGGTTTATATAATTTGAGCCTGCCTCTCTTTGGAAGAAAACATTTACAACTAATTTACCCTTAAACACATCATCTTCCCTAAGGATGAGGAAAAGACCCTGGCTCAGCAGCCTGCTTAGCTCCTCCACTTTGCAGATGGCATGGGCATCCTTGAGCTAGAACCGCCTGGTAAACTCCACCAACTCACACAGGCACCATTCCCCAGAAGCGGACTGCAAATACGAGGACCTACCCAAGGCAACGTTCTGGTCTGTTCATCTTATGCTTCTCTTATCTTCCTCATCCATATTATCTCCAGCTATTTCCATTTGGCTACCCTTCTAATCTCCTCTAGGCTTCATGAATTTGGCTTCCTATTCATATCTGACTCTTTCTCCTCCTTGGGTTTGTCATTTGTAACATCTGTTGAGAAACCCCTAGTTCAGTCCTGACCCTTCAAAATCTCACTGAAAAGGGCTCTTTCCTTGTTGCCAACCAGAATCTCAGTCCTTTGAACAAGTTACAGACTAAGGAATGAGCCCATACCCCCCTGCACACAAACAATGAGAAAGAAGAGGAGGCGAGAGTCTTCCAAACATTGCAGTTGCAAAGGGGGAGCATGCTCTCCCATGCCTTGGCAGCTGTACTTCACTGTGATGCCTTCAATTTAAATGTCAGTACAATTTGCCCTTATAAAAACACAGCTCCCTCCCCCTCCTCCACCAGGGACTGCATCTGTAACCACGGTAACAAAATCCAGGTGCAGCAGCACAACTACCGTTTCTATGAGGATGGAGAGCACAGAGAGGGCAAAAGGAAGAAGAGGTGCTAAAACATTCACATGCAGCCTGGGGTCTGCCCAGGATCCACTTCTGTCCTCACTTAGTCCTGTCCAGGAGAGGCTGGGAACACTCACATCTATTTTACAAGGTAAAATGGTCCCTTGCCAGCAGTAATACTCTTTGAATTATTGTTTCACCTAAAGTCAAAACCTCTGCTCCATCTAGTTAGGTTAGCTAAAAGAAACGGTCAATTTCCAGAACAAAACAGTTGAAGCCACTGGGTGACTTGCCTAAAGCCAGGATGTCTCTCTGGGCAACAGATCCTTATGTGTTTGAGCTTGCTTTTCCAATTGAGTGAGATACATCTCTCTGTCTCTCTCTCTCTCTCTCTCCCTCCCTCCCTCCCTCTCCCTCTCCAGACACACACACACACACACAGACACACACAAAGTCAGAAGGGAAGGAGAAGAGGGAGAAGATGCTAAGAACTCCCATTCTTTGATCACCAGACATGGAACTACTGCTTTAAAATTAACTTAATACTTGCATCATCTACACTCTCGCATGCACGTACCAATAAACATCTACGTGTAGGTGTGCATCTCTGCATGACTATGCATGTGTGTGTGTATGTACAATAGGGGTTTAGTAACTTGCCTAAATTACAGTAACTGTCAGAGCTAGGTTTGCTCAGGGTTTATGGCTCCCACCATTTTTTTCATTATGCCATGCTATCTCCCAAGTAGGATTTCAAGAGTTGCCCAGAGGCAATCAATCAATCTATTTCAATGAAATTCAGCTGGCATACAAGACACACCACAGCCCAGGAAGAACAAACAGGAAGCCACCTCTGTTGATTGTCTCCTATGGGCTGGCGGCAGCACCAGACCCTCTCCAAGGTCAGCCTGTCTTGGCTCCTGAATAGTCTGTATGCCCAAACTTAGGTGCCCTTTTCCTGCAGGCACGCAGGGGGCTTACTGACTGTCAGAAGTCCCAGGTGCCTTTAAAGAGGTGGGAACAACCTTTTGAGGACAGAGCACAAATAAAAGAAGCCATAAATAAAATATCAGGAAAGATTCTGCCAGACTCAAGGTAGGCTCCCAGAGACAACCCTTCGCTTTGACTTGGCTGGGTCTCCTGATCTCCACCTTGGCACCTATGCTCTTTATCTCTGACACAGTGATACCCATTCATTCTCACTTTTTGACTTTCAACTTCACCTGTGCTTCACTGCCCACTTTGACCTTAATCAGTTCAGTTTGACTCTATTACTGATCTATAATTAAAACTCCACTCTGTAGACATTGAGACCTAATCACTTCTGTGTTTGGACACAGAAATTTGGGTAAACTCAGTCATGCCCAGGGTTCAGCCCTGCCACTACCTGCAGTGACCCACTTTCACCTAATTTCCATAATGGGTAAAAAAACTAGACAGAAAATCAACAAGGAAATATAAGACGTGAACAACACTAAATACCAACTAGACCTAAACAGACAGCTATAGCGCCTTCTATCCAACAGCAGCATAATATGCATTCTTCTCAAGTACAGGTGTAACAATTCAAGGATAGACTGTATGTTAGGTGACAAAACAAGTCTTAATAAATTTAACAGTACTGAAATCATACAAACTATGTTCTCTGAACACAATGGAATGAAATCAGAAATAATCCAGACAGAAATTTGGGAAATTCACAAATATATAAAAATTTCATGTAACACTCCTAAACAACCAATGGGTCAAAGGAGAAACCAAAAGGAAAATTAGAATGTAGTTTGAGATGAATGAAAATGAAAACATAGTATACCAAAACTAATAGAATGCAGCAAAAGCAGTGCTCAGAGGAAAATTTATATCTGTAAATGTATATATTTAAATACAAAATATTAAATGAGTAAACTAAACTTCCAACTGAAGAAACTAGAAGAAAAGCAAAACCTAAAAACAAGTTTACTAAACCCAAAGGAAATAGAATCAAGGAAAAGTAAAGATTATAGAAGAAATAAAACAGGATAGAAAAAACATTACAGAAAGCCAATGAAAGCAAAATCTATTTCCTTGAAAAGATTACAAAATTGACAAACTTTTAGTTAGAATGAACAAAAAAAGAGAGAGAAGATTCAGATTGATAAAATCAGAAATGAAAGAGGGGATATTATTACCAACCCTACAGAAGTTAAAAGGATTAAAAGGCAATACTATGAGAAATTGTGTGCCAATAAATACATAACCTAGATAAAAGACAAATTCCTGAAGACACAAGCTACTGAAATTGATTCAAGAAGAAATAGAAAATTTCAATATACATAAAACTAGCAAAAAGATAAAATTAGTAACCAAAATTCCCATTAAGAAAAGCCAGGACCAGATGGCTTCATTGATAAATTCTCCAAAACATTTAAAGGATAATTAAAATCAAACATTCACAAACTCTTCAAAAAAAATAGATGAGCAGGAAAAACTTTCCATCTTATTCTGGGAGACCAGTATTACCCAAGATCAGTATTACCCTGATGCCAAAACCAGACAAATACACTACAAGTAAAGAAAACTAAGGACAAATATCACTTATGAATATAGATGCAAAGATCCTCAACAATACATTGCTAAATCAAATCCAACAGCACATTAAAAGCATTATACACCATAAGTGACTGGAATTTATCCCAAGAATTCAAGATTGGTTAACCTACGAAAATAAGTCAATGTAATAAATCATATTAATGTATTAATAGAATGAGGACAGAAAATACAGATCATCTCTATAGACACTGAATAGGCATTTGACAAAACTTAATACCCTTTCAGAATAAAAAGCGCTCAACAGGGGCCAGCCCAGTGGTGTGGCAGATAAGTTCGCATGTTCCACTTCGGCAGCACTGGGTTCATCGGTTCAGATCCCAGGTGTGGACATGGCAGTGGTTGTCAAGCCATGCTGTAGTAGGCGTCCCACGTATAGAATAGAGGAGGATGGGCACGGATGTTAGCTCAGGGCCAGTCTTCCTCAGCACAAAGAGGAGGATGGGGAGCAGATGTTAGCTCAGGGCTAATATTCCTCAAAAAGAAAGCACTCGACAAACTATGAATAGAAAGGAATTCTTCAAATTGATAAAGGGCATATGTAAAAAACAAACAGCTGACATCATACATAAAGGTGAAAGACTGAAAGCTTTGCTCCTAAAGGTCAGGATCGAGACAAGTATTTCTGCTCTCATCATTTCCATTCACCATTGTATTGGAGGTCTGAGACAGGGCAATTTGTCAAGAAAAAGAAATGAAAGGTATCCAGTTTGGAATAGAATAAGTAAAATTATCTCTATTTTCAGATGGCATGATTTTGCATACAAGAAATTCTAAGGAATCCACAAAAAAACTGTTAGAGCTAACAAATGAGTTCAGGAATTTTGCATGATAAAGACCAATATACAAAAATCAATTATATTTCCATATACTAGCAATAAACAATTCAAAAATTAAATTAAGAAATCAATTCCACTTATAATAGTATTAAAATGAATAAAATACTTACAAATAAATTTATCAAAAAAGAGAAAAGACTTGAAACTTAAAATCTACAAAACATAGCAAAAAATTAAAGACCTGTATAAATGCAGAGACATCTATGTTCATGGATTGGAAGGAAATATTGTTAAGTTGGCAAAACTCCCCAAATTAATCTACAGATTCAACATAATTCCTATCAAAATTCTAGCAGCCTTTTGTTTTCAGAAATTGGAATACTGATTCTAAAATTCATATTGAAATGCAAAGGATCCAGAATAGCAAAACAGTCTTGAAAATAAAAGACAAAAATTGAGACTTGCATTTCCCAATTTACAACTTACTACAAAGCTCCAGTAAAAAATATTGTATGGTACTGGTATAATGGTAGATGTATACATGGGTGGAATAGAATTAAGAGTCCCTAAATAAAACTATATATTTATGGTTAATTGTTTTTTGACAAATGTGTCAAGACAATTCAATAGGAGAAGAATTGTCTTTGCAAAAAAATGCCACTGAGGGGCCAGCCTGGTGGCGCAATGGTTAAGTTCACATGTTCTGCTTCTCGGTGACCCCGGGGTTCGCAGGCCCGGATCCCAGGTGCAGACATGACACTGCTAGGCAAAAGCCATGCTGTGGTAGGCGTCCCACGTACAAAGTAGAGGAAGATGGGCATGGATTGACCTTGGAATAGGCAATAATTTCTTAGATATGACACCAAAAGCACAAGCAACAAAAGAAAAATTAGATAAATTGGACTTCAAAGTTAATAACTTTTGTGTATCAAAAGACACCTTCAAGAAAGTGAAGAGACAATCCAGAGAATGGAAGAGATCATTTGCGAAATACATATGATAAAAATCTAGTATGCGGAATATATAAAGAAAATTTACAACCAACAATAAAAAGACTAATAATCCAATTAAAAATGGGCAAAAAACATGAACAGACATTGCTCCAAAGAAGAAATACAAGTGGCCAATAAACATATGAAAAGATACTTGACCCCATTAATCATTAGGAAAATGCAAATCAAAACCACAACAAGATGCCACTTCACATCTCATAGGATGAATATAACCCAAAGAACAGACAATAACAAGTGTTGACATGGATGTGGGGAGATTAGAACCCTTATTCATTGGTAGTAGTAATGTAAAATGGTGCAGACACTTCAGAAAAGAGTTTGGTTGCCTTATGAACCAGCAATTCCACTCTTAGATATATATACCAAAATAAAATGAAAACATCAGCCCACAAAAAAACTTGCATATGAATGTTCACAACAGCATTAATCATAATAATCAAAAAGTAGAAACAACTCAAATGTCCATCAACTCATGTGGATAAATAAATGGTATATATCCTTATAATGGTATGTTATTCAGCCACGGTACTGATATGTACTACAAGAATGAACCTTGAAAACATTACGCTAAATCAAAGAAGCCAGACAAAAAAGGCCACATATTGTATGGTAACATTTACGTGAAATGTTCAGAATAGGCAAATCCATAGAAACAGAAAGTAGATCAATGGCGGCCAGGGGCTGAGGGGAGTAGAGAACGGGAAGTAACAGCTAACAGATACAAAGTTTCTTTTTGGAGTGATGGAAATATTCTAGAATTAGATAGTGGTGATGGTTGCACAATCTTGTGAATATACTAAAAAGTACTAAATTGTACACTTTAAAAGATAAATTTTATGGTGAGAGACCTTTATCTCAACTTAAAAAAAGAATATACAACCTTAATCTAATCACAACGGAATATTAGACAAGCACAAAATTGGAAATCTTCCATTTTTTTTTAAAGAAATAGAAGTACTCTTCAAAAATGTCAAGGTCATAAATTATGTGGGAATGTTCTAGATTAAAGGATGATAAAGAGACATATGACTAAATGCAATACCTGATACTAGACTGATCTTATACTCAAGGGAAAAATGCTCTAAAGCATATTAGATCAACTGCTAAAGTGGAATATGGGATGATCGATCTAATGAAATACTTATGTCAATGTAAATTTCTGAAGTTGAGAATTGTGTTGCAGTTATGTAAGAGAATATCTGACTCTTGGGAAATACATACTGAATTATTTAAGGAGAGCAATTTCTTTAACAATCTATAGAATAAGATCATGGTAATGATGAAGCACATGAGGACAAAAGTTAACAACAGGTGAAGCTAGCTAAGAATATGGATGTGTCCCCTATACTATTCTTATTCTAGCAATCTTTCTGTGAGTTTGAAGTTATTTTCAAAGAAAAAGTTAATAAAAAAAGAAATAATGCAGAGAGAACAAAGACTACACTTTCGAGAAGAGCAAATTACGATCTTATTCCCTAGTTAGAGACTTTCTGGCTGCAGAAACATGGAGGCTTCTAGAATGTTCTTGGAAGAACCTGACATGTGCTCCCTAAAGTGGGGGTTGCAAAGAGATAGTGTGACAGCTCTCACTTGGACAAGTCTGAACAATGGTTGGGCAAGGAAAGAGAACAACTGGCAGGCCAGTTACACCTCTGCCACCTGAAGGAAAGGGATGCAAGGGTGCCCATGGGACAAGTGGATGCTGGGGGAAGTGCAAAAAAAACGAGAATCTGAAGTTACTTTGAAAGGATCCTACCAAGATGCAAGGACCCCAGGAGTGTTCAGCCACATAGGGTCTTACAGGTGTCGCAAAGGGGATGGGGTGCATCAGAGGTCTTTTGCAGGGTTTCTAAAGAACCCACAAAATTAAGTTTTGAAAAAAGTCCTCTTCACTTGGGCTGCAGAATGCAGCTGAAGCAAAACCAAGCTAACTAGTTTTTGTTTAAATTTGTGACCATTAACCTCAAGGTGCCAGGGCTACTGCAACCCTGCAATCACATTTCCCTAGTCCTTTCTCTTCCTTCCTCTTCCCCTTAATATCTTCAGCCCTTTCCTCAAACCTCCATTCACTCCCAGAAGATGGATCTGGTAGCGGACAGAGCTGGGTCCACATTCCCTCCTATTTCTTTATACTGAGTATCTATGGTGCCAGCTTCCAAATTCAGATCTTCAGCCTAGATCCTTGAATTCTACTTCTCAGACTTACTGAGTCCAAAAATCAAACTGCCGTTCTCCACCAACCCCCAACTGAGTCCTGTTTCTCCTTCAGCCTTTCCCACTTCAGTAAATGACAGATCCATGGGTCCAGGTGGTAACGGAGTCATCTAGAGTCCCCTCTTTCTTTTTCATCTCAAATACTACCCAGAAACAAACCCTTGGATTTCCCTGCAAAAGATCCAGAGTACAACTACTCCTCATCTGCCTCCATGGTCTAAGCCACCACCTTCTCTCACCCAGATTACTGCAATCACCCCCTAACCATCTCCTCGCTTCTGACCTTGACTCTCTACCATCTATTCACCCAGCAGCCGGAGACATGAGGATAAAATGTGAGTCAGATCAAGTCCTTCCTCCACACCCACCTCTCCACTGGCTTTCCAGCCTACCCGAAGCAAAAGCTGAAGTCCCTGCCACGACCTAGAAGCCCAGCATGACCACCCCCACCCCCAACTGCCACTCTGCCTCAAGGTCTGCCCTGTTCCATCTCACTCATTCCACCAGCCACATGGGGCTCGCTGGGCTCCTTGAGTACTTGGTCTCCTCTGCTTAGATCCTCTTCCCCATGTCTTACTTCCCTTAAGTCTCTTGTCAAATGTCTCTTTACGAGAAAGTCCTTCGCTGACAGCTCTATATAAAGTAGCAAAAACCCCATTGCCAGCATTGTCTATTCCCCCTTTTGCTTCACTTCTCTCCACAGTCCCCATGATTTTCAGATATATTATATTTTCATTAGCATCTTTTACCTTACCCTACTTGAATATAAGTTCCATGAAGGCAGGGACATTATTGCACTGGTTCATACCCAGTAATCGGAACAGCACCTGCCACAAATTAAGAATGCAAGGAGTATGTGTTGAATGAATGGATGATTCCCTCCTCCGAGTTCAAATCCTGGAGGACCTAGAGGCAGGCGGAATGTGTGGGAGGAGGAGGAGCAACGCCAGTGAAGAGGGAAAGAGCAGACACGGCCCACCCCCAACACAGTCAATGAGCAGAGTCAGGCCTGAGCAGGGACGAAAGGGACCTGAGCAGGGGCGAAAGGGACGCTCTAGACTGCATCTGGGAAGGCCAATCTCATTTAAATTGATCTTACTTGGCAACACCTGAAGAAAAGACCATTGTAATATCTGAAACAGATCAGAAAAGCTGCAGAACCTCCCTAGCTATGATCCTGCTGGGGAGGCCGGGAGAGTTAACAGTGGATTTACAGGCAGTGTGGGAGAATAGTGGAGCTGTTTCATAGTTGAACCGCCTAGTTCAGTCTGTTTAATAAACCAGGTGCCCTTCCTCACTGCTGATGCAGGACACCGTGTAAAGGAGAGTGGTGTGACCAAATGGGGATATGAGCAAGTCGCCGCTGGTGTGGCAAGATCCCTTTCCTTAACAAGGTTGACAGCATCTCGCACAGTGTGAAATAAAGATGTGTGTCAACTGAGACCATAAGGACAGGTGCCTTTCTGCATCCTACTATTCAAGGCAAAGCCAGGACTTGTCAACAAAGCCCTGGGTCTATCTTCAGCTTCCATAAGCTACAGGCAGCTCCTTGGGCTTTGATTAAAGCATGATGGCCTTGGAAGTGACCTAGAGAGGAAGAGCTGATCCTCCAAATAAGCATGCCCCAAATGTGTGAGAAGAAGGAGTGGCAAAAGGAAAGAGTGTAGAGGTGGGAATCTGCAGTGTGTGCAAGAAAACTCAAGCAGCTTAGCAGAGCAAGAAAAGAAGAGGAATGTAAGGAGTTACAGTGAGACAAGCAAGAAGGGCTTAAGCTGAAGAACACCTTTTGGGACCTGAATTCTTTAACACAACATACATGATGCACAGGCCCCGTAGCTCCAATGAGCACACCCTTTGTATCTTCACCAAAGTCACTGAAGAGCATGTGCTGCAGGATAGCTGTGGCCAGAGGATGCACAAAGTGCCTGGAAACCCTTCTCTAAGTTGACCTTAATCAGTTAACACACACCATGTAGGGTGAACAGTCAACATAGTCATCTTATAACCCTGGATCCAACTGGTATTTTTTTATCTTGTTCACAGGAAAATCATGAGAGGCCCTACTGAAGGTCTTGCTTAAACCAAATAAAGCATTTTTGCTGGGTGTTGCACTTTTGAAAATTTTCTCAATGACAGAACCAAATTCTACATCGACACATGTGCGACAGGCATCCACATACTTACAACATCATTCAGAGGGAGCAGTCCACACTTACGTAATGTAGGATTCAATACTTCATAGCGCTGACAACATGACAACATGCCAGGCAGTATCCTAAGAGCTTTACAATTATTAAATCACTTAATTCTCATAGCATTTCTAAGGACAGAGTGGTTAAGTAACTTGCCCAAGGTTAAACAGCTAGTAAGTAGCAGAACTGGGTTTCAATCCACAGGAGTCTGGCTCCTGAGTCTACGTCCTTTAAAGATGATTAAGCCTGGGATACAGAAGCAAAAACCTGATTTTACATCCCTTCCCTTTTCCCTTTGAGCTCTCTTCCCATGAAGGTGACCTCAGTACAACTCACACCCAAGTTCCCATTGTTATGGGCGATGTTTTGTCCCTCTTCACAAGCCTCATTTGCTGACCTTTGTACTTTCTGTGCCAAGGATATAACACCTGGCCCTTCTTCTCATCCTCCTTTGCAAGGTATCTCCATCACTCCTTTCCACCCAAGGTCAACGCCATGCCCTTTTCACTACTTCTCTATGTCACTACTTCTCTTGTCTGCTTTATACCAGCCAGCCCTGGAAGTCTAGTGGTTAAGATTCAGCACTCTCACTGCTGCAGCCCAGGTTTGTTTCCTGGTCAAAGAACCACACCACCATCTGTCGGTTGTTATACTGTGGTGGCTGCATGTTGCCATGATGCTGAAAGTTAAGCCACCGATATTTCAAATACCAGCAGGGTCACTCATGGTGGACAAGTTTCAGTGGAGCTTCCAGGCTAGATAGACTAGGAAGAAGGACCTGGCCACCCACTTCTGAAAACCTTGGCCATGAAAACCCTGTGAATAGCAGTGGAGCATTGTCTGCTGTGGCACCAGAAGGTGAGAGGATGGCACAAAAAGACCAGGCAGGGCTCAGCTCTGCTGTCCACAGGGGCACTAGGAGTTGAAATCCACTCAACAGCACTAACATCAAGTGCTTTATCCTGTACTTAAAGATTTCTTTTTGTTGTTGTTGAGTTGTACAAGTTCTTTATATATTTTGGAGATCAACCCCTTGTCTGACAAATGATTTGCAAATATTTTCTCTCAGTTGAGGGGTTGTCTTTTCATTTTATTCATGGTTTCCTTTGCTTTGCAGAAGCTCTTTAGTTTGATGTAGTCCCATTTGTTAACTTTCTCCTTTGTTTCCCTTGCCCAAGTTGACATGGTATTCGAGATGTTGCTAAGATCAATGTCAAACAATGTACTGCCTATATTTTCTTCTATGTTTTATGGTTTTATGGTTTCAGGTCTCATATTCAAATCTTTGATGCATTTTGAGTTAATTTTTGTGTATGGTGCAAGATAATGTCTACTTTCGTTCTTTTGCATGTGGCTGTCCAGTTTTCCCAACACTATTTATTGAAGAGACTTGCCTTTCTCCATTGTATGTTCTTGGCTCCCTTGTCAAAGATTAACTGTCCATAGATGTGAGGTTTTATTTCTGGGCTTTAATTCTGTTCCATTGCTCTCTTTGTCTGTTTTTGTGCCAGTAAACAAACAACCCGATCAAACAATGGGCAGAGGATATGAACAGACTTTTCTCCAAAGATAGATAGACAGATGGCCAACAGACACATGAAATGATGTTCAACATCACTAATTATTAGGGAAATGCAAATCAAAACTACAATGAGATATCACCTTACACCTGTCAGAATGGCTATAACTACCAAGATAAAAAACAATAAACATTGGTGAAGATGTAGAAAAAAGGAACGCTCATACACTGCTGATGGGAATGCAAACTGGTGCAGCCATTATGGAAAACTGAATGGAGATTTCTCAAAATATTAAAAACAGAAATGCCAAATGATCGAGCTATCCTACTACTGGGTATTTATCTGAAGAATTTGAAATCAATGATCCAAAGAGATTTATGCACACCTATGTTCATTGCAGCACTATTCACAATAGACAAGACATGGAAGCAACCCAAGTGCCCAACAAGTGATGAATGGATAAAGAAGATGTGGTATATATATATATATATATATATATATATATATATATATATATATATATTACAATGGAATACTACTCAGCCATAAAAAAGACAAAATCAGTCCATTTGCAACAACATGGATGGACCTTGAGAGTACGAGTTAAGCAAAATAAGCCAGACAGAGAAAGACAAATACTGCATGATTTCACTCATATGTGGAAGATAACAAATACATGGATAAAGAGAACAGATTAGTGGTTCCCAGAAGAGAAGGGGGTAGGGGAGTGGGCAAAAGGGATACAGGGGCACATACACATGGTGGTGGATAAAAATTAGACTACCAGGGGTGAGTATGATGAAGTGTATGCAGAAATTGATAAATAATAATGTATACCCAAAATTGCACAATATTATCAACCATTATGATCTCAATAAAATTACTTGGAAAAAACAAAAAAAGTCTTCTTGAAACCCTGAGCAAAAAGGCTAGATTGGGATGAATGAAACTGCAGTCACTCTCAGCTTTACACCTAGATTCCTGGGATCCCTGGAGGATCAAGGGTTGTCTAACAATTCCTTGACCTTTGCAGGTTTACAACTCCCCCAAGACAGACGCCCCCTTGGAACCGAGATTCTAAGGACATTTGATTGTCTCGGTATTAGCAGCATCACCCATTTGATAGGGCACCTATCTATGGTCATTGTACAGATTGCCATGGCTTCATCTGTCATCCAGCAATGTGCTGGCCTCCACACAGGGATGGTCCTGAGGTTGCCATTTCAAAAGCCTGGACTGCTGACTCTCCAGGGTACAGCAGTTAGCTTCTAAATAACTTCCCATGGAAGCCCAAAAGAGTAACTTACACATTCACTCTATCTACAGCAAAAGCCCTGTGAAAATTAAGTAAGATGAAAAAGGTTCACCAGAGTATAAGCAAAGCAAATTAAAGCCAATGGAAAACACTTCCATAAACTCTTAACATGGCGGGTGGAGGCGGTACTTGGTAGCTTCCAACCAGGCTCCTAGAACATTTGCCTTAAGCACTTAGTGAGTAAATCACCCCTTCTTGAGGGCTCAAGTAGTGGCCTCTAGAGACAATCCATGAGGCCCAAGCCATCCTATGTCTGCTCTACTGTCCACAAAAATAAAATGTACAGTAAAGATCATGGAAGAGTCCTTTTGACTCATTATGTAAAAGGTCCAGGACAGGCTCCCCCGTGGGCCTGATGGTGATCCCGACATTCTGCATCTGTCTGACAGGCCACTAGAGTCAGCCTAAAAAGGAGATGAGCTGCTTTCTTCCTAGGAAAAGTGCCAAGGACTGACATGCCTGAAACCATAAAGGAAATCTCCTATTCTCTTAACACAAAGGAAGAAAAGGAGAGGAAGGAGGGGAAGGGTGAGGAAGATGAAAGTAAAGGGGAGGAAGAGACAAGAGAAAAAGGTGGAGGAGGAAAGAGATCTTTTTTTTTTGCTTGGGTCAAAATATAATTACAAGCCATGGTCAGAAATTGACAATTTCCCCCTTCTTTCCCATTACTCATCCCACTGACCACCTTCCATCTCTCTTTTCAAACAAGGAATTGGTGACTTCTCTCCTTTGCTTTCTTTTTGGCTAAGTATATCATAGTCTGAATCATTTCCCATTAAAAAAACCTTTGGACTCCAGTTTCCAGACTCACATGTAAAGAGCTTGGAAGAGGTCATTCCTATCCTCACAAGAGAAAGGCTGAACAAACTGAAAATCAACAACTCTTCTTGGATCCATCAGAGATTGGAGGGCATGGGGCAAATCACTTGCCCCAAATCTGGAGAGACAGGTAAATACGGAGAATGAGAGCTTGCCAGGAGCAGAAGCCACAGCTGGAGCCTGCTAGGAATACTTAAAGGAAATTAACTAATTTCTGGAAGTGTGGTGTGAACTAGCTTGAGAGAGAAAACCGCCTGGGGGCTCACCCTTTGTGGGGTGGGGTGGGGTACACCTGCATGATTTTTGACTCCAGGAACTGCAGCAGATTATCAGGGAAATCCCTCTCAGGTTTTTGGTAGGAGGAGGGAAAAAGCAACCATTTTGAAATGCACTCACGGCTTTCTGTTCTCATTGACAAAGACCTGCCCTCAAGGGAAATTAGTTTACCAGAACACAACAAAAATGGATTTTGCTCAAGCCTAGCCAACAAGAGGGAAGGGAAATACCCATCCTCAGCCACCTCTAGCCATCCAGTGTTATCTAAGAGGGGAAGGAGGGAGCTGAGAAGCACTTGTAGAGGTCACAGCCTAGGGACACAGGCTCATCAAGATACTGAGACCTCATCATAAGAAAATAGAAGGGTTCCCCTTCCCCCACATCAACAGGGCTCTGCTATAATAACAGTAAACAAACAGCCTAACTTCTAGTCAGATAAACATAAAACCTCATACTAATGGCCTATTTACCTCATTTCCTTTTATCCAATACACCGTGTCCAGCTTTCAAAAAACAATTTACCAGGCATTCCAAAAAGAAAACAACTAAAGTTTAGAAAAAAAGAGTGTGAAGATACAAACCAAGCAGCAGCACCAGACTCAGGTAGGGCAGACAATTTGGAATTGTCAGATTGGGAATTTAAAATAACTAAGATTAATATGCTAAGGAATCTAATGGGAAAAGTGGGTAACAGGCAAGAACAGCTGGCCAATGTAAAGAGAGATGGAAACTCTAAAAAAGAATCAAAAAGAAGCACTGGAAATCAGAAACACTGTGACAGAAATGAGAATGCCTTTGATGGGCTCATGAGTAGGGTGGACACAGCCAAGGAAAGCATCAGTGAGCTGGAAGATACATAAATAGAAACTTCCCAAACTGAAAAACAGCAGAAAAAAAAGAAAGAATGAGAAGAGGGAACAGAATATCCACAAATCATGGGACAATTATAAAAAGTATAGCATGTGTGTAATGGGAATACCAGGAGGAAAGAAAAAGAGAAAAGAAGGGAAGAAATATTTGAAGATATAGTAACTGAGAATTTTCCAAAATTAGTGAAGAAAAACCAAACCACAGATCCAGGTGTTCAGAGAACACCAACCACAATAAATATCAAAAAATCTACACCCATGCATATCATACTCAAACTATAGAAAATTCAAGCCAAAGAAAACATTTTGAAAGAGGCCAGATGGAAAAAGAACACCTAACCTATAGAGCAGCAAGAATAAGAATTACATCAGAGTTCTCTTCACAGACATGCAAACAAGAAGAGAGTGGAGTGGAATATTTAGTAGTGAAAGAAAAAACAAAAATACCAAACTAGAATTCTTTATCTTGAAGTGAAATTATCCTTCAAAAGTGAAGGAGAAATACTTTCTCAGACAAACAAAAATTGAGAGAATTTGTCACCAGTAGTCTTGCCTTGCAGGAAATGCTAAAAGAAGTTCTTCAAAAAGAAGGAAAATGATATAGGTCAGACACTCCGATCTACACAGAGAAAGGAAGAATATTAGAAAACAAGTAAGGTAAAATAAAACCTTTTCTTTTTCTTATTCTTAGTTTATCTAGTTGATAACAGCTTGTCCAAAATAATAGCAACAATATCTCGGGTGATTGTAACTTATGAATAAGTGAAGTAAACGACAGCAATGTTATAAGGGACAAAAGAGATACATTTGCAAACCTCTTATAAGGTACTGGCACCATCTGTGAAACAGTATAGTGTTATTTGAATGTGGATTTAGATTAGCTGTAAATGTATATTACAAATTCTAGGACAACCAATAAATTAAAAAAAAAAAATCTTTACAAGCCAGTTACTCACACAAGGACTTTCCAGATAACAGCTCTCTCCCCCATCCCGAGATGTATTTCTGCTATTCTTTCGTAACTCTGGAATACATAAATCAGGAATAACATAGAGATAAGCACCTAGGACCCAGGGACCCACATCAACAATTGGATCACAGGTGGCAGTGGGTGAGGTGCTGCTGGTAGAAGGAGCCTTCTTAGAAGGGCACAGGCCCCACCCCATCTACTGCTTTTGAAACCTCTCAGTCAGATCTAGTCTGACGCCCAGCTCACTGATAGAGTAAGTGTCTGCAGATTTAGCTGACTTCACACTTTCTACAGTCTTCTCCCACACTTCCCAAATCCAACAGAAGCAATCAGAAGGCGCCTTGAATAGACTCCAACACCTCTATGCCCCACCCAGAATCAGGGTCCAAATACTTAGTCTTCCATTCTGATTCCTTGAACAAACTGCTCAGACTCAACCTTTTTGCTTGTTCACTAGGTCCTCGCCTTTCTCACTCACTCACAAACAGGGCTCGGTAATTCTCCTCCTTCTGTTATGCATCACCATTTCTCTTGCCAATGGATATTTGCAAATGTGCTGTTATTTCTCCCATGTTAAAAAATAAATAAATAACTCCCTTTATTCTGCTTCCCCTTCCAATAACTGCCCTATTTTTCTGCTTGCCAAAACAATTGTATTTACTTGCTGTTTCTAGTTTTTCTCCTCCAATCCTCTTTTGGACCTACTGCAATTAGGTTTTTCACCCCGCACCACTCTTGTCAAAGTCACCAGTGACCTCCAGGTTGCTAAGCACAATGGCTAATCCTGTCTTCATTTTACTTGACCTTCTCTTTTTATCTACATACCTCTTTTGTGTTCTCATCCAGTGTCATGGATTTAGATACTACTGTTATGCTTATGACACCCATATTTACAGCTCCAGCCTAGACTGGCCTTTCACTTACAGACTCCTATATCCCATTGACCCTGGACCTCACTATGTGGTCTCCTAAGAGGCAGCTCAAACTTAGCAAGTACGAAACTGAAGTCCTGATCTTCCCCACCACCCAAAACTTCCCAGTCTTCACCAGTGCAACCAACAGCAGCTCCATCCTTCCAGTAGTTCAGGCCCAAAGCTTCGCCTCGTCCTTTACTCCTCTGTTTCACTGCCCACACCCAATCGTTCAGCAAAGCCTGTTAGCTCTCCTTGAATATACATTCAGAATCTTGATACCTCCTCCCACATTCATTGTCACCACCCTGGTCCAAGTGACTATCATTTCTCACCTGTAATATTTCAATAGCTTCTTATCAGATCTTTCTGCTTTCACTCTTGCTGGCCTCTAATCTATTCTCAATGTTTTACCCAGAAGGAACTTATTAAAACAGGGTCACACCTTTTACAACTGCTATTCCCTGTGTCCGGACCATCCTTATATACCCTTTACTCCCTCACATCCTGAAATTGTTGCTGAAACGCTCTTTCTTGGAAAAGCCATCCCTGACTATTTAAAACTGACTCCCCACCGCCAGCATTCCTTACGCAGCCTTCCAGCTTTATTTTTCTGCACAGCATTCACCTATACACTTTATGTTTCTTCTTTGTTTCATTTACAGTCTCTCTCTCTCCACTACAGTGTAGGAATGTTTTTCTCTGTTTTAATTACTGCTTTTCCCCTAACTCCTAGAATAATGCTTTGGACAAGGATAAGAATAAAAAGAAATTTATGATAAAGGATAAGCATTTGTTGCATTAATGCATCAATTCTCTTGCTACTTACTCCTACATGTCCAACCTTCTATTCTTCAAATATCTTCCATAAAAATCTCTTAACATTTTCTTGGAGATTTCTGGCCTCTTTTGAAATTCAAACCACTGAAAGCTGACAATTTCTTAGAATCCATTTATCAACCTCTACTCTTTTCAGGAAACTGATCACAGTTGTCAGTTATAATTTTAAATGAAAATTGTTTTCCTTCCAATAAGATGGTACCGTTGATATGGCATTCCAGGAGGGTACTGGAACAGCGTATTTACCTTTGCATATCTAGAAGCATTTCCACATTCTATTGCCTTCAGGCCTTACCCCAAATTATTTAAATTGGTTCCCAGTCTCTTTGGCAAAACCCGGGAATCTTTTCCAGATACAGCAAACATACACGTATACGCACAGAGAGAAAACTACGCAATCAAAATGGTTTGATACTTCTCAGTATGCTCCTTCTCAAATTATTCTCCTTTCTTTTTCTTTTTGTGAGCAAAGGAAACGCCAAGTTAAAAGGGACACAAAACCCATTTCCCATGATGCACTCAGCTGCAACCTGTCATTGAACATCCCTCCCCGTGTAGCATCTTATTCTGCTGGACTTAAAGGATTTGTTGCCAGTAGAAGGAAAACCAAACCTCGGGGACCAGGTCCTAACAGATGCCCCTCCCCTTAGTGTAAAAACATTTCTAGAATGCATTCTATTACGTAGACACAGCATTTCCCCCAGAGAAATTCTCAGAGCCATAGCTAGGAGCAACCCAGCTGACTTCTCTCCATGTGGCCAGGAGTCCCTGTCACGGTCTAGTCTGACTGACTCCACGCCAACGCTGAGGAATCTGACAGAGGTTGGAGAACCTTCAACCCCCTTCCAGAAATATTATGAGACAATTATCCTGAATTTAAGTAAGCCATAGAAAAATTTTAATTAAACGTGAACTCTTAAAAAGTTTCTTTATAATTATTTACACAGGATTCTAGTGATTTTAGTCATTCTAATTTAAATTTCTGAGAGGGTATGATTTGGCCGCCATATTTCCTATAATAAGAGAGTTGAAACATTTATCTTCATGCACCATAGAAGAGGGAGTTGCTCAGAAGCTTTCATTGCCCTGTCATGACTGCCACACTACCCACCCCACACCCTGCATTTCCAGGAAACAGGCCACCACTCCAAGGCATTCACCACCATGTACTCCCAATAACCATGACAGTTTAGAGACAACAGCCTCTGCGACCACTGGAACTCATGCTCCATCATGAAAAAATTTACGTAGGGCTTGGGCCTTTGGCTGTCTTGATTTCCTTTGCCCTTCTTGATTTAACAGAACCTCTTGCTCGTCCACTCCGTATGCAGAACATCCTGCAGGCCTCTCAGCGGTGTCTACCTTTTCCCCCACAGGCCTTGTACCATTGTGCCTGGAGGTGGGGTCAGTATCCTTCATTCTCCTCAATGAAGCATCCTCTACCCTCCTTCAAAATCTCCAGCTCTTTACTGTCAGTGACCTTCATTGCTGTGGTCATCTACTGACCTCATGGTCTCTTCTCCTCATTTATTAACGATGTTAAGCCCTGGATTACAGTCTTCCTTTTCAACTCTACTTACAAAATTATTCTTGGAATACACTTACTTGATCCAACTGACAATGTGTCCTCTCAGTTTCTTTATATCCTTCGCTCCAATAATCTTTCCTTCCATATTATTACCACCAGTAATGATCCCACTTCTGAGCAATCTCAATTTCATGCACCCTCTCTTTATCTAGCCTCCACTTCCTACCTTTCCAGCTCACTGATTTTGGTATTGTCATTCCTGCCATTCTCTGATCTTAGTGGGACCTGAAATTCTTGACCTCACCTTTTTTGTCCTTGTCCATCATTGTCTTCATGTCCTAACTTCTCTCCTTGCTCGATTTACAGGCCGATAGTACAACACATTTATCTAAATCTTTGGCAAACACCTTTAATCTCCTGGCAACTGTCTTACTCCATTGTACTCATTTGGAAAGAAAGATCTTTCTATTGATATCCATATACCTTCTGCCTTCACATGCACACTCAAGCAGCTACATCAGGAGTCAGCAAACTCCTATCCTTGGGCCAAATGTGGACCACTTCCTGTTTTTATAAAGTTGTATTGGCACACAGTCACATTCATTCATTTATGTATTGTCTATTTCTGCTTGCATGCCACAATGGCAGAACTGAATAGCGTGACAGAAACTGTGTGGCTCACAAAGCCAAAAAGACTTTATCATCTGTCCCTTTACAGAAGAAATTTGCCAAATCCTGCATTAAACTATTCTTTAAAGAATTCACTTACTGGATCGTTGTCCTCACTTTTGATTTCTGTCCTCAAAATTCAAGCCAATGTCCAACTTTAACAGCCCTGACTACTACATTCCCTAGTAAGGTGCGTTCTCACTCTCACTTGATGACCTCACCTCAAAACGCAATCAAATAAAAGCAGTTTCACCTTGCATCATCAAATATGTCTGCCTCTCCTACATCACCCCTTTTCTTCTTTCTGTCTCCTTCCCCATCACTCTCTCCAATCTTCTCAGTTCATGCATTAATATTGCCCATCTTTAAAAATTAAAAATAGTGGCCAGTCTGCAGCCTAGTGGTTTAAATTATGCACACTCTGCTTCAGCAGCCCAAGTTCAGTTTCTGGGCGCGGACCTACACCACTTGTCAGTGGCCGTGTTGTGGTGGCAATGCACATACAAAATAGAGGAAGACTGGCACAGATGTTAGCTCAGAGTGACTCTTTCTCAAGCAAAAAGAGAAAGATTGGCAATAGACATTAGCTCAGGGATGATCTTCCTCAGCAAAAACAATTAAAAAATAAAAATAAATCTTCACTTGACTACAAATTCTCTCCCAGCTCTTTCTCATTTCTCTGCTCACCTTCATGGATAAATTCCATATTCCTTGTATCCACTTTTCCTCCCATTCTCTTTCCACCACTCCACTAAAATGGCTTTTATCAAGGTCATCTAAAACATTCATACTGCCAAAACCAACAGTTTATGTTCGGTTCTCATCATGTGAGGCTTCTCAGCTGCAGTGGATGAGGGTGACTATGAAGACTTTCTTGAAACATCATCTTCTCCTCGTTCCCAGGGCTCCACACTTGCCTGGATTTCCACCTACTTCAATAAGAGCTCCATCTCAGTCTGTTTGCTGCCTCCTCATCCACTGATAAATCTCTAAATGTTAGTGAACCTGAGTTTTGTCCTTGGACTTCTAGTCCTCTTTTTGTCTATCTTACCACGCTCTCTAAGTGATCTCTTCAAGTCTCATTGGTTTAAGTGCCATCCCTAGGCTACTAACTCTAATAACTGTCACTCCGGCCTCTATTTCCACCTTGAGCCAGATATCCAACTACCAAATCAACACCTTCCCTTGGATCAATGTGGTCTACTAACCACCTTGAACTTAGCCTTGTCCAACCTCAATTTCCACACCCACCCCTTATGGCTGCTCCTCCCTAGTCTTTCCCTTAGAAAATTATATGACTAAAATATTAATAGTTATCTTTGCTCCTTTTTCTCACAGTTCCTCAGGCCAGAATATTAATAGTTATCCTTATTCCTTTCTCTCACAATTCACATCCAAACTTCATGTAAATCCAATTGGTTCAGTTTTTACAACATAGCAGAAATGGTATCACTACCATCTCTGTTGCTAAACCCTAGACTACACCACCAGTGGCTCTTATCTGGACTGAGGCAGCAGCCTCCTGCTTCCAAACTTGTTCTTCTGCAATCCATTCTTCAAACACAGCACAGCGATCATCCTGAGCGGCAAACCAGATAGTACCGTCTTCATGCGGAAAACTCTCCAGTAGCTTCTCATTGCCATTGAAGTAAAACCATTCTTTACCATAGCCAAAGGCCCAGCCTTTGTTATTACATCCCCATCTACGTCCCCCAAATCCTTCCTCTTCCCCTCCTCCTTTGCTCATTGTTCACCAGCTAGAGGCTTTCTTTCTACCCTTCCAAGTGCCAAATTTATCCCATCAACATCTTCTTGGAATGCCCCTCAGCTAGGCTCCAAACAGCTGTTTCCTTCACAGATGTCACCCTGTAGAAAGACTCTCTTTGATGGCCTGAGTTAAAATTGCTCCTTTCCCCAGGCAATTTCTATTATATTACTAGTTTTTATTTTCTTCACAGCACTCATCAGTTCCCCCAAACTATCTGATTTCTACACATATATATATATATATATATATATATGTATATATATATGTTTGTATTTATCTACATGTTTATTTTCTCACCAAATTAGTTTATGGCTTCTTGAGAGCAGAGATTTGATTAGTCTTCCCCCATCTGCCCAGCATCTAAACCAGCACCCGAAACAGAGCAAGCTCTCGATAAATCCTTACTGTCTGCCTGACTGATAAATTTAATTAAATAAAAAGGAAAGTTGGTAATTTAACACCTAGTCTCAAGGAAGTGACAATTTATAAGACTATTTCGTATTCAAATGACGCTTGAATTTTCTAATTTTTTTGGCCCATTGATAGAAATATTGCAGCCTTTAAAAAGCACAGAATCATATTCTCTCAAGTGGTTAAGACCCAGCAAGAAAATCACATATTTAAAGTGAAATTTACCCTGCATACACAGGTATTCATCCCAACCAGCTGTAAGCCCTCACGTGTACAGACACATTTAACACTCCTGAAAGCTGATTTTCCCCATTGAGCCGCAGTGCCTGTTTAAGAAGTATCAGTTCCCTAAACGAATAGACTATATAACCACTGATTCACTCAACATTTATCATTCTCACGGCAGTGTGCTTTCTCTAACCCAATATTCACCATATTATTTTCTCCTACATTTAAAACAAGCGCACACAACGTTATGTTTACAGAAACCTACAGTTAACAATTTTAAAATGTTTAACCCCACCCATCTCCATGTTACTGGAGCCATGGCTTGCTAAATCCGTATAGACAAGGATCAATGAGACAAAGTGGAAACAGCTGTTACCTGAGGCTTCTTTCTGCCCAGGATCAACTTCAGAGGGCTCATAAGCATGCAGGAACCATTGTAAAGCTCTGTCCAACACATAATTTTTGCAGCGTGAGCTCCAAGCCCTGAGCCTCTCTGCCCCAGTGACTGGGCAATGCCAAACCCCACCCACACTGTTGAATTGGCCCCAGGGGCTTCTAGTTTAGCACTCTTAGCCTGTATATGCTCCAGCTGGTCTATGGGGCCACCTACTTTCCGGAAGGTATAGATGCACACACACAGGTGGTGTTCTACACAAATTCTTTAGGCCTTCCTCTGCCATCTCTCCAATTATAAGAGACTTCCACTTCCCTCAGACCAGAACAGGGTGAAGAAAAATACCACTAATCACGATAAAGCTGTAACTGGGCAGGAATAAGCCAATAACTGGGCTACCTCTATCAGCAAAAGTTTTAATACTCTTAAAACAAAACGTACTACCTTTCTCATGAGATTTCCCTGCATCAGCTCAGCACCCCATAGGAATCACGGTAGATCAGAGATGTTGAAGCCAAAGCCTGGGAAGATATTTTATAACCTCCTCTCTCCTTTGCACTCTCTCTGACAGCCTCAGTGGCAGGTTGTATTTTCCAAAAATGGTCACAACAATGCCTTCCATCCCACTTGCTCTTCTGACAATCTGATTTTGATACCTTTCCCATCATAAACTGAGGTCTACATTCCTTCTCCTTATACGTAGATCAGCCTCTGTGACTGACTCCACAAATAGAATGTGGCCAAAGTGACAGTGCATGCGGCTGGGGTCCTCAAAGTCAATGCAGCTGTGTCTGGTTCTCTGCGATGCTCACTCTCGGAGCCAAGCAACCACGCTGTGAAGCAACTCAAGCAGCCTGTGTTGGGGCCCAGATAGAAAGAAAAGAAGGCTCCCAGCCCTCAGCCAGCAATGACTTGCCACCCATGTGAGTGAGCCATCTCTAAAGTGGAAATCCTTGTCCCACTAAAGCAGCCCCGACTGATGGTGATTCAGCAGTAACAAGCCTCCCCATTAAGCCCTACTCAAGCTGCAGATTCTTAAGTCAATTATTGTTTTGAGCCACTACATTTAGGGCTAATTCATTACACAGTGACAGATAACCAACGACTTGCCCATCCTCCTCATCACACAGCTGAAGTGGTGCCTTCTAGTCCCCCTCTCAATCAAGTACAGGTATATTTTGGCTCACTCACTTTACTCCGAGTCAAATGCTACTAGTCCTTTCAGCACATGGAACTTAGCTCTGCCCACCTCCTCGATTCCATACCTGCCTGCATTGCTTTGGACTCAAGGCTAGCTCCAGTCCCTTCTCAGGGACCTACTCTCATCTAATCACCTGTCCCAGGCAGTTGTCAGGTTTATATGAGAACTTCAAACGCAAGCCATCCTCAGGAGAAACCAGAAGAGAGAGGGGTCCCCAAAATTTGAGAGGCTCTGTGAAAGTTATAAATGCAGGGGCAAACTGTGACAAAGAGCCAGTCATCCTGTCATGCACCAGGACTGGAAACATCATATAGAGCCAAAATGTGAGAACCCGAGCAGAGTTACAACCAGGGGGTCAAGGGTCAAATGAAGTGATGAAACGCTTGCAAAGAGTGGGGCGTCAGAGCAATATTCTATTGGTAATCAGGCCATAAGAAGGGACCCACAGTCACAGTTGCTATTTCTAGCAACAATTATTGAGGTCACTCCTCACAACTTGTCATATCCAGCAACCTTATCAACAAAGGGAATGAGGTTAATCAGAAAAAGCTTGTTCTCAGTAAATCCATCTGTGTCCTAGTAATCATGCTTTCTCTACAGATGCTCACAGGCCATTATTTGCTCTGTGCGTGTGTGTGTGAGATAAAGCAGATCCGATATTAAGGGTCACCATTTGATAAAGCCATGTATAAGACAAAACAGATTGACCTATCACCTCCAAATCATGGGCCACAATGTCAGATCTAGGTTCCACCACTGTCCAGCTGTGTGTCCTTAAGCAAGTCACTGAAACTTTCTGAGCATCTGTATCTTAATTTATAAAATGGGGATGATAATAACAGTACTCTTTCTCAAAGGGCTTTTTCTAAGATTAAATAAAATAACATAATTAAAGTATCAAGCCCCTTTAATTTGTGATTCATGAATTTTGAATTCTCTCCTTCTTCCTGTGTGTAAAATGCAGCGAGCCTGCCCAAGGCTGCCAAACTAAGCCACTGGTCCTCATGCATTATTCAGAGCTTAACCCAGGCATGTCCTGACTCCTGGGGTTGATCCAATTAGTCACTTATAGGCTGCAGCTTTAGGGGTCTTGACACCATGCTAAAAACTCTCATCAGAAATTCTTTCCTTTCCTATTTTCCTTGATAGCGCCAATCCCATTTTATCACCAAACAAAACCACATTCTCCTTCCTGACCGTGTCTAAAGCAACTGGTTTGCCAGAGAGCCTCAGAATATGTCCCTGCAAAGCAATCCCCCTCCAGAGTCAGGGCCTGATTCGACTCAATGACGGTGACATTCTTAATGAAAGTCGGGCAGCAAGACCTTCAGAGAGTCTGTCCCAGCGAAAGCACAGCAGGAAACAGATTGGGCTAATCCTCTATGTGGCTCCTGATTTTCCAAGCTTTAAAGCATAGCAGAGCTGAAAATAGACAATTTTTCTCATATTTTCACATAGGCATCATCTTTAAACCGTCTTTTCCATAAATGTCTCATCTTTAGGGACATATATAGTAAGTAAGCCGGGGGACACTCTGGGACAATCTTGATCTTCTCTGTCTTCTGAGTCCTATAGCCATATTCCACAGCTATTGGGGTGGGACCATGCCCAGCAGTTGTCCCTTTCAGACAAAGTACAAATACATCTTAAAGAAAACATCATAGAAAATGGAGGATAGAAATGTGCTTTGTCCCTAGCAGTGTGCAGGACTCAAGCCTGCATCGTAACAAAGAATCTCTCTAACTCCTGCCTCATATCGGAGTAGAACCCAAAGGTCAGCCCAGATGGAGCTGTGCATTTAGAGAAACCCTCCACAAAGGGAGAACCTGTCTTTCTGTAGAAACGGCAACAGCTTGCGCTCCATACAGCAATAGTGAGACCCTCCAATAGGAAGGCTGCACGGAGTCATGAAGATGGCTGCCCTTTGCCATAAGGTTCACCTGGATTGAAATCGTGGCTCCTTCAATGACTAACTATGTGACCTTTGAAACTCAACATTAACATCAATAGGATGGACAGAATGTGAGCTGGACTTGAGATCTAGAGAAGGAACTGAGACTCCAAACCACCAGAGAGGCATAATGCTAATAAAATTCCCTCAGAAACAGAGCCAGAGCTTCAAGAAAAGAAACCAATGAAAACAAGGACCCATGATTCAGCGGAGTCTGCAACAGGAAGGTCTAGAGGCCCGAGCGGCAATTCACTTATCATCCCAGTGAAGGTTTGATTTGGGAAAGAGAGAAGGACATGCAAACTGTATAAATTAATTGGATTTGGATTTCTGGAGCGAAACTGAAGATAAATTTCTGAGCTCTTACTTAGCCAAGGGATACTTAACTCTTACTCCCAAGCCTGTAACTAGAGACCACCTGGTCTCAGAAAGAGAACTTTAAGCTGAAAAAGAAGAGAAATGGCTGCAGTGAGCAGAAACTCTTGTCATGCGTATACACACAGACACACACCACGACACAGGTCAGATCTTTTGTCTCACAACACAATTGTGCTCCCCTCCTGTTGCTGAACTCCACATAGACGTGATAACTTTAGCCTGTCTTTGAGAGTATTTTTCCAAAGCCCACAAACCTTAAATTCTAACATAAAACTTCAAAAAACCCCAATGCATACAGTTCTTTTTCCCCTTTTTCTATGTCAATGTCTAGAAGAATTGGTATGGAGGATAAACTTTGTGATAACCATTTGGACTGCCATCTAGTGGCAAAACATCTTGCAGGTACCCATCTGCCACCAGGAGAAGGAGAGCCTTAATTTAGCCTTAATTCTAACCAGTGGTAGGTAACTCCTTTGCTAATCTTTGAATTGTTTTAGTTATGGGTAGTTGGAATTATTGTTTCCAGTAACCCCACAGGGGAAAAATTCAGCTTAAAAAATATAATTCAGGGTGGAGAGATAAGTACTTTAAATAATTCTTGGTCTAGAACCAAGAGAGAAATTTCAAAATAAACCCATGAAATAAGTTCCTACAGAAGACAGCCGCTATGACTTTTGAATAACAGTAGCCATGATTTACTCAAAGAAATAATTGACTCAGGTAATAAACAATACTTACTGCTTTTGACATCCGTCGAACAAAACACATAATGTATTAAGATAGATTAAAATAGTATGGGACATATGCTTATGTGGCATCACTAAGTCTTAACAGGAAGGAACTCAATTTGGGAACAGATGGAAGAGTTTATCCTATTCAAAAGATACTGAATTGGAGACAGAGGTGGCACTATGGTGAAAGAAGTGATCAGAACTGTCACCTTAGACTTTCTTCTGACCGTCAAGAAGAAATGGTTAACGAAGTGGAAATTACAGAAACTTGAGAGAAAAATTATCATATCACCTCACAGTAGCAAAAAAAGAAGAAAAACAGTTGGGTAAATGTGAATGTATCTACTAGATTTTGGAAGGAAGATTTCAGAAATTTAAGAGAATGGGTAGGCAGGATTGTAAGTCATAATACTTTAGGAAGGAAGATAATTCTCAAAAATGTGATTCCATTTTGCATTTGTAAATGATCCTGGTGAGAAAAAAGAGATAAGGTGCTTGGGGTCCCCACTGGGCAAGACAGAACAGCGTCATGGCTAAGAGGCTGACCTTGGTGTTCAGCCAATGGCTTTCAAACTCTGGTGCCACTACTTTATAGCCGGGATCTTGGGCCTGTTAACTAACCTCTATATTACAGTTGTTTCATCCATAAAAATGGAGATGTAACATTTTTTCCATGGGATTACTGTGATAACTGAATGAGATAATAGATTAAAACATCTGGCATCAAGTAAAGCACCATAGATGGTAGCTATTGTTATCTTTAGGTGCCAGGCTCCAATTCTAGGCAAAGAAGGCATAAAAGATTGAGGCTTGTTCTCTACCCTCAAGCAAATGTCTATTTTAAATAACTAAAATGTGATGGCTGATATACAATATAGCGATAGCTGCCTCAAACCCTCCCAGGAATTAAAGGTGGAATAAGTTAATCATTTTATCAGTCAACTAAATCAAACTGTTATGGAAAGAAAACATTAGATCTGCCCACTGAGTAGTAACTAACTCAGATTGCAAAAGAATACTCAAAAGCAGGAAAGGAGGAACATGATCAAAGCCGCAGAACAGAAACATGAAAAACAGGGACCAGGGTGAGCTACAGTTTGCAAAATGCTCAGAGTTTCAATAAGGCTTTCTCAGTTACTCTGAGAGCCTGGAAAAGTCCAAAGAAAGGATGAACTTGCGAAATTGTGAAATACGGATGGATGAAGGAAAGTGAATTCTCTTACTTTCCATTCCCTTCTCTCTGCCCTCAGAGCAGAGAGTATTTGGACTGAGAAAAACAGCATCAAACCACCATGAGAGAAATAATGTCTTAAATTCATTAGGAGATTATAAAGGCACCCATGTTCTCTTAGTGTTTTCCAGTCTTTTGGCTGACATATTGGAGCTCAAAGTCCAAAGAGAATTTTCAAATGAAACCAACAAGCTTCTATCAGTCATCTTTGAGAAACTAATGTAAAATGGAAAGTTTCTGATAGAATAGCATTTGTCTGTTTCCAGACTAAATTTCAAGTAGCAGAATTCTGCAAGCTATAGACAGGGGGCTTGGCTAAGACACTGTGCTGTCATAAATTACTAAAGAAACAAAACCGGAAAGAAGAAAAACTTTCCTAAGGACAAGCGTCCAGTGCAAAAATATGAGAGACTATGGCTCACATTCCATATGCCAAGTACTATTCCAGGTACTCTTATATATGTGATCTTATTTAATTTCCCAAGAGCCATAGGTATCACGATGTCCACTCTTTATAGATGAGGAAATTGGCATCCAGAGAGAGGGATTCAAGAAGGAAGAATCTCTGACCATTTTAGAGTAAACTACATGCTCAGGATTCTGCCTTTAGAGGATGAGCACCAGGCATTCTGGAGAAATAGAAACGTCCCAGACTTTAAGGAGGAGTGAGGTGAACAGGCTGGAGAGAAAATGATACTTACCTGTCTAGGACTTCAGTGAAATCCTATGAAGGAGACATTGTGGCAGACCCCTCCGTGATTTCTTTCCAGCCTACATAATACTCCTTTTTCGGGGAACTACCACCCCACTCACAGAGATGCCCCTTTGCGCTCCTACTTGACATAACTGATTGAACCAAATCTGGGCCAGTGATTTTCCCTAACAGGGGGTCTGAAATTTGGAGATATTAGCCAAACTCCACTGTACACTTGAATTGGGATGTGATGAGAAACTAAGTGAGATGTGGCCATATTGGGCCCTATTCTTATGCACAGAAGAGAAGGGAATGCATGGATGACAGAGGCACAGAATGAACAACCCTGGTTCCAGATGTTCTTTCAGGTCTTGTCTCAAGTCTTCGGGAGGATATATACATATATATATTTCTTGTTCCTGGATCCTTTGATATAAAACTTTACCTTCAGTGCTTAAACTAGCCTGACTGAGTTTAGGGAAAGAGTAACCAAAATGCCTGGTTTCAATGGCCATGTATTGCTGTGACAGATATGCTCGCCTCCTGAAACAGGAGCCTGATATACAAGAGAGTTTTATGATATACACCCAGCACACGAAACATGAATTTCTCCCCATCATCAGGGAGTAAATAAAATAAAAGGAAAATGGACTGCACATCTAGAGATTTTAGAGCCCTGGGGAAAAAACTGAAAAACATAGAGATGATGGTTATATTTTCTATTTCTTCTTCTTTCTAAAGATTACAACTTTGTAAGAGAAAGAAGTATGCAGTATCAAGAAAGGAAGAGCTAACACAAGACAGACTCCAAATTCGTGACTTTGCACAAGAGAATGGCTGAGTCATGGCAAAGAGCAGAGAGGATTTTATAAGATACAGACGAATGTGAGACAGTAGACTTAAAAACAGGATCGGAGATGGTGATAGGCAACATTGTCAAAGAAGGTGAAAATCTCATCAAAAAAATATGCAACTGGAAACTAAGAAGGCACTAGACTTGACACAGAAAGGATTCTCAGATAAAAATAACAGGTAAGGAAATTCAGATGAAAATATACTGGCATTCCAGAAATATGGCACTATGAGAGAATTCATATAAGGCCTCATCTTCCAATTTCCTCTTAAAGCATCCATGACATTTTCTGTCAAAGGGGAAAAATCCACATTAACACCCAAGCATTTTGAGCATATTTCCTGTCTTGGAATGAAAGTATACTCTTTCTTACAAAATTGGAGAGAATTAAGCATTGCCACCAAAGCCAACTCCAGCCCAGAACGCTACCTCAGAAGGGATATTGAGTCAAGGGAAGAGACTGAGCTCTTGGGCCCAGCTCAGTTCTTCCACTCTACCTACATCCATACAACAGTCTATTTGGGGGAAAAAAAGGTCAAATTTATAAAACTGTATAGCACAAATCTGTGAGATATAAACACAACTGTACGGATCCTCACAATGGTGAGCTCACACTTCAGGCCAGGATCCAGTGGTTCCTTATTTCCTCTCATCTGAGAGGCTTCAGGGGAAATTGTACCAAAGGGTCTGAGCCCCAACCCTAATCCTATTTCTGGAGTAGTACTCTGCCAGTATGATTACAAAAAGATGGGTGCTTTTCTGATCCTCACTCCAAATTGAAGAGAACTCGTTGTCATGAATTGTATTCCATATTGAGAAACATTGGATATTCTGAAAAGACAGAAATAATAAACTTTTTCAAAGGGACAAACTAAGACTATAGACTTCAGTAGCACAGAAGAGCCAGCATCACTCAACCCTGGTTGGACACGAAGATTAACAACGTTCCTTTAAGAATTACCCAACCTCAAATCCAGGACTTGAGTGATCCGAGCTCTTCCATCAGATGAGCAACAAAAGCAGAATTTCACAAAGCCTCTCAGGAAACCTCATCTCTGAGACCATTTGAGCAAACAGAACAAAGGCTTAAGACCATAATGAGATATTTCCATGGCATCTTCGAAAGAGGAACAGAAGAAACTTGAATCTCACTATGGTATGATTTAAATCACTATTGGAGGTGGTTAATAATAAAATTGATGTTGCAGAAAAATCAATTAGCACAGTAGAAAACATGTTTGAGATACATACAGAATGTCAAATAAATCAACACAATGGAAAAGAATATGAATGAATGTTTCTTCCATCCACATTCTGCCTGGTTCTTCTAGATGCTGGGAATACAAAAATGAAGAGGCCATTTGTGCCTGCCCTGAAGGTGGTCACAGCCCACTTAGGGAGGCAGAGAAATAAGCAGATAATAATCTAGATGTCATTAACTGATACAAACTCACTACTCCAGAACTGCAACAATGCAATTTTTCTTATGACATCCACAGAGGCCATACAAAAAGACAGACAAAAATAAGACACCAAGAATATACTAATGCACGTAAGAAAGAAGAAATTTTATAGGTCTTATTCTCAGGACAGACACAACACAACCAAAAATATGGAAACTAAGCATTCGTCTCCTACATAGCAGGATGAAAATTAAAAATGCTTCAACAGTCTATTTGGGGGAAAAAAAGGTCAAATTTATAAAACTGTATATCACAAATCTGTGAGATATAAACAGAACTGTACACAGAGAGAAAGATAGGTGCCTCCAATGTTTTTACCATTTCTAATTCTATGGTCCCTGTAGAAGATGGGGTGGTAAACTATTGAAAAATAGAAAACCACAGAAAATACTACAATACCAATTTAAAAATGGCAAATCTATTCAAAAGAAAAATTGTTTTAAAATTTATAAAAGGCTTCTCTTTTCATACTCTGGTTGCATAAGTTGCAATAGTAAGCCTTTCCCTGGTTGAAGGAATTGTTTTAATATACTATCAAAAGAGGAAACAAAGCAAAGAAAATAAAAGGTCTTAGAAAAAAAGGACATCTTGAAAGTAAACAAAATACAGAATTGCTGTAATAAAAAATTTAATAGAGGAGTTACAGTTCTGGGTAAGACAGACTAAGTACAGTGCACCCTGTTTCTCTCATTAACGCAGCTCCAAAACCTGACAAAATGTATAGAGCAGTTATTCAAGGAAGCTGAAAAGCAGACTGGGGGAGAAGACTAAAATTTAAAGTACCACCAAACTGGTGGTCAATGTATCATTTTTTCCCTCTGGCTTTCCATCAGCCTGAAAAAACAACCTGAGATCTAGAATTGGACATCAGTGTGTAGCAAGAGGTCCAGGGGAAGCTGTCTAGTTCCAGCTCAATAAAGAGAAGAGGGAATTCCTAACGCTCAGAGAGAGTGTGGAAATCCTCTGGCACTGATTTTCTTTTTTTCATCCATTTACTTGTGTCCCAGCCCCCAAGGAATTTCCTCTTGTCAACAGGAGCCCATAGGAACCAAAACTCTGAGGCAAGGGAACCATGCTTTAAAATCCGTGGAGCTCTGGTCCCAAGGGGCTGGGTCAAACCCTATGGATATTTTTCTCCCTATGTCCTCCTGCTGCCTGTCTATGGGGGCAGACGCAGCTGAGGAAACATAGGGCAGAGAAGGGCAACTGAAGGCCCAGATTTCTGGCCTAAGGATTAAAAGGGGGCACCCCATGGAACTGGAAAGTAGCAGGCAGGAAATTGTAGAGCGTGGAGCTGAGGAAAAAAAGACACCAGGAAGTGTCTTTTGTTTTGTTTTATTTCTTATTCTGGTAACATTGCTTTATAATGTGATACAAATTCTGGGTGTACATTGTTATACTTCGATTTCTGTATAGATATCATCATGTTCACCACCCAAAGAGTAATTATAATCCATCATTATACACATTTCTGCCTAATCACCCCTCTTCGCCCTCCTCCTTCCTTGCTTCCCTTCTGGCAACCACCAATCTGTTCTCTGTCTCTCTGTGTTTGTTGTTTTTATCCTCTACTTATGAGTGAGATCATATAGTATTTGGCTTTCTTCCTCTATTTTGCTTAGCATAATACCCTCAGGGTCCATCCAGGTTGTCACAAATGGCAAGATCTCGTCATTTTTTATGGCTGAGTAGTATTCCATTGTGTATATATACCACATCTCCTTTAACCATTTCCCTTGATGGGCACCTAGATTGCTTTCAAGTCTTGGCTATTGTAAATAATGCTGCAATGAACATAGAGATTCATAAATCTTTATGCATTCATGTTCTCATGCTCTTTACATAAATACCCAGCAGTGGAATAGCTGGATCATATGGTGGTTCCATTCTTAATTTTGGGGGGAATCTGAATCTGTTTTCCATATTGGCTGTACCACTTTGCACTCCCACCAGCAGTGTATGAGAGTTCTCTTTTCTCCACATCCTCTCCAACACTTACCGTTTCCTGTCTTGTCAGTTATAGCCATTCTGATGGGCATGAGGTAATATCTCATTGTCGTTTTGATTGGTATTTCCCTGATAGTTAGTGATGTTGAACATCTTTATATGTGCCTGTTGGCCATCTGTACATCTTCTCTGAAGAAATGTCTGGTCATATCTTCTGCTCATTTTTTAATTGGGTTGTTTTCTTGTTGTTGAGACGTGTGAGTTCTTTGCATATTTTGGATATTAACCCCTTATCATATATACGGTTTGCAAATATCTTCTCCCAACTGGTAGGTTGTCTTTTCATTTTGTTGATGGTTTCCTTTGCTGTGCAGAAGCTTTTTAGTGTGATCTAGTCCCACTTTATTTTTTCTGTCATTTCCCTTGCCTGGTCAGACACAGTACTTGAAAATATGCTGCTAAGTCTGATGTTAAAAAGCATACTGCCTACGTTTTCCTCTAGGAGTTTCATGGTTTCAGGTCTCACATTCAAGTCTTTAATCCATTTTGAGTTAATTTTTGTGTATGGTGTAAGATAATGGTCTACTTTCATTCTTTTGCATGTGGCTGTCCCGTTTTCCCAACACTATTTATTGAAGAGACTTTCCTTTCTCCATTGTATGTTCTTGGCTCCCTTATCAGACATTAACTGTCCGTATATGTGAGGGGTTTATTTCTGGGCTCTTGACTCTGTCCCATTGATCAGTGTGCAAGTACCATGCTGTTTTGGTTACTATAGCTTTGTAGTATATTTTGAAATCAGGGAGTGTGATACTTCCAGCTTTGTTCTTTTTTCTCAGGATTCCTTTGGCTATTCGGGGTCTTTTGTTTTCCGTATAAATATTTATTAGGATTCTTAGTTCTATTTCTGTGAAAAATGTTGTTGGAACCCTGATAGGGATTGCATTGACTCTGTAGATTGCCTTAGGAAGTATCAACATTTTAACTACGTTAATTCTTCCAATCCATGAGCATAGGATATCTTTCCATTTCTTTGTTTCTTCTTCTATTTCTTTCAACAATGTTTTATAGTTTTCAGTGTACAGATCTTTCACCTCTTTGGTTAAGTTTATTGCTAGGTATTTTATTCTTTTTTATTGCAATTGTAAATGGATTGTATTCTTAATTTGTCTGTTACTTTGTTGTTAGTGTATAGAAATGCAACTGATTTTTGTATGTTGATTTTGTATTCTGCAACTTTCTTATTTATTTATTAGTTCTAAAATATTTTAGTGGATTCTTTAGGGTTTTCTATATATAAAATCATGTCCTCTGCAAATAGTGACAGTTTCCATTCTTCCTTTCCAATTTGGATCCATTTTCTTTTTCTTGTCTGATCGCTCTAGCTAGGACTTCCAATTCTATGTTAAATAAGAGTAGTGCCAGTGGGTGTCCTCATCTGGTTCCTGTTCTTAGAGGGATAGCTTTCAGTTTTTCTCCATTGAGAATGATATTAGCTGTGGGTTTGTCATATATGGCCTTTATTATATTGAGGTACTTTCCTTTTATACATATTTTATTCAGAGTTTATATCATAATTGGATACTGTTTCTTGTCAAATGCTTTCTCTTCGTCTATTGAGGTGATCATGTGATTTTCATTCTTCATTTTGTTAATGTGGTGTATCACGTCAATTGATTTGTGGATTTTGAACCATGCCTGCATCCTTGGAATAAATCCTACTTGATCATGGTGTATGATCTTTTTAATGTATTATTGTATTCAATTTTCCAGTATTTTGTTGAGGATTTTTGCATCAATGTTCCTCAGTGATACTGGCTTATAATTTTCTTTTTTGTGTGTTGTCTTTGTCTGGTTTTGGTATCAGGGTAATGTTGGCTTTGTAGAATGAGTAAGGAAGATTCCCCTCTTCTTCAATTTTTTGGAAGAGCTTGAGAAGGAGAGGTATTCTGTCGTCTTTGAATGTTTGGTAGAATTCACTGGGAAAACCATTTAGTCAGGGACTTTTACTTTTGGGGAGTTTTTGATTGCTGTTTTGATCTCCTTACTGATGGTTGGTCAATTCAAATTCTCTATTTCTTCCTCATTCAGTTTTGGAAGGCTGTATGACTCTGAGAATTTGTCCATTTATTCTAGATTATCTAATTTGTTGGCGTATACCTCTTCGTAGTATTCTCTTATAATCTTTAGTATATCTGAGGTGTCCATTGTAATTTCTCCTCTTTCCTTTCTGATTTTTTTATTTGAGACTTCTTTTTTTCAGGGTGAGTCTAGCTAAAGGTTTGTCAATTTTGTTTATCATTTCAAAGAATGTGCTCTTATATTTCATTGATTTTTCTTTTTAGTCTCCATTTCATTTATTTACACTCTGATTTTTATTATTTCCTTCCTTCTACTTATTTGGGACTTTCTTTGTTCTTCTTTTTCCAGTTCCTTTAGATGCACTGTTTATTTGAGATTTTTCTTGTTTTTTGAGGTAGGCATGTATTGATATATACTGCTCTCTTAGAACAGTTTTTGCTGTATCCCATAAATTTTGGCATGTCGTATTTCATTTTCATTTGTCTCTAGGTATTTTTTATTTATCCTTTGACTTCTTCATTGACCCAATCATTGTTCAGTAGCATTTTGTTTAATCTCCACATATTTGTGGCTTTTTAAATTTTCTTCCTGTAGTTGATTTCTAGTTTAATGCCACTGTGTTCAGAAAAGATGCTTGGTATTATTTCAATTTTCTTAAATTTATTGAGACTTGTTTGTGGCCTCATATGTGATCAATCCTGGAGAGTGTTGCATGTGAATTTGAAAAGAATGTGTATTCTGCAGTTTGGGGATGGAATGTTATTTATATATATCAACTAAGTCCATCTGGTCTACTGTGTCATTTAAGGCCAATGTTTCCCTGTTGATCTTCTGTTTGGATGATTTATCCATTGGTGGAAGTGGAGTGTTAAAGACCCCTACTATTATTACGTCATTGTCTATTTCTCCTTTGTGTCTCATAATAATTGCTTTATATATTTATGTGCTCCTATGTTGGGTACATAGGTATTTACAAGTGTTATATCCTCTTGCTGGACTGTTCCCTTTATCACTCTGTAGTGCCCTTCTTTGTCTCTTGTTACAGTTTTTGTTTTAAAGTCTATTTTATCTGATGTGAGTATTGCTACCCCAGGTTTCTTTTCACTGCCATTTGCATGGAGTATCTTTTTCCATCCCTTCATTTTCACTTTGTGAGTGTCTTTAGGTCTGAAGGGTGTCTCTTGTATGCAGAATGTATATGGGTATTGTTTTTTTATCCAATCAGCCACCTTATGTCTTTTGATTGGAGCATTTAGTCCATTGACATTTAAAGTAGCTATTGACAACAATGTACTTATTGCCATTCTGTTACTTTCTTTCTGGGTGTTATAGTAATTATTCTCTGTTCCTTTCTTCTTCTCTTGCTCTCTTCCCTTGTGATCTGATGGCTTTCTTTAGTATTATGTTTGGGCTCCTTTCTCATAATTTTTTCTGTATTTATTATAGGTTTCCAGCTTGTGATTACCATGAGGTTCATATATAATAACCTACTTATACAGCAATGTATATTAAGTTGATGGTCTCTTTAGTTTGACCTCTCTCTAAAAGCTTTACTCTTTTAATCCTTTCCTCTCACTTTTTATGTTTTTGATATCATATCTAACCTCTTATTTTGTTTGTGTATATCCTTTACCTTCCTATCATTGAAATAGTTAATTTTAGTACTTTTCTCTTTTGACTTTCATATTATCTTCATATGTGGTTGATCTGCTACCTTTACTATATTTTTACCTTTATGAGTGATTTTATTGCCTTTTTGTCTTTTTGTTGTTGTTTTTTGAGGAAGACTAGCCCTCAGCTAACATCTGCCAATCCTCCTCTTTTTGCTGAGAAAGACTGGCCCTGAGCTAACATCCATGCCCATCTTCCTCTATTTCATATGTGGGACACCTACCACAGTATGCCAAGCGGTGCCATGTCCACACCCAGGATTTGAACTGGTGAACCCTGGGCCGCTGAAGCAGGAACGTGCACACTTAACCACTGCGCTACCGGGCCAGCCCCTGCCTTTTTGTCTTTTGATAATTTTTCCTTCCTATTTGTGGTCTTCTCTTTCCCACTTAAATAAGTCTCTTTAGCATTTCCTGTAAAACTGGTTTCTTCTTGGTAAACTCCTTTAATTTTTGCTTGTCTGGGAAACGTTTTCTCTCTCCTTCCATTCTGAATGATAACCTGGCTGGGTAGAATATTCTTGGCTGTAGATTTTTTTCCTTTCAGGACTTTAAATATATCATGCCACTCCCTTCTGTGCCATAAAGTTTCTCTGAGAAGTCAGCTGAAAGCCTTATGGGATTTCCTTTGTATGTCACTTGTTGCCTTTCTCTTGAAGCTTTTAGGATTGTCTCTTTAACTTTAATTTTGGACATTTTAATTATAATGTGTCTTGGTGTGGGCCTCTTTGAGTTTATCTTGTTTGGTGCTCTCTATGCCTCCAGGACCTAGATGGCTGTTTCCTTCCTTAGGTTAAAAAGTTTTCAGCTACTATGTCTTCAAATAGATTCTCTGCCCCTTTGTCTCTCTCTTCTCTCCTTCTGAGACACCATAATATGCATGTTAGTGCACTTGATGTTGTCCCAGAGTACCCCTAGCTTGTTCTCATTCTTTTTAATTCTTTTTTATCTGTTCAGCTTGGATGATTTCCTCTAGTCTTTCATCCAGCTCACTGATCCATTCTTCTGTATCATCTACTCTACTATTGAGTTCTTCTAGTGAATTTTTCATTTCCAGTATTGTATTCTTCATTTCTGATTGGTGCTTTTTTATATTTTTTAATATTTTGTTGATGTTCTCACTGTGTTCATCCATTCTTCTGCAAAGATCAGTGAGCATCCTTATGACTTTTTGCTTGAACTCTTTTTCAGGTAGACTATTTATTTGTTTCATTTAGCACTTTTTCTGGGGCTTTGTCTTGTTCCCTTGCTTAGAATATATTCTTTGTCTCCTCATTTTGCCTCTTTCTCTGTGCTTATATCTATGTATTAGGTGGGTCAGCTATGTCTCCTGATCTTGGAGAGGTAGGCTTATGTAGGACACACATTTTGAGGCCCAGCAGTGTGCTTCTCTCTTGTCAACAGTTCCAAATGTTCCAGGAATGTCACCTCTGTGGGCTACGTGTGTTCTTCTATTGTGGCATGGTTGTTCTTGCTGCATTCCCAGGGAGGCTAGGCTAGGCTGTCAGTTGGCTGGTTGTAATTCTCAGCTGTGTGTGGCTGCTATGGACCCTTCAGTCACTTTATCAGGCATGGGGAGCCCCAGCACAGTTGGCTGCAAGATCTAATAGCACATTTCTGTTGCAGTTTTTCTGTTAAGTGAGCAGGCCCCCATAGTGACTGGTTGTGAGACTCAGGGGCTTATAATTGGTGTAGGCCTCCAGTCTGCAAGGCTGTTGTCAGCTCTCTCAGGAGTTCAGCTGAGTGGGGCTGGCCGCAGGAAAGGAGTACCCAACTGTTTCAGGCTTTGGAAGGCAGAGCCGATCCCCTATGTGGCTGTTTTATAAGCACAGGTCTTTTGCTGCTGATAAGCCCCATGGCCCACAGGTCCACACACACCATCAACACAGTCCTGGCCATGCACACTGCCAGAACCCTTGGATCAGACCAAGTCACCCCAGGACAGAAGCTCACACACACTCCACCAAAGCCCCACACTCCCCACCCACTCCTCACACACATCCTTCCCCATAGAGGTGGACCCACTCACCTGCCTGCAGAGGATCCAGACACCCAGTCTATGCAGGCTGAAAAGTTGCCCAAGGGCTTGCTGTTGGGTGCAGCCAGTCCCTAGTGCAGGCTGTCTGCCCTGGCTGAGCTGGATTAAATTGGTGCTCTAGTGGGCAGGTCAGACCCTGGGCTAACAGGCCAGGGAAAGATCTCCAATGGCATCTGCCAACGTCTGTGTCAGCGTGCCTGTACTAGGTCACAATAATGGCTGCTGCCAAGATCTCAGTCCCTGGAGAGCTCTCATCTCCCACTGAGATGCACTTAGAGACTGTCAAGTTAGTCTGTTTTCTCCAAAGGACTATGTACCTTTCTTTCTGGTGATTTTAGGTTGCTTTCTGAAACAGGCGAATTTGTGCATGAGCCCTTTAAGAGCTGGCTTTTTTCTGCTCATGTGGGGTAGCTCTTCTAGGGGTATTCCCCACTATAGTTAATAGCCAGCAGAGTCAGATATTATGAGACTCTTCTCAGTTGTGCTGAGTCCAAAGGATGCTGACAGCAGCAACACTCCCCTGGTCCCCCACTCCTCCAGGGAAGGCTGCGTACCTTAGGATTGCTCCCTGACAGCGAGCTGTGGAGCTCCATGGCTCACGAAGGTGGCTTTTGACTCTCCAGACAGCAATTTCTGCCTCTTCCACCTCAGTCAGGACTGTTCCTTGTTGTGGGGGTTCTTTCTATCCAGGTTTTCAGCTCTTTCTCAGGGTAATTGTTCCAAAAATAGTTGTAATTTGGTTGCATTGCTGGGAAAAGGTGAGTTCAGAGTCCATCTATCCTGCCATCTTGACATCCTCCCAACAAATTTAAAAGAATTAAAATCATACAAAGTATTCTCTAACCATGATGTAATTAAAGTAGAAATCATTAACAAGGAGATAATGGGGAAATCTTCAAACACTTGGAAATTAACAGCACACTCATTCAATCAGGCAAGCAACCAACGGGTAAAAAGCAATGAGAGTTCAGAGAGATCCCCTCTGTGCACAGATGCACAGGGAAGGCCTAAAGCTGAAGGCAAAGCAGGGACAATGACAAAAATTTTCCAGTACCCAAGTCCCCACTCTATGCACAAAATAGCATTAAAGAAATTTGAAGAGAGTGGAACACTGAAGGTAATCAGAGCAATAACAAAACCCAAACACCGTTTAATTCCTGAATATATTAACTATGCACACTTCCATGAAGATGCTAATCAAGAGAAATTTAGATAAGCTATATGAATATCAGACAAAGTAGACTTTAGAATAAGACATATTACCCAGAATAAAGAGAAGTATACATAATGATAAAGGGATCAATTTACAAATATGTAACTACCTTAAACGTGTATGTGACTACAAACAGAGCATCACAGTAAATGAAGCAAGAACTGACGGAACTAAAGGCTAAATAGGAACATCCACCGTTTGAGTTGGAGACATCAAACTTCTCTCAGTAATTGACAAAACAAGTAGACTGAAAATCACAAGATACAGAAGACCTGAAAACATTATCAACAGACTCGCCCTAACTAATTTAGAAAACGCTTCACCAACAACGGCAATATGCACTTTTTTTCAAGTGCACATTGAATATTTGCCATGACAGATCATATTCCAGGCCATAAAATATGTCTCAGGGAGTTTAAAATAATGAGTATCATACAAAGCACGTTCTCTTATAATGACAGAATTAAAATAGAACTCAATAACAGAAAGATAACCTGGAAAATATCCAAATATTGAGACATTTAAAAACACATTTCTAAATAACCCATGGGTCAAAGTCATAAGGGAAATTAGAAAATATTATGACTTGAATGAAAATGCAAACACATCATATCAAAATTGGTGGGATGTTGTACTTATAGGTAAGTTTAATATTAAATACTTATATTAGAAAAGAGGTGTGGCAGTTATCATCTCCAAATATACCCTTCAATGTATGTCCTGTGAGAATAGAAAGAATTCATTTAAGCATTTGTCCTTTGAAGTGAACAGGATGGTAAGCTTTCTCAGTAGAGGGACACTGCAGGAGGAAAGGGCTTTCCTGAGCTTTCCAGCTGCTACACAGGGGAGGGGAAGAGGGTGAGTAAAATGTGTGAGTGTGAGCACATCCAGGGGAGCTCTGTCCCAGCCACAGACCCAGAAGGTGCGAGAGCATTTTCACTGTTCTCTTGACACAGAAATTGGTGCCCTGTACATTTCCCACCTGCACTCACACCTGAAGACCTGCCAGCAGCAGGGGCCTGCCACCTGTACCAATGCCTAGAGGCCTCCCACCCACACAGCACCTGAAAGTTTCATGTCCATGTAAGCACCCAAAGGCCCCCCCACCAGCTGCTGTGTGGCCCAACTGTACCTCAGGGGATCTCCACCGAGCCAGCTCCTTCTGCAGGCCCCACATAGCTCATCTTCGCCCTGAGAAGTTCCTACCCCACTTCACATCCATGACACTGGTTTCTGATTGCCTGGAAACCACCTGCATTCCAGAGACTTGCCACCTGCTTTCCCAGTGACTGCAGACCATTTCCCGCCTGACTAGCCAGTAAACCTTTCCTCTTTCCACTGAACTGAACTATATCTCCTCCAGAGAGGTCTGAATGCCTTCCAAGTTGGTCCTCCCTTGGCATAGTGAGTTTAATGTAACCGTAACACACAAGGAGCTTTATTCAGGTGATTTGACAGGTTGCATGCAACAAGTCCCTCTTTACCCAGAAGGAGAAGAGAGCAGGGGAAAGGGAAGACAGAGAGGGGACTTATGTGTCCAGGTGACGTTCTTCAGCAGCAACTGGGTAGTGTCTGGGTTAGTGAGTTTCAAAGGGGAGAGCATCTTGGAGACTTGCACAGTCTCCAAGAATTTTCTGATCAGTAACTGGCAGATGTTGGGTGAAGTTTGTAGGGGTAGGCAAAGCAGTTAGTCTCTTAATGACTAAAACTATGCTCATTTGAGCTATATCTAAAGACATGGATGTGTAAAACAAGTATGATGCCACTGGGCTTTTGAGTTAATAGTCCAGGTCTGCTGTGAAGAAGTAAGACACATGGGGCTATCTTTCACTCACGTATATACCACTTGGACGCTGTTCCTCAGCTCTAGTGTACATATAGAGTTTTTTCATTCCTTATAGTTACTTTTCTAGCACAGTCTAATAATTTTTATATTACATTTTCCCTGTTTAGGCTGTTATGTGGTCTCTATCTCTTGATTGAGCCTAGACTGATACAAGAGCAAAGTTCTCAAATCAAAGCTAAACTTCTATTTTAATAAATGAAGAAAGAAAGAGCAAATTAAATTGAAAGCATGCAAAAGGAAAGGAAATAATAAATAATTGAAATTAATAAAATTAAAAACAGAAAATAATTGAAATTAAAAGATGCTCTTTGAGAAGTTCAATAAAATTGATAAACCTCTAGCGAGACTCATCAGGAAATAAACAGAATAAAACACAGATTACCAGTATAAGGAATGAAAGAGGGGACATCAGTACAGATCCTGAAGACATTATAAAATAGTAAGAAAATATTATAAATAATTTTATTTGAATAAATTCAATAATTCAATGAAATGAAAAAGTTCTTTGAAAGACATCATATACTAAAGCTCACTCAAAAATAGATAAAAATAGCCTTATTATAAGGCTTCAAACAAATAAAATTCCAGGCCAATATAGCTTCACTGGTGAATTCCACCAATCTTTAACGAAGAATACCAATTCTACACAAATACTTCCAGAAAATAGAGGAAGATGAAACAGTTAATCTTAAGTGACCAGAATTACCCAAATACCAAAATCAAACAAATATATTACAAGAAAATAAAACTGTAGACTCTTATCTTTCATAAATATAGATCCCCAAATCCTCAAAAAGTGTTAAGAAGAGAATCTAGATATATATAAAATAATCATGACCAAGTGGGGTTTATCTTGCCAATGCAAAGTTGGTTCAGTTTTAGAAAATTGATCATTGAACTGCACTATACCAATAGAATGAAGAATAAAAACCTTGTGATCATCTCAAGAGATGCAGGAAAAAAACCTTTGACAAAATTCAATATCCACTTATGATGAAAACTCTAAACAAATCAGTAATAGAAAGAAGCTTTCTCAATCTGATAAAGGGCATCTACCAAAAACAAACAAAACAAAAGAAGCATTGCAGATAACATCAGACTTAATGTTAAACACAAAAGACTGAATGTTTCCCCCTAAGGTTGAGGAAAAGAAATCCAGTCTCATTATGTCTACTTAACATCATATTTGGAATTCTAACTAGTATAGAAAGACAAGAAAAAATAATAAAATAGCTGGAGGGGAGAAATAAAATTCTACTTCCTGAAAACATCATTGTCTACAAAGAAAATCCCAAAGAATCCACAAAAAACTACTAAGAATAATAATTGACTTTACCAAGATCATGGGGTACTAGGGCTACATTTAAAAAATCAATTGTATTTCTACATACTGGCAATGAACAAAAAGAAACTGAAGTAATATTTACAATAGCATCAGACACATGAAATACTTATGCATAAAGTTAATAAATTAAGTGCAAGATATGTAAGCTGAACACTATAAAACATTGATGAGAAAAATTAGAGAAGACCTAAGTAAATAGAGGAATATACTTTACACAGGATTAGAAGATTCAATATTGTTATTTTTCTCTTCAAACTGACCTATGGATTTAAAGCAATCCTAATAAAAATTCCAGCAGAATATTTTGGAGAAATCAGCAACCTCATTCTAATAATAGTATAGAAAAGCAAAATCACTATTTTAGTCAAAACAATTGTGAGAAAGAAGAACAAAGTTAGTGGAATTACACTATCAGGTTTCAAAACTCACTATGAAGCTCAAGATAGAGCGATATTGTTGAAAGAGTAGATGCACAGATCAATGAGTCAGAAAAGAGAGTCCAGAAATAAGTCTCACATCAAAATACATAAGGCAAAAATAGTTTGAACTGCAAAGGGAAATGGGCAAATCTACTATTATAGTTGGAAACTTCAACACACCTCTATTAGTAACTGAGAGATCCAGCAGGTAGAAACTCAGTAAAGATATAGTTGACCTGAACAGCACCATCAATCAACTGTGTCTAATTCATACAGTACTTCATCCAACAATAGCAGAATAGAGATTACACACTCTTCTGAAACTCACATGGAACAGTCAGCAAGATAGATTACATCGTTGGTCATAAAATAGATCTTAAAAACATTTTTAAATAAAAATCATATAATGTATGCTCTCAAAACAAATGGAATTAAACTAGAAATTAATAACAGAAGGCTTGAAAATCACAAAATATTTGAAGACTAAACAACAAATTTCTAAACAGCACATGGCTCAAAGAAGAAATCTCAAGAAAAATTTAAAAACATTTTTAACTAAATGAAAATTCAAATACAACTTAGCAAAATTTGTGGGATGCAGTGAAATCAATGCTTATTGGAAAATTTATATTATTAAATGTATATAATAGAAAAGAAGAAAGGTCTAAAATCAATAAGGTAAGCTTTCACCTTAGAGAATGAGAAAGAAGAGCAATATATATCTAAAGTAGGCAGAAGAAAAAGTAAAATAAAAATGAGAGCATAGATCAATGAAGTTGAAACAGGACACAATGAGAAACTCAATGAGACCGAAAGTTGGTACTTTGAAATATCAGTATAATTGATAAACCTCTAGCCAAGCTAATCATGAAAAAAAAGAGAGAGAAGATATAAATTCTTAATATCATAAATGAAAGAGATGCCATCACTACTGATCTCACGGACAATAAAAAGATAATAAAGGAATGTCATGAATAATTCTATGCCTACAAATTTGATAACTTTGATGAAATGAACCAATTCCTTGAAAGAGACAATCTACCAAAAATCACATGAATAGATAACCTGAATGGCCCTATCTATTAAATAAGTTGAATCAATAACTAATAACCTTCCAGAACAGATAGCCCCAGTCCCAGATGGTTCCACTGGTGAATTCTACCAAACATTTTCTCTATATTTTCTTCCAGAAAATAGATGCAAAAGAAACACTTCCTAACTCATTTGATAAGATCATCATTACCCTACTATCAAAACCAGATGAAGACACCACAAGAAAGGAAAACTACAAAGCAATATCTCTCACAAACATACACATAAAAATCCTCAACAAAATATTAGCAAATTTTATCCAACAATGTATAAAAAGACTAATATACCACAAGCAAGCGTGATTTATCCCAGGTATGCAATGCTGGCTCAACATCTGAAAATCAATTAACAAAATCCATCACATCAACAAGCTAAAAAAGAAAAATCACACAATCATATCAAGAGTGCAGAAAACACATTTGACAAAATTCCACGCTCATTCACCATAAAAACTCTCAGTAAACTAGGAATTGAGGGGGATTTCTTCAACTTAATAAAGACCATCTACCAAAAACCCTACAGCTAACATCAGACTTAATGTTTAGAAACTAGATGCTTTCCCACTAAGATAAGGAACAGAGCAAAAACGTCCCTCTTGCCACTTCTATTCAACATCATATGGAAAGTCCTAGCTAACAAAATAAGACAAGAAAAGGAAATTAAAAGTATACAGATTAGAAAGGGAGAAATAAAATTGTCTTTGTTTGCAGATGACATTATTGTCTCTGTAGAAAACCCCAAAGAATCAACAAAAAACTCCTGCAACTAATAAGTGGTTACAGCAAGTTTGCAGGATATGAGGTTAATATACAACAGTCAACAGCTTTCAATATAAGAGCAATGAACAACTGGAATTTGAAATTGAAAATACAATACCATTTACATTAGCACCAAAAAAATGAAAAATTTAGAAATAAAGGTGCCAAAATATGTACAAAATTTACATAAAGCAAAACTAAAAAACTCTGATGGAAGAAACCAAAGATTTATTCCACATTCATCATAGGAAGATTCGATATTGCTAAGATGTCAGCTCTTCTGATCTTGATCTATGATTTAATGCAATTCCAATCAAAATACCAGCAAGTTATTTTGTGAATATAAACACAAGCGATTCTAAAGTTTATACAGAGAGGCGAAAAACCCAGAACAGACAACACAATACTGAAGAAGAATAAAGTCCCAAGAAAGGACTAATACTATCCAACTTCAAGACTTACTATAAAGCTACAGGAATGAACAGTGTGGTATCGGTGAAAGGTTAAACAAATAGATCAGTGGAACAGAATAGAGAGTCCAGAAATACACACACAAAAGTAGTTAACTAATCTGTGGCAAAGAAGCAAAGGCACTTCAGCGGAAAAAAGATATTGTCACCAAATGATGCTGGAGAAATTGGACACACACACACATACACAAAGAATCTAGACACTGATCTTACCCCTTTCACAAAAATTAACTCAAAATGGATCATAGACCTAAATGTAAAACATAAAAGTACAAAACTTCTAGAAGATAACATACGAAAAAATCTAGGTGACCTTAGGTTTAGTAATGACTTATGAGTTAAAATACCAAAAATCAATCCATGAAAGAAAAAATTGACAAGCTAAACGTCACTAAAATTAGTAACTTCTGCTCTGCAAAAGAGACAGTTAAAATAGTGAAAAAAACATGTCACAGACTTGGAGAAAATATTTGCAAAGATATACCTGATAAAGAACTCACATCCAAAATAGACAAAGATCTCTTAAAAACTCAACAATAAGCAAACTACCTAATTAAAGAACAAGCAAAAGATCTCAAGAGAGACCTCAGCAAAATAGATAGACACATAGCAAATAAGCATATAAAAATATGTTTAATGTCCTATAGCATTAGGTAATTGAAAATTAAAACAACAGTGAGCTACTGCGGCGCACCTATCAGAATGGCTAACACACAAAATGGTGGTGATGTGGAGCAAGAGAACTCTCATTCATGGCTGGTGGGAATGCGAAATGGGATAACCACCTTGGAAGACAGTTTGACAGTTTCTTACAAAACTAAACATAGGCTTTCCATACAATCCAGCATATGCACTCCTTTCCCCAAATGAATTGATAGCTTATGTCCTCACAAAATCCTGCACGCAAACATTTATAGCAACTTTATTCTTAATTGGCAAAACCTGGAAGCAACCGAGATGTCTTTCAAAGGGTGAGTGGATAAACAAACTGTGGTACATTCATACGATGGAATATTAGTCAGCGATAAAAAAAAAAGAGTTATCAAGCCACAAAGAGACAAGGAAGAACCTTAAATGAATATTGCCTAGTGAAAGAAGCCAGTCTGAAAAGAGTACACAGTTTGGAAACTAAAGTTTCCAACCAATTATATGGCATTCTGGAAAAGGCAAAATTACAGACATAGTAAAAAGGTCAGTGGTCGCCAGGGGTTTGGGAGGGGAGAGAGACGGATGAATAGGTACAGCACAAGAGATTCGTAGGGTAGTGAAACTATTCTGTATGATAGTGTAATAGTAAACACATGACATTATGCGTTTGTCAAAATCTATGGAATGTACAACACACAGTGCACTCTGATGTAATCCATGGGCTTTATTTAATAACAATGTATCAATATTGGCTCATTCATTTTAACAAATGCATCACACTAATGCTAGATGTTAATAACGGGAAACTGAGGTGGAAGGAGATATATGGGAACTGTGCACTAGCCGCTCAATTTTCTGTAAAGTTAAAACTGCTCTGAAAAGTAAATTCTATTAACTAAAAAACCAAAGAAACCAAAGACTGCGAGAAAATACTTGCAAATTATATATTTGATAAAGAAACTGAATCCTGAAAAACGTAACTCTCAAAACTCTATAGTAAGAAACCAAATAGCATAATATAAAGGAGAGGAGATATTTAAACAGACAAGTCACTAAAATATCTATTCAAATGGCAAAATAAACACGGGAAGATGTTCAACATTATTCATCATTATGGAAGTTTGAATTAAAGCAACAATGAGATACCACTATACAGCCATCGGAATGGCTAATATTTACCAGTAAAACAGACAATACCAAATTCTGGAGAGAATATAAAGCAATTAGAACATCCATACGTTGCTAGTGGGAAGCCAAAATGGCACAGCCACTTTAGAAAACAGCTTGATAATCTCTTTTAAAGTGAAACACACATTTGCATACAACCTTGTAATCCTATCCCTGGATATTTACCCAACTGAAATAAAAAATCTATGCTCACAGAATAATCGGGAGCAAATATTTAAAATGGCTTTTTTCATAATCACCAATACCAGGAAACACCCAAATGTCCTTCAATAGGCAAATGAATAAACAAGCTGTGGTTCATTAAACAATGGAATATGACTCAGCAACAAAAGGAAAAAATGACTGATAAACTCAACACAGATAAGTCTCAAATGTATTATGCTAACTGATAAAAGTCGGACACAAAAGAAAAATACTGTATGATTCTACTTATATGGATTTTCTTGAAAGTCAAAAGTACAGGGACAGAAAACAGATAAGTGGTTGTCAGGATATGGATGTGTGGCAAGAAGTTGACCACACAGGAGCTGAGATAACTTTTCTGAGTGGTAGAAACGTTCTCTAATTTGATTTTATTGGCAGATGCATGGCTATCCACATTTGTCAAAATTCATAGAATCTTACGCTAAAGAGCTTGAAGTTAATGTATAGCCATTATACCTCAATAAATATTTTAAAAACATGCTCAGATTCTAAAGGAGACCACACTCCCCTCAGCTGGACACCAAGGTCTTTCCTTATGGGGACTCTGAGTGGCACACCCCCAAATTTACCATTGTCCACCCCTCGTGCCAGCAGATTCACTCTTCCATACGTGTTCAGGAAGCACTTCCTCCAGGGCTCTGGCGAGCCTCTCTTCCCAAGGAGAAACTTAAAAGAGGGAGGATAGTCAGATGAACTACAGAGGCCGTCACTAGAGTTGGTCTTAATTTTGCAGTTGGTGCTCATCAGCTGTCATCTTTAACATCCGTTATAAATTAGTTTTTCCCTCAGCTGCCACCTCCACTGGATAACAGAAGCTTTAACTTTTCTTACAGATCTGGGTCAATTATAAGATGATGACACCCCTTCTTGCCTGATTTCTGGACATAAGGATCCCAGAGAGTCCAGACAGGCATCCATAGCTTTTAGTTCAATTGGACCCTTGCTGGTGAACATGTACCCCTTTGGAGGACCAAGTCCTCTAACCTTGAAGATCTCAGAGTTGCATAATATGAGAAGCACAAATTCCTCCAGTGGGTCATTGGCAATGAAATCGAGTAGGGCCACTCTTGCTTTCACCCCTTGTTTCCCAGACTTATATATTGTTCCCATTGAAGATACATTATCACATAAAAGTGTCTGCTTCAACACATGTACCACTTTCTGGAAAATGGTGCCCCATCTGTGCAGAGTATTCCTCTTGAACTGGAGCTTCAGTTGTGCCTTCAGCAAGCCATTACAAAATTTTATCAAGCTGGTAGCTTCTGGGCGGTCAGGTATGCAATACAACTGGTGAATCCCATGGTCATGGGTCCACTCCACATCTCCTTCACTATAAAGTTGGTTTCCTGGTCAGATGCTATGGTGCATGGGATTCCATGGATAACGGTTCTGGCTGAGGTCCATGAGTTGCAAATGTAAACCCATGGCCAGAATAGATATCCATTCCCAGAAAAATAAAATTCTGGCCCTTCCAGAATAGAAGAGACTACTATAGTCAACTTGCCACCAAGTGGATGATTGATCTCCTCAGGGAATTGCACTGTCCCAGGTACAGAGCTTAGGTCTCTATCACTGGCAGATGGCACATTCAGAGGAGGCAGTAGCTAGAATGGCCATGTTGAGTCTGACTCCATGATGTTAGGGCCTTGTATAGCTTCTATCTCACTGCTACTGTGGCCACTCCATTTTTGTGTCCATTGTGCCAGCACTGTGGTAGCCACAAACAAAGCTAGCCTCAGCTGGCTGAGTAATTTTGTCTAATCGGTGGCTTAGTGCCTCCTCCATGGGGGATGCCCCTATTCTAAAGGGGAGCTATGATGAGGTTTCAGGTCTTGAGGTATCAATGTCAACTCAGACCCTTTCCCAAAATTCCTCTAAATGCTTGAGTATTTCCCTTTCTCCAGTGTATGGTCACTTGAGCAAATGGCCCTAGACTCTTTGGGAAAGACAAATGATTGATTACAACGCTTAATTGTTGTAATGTGGCACTGCCCTTCCCCTGGTGGTCTGGCCACCTCTTCAACAAAGAGGTCCCAGGTCTAAAAATCAGTGCAGGTCCAGAAACCAAGGAAATATTGGAGCTTGTTATTGTGGTGACCTCCCTCAGTCTCTTGCTTCTCCATTCTTGTTTTCTTCTGATTATAGAGGTTAAGCAGCACCCTACTTGGCTGCCCAATTCTTTTGGCCCAGAGATACCATGTTCTATTAACCATATGTACATCTTTTTGCAACCTAAGTCCTCTTAGCTGTCCCTCCAATTTGGCCAACCATTATTTTAATTGTAGCTCCCTCCACCCCACCCACACACACCCACTTCTGACAGTTAAGCACCACCCCCCAGTCTCTATGGCTTTGTGGCAAGGGGAAGGGCTATCATCCCCGTGGTTATTAGTGAGCCGAAATCCGTGACAGCCTCTCCAATGATCAGCCCCAGCTTGCAGAGGAGAGCCACATCTGAACTTCTTAGTAAGTGCATTCCTGGTGACCATAGGGAATATGTGTCCCCAAGGCTTTCCAATAGAAGATAATCCTCTAGTGGTCTTTTAGCCTCAGATAATATATTCATTCCAGCATGCTCACTTCCTGATCCTTTTAATCCCTTCCTGTGCCATCTGCGACAGAAATTCAGGCATTTCAACATCACTCAATGTAGGCCACTGCTTTTTCCAGACTTCTAAAAATCACCCTAACAGCAAGTTTGCACCAACCCCTAGGTTCCTTCCATATTGAACCCTCTATCCCTCATTCAATCTTATGCTCTGGCCCCTGGGACTGAGCACATTCAGGAATCAGTCTCACAGATACTCCCCCAGCCCCTGGCTAGGTCATTCGATTCCATTATATATAGACGCTTTCCTTCTTCCTGCAGCTCAGCACATCCCCCCCTGGATTATGGTGAAACTCACTGATGGTTACAAGTTCAGCAGCCAGAGAGGAAGTGGGTCGTCTCCTGAGGGAGTAACTTTTGCCTTGTGAGGGGAAGAGCTCTGTATTCTCCTCCCACATTGGGGTAACCAGTAGTAGCTCTTAATAGAGAGTAGGAGAATAGAGAGTAGTAGAATAGGGAACTTCCATAAGCTCAGAAGAGTCCTAGAAGCTTGGGGAAGCAAACACTTTAGGAGAATCCATCCAGATTGTCCCCATCCTATGTGTCAGAGCCCTAGGTTTTCCCAGTCAGGGGCCTGACTTCAGCATAAAATACTTGCCTTGGTTGAACATCCAACCATCTTTGAAATGTAACCATTCTATTAGATCTTGGGTTGATATTCAGCTTTTTCTTTGTTCACTACGTGAGACAGCCCTTTTTTGTTAACTACCAAAGAGACTGTCTGGCTCTAACATTCAATATTCAATTGCTAGTTAATTGCTCTCAGCCTTTCATTAGCTATCTGTAGAGTGTCAATGAAACAGTAACAATCACTCAGTTCCATTATCCTAATATTTATCATTCCCCCCATGTAGTCCAAAAACCTATATCATTATACCAATCACTGCATTCGCCTGCACTGCGGTATTCTCCAAGTTACCACACTGAAGTTTTGGCAATCAGCCACCACTTTGTGCCACAGTCTGTCCATGCTCCACTGACCACCTGGGATGGGGTGTCTTTGCCAGCTGGGCAGAGATCGAGTCACAAAACTCTACCTTCCTGGTTGTTCTCTTGGAACCACCATTGGAGTTCTCTAGGAAGCAGACACTGAGATGGAGCCAGAAGTTCAAAAGATGTGCTGGGGAATAACGCTGTGGAAAAAGCAATGAGAAGAGGCAGAATTGGGCTGGGGAGGAGTCAGATGGCAACACAGATGTGAGAAAGCCTCTGCCAGCTCAACAGGGAGCTCTGGAGCAGAGATTGTGCGTTGGAGGAGTACCACATGGGGCAAAAATGTCTAGACACTGTAAGACTGCTCTGCTCAGTTACTGGCTAAAGGCTAGCCCAAGAAGAGCATGGCTTCAGTTACCACTGCCTTCTCCAGTCATTCGCTGGGGCTGTCCTGAGAACAGAGTAGCCTCCATTCAAAAGCTGGGGTGGACTCTAAAGGGGCTAACAGTTGGAGGCTGTCCACTAATCACAGTCCCAGCAGCTCAGCAGTGAATCCTTTCTTTAAAGGGATCCGAGCATCACGTCTCTGTGTCTATCAGAGCCAAGAATATCCCAAAAACACAGGAAAAAGAAGAATGCTGGATGACTTAGAACACTAATATCTTATAATGTAGACTTATAATAAAGCTGCAATATAAAAGAGTGTGGTGTAGAAATAATAACAATAGGCAAATCCATGAATGGAACAGAATAAAGTACAGAAGTTGGGGGCTAGCCCCGTGGCCGAGTGGTTAAGTTCACGCGCTCCGTTGCAGGCGGCCCAGTGTTTTGTTGGTTCGAATCCTGGGTGCGGACATGGCACTGCTCATCAAACCACGCTGAGGCAGCGTCCCACATGCCACAACTAGAAGGACCCACAACGAAGAATATACAACTACGTACTGGGGGGCTTTGGGGAGAAAAAGGAAAAAAATAAAATCTTAAAAAAAAAAAGTACAGAAGTTGAACTACATTGACATTCAATTAATTTTTGAAAAAAAGCACCAATGTATTGCAAAGAAGAGAGGGAAATCTTTTTAATATTAGTGATAGATATTTAGAAGAAAATAAATCTTAATCTCTACTTCACATCCTACACAAAAAATTATTTTGAAATATCGAAAGTGTAAATTTAAAACCAAAAACTATAAAGCTTTCTAGAAGAAAGTGTAGGAGAATGCTTTTGCAACTTGAGAGAAGGCAAAAATTCCTTAGACAAGACCCAGAAAGCAACAAACATAAAAGAAAAATTTGATAAATTAAACTATGTCAATATGCAAAGCTTCTGCTCATTGAAAAAAAACACTGTAAAGGAGGTAGGTAAATAGGGAACCCAAAGGTTTGGAGAAAATATTGCAACACATATGCATAATAAATAGCTTATACCCAGTGTGTATACATATATTTACATAAAAGATATACACAAAATAAAATATATATTTGTAAACAATATATATAATAAAAATATATGTCAATAAAAGAAAAAAACAGGGGCTGGCTCCGTGGCCAAGTGGTTAAGTTCGCACACTCCACTGCAGCAGCCCAGGGTTCGGATCCTGGGCGCAGACACGGCACCACTCGTCAGGCCACGTTGAGGCGGCGTCCCACATCCCACAACTAGAATGACATGCAACTAAGATATACAACTATGTATGGGGGGGTTTAGGAAGATAAAGCAGAAAAAGAAAAAAAACAGCAACATTAAAAACGGGCAAAAATCTTGGGCACTTCATGATGGAATATATGTGAATGTCCAAGAAGATTAACAAAGAACTTCTCAACATCCTTAGTCATTAGGGAAAATGCAAATAAAAACCACAATAGGATACTGTTACACACCCATTAAAATGGCTGAATTAAAAAGAGTGACAACATGGAATGTTGGCAAGGATGTGGAACAACCAGGATTCTCGTACATTGCTGGAGGGGGTGTAAAATTGTACAACCACCGTGTAAAACAGCTTGGCAGTTTCTTTTAAAGTTAAACATACACCTACTCTATGATCCAATTATTCTACTGGTAGGTAAACTTACTCAAGAAAAACGAAAACATATGTCCACGTGCAGACTTGTGCAAGAATGTATTTAATAGCAGAATTATTCTTAATAGCTAAGCACTGGAAACCATCCAAATGTCCATCAAAATCAGAATGGGTAGTCAAGGGGGGTGTACTCATACCATGTAGTATTACTCAGCAAGAAAAAGGAACACGCTACTGTTATATGCAACAACATGGATGGGTTAACAAAACACGATGCTGAGCGAAAGAATCCAGGAACAAAAGAATACATATTTTATGATTCCATTACCATGAAGTTTCAGAACAGGCAAAACTATTCTCTTGTTAAAGAAATCAGAGAAGTGGTTGCCTCTGAGGCAGAGAACAGATATTGACTAGGAAGGGACAAGAGGGAACTTTCTGGGGTGATCAAAATATTGTATAGCATAATAGGTGTGTGGTACATGGCTGCATGCATTTGTCAGAGCTCATGAAACGGTACACTTCAGATCTGTGCATTTCACTGCATCTAAATTACGCCACGATTTTTAAAAGAGGGAAAAAAAAAAAACACAAGCACACACACAATGCAACACGGTAACAACCATTCACGAGAATGGCTAAATGAAAAAGATAGACGTTACTAAGTGTCATTGTGGATGTGAAGCAATCAGAACTCTTACACACTGCTGGTGGGAGGCAAATTGGAACAAACACTTTAGAAAACAGTATCAAAGCTGAATATGTGCATACCTTATGGCATGGCTATTCCAATTCTAGGTATAATTGCAATATAAATGTGTGCATGTGGGTGGGTACATATGTGAATATATGGTGCTATCAACATTCTAGTCCAATATATATTCACCAAAAGATAGGCACTAGAATGCTGATAGCAGAACTAGTCACATGGCCATCAACAGTCCAATGTATAAATGGAATACTATACAGCAGTGAGAACGAACAATCTACAATTAAATGGAAGAACATGGATGACTCACAAATTTGATGTTGGACCACAAAAGCCAAACAAAGATATTCAGCATTTCTATTCACATAAAGTACAATAATGGGCAACATAATGCATAGTGTTAGACAGCAGAATATTGGAGCAGTGCCTAGAACCGAAACAAGAAGGTTTCTTGGATTTTAGTCAGTTTCTGCTTTTTCTTTAATCTTAGTGCTGGTGACACACATGTTGAGTTTGTGAAAATTCATCAAATTATACACTGATTCTGTGTGCATTTTTCTGTACATGTGTTATACTTCAGTACAATTTCTAGAAAGAGGCATTAGATTGCCTAACCTTACTGAAATATCCAAGGGTATTTCTGGCTTCAAAGGCAGCTAATTCCCAAAATTTAAACAATGGCATTAAGAAAAGATCTCTTCCTCTCTCCTTTCCCCTCCTCTCCCGTTCTTCTCTTTCTCTATCACTCTCTCTACACACACACACACATTCCCATGTCTCAGCTTTCTTAGCTTTGTCTCCTCCTGTGTCAGACTCACTCTCAAGCAGCCCCCACTAGCTGGCAACAGGACAGACTCCAGACATACCAGACCAGCCTCTGGAGCAGAAATAAAATTTCCTTTCTCAGTGATTCTAATAAATGTTCTAGGATCAAGACTCCTTGAACCAACTAGGATCGCCTGCCTATTCCAGAACCAGTCTCTGTAGCCAGGAAGAAAGAATACCCCAGTTGGCTAGGCTTCCATCACGTGTTCACCCTTGAACACAGTCTCACCCAAACCCCATGGGCTGAGTGGAGGAGAGGTAGTTCTCCTAAGGAAAACAGAGGTGCTATTACCAAACAAGGGAAAATGGAACATCACAGACTGTGGAGGCCACTATATTCAAACAGCCATGAGCACACTGGTCTTCAAGGTACAGCGCATCTGGCTTTCATTCGGTTTTAAAGTGTCTCTTCTTTGCTGATGAATACATTTACATCTGCTTCTCAGGATAGTTGGGGACCTTTTCTTCAATGATAGAATAAGCATGTTACACTCAATGTATTATAATGCTCCTTGTTATTTCTTATCCAAATCCTAATTTTCTATGATGCCTTTTTTGAGTCCCTTCTCAAACAGAAAGCTCTCGAGGAACCCCTCCCCATGCCTCTACTAAAAGTGGAACTTACAGGGTTGTTCAGGACTTAGCGTTTAAGCCATAAGGGTCCAAAATCAGAACTGCTCCAGGATTAAGTCTTGCCATAGCTTTCCATCGCCCTGGTTTTTCTTATCTATTAAACAGAGTGACCCAGTAATTAGCTGGATCTCAGAATACTCAGAAATGCCTTCTTGTTTCAGAATTCTTTTCTATTTCCCCAGTGGGTGTATAGTACCCATATAATTTGGAGTATGTATCTCTCCACTGATCTTGGACAAAGTGGAGGCATCAAAGTGCTAAAATATTGGGTCGAACGTCATAAGACACAGAGGGCTCACCAGGAGAATAGAGGAGACATTCTGGACAAAACCTCTGACTCAAGGTAAGGGTCCCTGGTGATCCTGGTGAGAGAGGGAGCTGGGACTCAGAGGTGCCTGGCAAGAATCCAGCCCTTCAAAGGTGCTCAGTAACATCCCTTCAACATCCCCAGTGCCCTCCTCTCCAGTCCCACCTCGGGGAAGGTTCAGCGCTCCTCCTTGCCCTCCTGTAGTCACTCTGGCTTCCTCAGGAAAGCACATGTTCCCCAAGATCTCACCTGTCCTCAGGAATCTAAACCAAGGCACAACCCATCCAGGTAGACGCGGGGTCAACCAGGGCTGGCAGTGACTCCGGAATCGAAACTGCCCCTTCTCCAGGGAACACTGGTCCTAGAAGGTGAGGACAGTGACCCTCAAAGATTAATGCTGGGTCCAGTGACTCCCCAAGAGTTTCTCTAAGAAAGCGTTGGCATTGGCTGCTTCCCACCTCCACCTGCTATACACTGGAGAGGAACCACTCCCTTCTCTCTGACACATTCCCAGCATAATAGCCTCGTTCAGGAAGAGGAGAAAACAGTCCACTACTCTCCAGAGTTCTGGGCATATTTTGTCTGGAACATTTTTCTGCATCCCCTCCTAACTCCTCTGAGGGTATGGGGGCCTGGCACTAGCCTCCTTGATGAAAGAGCCTCCGAGCCCCCAGGTAAGGCAGAACGGAGCCGGGAAGGGTCTTGTGTGCATTAGATGCTGTGCTGAGCATGTCACAAAAATGTTCACACTTAATCCTCAGGTGACTCTGTGAGGCAGATTATCCCTAATTTATAAATAAACGAAAGCTCAGGGTAATGATCCTACATACACACGTGAGTGTCAGAGCTACAATCCAAACACGGGCACACCCAACGCTAAAGCCCCTGGCTTTGCATTCATCCACCAACAAGTATTCATTTATCCCTTTCTGGGGGCCAGACACTGTTGGGATGCAGTGAGAAACCAGATGAACATAGCACCTGTGCTGGCCTCAGGAAGCCCACTGGAGAAGACAGGGAAAAAGAAACTGTAATTTAAATATGGAGACAGATAGGGTTCAGGAAGTCTGCCCTGAAGCTGCAATTAAAAAAAAAAATTCTTATACTGAGGTATAATTGACATACCATAAACTGCACATGTCCAAAGTCTACAATTTGATAAGTTTTGACAAATGTCTACTCCCATGTAAGCATCACCACAATAGAGGTTATGAACATATTTAACACCCCCAAAACTTCCTCCTGTGCCTTAAAATTCCTTCCTTCAGCCCTTCCCCACTTCCTACCAACCCTAGGAAACCACTGATGTGCTTCTCTCCCCATAGGTTAGTTTGCATCCCAGAGTATGTCCTCCCTTTGGGGTGCAGCTTCCTTCATTCAGCATTAGTTTGAGATTGATGCACGTAGTTGCATGGACCACTAGCTTCTTCACTGTTACTGCTGTGCAGTATTCCATTGTAGGGAGGAACTACATTTGTCTACACATCTATTGATTAACATTTGGGTTGTTTCCCGTTTGTGGTTATCTCAAATAAAGTTGCCGTTGGACATTCATGCACACTAAAGTGAGATGAACCTATGGGGCTGGAGCCTGGCAAACCTGTCAGAATTCTCTCTGCTAAAGTGTGGTCAGGAGGCGGCCTGGCCTTTACTACTTACTTCCTCTAGATCTCATCCTGTACTCTTTTCAGGTAACTCATATTTGTTTCCCAGCCAAAGCACTCAACATGTGTCATTGTGGAGGCTCTACCAGTAAGATAGTCACTACAGGTGTCAGGGGCCTAAACCCGAGGGTCAGGGTCAGTCTGCTCCAGGCCTTCAGTCAGGGGAAATGGGCTCTCAGGGTTAGAAGACAAGGTCACCAGCAGGCCTCAACACGGAAACTAATGATTTGATCAAGGTCTGAGCGTGCACCTGAATTTGCCCATCCTGTCATGTGTTCCAAGAATGTAGTAAACAGACACTCCGCAATCACCTCCAGTGATGAATAGCACAGGAAGTCACTTGATTGGCCACAGCCCTCCTGGCCCAGTTCTCCTATCACTACAATCTGTCAAACTGGCTTCCTTGGAAGCCAGAAAGAAGTTTCACACTCTTAAAGATAAAAATCTGAGCTCAAACAAAATTCCTTCTTGTAGCTCGCCTAGCATTCATCCTCCCCAAGATAATGGATTGATCAGATCTGAATCCCACAACTCCACCAGAACCATCACAATTACAATCCAGCCATCATCTCAGAGGTGGTGGGCTTGCCTTCTGGCCATCCCATACAAGGTTTCTTTTGTGCCTACTTTACATATGGCCAGTTCTTTGCTCAACCAGCTGATCCAATATAACACAATTAATTTCAATAATAAATCATGAAAATGTCCCCAAACAGCAAACAAAGAAAGAGCTGATTGGGACCACTTCCACAAAAATTGGCTCTGTATCGGTCAGGCAGGCATATGGTTTCATGGACACCCCCCTGCAACCCCTCTACAGAGCCCTTTCCAAGGTTATGACTGGTCCCAAGGTCTTACATGGGCTGCAAGGAGCAAGTAAGTTGATTTAGCTACTAGAAATAAAAGAACATAGGGCTGGAAAGACCAATAATATATGCCAAGCTCGGCACAAACACACCCTATTTCATTTCTGTTACTAATGGATGCTGCGTTGCTAAATAATTGGCAGGACTTCCTACTAGTTACTTGGGCCAAGAGTCCCTGAATTTTGTCAACCCGTTAGTTCTTCAAGTAGACATCTGGGCACAGGAGCATTCCAGCCCCAACCACCTGCCTGCTAATGCTGGCACTGGATGGAGACGTAGCTTCTCAGACAACCCAGTGAAAGGACTGGAGGAAGAGCTGGTTTCATGCTTAAATTGCAGAGCGCGTCTACACTTGACAGCAGCATCCCGTATTCTTTCACTTATGGAAAAGACCGCCTGCAGTGCCCTGGAGATTCCATTTGCAGGTCATGGGCGGACTTGCTAAGCAGGAGGCCTGTCTCAGTGTGGGGTAGCAAGAATTGCACAGGCTTAGTGTTGTCTGCCTGGGATTTTATTTCTGGCACGAGCGATTTTATTTCCCTTGTGCTGGGCTGTATAACTTTGGACAAGATATATATCCTCTCTGGTTCTTAGGAAGAATAAAAACAATGACATCTACTTAAGGACTTTGAGGATTACATGCAATAACATATATAAAGTGCCTACCAAGGGGCCTGGCATCAGCAGATGCTGACTACCTGTGAATTTCCTCCTCTGCCACACTTCCTTCTCTTTTCTGTCATCATATATCTGAGTTGGAATCAGCCTAACGATGTATTCCTGTTATCTTGACTGTGGAAAGAGAAATGTTAAGAATCAGGATGTGCTAGGCACACCTGATGCTCTTCACCAGACAGGTTTGTTTACAGACATCCACACTTCCAGCTTGGGATGGGCACAACCGCTCAGGCCTCTTCCCATCTGGCCTGGCACCATACATGTCCCCAAGATGCATTACGCTGACAAATACCATGCTCAAGGTGGCAGAGCTGTGAGATCAATGCCAGCAGTGGGCAAGAATGATAGGATTTCATTTACCTCTGATGCTGTAGAATGGAGGACTCCTGAAATGCTGTGCATCCATCACCATCAAGGGCAGAGGAGCCACAGGCTGACTCTGAACACCTACCCTACCTTGATCACACGAAACAGATTATGAGCAAAGTGAGAGGATATGTTCCATGTTTGCTATGTTGACATGACTGAGGAATTCAGGGGGCACAAGAAGAAAAGTGAGAGCAATGAGACAAGAGCATTCTCAGTTTTCTTTTATTTTTCCCTCCTTCCACTTCTACTGTCTCTCCCAGAGCAGCCACCAACCTCCTTCTCTCTTTCCAGTCATAGTTGTGTTTCTCTTAGAAAAGGTCAGCCAGCTATGGCCCATGGGCCAAATTCAGCCCATCACTTGATTTTGTGAATAAAGTTTTATTGGAACACACCCATGCCACTTGTTTCTGTGTTCTTTATGCCCGATTTTGTGCTACAGTGGTAGAGTTGAGCAGTTGCAACAGAGAATTTATGGCCTCCAAATGCTAAAACATTCACTGTCTGGCCCTTTACAGGAAAATGTTTGCTGACCCTGCCCTTGAGGATAGACTGCCTAATCCTGGGAGTTGAAATATTGTAGCATTAAAAGACAATTCTCAAAATTCAATGAGTTTAGAGCTCTTTGGGTTATGCAGAGAAGTTTCTGGAAGAATTCTGAGAAGCCACATTATGCTGATAGGTACCATGGATCTCCAAAAGGAGTGGGTGTTTTCATCTGGGAGTTTTAGCCTCCTTTTGAAAAGAAAATGAGCCCAAGACAAAAGCCTTATGTGCTACGACTTTAGTAGGAAGTACAAACCCAGGGAGCATAACAGGGGATAAGGGGGTAAGGGGTAATAGCAAGGAAAGCAAAGAGGAAAAATAACACCGCATGGCCACGCTGACTGAACCAGATACGGGCGAGGCTGGCTCCTGTACGCTGTGCCTTGAGATTGCCCATAGTCAGGGAGAAAAGGGAAAAACTGATCAACAACCTGTGTGGGCTCAGAGTGGGGACCCGTGATGACGGCAGGCAACGTAAGGCACAGTGAATGCTTGAGATGAGGTGTCATTGGGTTGCACTGCAGTCGGAGGCCATACAGAGCTATGGGCCAGAGATGCAGCTAGAACAAGAGAGGGATGAAGCAGAAAGCATCTGAAGTGGTGCACACAAGTTCTGATACCAAGGAACACAGAATGCTGGGTTTCCCAAAGCTTTTTTATCATGGAGTCATCTTTTTCCTAAGTATCCAAATGACATGTCAAAGAGCACCTACACCCCTCACAATGCTCTTACACTCACCAGGCTACCCCCGCCCTCTGTGCTTCCCTATCTCCCTGTACAGCCTGAAGCCTGCTCTTCTCATTCTCAAACCACCACTGACCTCTCTCAAACTCCTTCCAAGCCAGTGACCTCTTTTCAACATCAATCTCCCACCTACAGAGGCAGCGGGGCATCACGAAAGGGTGCACACATCCCTTGGGATCAGAAAGACCCAAGTTTGAAACCTGCTCTCTACTCACCAGCTGGGGGAGCTCCATCAGGTTAGTCAACTTCTGTGAGCTTCAGTTTCCTGAGTTCTAGAATGGGGATGACAGCACAGAATGACATGAGGAGTTATGAGGTGACTCATGGAAAGGGCCCTGCCGACAATAGTTACACAATACATTGTAACTATTCTTATTATTACTGCATCATTTGATATTGTTGGCCTTACATGTCCACGAGTTCCTTTCTTTCCTATTTTCCTGTTGCCCCCTCACCTCTTTTTTCTATCTTTCCAAGTCACCCTCTGTTATGGACTGCATTGTGTCCCCTCAAATTCATACATTGAAGCCCTAACCCTAAATGTGACTATATTGGAGACAGGGCCTTTATGGAGGTAATTAACATTGAATGAGGTCATAAAGGTGGGAAGCTTATCCAACAGGATTAGTGTCCGTATAATAAGAGACACGAGTACTCTCTCTCTCTCCCGTATACACACTGTGGAAAGGCCACATGAGGAAACAGCAAGCAGGTGGTCATCTATGAGCCAGGAAGAGAGTTCTCACCAGAAACCAATCCTGCCAGATATTGAGCTTGGACTTCCAGACTCCAGAACTGTGAGAAAATACATTCCTGTTGTTTAAGCAGCCCAATATGTGGTCCTTTGTGATGGCCACCCCAGCACACTGGTATACCTTCCCTGCCTCCTCTTCTTGCTTTGAATGGAAAAGTTTCTCCAGGTATTAATACCTCAGTCCTCTTCATTCTCCCTCTCCCCCATTGCTAATCTCATTCCCTCCCTTGACTTTACCTTCACTTACAAATCCATATCTCCAATTCTGACCTCTCCTCTGAGCACTTACAGCCAAATTTTGTAATCTCTTTCTGACATCTTCACTGGGTCTCCCACTGGCACAGCAAACTCATCAAGTCTAAGATTGAACATCATCAAACTCTCCCTGAGAGCTGTTCAATATCTTTTTCTTTCTGCTGAATCCTTTATAGAACAAGGGAGGACACAAAGAGAAGTGGATAGTTACACAGAAGGATGGAAAGAAACAGGCAGATAAAATTAGAGCTAACATTTGAGTACTTATCCTAGGTGCCGTGTACTAACTAAAATTATTTACGTGGATCAGTTGGTTAAATTCATATAATTGCTCCATTTGACTGATAAGGAAATCGAGCAACTTGCCTGGGATCGCAGAGGTAGTACGTGATAAAACCAAGTTTGGAAACCAGGCAATGGATCTCTAGAGCATAGTTTCAACCAGATCACTGGAATCAGCCAACCCTCTCTCCTCTATCTGGATGACCTCATGCCCACCCATGTCCTATCTATGCTCCTGACGTGCAGGAAAATAACACACGTTCACACTGCTTTCCTGCCTCTTCTCCCTCTTCTTCTGCCCATCTCCTTCATCACCACCCACTTTACCAACACTATTTCCATAGCCTAGAACAGTCATAGTTTCCCTCGAGAACTGATGCATGTGTCACAGTGTGTGTGAAGCTTTCCCTCATCTCTCCAGGCAAAATTCGTCACTCCTTCCCTGTGCTCCCTCCCAGCACATTTTATTTTTACTGCTATCAAAGCACGTATTTCTTAGTAGGAAGTGAGCTCTGTCTGTCTGCCCTGCTGGATCACAAGCTCCCGGACAGTGGGGACCTGAGTATCCATCTCTGTATGCCACTCCTAACAGAGTGCCTACCGCAAAGCAGGAGGTCAGTAAGTGGCTGTAACAGAGGTTGAATCAGCCACAAACATACCAAGGCTTTGGCTGTTTGGACCAGTGGAGCGAAAAGGAGCTGGGAGCTCGCAAGGACCTATGATTGTGACCAGGAGACAAAAGGAGTAGACATGGGAAACTTCCACAAGAGGGGAAACGTTTTTAAAGGTCGGGGGGGGAGGAGTGATATCCCAGTTAACCTCCTAGACTCATGGAATCAAGCAGGCCAGTGGCAGAAGGGTGTTGGCTTCCTGGCCCAGACTCCTTCCTAAAGGCAAAGGGGATTTTTCCAATGAGGAATCTGAAACTAGAGAGATTAATGTGGTTCACATGATCACGTGGCTGAGTGGGGTGGAGGATGGTGTTAGATAAGGCCACTTTCTGCTTAAGAAACATTCACATTACCCAAAATATCCACGTGTGAATTCCTCAAATGCATAAGAACATGTCCATCTCAGAATACATGAATATGGGATAAATTCTATCCAGAAATTTAGGGCTGCAAGACACATTCCGCTCTCTGGAACCTACAAATCAAATTAAATCTGTGTGCCCACCAGGGTGATGGAAACTTCCATCTCAAGATCTCCAGGTAGAGATGGCAGGTTGAGCATAAACATCTAAAGTGCCCTCTCCTGCAAGCCCACTAAAACTACAGCAAACAGGTTTTGTTTAAAAAGAATAAACTCAAGGGGCCAGCCCGGTGGCACAGTGGTTAAGTGTGCACGTTCTGCTTCGGTGGCCCGGGGTTCGCCAGTTTGGATCCCAGGTGCGGACATGGCACCGCTTGGCATACCACGCTGTGGTGGGCATCCCGCATATAAAGTGGAGGAAGATGGCACGGATGTTAGCTCAGGGCCAGTCTTCCTCAGCAAAAAGCAGAGGGTTGGCAGCAGATGTTAGCTCAGGACTAATCATCTTCTTCTTCAAAAAAAGAATAAACTCAAAAGGACCAGGAGAAGAGGATAGAAGACAATATGCACCTAATTTTGGAGGCTGAAAACAGACAGGTGACTGGGAACCAATTTGTTCTAAGCCAACAACAGTGGGGAAAACCAAGAAATGATCCAAACAAGAATGCAGAATCCTCAAAAGGCTTGGGAATTGGCAGCACCAGGTATCATCTCTGGAAGTGAGCTAGAATGGGAGGGATGGCTTTCAAAATCAGGATCATTTAAAAGCTGTGTAACTGTCAGATCTCGAGCTGACAGTGCAATATTGTTAAAACGACATGTTTAGGAACCCAACTGCCTGGCTGCAAGTCCCAGCTGGCCACTTACTGGCTGAGAAGTCTTAGGAAGGTTACTTTACCACCACTTAAGAGCTCACTATCATACTCATAAATATATGCTTTGGTAGCCAAGAGAAGTCTTGGGCAAGTTAGTCACACCACTTCAAAAGCTACACTTTAGTTCCTGCATCTCAAAAATGGAGTATTAGACTTCTTCCCTCTTTATAAGCTAAGATTTATAAAGTACATATTCCATACCTTGTACCTAGTAAATTCTAAAAAATAATTAAACGGATCCCACTCTCATTACATCCCACTGGGCAAGTGCCTCTTCTCCAGCTCAGCTGGTCTGAAGAATTTTTCTCTGGAGAGAATAGAAGAGGCTGCATGTGAATAGGGGAACACCATGCACAGTTAGGAGCAGAGCAGTGCATGGAAAACTGAGATTAGGGAAATTTGCACAGTAACCACAGGCCACCCTCTTTCTCCTTGGCTCCCAGAATACTGGCAACCAGGCCACACCTTCCCAGCAGGAGTTTGTAATAGCCTTTTCTGGAGAAGCTGGCCAGCCCAAGAGGAAAGAATTAAGGACACTGATACCAGTGATTCCATACGGTGCAGCTCCTAATCCAGAAGCCACGCCAAATATTCAGAGCTTGTGATCATTTCTTAAACTCCTTGACTCTTAAACCTGAGCAAACAATGAAGGACTACCAGACATGGGAGGACAGCCTGTAATTTGGAATACAGAGAACCAGACAGCAAACAAATAGAAAACAGCAACCGGTGGAAAGGGAGAACATATTGCATCTACCACAGAAAAAATAGTAGGACACAATAAAGAAAAAAAAATGAGAAAATTAGGAGACAGAAAAGAACTTTTGGAAATTGGAAACACGATAGCAGAAACAAACCTGGTAGAAAGTTTAGAAGATAAGTTTTAAGATATCATAGAACAAGGCAAAAAGAAAAAAGATGGAAGACAATCTTAAAAGACACAACTATTAGATCAGAAGGTCCAACATCCAAATAATATGATTTCTAGGAAAACAAGTAGGAGAAAATTATCAGCAAAATAATTTAAGCAAATTTCCAAGAAGTAAAGGACATGAGTTTCAGGTTGAAAGGCCTACCAAATGCCCAGGGGAATGAATAAAGATACACTCCCAGATTCAGCATAATAAAATTTTAGAAAAGTGAGAACAAAGAGTCTATAAGTTTTTAGAAAGAAACAGTATGTCACGAGGGTCAGAAATGAAATGGATTTGGAATTCTTAATAGCAGAACTAGAAGCTACAAGCAATAGAATGAAGCCTTCAGATCTCAAAATAACTTTGTTCCAGTACTAGAATTCATAACCAGAAAAATTATCTACCAGATATAAGAGTAGGAAACAAAGGTGTTTTCAGATATGTAAGGTCTCGAATACTTTACCTTCTTCTTAAACAACTAGAGGATGTGCTCCACCACCAAAAAAAGAAAGTCAACTAATCTTATAATTCACAGAACATCAGTAGAGTACTTGAAAGAGTTCTAACTCAGAAGTAGTGGAAATTACTCTTGTGCTAAATGTTGATCTATCTGGTCCTGCCTAACAAAGATTAAAAGCAAGAACCAAAAGTATCAAACTGTTTGCAAGTAATTTAACTGTTTCCCAAAACAAAGCTCAAGAACATTTATAGACATACGAAAATATCCAGCACTCAACAGATAAAATTCACAAAGCCTGACACCCAACTGAAAATTAGCAAGCATGTAAAGAGGCAGGAAAATATCACCCAAAATGAGCAGAAAAATCAATGAAAAAACACCAGCTAAGAAATGACAGAGATGATAGAAATAGTAGTCAAAGACGTTAAAACAAAATTTTTTTTTATTGCGGTAACATTGGTTTATAACATTATATAAATTTCGGGTGTACATCGTTATATTTCAATTTCTGTGTAGAATATATCAAGTTCGCCACCCAAAGAGTAACTACAATCCATCACCACACACATGAGCCTAATCACCTCTTTCACCTTCCTCCCTGCCCCAATCCAATCTCTGTCTCTATGTGTTTGTTTTTTGTTGTTTTTATCTTCTACTTATGAGTGAGATCATACAGTATTTGACTTTCTCCCTCTGACTTATTTCGCTTAGCATAATACCCTCAAGCTCCATCCATGTTGTCACAAATGGCCATATTTCATCATTTCTTATGGCTGAGTAGTATTCCATTGTATATATACCACATCTTCTTTATCCACTTATCCTTTGATGGGCACCTAGGTTGTTTCCAAGTCTAGACTATTGTGAATAAGGCTGCAATGAACATAGGGGTGCATGTATCTTTACACATTCATGTTTTCATGTTCTTTGGATAAATACCCAGGAGTGGAATAGCTGGATCATATGATAGTTCTAATCTCAATTTTTTGAAAAATCTCCATACTGTTTTCCATAGTAGCTGCACCAGTTTGCACTCCCACTAGCAGTGTACGAGGGTTCCCTTCTCTCCATGTCCTCTGCAACACTTGTTATTTCCTGTGTTATGAATTATAACCATTCTGACGGGAGTGAGGTGATATCTCATTGTAGTTTTGATTTGAATTTCCCTAGTAGTTAATGATGTCGAACATCTTTTCATGTGTCTTTTGGCCATCTGTATACCTTCTTTGGAAAAATGTCTGTTCAGATCTTTTGCCCATTTTTTTAAGTGGGTTTTTTTTTCTTGTTGAGATTAATGAGTTCTTTATATATTTTGGATATTAACCCCTTATCAGCTATATGGTTTGCAAAAATCTTCTCGCAATCGTTAGGTTGTCTTTTTGTTTTGTTGACAGTTTCCTTTGCTGTGCAGGAGCTTTTCAGTTTGGTGTAGTACCATTTGTTTCTTTTTTCTATTGTTTCCCTTGCCTGGTCAAACATGGTATTTGAAAATATGCTGCTAAGACGGATGTCAAAGAGCATGCTGCCTATGTTTTCTTCTAGAAGTGTCATGGTTTCAGGTCTTACCTTCAAGTCTTTAATCCATTTTGAGTTAATTTTTGTGTATGGTGTAAGATAATGTTCTACTTTCATTCGTTTGCACATGGCTGTCCAGTTTTCCCAACACCATTTATTGAAGAAACTGCCCCTCCTCCATTGTATGTTCTTGGCTCACTTGTTGAAAATTAGCTGTCCACAAATGTGGGGGTTTATTTCTGGGATCTCAATTCTGTTCCATTGATCTGTGTGTCTGTTTTTGTGCCAGTACCATGCTGTTTTGATTACTGTAGCTTTGTAGTATAGTTTGAAATCAGGGAGTGTGATACCTCCAGCTTGGTTCTTTTTTTCTCAGGATTCCTTCAGCTATTCAGAGTCTTTTGCTGTTCTATATAAATTTTAGGATTCTTTTAAAATAGATATAATTGTATTCCATATGTTCAATAAGCTAAAGATTGATCATATTAAGTAGAAATATAGATATATAAAAGAGCCAAATCAAATCTTTATAGATGAACACTAAAATGCCTAAATTGAAAATTCCATTAAATGGGTTTAACAACAGATTAGCCACTGGGGGTGGGGGGTTGAATTAGTAAGTTGAAGACATATCAATACAAAATGCCCAAACTGAAACCCAAAGGGGAAAAGTATTGGAAAAAAATTAACAGAGCATCAGTGAGTTGAGTGGTCATTTCACACAGGCTACCACTCATACATTTGGAGTCCTAAAACGAGAGAACACAGATGAGTAGACAAAAATATATGTAAAGAAACAATGACCAAAATTTTTCCAAATTGACAAAAACTATAAATCTACACATCCAAGAAGATCAATGAATTTCAAGCCCAAGAAATATGAAGAAACCATACCACAGTACATGACTACTGAAAACCAACAATAAAAACAAAATTGTCAAGGCATCCAGAGAAATAAAGACATATTACACAAAGAGAAACAAAGATAAGGCAGCAGTGGATTTCTAAGTAAGAAAGAATACAACCATGAAGACAGAGGAAGAACATCTTTATAGTACTGAAAGAAAGACAAAACTCAAAACAAAACGTCAAGCTAAAATTCTATAATCAGTGAAACTATCCGTCAGAAATTAAGGCAAAAATAAAGAAATATTAGACACACAAAAGCTAAAATGAGCCATTATTAGCAGACCTGTACTACAATAAATGTTAAAGAACACTTTTCAGGTAGAAAAAAAAGATTCCAGATAGAAATCTGGATCTACAGAAAGACTGAAGGGTACTGGAAATACTAACCATGTGGGAAAATATTTTTTTTAATTTCTTATTATTTAAATCTGTCTAAAAGATTACTAATGTTTAAGGTAAAAAACAGTAACAATATATTAGATGGTTTATAATATATATACAATTAAATGTTTGACAACAAAAGCACAAAGGCTGAGAGGGAAAAAAAATGGAAGTATAGTGTTATAGTATACATGAAGTGGTATAATATTTACTTGAAGGTAGAATGTTATAGGTCATAGATGTATACTATAAATACTAAAGTAACCATTAAAATAATACAAGAGATAGAGCTAATAAGATAACAAAGGAGATAAAAATGGAATAAAAAAATATACTCACAGGGCCAGCCTGGTGGCTTGGTGGTTGGGTTCACATGCATTGCTTTGGCAGCCTGGGGTTCACGGGTTTGGATCCCAGGTGCAGACCTATGCACTGCTCATGAGGCCATGCTGTGGCAGCATCCCACATGCAAAATGGAGGAAGACTGCCACAGATGTTAGCTCAACAACAATCTTCCTCAAGCAAAAAGAGGAAGATTGGCAACAGATGTTAGCTTAGGGCCAATCTTCCTCATGGGGGAGAAAAAAAGAAACCAAAAAACCATACTCAATTCAAAATAAGGCAGGAAAAGGGGAACAAAGAACACATGAGAAAAATGGAGAGTAAATAGCAAATTGGTCAATTTAAACCAAATCATTTTGCTAATCACACTAAATATAAATGGTCCAAATGTCCCAATAAAATGTAGAGATTATCAAATTGGATTTTCAAAAGCAAGACCAAATATATCCTGCCTACAGAAACCCACTTAAAATATAAGGACAAAAGGCTAAAATGAGAAGATTTTAAAAGATATACCAGGCTAACACTATTAAAAGGATTTCAGAGCAAAGAATAGTACCAGGGGTAAAAGACACATTTTGTAATCATAAAGAAGTCATGTCATCAAAATGACATAATTCTCCTAAAGCTTTATTCATTTAATAACAGAATTTCATAGTAAACACAGCAAAAACTGATAGAACTGCAAAAGAAAAGTTGATAAATCCACAGTTTTAGCCAGAGATTTCAACACATCTCTTTCAATAACTAGAACAAGTAGATATAAAATCAGCAAGGATATAATAAACTGAAAAATACTATCAACCAATTTAATTGACATTTGTAGAACAATTCATCCAACAACAGCAGATTACACATTCTTTGAGTAAACACAGAGTATTTACTAAGATATACCATATTCTGGGCAATAAAACAACCTTCAATAAATTTTAAAGGATTTAAGCCATACAAAGTATGTCCTCTTATTATAATGGCATTAAATTAGCAATCAATAATAAAAAGAATTCTGGAAAAATCACTAAATATTTGGAAACCAAGCAACATACTTCTAAATAACCCATGGGGTAAAAAATAAATGAAAAGGTAAATTAGAATGTATTTTCAGCTACATGAAACTGAAAACACAACATACTAAGAGTTGTGGAATGCAGCTAAAGCTGCCAAAGAGGCAGCCCCTCTACTCCTAGGTAGTTACCTAAGAGAGTTGAAAGCCTGTGTCTACATAAAGACTTGTACATATTGTATGATTCCACTTATATAATATTGCAGAAAATTCAAACTAGCCTGTAGTGATAGGAAGCAGATAACTGGTCGCCTGGGGATGGTGGGTGTTGGGGAAGAGCACAAGGAAAAACTACAAAGTGGCACTGGGAAATTTCTTAGAATGATGGATATGTCCATGATCATGATTGTAGTGATGGTTTCATGGGTATATTTCGGCATATGGGTACTTATGTATTCATTTGTTGTCCAATTAGCATACCATCTCTTCTTGCTAGGGTCTAGGAAGAATCTCTTCATGTTCTTTATTGTCAAATGCACCATTCCTAGTTAATTTCATATCTCCTGCTACACACATACACAAAAGACAGCAACATCATTATTACTCAGAAGGCCACAGCCATGGCTCTTTGGAACCTGATTATATTGAAATAACATAGACTTTTTTGCCCCTAAAGTTCCATAAGACTATTTATTTAATGCTGGTTACTTCCTTGCATGTAACACTACATCATCTATCATGCCATCCATGAAGACTGGTTCCCAACGACGTTCTTTTAAGTTATTACTGTGTTTCATTGACGATGACCACAAATGCAAGTCTTAACCAGAGTGCACAGGAAAATTTTGGAGATAATTCATTTTCCGGTCATGCTAAATTTACCATTTGGTATTTTACAGCGTAAAAGTAGAACAACACATTTTCTAGCCATGTCTTATCTTGAGCCCCTTAGGCTGCAGTCACCACTGCATTCCTAGAATGGGATCTCTGTCAATGTTGACCACACATCACCTTCTATACACTACCTGCCTCCCATACGCTAACTTCCATATTGGGGAGGTAGGCACGAGGACCATGAGTAGAGAGAAAAGAGTCACCCCATTTGCACAAGGAATTTCTGTCCTTCATCCTGCATGACTTAAGACCAAGAGTACAACATCACCACATGAATCAGCAGCAAAAAAAGGGCACTGATAAGAAGGGCATATTGCATTGCAAAGCAACAGTCTTCAAAGTCCTCAGTGGAGATAGGAGCAGCCAAGCCCAAGCACTAGCAGCCACTTGTCATAAAGACTGTGGAGGGGATGGAGTGACTACCCCATAGCCATGGATGAGAAGGTACGTAGTATAAAGGACCCCTGTCACCACCCCTGCTGCCCTCAGTTGCAGTTGATCAGAGGCAGCACTTAAGTTGGAACACAATGGTGACATACAGGTCCACACACACAGGTCAAGCACAAGAGTCAGCAGTGGACTGTCAGCCATGCAGAACCCCAAATTCATTCTGTATCTAAAATGAGAGAGATTCACTTAAAATCAGCATATTGATATCATTCTGGTGGCCTAATCTCACACAGTCCCATAAAACAAATACCATGATAGCCAGCAGGAGTAATCTGCTTTCCAGATCACTCCTCTGGAACCTGAGCCTGGCCACTGAGTCCAGAACAGCTCCACAGGTTAAAAACTGAGGTGAGATTCTCCTTGGAGTATCTGGTTGACCCCATATACTTGACAGAAGGTTTAGAAGTACCCTAAAAGGGAGAAACAGAGACTAGGACCACCATGAGTCCTGGTCCAGGTTCAGAGAACATCACCAAGATAGCTCAGCTAGTTCCAGCCCAGCCAGTCCCAGGTACGTGGAAGCGGGGCACTTAGAAAATTTCCAGGTATGCACTTCCAGCAACTGGGAACCACATGGAACCAGGTCCAAACTCAGGCTTCCCTGCCAGCCCTGGCTGGTCACAGCCATCAGAGGGGGACATAGACAGTTTCTAGGAAGGCATTCCTCTGAAGCACTGCATGAGAGCCATCACCAGGCACAGAACCATTGCTCCAGACCAAAGTCATGTGATTCAACAGGAAGATGTGCTGAAGGATGTCAGAACCAATATGCATTCTGCTGTTATCGATTTCTAAATAGTTTTTTAATTGATAATGTTTGGGAGAGGCTGCCCCAGATTCTTATATTTTGCTTGATGGGGCCATGCGATGATGAAGTTCTTTCATTAGAACCCTAATTTCACTCTCCATGAAGTGTTCTGCTTTGTCCTAACCCTAAAGGCTGGACATTGGCCACGGTAAACCTAAAAGCAGAAAATTGAGGGTAGTCCAATCCTCCTGACCTTATTCCTGTTGAGGCCCAGGATCTTGGCCACATTACAACCCTGCCACATGCCCCTACAGGCTCCTGAGCCTCCCGCACAGCCTCTCTCACACCCTTCCCCAGAAGGTTCTTTTATAAAACCTCAAGGAGGCAGAAGCCAAACAACAATGAATCAAAGGCCCCATTCACCTGCTCTCCTCCTGGCGGCCTTCATCTGGTGGGAGTAACAAGCCTTTCTTACCCAGCTTGCTATTCCATATTTCTTTTCACCAGCCTTCACATCCATTTAAATATGGCTTTGATAAAATAATAAGATATTTGAGCAAAAAAGGAAATTTAATCTCATTCATTATTGGGGCCACTTTCCCTTCCAAGTTTGCAACCAATGGGCCCATAAATGGTGCCCTTAAAACAGCAAGGAGGCCTCCAGCTGCCATTTTGCTTGCTACCAACACCTTCATGGCTTAAGGCCTCAGTGGGTGCTTGAGAACCAGCAACACTCCCTTCCATAGCATGGGACTGGCTGCAAGAGTTTTTGCTAAGGCTGAGAATTCCAGGGCAAATAGAAATTGTATGCCATGTTTCCTGGACATACCATGCAGCTATTTCCCCTGAGGTTTTGCTCCCTCTACAGAGTGGCCATTAGGCAGCGTCGGGGGGTCCTACTCTCACCAATCCTTCCACTTCTGTCCTGACCTCTGACCTCTTTTCTTGGGGGACAACCAACCACTCCTTAACTCCCCTTGTTGGCCTGAAAGGCCTTTAACAAAATTTCTCCAATGTTTCAGGCTTCAGAAAAATCAAAGCCCCCAAGAGCCATGTCTTAAAAGCCATTCTGCTTAGACCTTATAACACACTGTCTCTCCCACTCCCCACATCCACCAACCAAGTCAGAAACTTAACAGTCTGTCTACGTTCATGGAGAACACAGGGGGAAACTCTGAAATTAATATCCCTCCAAGGAGCAGAGAAAAATAGGGTAGAAATACCTTGGATGAGTACACATCAAACATACACATACATATACAACTTAGGGACCCACATAAACAAGCATCAGAGAGTAAAGGACAGATAATTCACACCTATAATTTTCAAGTGCCATCCAACCCAGGCAGAATTCCTTAGACTATTTCTTGTGAATTTTCGTAGAGAATCTAAGTGCTCAGCAGATGTCCTGGTGGATGTAGAGCATTTAACAGGTACCCCTAATAAGTGGTTCTAGAAGCCAGTGTCCCTTTGTCTAATGCAGTCACTTCCCTAGATTGAATCCCATTTCAGGGCTTTAAAATGCAGAGACAACAAGGTAAAATGTGCCTGCAGAGTGAAGTAAAGGAGGTTTATTCAGGGACTTCTGAGCCCAACTGTCTGAATGAAGCTCTCGTTCCTGCCTCTCCCTGGCCCCAGCTCCGACTGCGGAACATGACCACCACAGCCGTGCTCTCTCTCTGCACTTAGGGCTGTCATTAGCTGCAGCTGTTTTCACCTCAAGTCCAGCTCTTGTGGGCTTCCTGCGTTTCCCAGTGAATGGCTTAAAGAATGAACATTTTGCAAATTACTACCCGATAGGTCAAAATTGTCAATTCTTCCTTAAAAACAACTGCAGCACCCCATTTTGAAAATGACTATTGTTATATAGCACCATAAGAAAAAGACCAACATTACTGAATGGAGCCATCAAGAGCAATTTAGACCCATTTCACGCCTGTCATATTTATCCCTGCTCCTTGATGGAGCTGTGGTGTGTGAGTATTTAACACATTTTGCAGTGAACAGCGTCAGGCTGGCTGTGCATTCTTAATGGATGGGCCTCTATGACCCGGGGATGAATGGGGGGCACCTAATTTCAAGTGCAAGTACTCTTTTTGACACACACAGAAAATGAGCTCCTGCCAAGCTGGGCAGGACCTACTGTGTGTTTTTTTTTTTTTTTAAGTATATGCAAATGCACAGAACTTATTCTGAGCTTAGAAGTGGGAATGATTGGACAGGTGTGACTTCTGTGTGTGATGAAGCCTGAGATGCAGGGAAACGGAGGGCGTATGGGACCATCCCGAGGACACACTTTAATAAGGGTAGCATGTTCAACATAGCAGGCTATTGCGTAGACATGGCCAGTTTGCAAACCACCCTTTGCCGTGTGCCAACGGGTCATGGCAGTACACTAAAAGGGCAGCACACATTTGAGGTCATGGGGCGTGGGCTAGGGGCTGCTGGCCTCACTCACACGCCTGGAAAATGTGGCCAAAGATGTTGGCCACTCAGTTCTCTCTCCACATGGCTAGCTTGGCCCTCTTCACAAGCTGGGCCCCAAGAGGGAAAGCCCCAACGTAGAGGTCCTGATCAAGCCTACGCTCACATCACATTTATTGGTGCCCCAATGGGCAAAGCAAAGTGACAGCCTGCCTGGCCCAGAGTCAAGGTGGGTGTGTACAAGGGCATGGACATAGGAAGGTGTGATTCACAGTGGGCCATTCACGTAACAACCTACCCCAACTTCACAGTGCATCTTCCACTGCCTGGGAAGCCCCTTGGAACAGGCTTGTTCCTGCTTCTTCCTGATCCCCTAGCCTTGGTTTGTTGTCCAGCTGGCTGGGAACAGGCAGAAACTGCTGCAGGAAGCCAGAGTTGTGTCCAAGGGGCTGTCCATAAGAGGATCTCAGTAATGATGCTTTCTCGAGCCCTCTGTCACAGCCATTGGGTAATTATTGTGAATAACAAGGAAGGACATTTCCGTGGCATTTTCCCAGGGTTGCCTCGAGCAGAAGCACAAGCAGACTGGGCCAATGATTCACAACAAAATCTATCTCCCAAAAGAAGTGTCCTATGCATCCTACAATATAGCTCATCAAGCTTTCACGATAGCGTACAAGGTGCCACACTCAGTGATTATGATTTCACTTAACCACATACACACAATCCTGAAGAGCAGCAATTATTAAACTCATTTTATAGATTGGTAACCTGAGGCTCAAAGTACAGAAACTTGCCCAAAGTCACAAGTCTGGTGATTCCAAAGCACGTCTGTCTCTCTCCAAAGCCTGTGTGAGACTTCGTACCTCTTTGCCTTTGAAAGGACGCTCTGGGTCTGGATTTCTGTCCCAACTCCAGGAGTGCTAGATGTTCTAGCCCATGGTCCTTCCTGCATTTGGAACTGATGTCCAGGGTAATGGAGCAATCAAAAATGTTGGCTTTGCCATAAGATCGCCTGGGTTTGAAGAGATGGCCTCTATCTTGGGCAGTTTTCGAATCTGTAAAGTGGGATCATCACAGCCCCACCTAAGAGGCTTGTTCTGAGACTTAAATAAGTTAGATGACGGAAAGTGCTTAGAGAATAGTATCGGGCACTCAGGAACACTCAATAAATATTCAAGATTATGATTATTATAGGCTGGGTTCCATCCTGTCGCTCAGGGACCAATGAATAGAGTCATATCCCAGGACAGAGGCTGGCATGGCAAGATCAACAGCAGAAGGGTTGATGCAGAACAACAGCGTGTGTGAAGGTAATACTGAAAATAGTTCCTGCCTGGTACAGGATAGGCAGTAACCAGTCTGAGCAGACCTCAGTATCAACAAATGGCTTGTCAGCCTCCACTGACAGGTTGAACATGAGCCCTCGAGCTATGGACCTGACCTGAGGGATGGGGAGAGGAGCTGGAGGTCAGAGCTGGACAGAGAAGCTGGGAAAAGGCTTCTCGGGCAGCTCAGAGCCAGCCTCCACTGGGGAGGGAGACTGGGAGAAGGGGCCCAGTGTCGAGGGGTAGATGTCCTGAGCAGAGACTCTTGCCAAGGAAAAGATGGAGGCCTCAGAAGAAGACAGGATCTGCTAATCTGACCAGAGTCCTGGGTGGGTCTGGGACTGGGAACATGGCTGGAACAATACCAAATGGGATCCAAGGAGGAGCCCCAAGGGACTGTGGACCCTTCATCCTACCTGGCTTAGGTCTGGATTGTCTCAGGAACCTGTGTGTCTACAGAGAGAGTCAGGGCTTGGTGGTAGAGGGATGGAGGGCAGCTGGCTGGAAAGCCATGGAGACAACAGGCCTGTGAGACTTAGATCTTCCCCTCTGAGAAGCAATTTGGGACTGTAGACCCTGCCACAGGTGGGGACCCTAGTGGCCCAGCTTAGCCAGGACAGGGCCCACCATGTCCTTGCCTTCCTCCTCCATGTTGATAAGCCCTGATCTCCCCCAGCGAAAGCACACCGTGAGTACCAACAGAGCAGCTTCAGAATTCACCCTGTCTACTTCCCCTTTGCCTGCTCTTACCCTTTCTTCTCCCTCCCTCTGCACTTCAACTCCCACTCATCACCTCTGCCCACTTCATTGATGACCCTTCTCAATTTCTACAGTCTTCTCCTTGAGGGTGAGACTCTGAGAGCTGCTGTGTCCCACAGCCCTTCCAGTCTCTCTCATTAGATCATCATAGGGCTGGAGACACTCAAATGCCTCGGTGGGCGCCACCTTCCCAGGCCAACAGAGCTGACCAGCTTCTTGCCAGGAGGGGTATCCCACTGTGCATTTGGGACAAGGTTGGGAGAAAGCCTCGTGGTCAGGCAGAATCACCTCCACAGTGCCTGCGTACAGTCTGCCTGTCTTCTGCACCCTTCCTCTTTGGTCTTCTGATTGACAGCCCTATGTGTTTGGGTGGAGAATGGAGTTTGCCAAAGAGAGAAAGTCACGGCGATCAACCTTTCAGTTTCTTTCTGGCTGTGTTTAGAAAAACCTGCCCTGGCTGAGCTGCGTCTGCTGCTGCAGATGCTGGTGATTAATAACTAACCAGGCAGGAGCTCTGGAAGATCATTCGGCCACTGACACCAGGAGAAAATTCAGGGCAGCCTAGCCAGAAGGCCAGCCCTCGGCAAACGCAAAGAGGCCAAGCTCACCTCCTCTACCAGTGCAGTGGGATTTGGAGTCATACAGACCTGAGTTCCAGGCCCAAGCCGTACGATCTTGAGCATATTACTTAGCTCTGAGCCTGCTTCTTTGTCAGCAAAACAGAAATCCCCCAACAAGGATCCAAGGAGGATTAAATAAAATCATCTGCATAAAGTGTTTGTCCTGCAGTTGGTGCCCAATATAGTTTCACTCCTGTCCTCTGTCCTCCCTTCCTACCCCTATAGCAGAGGCAACAAATCCTTTCCTTTCTCTCCTAGAAGGCACTGTAAAGCCAGAATTTTAAGTAGCATCTCAAGCTCATGCTGGCCAGTATTTCACCGCCCAAGCTATTCATCTGGCTCAACAGAGGCTCGCCATCTTCCTCCTCCTTCCCATTATTTAGCACAGTTTTCACCTCTCACCCAGGCCATTTATACAGTGCCCTGTGAGTGCATCTTACCTCCCTAACCCCTCCTAAGCTCCAAACTGAAAAGAACCATCTTTTTTCACTCTCCCTGACCACCTCTGGATGTACAAGTCACTTAGCACCAGGAAAAATAATGGATTTCCTCCTATTCTGCTGAGGTTACCCACCACGGGCCGTTAAAAAGATCCTCATTTTTCAAATATACTTAACAATCCGTAAGATATATTTGAGACATCAGAAAACTGAGCCCATTATGTGACATCCAGAATACATAGTGTGGCGATATATTTCTAAAATGTGCGGTATACCCTATGAATTTATATTGCATACATGGCACTTAGATATTTGTATTATTTCTCCCTCCGTGGATTCAGAGTTTCTAGATGATTTCTCTGTTTGAGCATCCCATTCTAATTATTGGGCCCCTGGCCAACATAACAGGGGAACAAAAGACATAAATGCAGAGCTCAAGGTCAGTTAGTTGTTGGTTTCACATCGACTAGCACCGGGGCAGCCCTGAGGGTTCACAGAGAGGGAAGCTGCTTCTCTTTCCAGGCACACACACTCACACACACGACCAAGGATTCTATGTGTCAGGGAGGTGCTAATTCCCCTATTGTAAAGATGAGAAAACTGAGGCTGGAGCCACGAAGTCACCTGTTCACAGTGAGCAGCTAATGAGAGGCAGAGGCAGGATTATAGCCCAGGTCCAGCAGATGCCCAACCTGCACGTCTGCCCGCAGTGCCTCACTGCCTTCAAAGAGCCCAGAGTCTGAAGGCCATTGTCTTGTTGAGAAGATGGTGATCATGGGATGGGACTCAAGTCTGAGACAAAGAGGACACATAGGCTCTTCAGCAGGACTTCCGCCTTGGCTGGAATAGAGATGAGGCTCAGAGTTGATAGGAAGAAACCGATGCAGGAGCTAAACACGAAATGCCAGATCCTTCACCGGGCATGCAAGGTCCTCCCCAAGTTTCCTCTTCTACCTCCTCTTTCTTTTGTATCCTTACGTCCAGGCAGGTCTTCCCATCCCCAGAAGTGCTTTGCCAAGTCCTGTGGCTGAGCCTGCCCTGGTGTCCTTTCTGCCTCTGAAAGGCCTCTTCCAATCACTTCCTATTTGGGTCCTGCTTACCATTCTCACTCCTCCTCCAGGTCTTTGCTAACCCTCCACCCATAGTCCCAAAACCTTCCCTGCTAAGGTGGCATCTACACCACGCTCCTGCTGTCAGTAATTAACTTTCTCACGTCAGTGTGTGGTAACTCTGAGCTCACCTACCCGAGGACCAGGCCTGTAGCAAATGCTCAGTTAACACTTATCAGCTGACATGAGAGACCATCTGGAAACCAGTTGACACTTCTTTGCAGCTTAGGTTTCCCCATTTTTTCCCAGATGCTCAGAGTCATTCTCCAGGGCTGCCTCTTCTCTGGGTTGTATATTCAACTCCAGTTTCTTCCCTGGATGCAGCAAAGACAGAGAGTCTCCTATTCTCTCACAGGGACTGGAACCCAAGGCTAATGGAAATGGAGAGGCAGAAGAGATGGAATGTAGTAGGAAAACTTTCTGACTGCCCAGTGTGGTTCTGCTGTTCCGTGGCCCTTCCCCAGCCCAGTGGGAGCTGCTTCACCCTGTAGAAAAGGAACTCGACCACAAGTCCCCACAGCTCTGAGCCAGCTTCATCCTCCCCAATGCTCACTCCATCTTTGCTTGCTATGTATCGCACCCTCCTGCACAAGTCCAGCCTCTTCCTTATAGACGCATGTTATTGACATCTCAGGATGCCTCTGGGGTCCCCCGGCTTCCTGAGTTGTGATGCAGTGAATCTTTATTGCTGCAGATCCAGAGAGGATGTCATGGGACATAGAGGGCACAAAGAAGTGCGGGCTGATGAGTTCACCTTCAAGCTCACTGAGACTCCTGGTTGGAACAGAGAAGGGACTCAGACATTTCTGGTGAGTGGAGTCAGGCTGGATGTCCTGGGACTGGAAATGTCCTGTTTATGAATTCCCCGCTAGAATGTAAGCTCCATGAGGGCAGGGAATTTAGTGTTTTTCATAGTTCTATGTCTCCAGCACAAAGAACAGTATATATCAGGAGTTCAATAAATACTCCTACAGAAAAAACAAAGGAATGAATTGCTTTAAGGGAGATTTTGAATTTGGGCTAAAAAGGAGAGGCACAAGTATGCAGTGGCCCCTCGGTGAAAGGAGGTTGGTCAAGGCTGAGCCCACCCTGGCACCTTTCTCAATGATCTGGGCTCATGTCCTGCAGGTGAAAGGGCTTGGGACCAGAAGCTGAAGAAACTAAATTTCCAGAATATAAGAGGTATGGAGGGACTCCAGGTACAAGCAAGGCTGCTTCAGAGCCAGGGTGATGGGGTTAAGCTCAGACTGTGCGGAAAGCGACCTCTTATTTCTGCAGCCAAGCAGGGACACAATACTGCTCGTGCCTGGCAGGACCACGGAGTAGCTCTGGCCCAGCCAGCCTGCCCACCAGAGGGACCGCCTCTTCCAGAGGAGGCCCCCATGGTGGGCGCAGCACTGAGACTCCTCCCACAAGTGGCAGAAGGCAGCCATGGGAGGCCTGAGAAGAACTCGAGAGATTTATTGCTAAGCCCCCAAGAGGCAATGCTTGGGCTCCCAGAAATAACTGGGGAAGCTGAGTCATTGAGGGAGACCTGCAGCCAGTTGGTGTCCCGAGTGAGCAAGGTTCAGACATGAACACTGACACGAGGACTCTGGGGTCCCATGGCGGGTGGAACTCAAGACTTTCAGGATACCTTTCACTGCCTGGCACAGCAGCCTGCAGCCAAAGACACATGGATTCTGGAGGAAGAGCCAGAGAGAGAGAACAACCTGTGAGCAGAGGCCTGGGCATGGGAGACCTGCTTGGGCACAAGGGGGTTCCAGAGGGAGCAATGCCAGCACACTGGGTGTTCATGAGCTCTCTCCTCATGTTTACAAGAGCACGTCCAATTATAGGATGTGGCCATAACCCCTGGCTGCATCATCCCTGCCCAGTAGCTGTGTCATGAACATCTTGCCCACCAACAAGCCAGGCAGATAGAATTACAGAGAGAAAGTAGGCCTGACGCCATGAGCTGAACAGGTATCAGAGAGTGAGCTCTGGGTCAGGCCTTCTGGCGTTGGAGCTCCCAGGGTCTCCCTCAGAGGAGGTCTCAGGGTCCATCACCCTGGTCCCTGATCAGAGCAGAAGGGGCATCAACAGCTGCAGGCCCCTGACAGGGAGATTTCTGGGATTCAGCTGGCAACCTTAGATCAAGGTATGCCTTTTCTGATGCCTGGACAATGGTGACCCCTCAAGACTCCTCTCTCCCACCTCCCCAACATTGGCTTGGCATTCCTAGACACTACGAGGACTGGAGTCCAGACCAGACACCAGCTGGCCCAGTCAGGACCACAATATTTTCTTGAAAAGAACATACAGGCATATTCACTGATCATGTCCTGAGTACCTGTCACAGTGAGCATCATCTCCTCTAAGGACTGCAGCCTTGTCAGCTATCAGTAATTAAACTCATTTTATAGGAGAGAAGGGTAAAGCCCAATGGACTCCCTTAACTTACCCAAGGTCCACACTAGTGACTTTAGAGCTGAAATGAGAGTGAGCTCCCTGTGACTTCAGAGCCCCGCTGTTCACACCACAACCTTTCTGCATCTCTCATGGCCCTTGGGCTGGGAGCCTGCTAGGTGGTTTTAGGCAAGACAGAATCACCTTCTTCCTGCTCTGCCTTCTTCCTGCATGACATGTAGACCTCTGCTACTGTGTCCTCTTGCCTCTCTCAGACTGTCCATGTCAACACTCAAGCATCTTCGTTTTTATTCCTCCATTGGTCATCTTCCCAGTCATATTCACTAGACCATGTTCTCTGCTCCAAGAAACAACACGCTCAATCCATTGACAGGGCCTTGGTTCAAGGCATCTTCCTGATTCCCTCACCTTCCCCAACTACAGACGTTCCTGCTCTTGTCTCCTAGAGCGATGAGCCTCTAGACACCCGAGGCCATGTTCTCCCACAATGCCTCCACTCCAATAGCAGGCTTAAGCCACGTCCTTCAAATTCAATTATTTGATAAGATGACTTGCTCACAAACTCAGTCTGCTTACTCTCTCCCTCTGCCTCCCAGTACTTCTATTATTAACCCTACTTTCTTTAGAAATAGCCTATTCCTAAAAACCTACTTCATCAGCTCCAGCTCCCATCTCTGAGGCCCACATCTGTCATGGCCAAAGTCACAGCCAGAGGAATACTCAAGGCCATTGCTATTCCCAGGAGGACGCTGCTTGCCCAGAACATTCTAAGAATGTTCCCTAGGCTTCAGTTCCACCAGGCCCTAACCAACCCTACGTTCCACTTGGTTTGCTGTGAGCGTAGAGAAAGTAGCAATTTTGAGATTGGGCACTAGGTGGACCCCAGATTCTCAATTCAAACGGGTGGAGATAGCACCACACAGAGACCTCTGCTTTCGGCAAGAAGCAGATACAACCGTCATTTATGGTGGTTTCAAGAAATTCCAAATCTTCCAAATATAAAATTAAGCTCAGATCCAAAGCTGGACACTTCTTGAAGATCCAAACACATAATAAATAATAATAATAATAATAATATCGGATCAGTCCCAACACTATGAAATAGCCATAGTAAAGGAATTGAGAATCAGATTATGGCTTGCCACAGATGACAGACCACTCACTATTGACCAACGACTGTGTGCTGGCACCCTTCTAGGAGCTGGAGGATACAACAGTGAACAAGACAAAGAGCCCTGCCCTTATGGAACATACATTCCAGGAAAGTATCTGACACGAACTGCCCCAGCTGGACTCAGGGAAAAGAGGATGGCAAGTGCAGAGTGTCTGCTAAGCCCGGGGAGGTGCCAATCAGGAAGGGTAAGGCCACACCTGGTGCCATGGGCACGGTAGGCAGGCCCAGAGCCTGAGCAGCACAGAGGCTCTGCAGCCGTGGGAGCGCCAGGGATGCACAATGGCTCTCCACTCACAGAGACGGCTCTGCCACACCCACCTCAGCACTTGAAAGGGCCTCAAGTCTCAAAGGATTTCTTACTGCTTTGTGCTTAAAGTACACTCTGCTGCCGTTGCTGTTTACAAAGGATGGAAAGTAAAGCTAAATGCCCAGAACTGGCACTCAAAAACCTTTTAGGATCTCAACACCACACAATTGGCTGAGCCTCACAGGAAAATGATGACTTTGTGTGAGCAAAGCCACTCCGGTCGTCTGAGGCTTCGGGAAGAAGCCCTGTGCTGATCCAGGGAGGCCAAAAAGGAGCCAAAAGGAGACAAAGGACACACAGACAGGTGGCTTGAGCAGCCCCCAGGATCCCCAGAGTTGGGTGGGTTTGCCCTACAGGGACTCTGCCCCACCGGGTTTACGCTCCCAGAGCTGAGCTCTGAGGCTGGCAGAGGGGGAGAGACCCACAGCCCTTCCATCCCCTGGCATGATTCCTGCCCAGACTCCAAGATGCAACATCTTGAGTCTGCTTCCTTCCCCTGACAAAGACTTGGAGTCACAGTGGAGCCCAAGAATGGCGGGGAGGGGTTTGTGGGGAGGACCCCGTAACAGCTCCAGAGGAAACAGCCAGAGAGGTGTCAATCTTGAGAAGTACAAGACGCAGCCGCGAGAACAGAAACAAGATGCACAAAAGTGAAGCATGGAACAACAACCCATGAAGCACAAAGCTGTAAAGCTGTCGGGAGTAGCTGAAGAGCCTGTCAGCAAAAGAGAAGAGCTCAGGGCTGTCCTCCCAGAGGCTCCTAGCAGGTGGTCATACTACTGCACATGACGTCTGTGTTCTCTGTGCATGAGAACTGGGGAGAGCAGACCTCTTAACCCTAGGACTTAGGGGTGAGTTCTCAGGAAGGTTTACAGCAGAGCAACCAAGAGGTCCAATTACTGTAGTAAGTTGCATGCCATCGATTTGAAGAACCTAAACACACATTTTACATTCATCTCCCTGAAGTGTCATTTTCAGAGATTTACGCCCACATTAATACAAGACTATTGATGTTATGTCTAAGCACGACTCTCACCTACCCACATGATACGAACCACGGTATGAACCACACCCACTAGATTTGTGTTGGCTGGACCTTCGTTTACTCACTCAAAAACAATAGGGGATGCTCTAGATAACCTCTGCAAGAGGTGGTGTCAAATCTGCAAAGACTTGCCGTTACCCAGCACCTTCCAGTCCTTTCATCTTCACGGACAGGGAAAAGGAACCTGAGATAGTTCTCAGTGATTCAAAATCCTGATTAAGTCCCAGAGGCCATGGGGCAGTGCTGATATTATATACCTGCCTTTCATCCATGGTCACCCCTAACAAACGAAATCAGGCAATGGGAAGTGAGTGGCTGTGTATTTAGAGGGCAGAATGGACCAGGTTCCATTTTCTAGAGACCGTCTTGGTTCAGAATCTGGCCCCTGTACACGGAGGGCGAGGAGAGACTGAAGAAAGAGGCAGGCCACTCCAGATTGGTAGGTGGCAGTTTTAATAAGCAAGGGAACTTACGTATGGTGCTCGTCTTGGGCGACCTCGAGACGAGCAGATCTCTGTACCGTCCCACCAGAATCTTAAAAATTCATAAGGAGGCCTCACGGGATTCAGTCACGGTTTCCACGCAGGTCTCAACAACCCCCTTACTATCTCAAAGTGAAAACAGCTCCGGCTGCGGGAATGGTGGGCGGAATGTACATTCCAAGGACAGGTGTCTCTGATTGCCCAGGTCAGCTGGAAGGTCAACCAGTGGTCGTGTCCTCTCTCTGACCTCCTCCAACAGACCTGAATTAAAATGCTGAAACAAGGGGCACCTGATGAGAAGAGAATGTTCCTCCCAGACCCAACAAACTGATAGAAGGGCATTCAGCTAAAATTTGAGAAGGGTGGAGAAAAATACAGGCTAGATAAAACTAAATCTGAATACTCCGGAGGACAGAAACTTTAACAGAGGACAGAAAACTCACAAGTGTCTTCAACCAAATTAATACTGTTTGATTGCTTAACCTGGGTGATAGCCACACAGCTATGGATTGTATCATTTTATACTACTTTGTGATATCCAAATATTTCAAAATAAAATTTTAAAAGAAAGAAACACTTTAAAAGAGAGAAAAATAGGGAAGGGAAGAAAGGAATAACTAAAAAGCAAGGTTTCTTGGAAAATATCACTGGTTAGAAGTTGTAAACATCACAAAGCTATGCAGTCTTACTCAAAGTAGGATTCGTACCCTACAGAGGATGCTAAATCCTCATTAAACCTGCTCTTGTATTATGCAACTCTTTTGGTTTATTTTTTACTGAAATCTAACTCACATACCATAAAATTCACCTATTTTAAAGAATTCAATAGTTTGATAGTATTTTCACAATTTGTAACCATCACCACAATCTAATTTTAGAACAAAAGAGCCAAAGAACAAAATCACCCCAAAAAGAAATCCCACACCCATTAGCAGCCTGCCCCTCCCCGCCAATAATAATCTACTTTCCATCTTTATAGATTTGTCTATTTTGGGCATTTCTTATAAATAGAATCACATAAGACGTGATGTGGTCATTTGTAACTGGCATCTTCCACTTGAAATGCTGAAGTTTAATCCTTTGCCTAAGTCCAGGTCACAAAGATCCTGTTTTCACCTAAGAGTTTTGTAGTTTCAGCTCTCTTAGGACTAAGATCCATTTTGAGTTGTTTTGCACAGGGTTGCGATATAGGAGTTCAACTTCATTCTTTTCAGAAAGGTTTTTATAAAGTTTGTCATAGCTTTTTATGAAGTTGGAAAATCAGGAAATTTGAGTACTCCAACTGTGTTCTTTTTTGCAAGATTGTTTTGGCTATTCTGAGTTCCTTGCATTTCCACTTGAATTTTAGGATCAGCTTGTCAATTTCTGCAACCAAAAAAAAAAGGCAGCTAGAATTTCAATAGGTATCATATCAAATCTGCAGTTCAATTTGGAAGTGTTGCCATCTTAGCAATATTAAGCCTTCTGATCCATGAATGAGACATGTCTTTCCTCTTGTTTTGGCCTTCTTTAATCTCCTTCAACAACATTTTGAAGTCTTTAGGGTATAAGTCTTGCACTTTTTGTGTCAAGTATATCCCTAAGTATTCTTAGCATATAGTATGTACTAAGTAATATTATTTTTTTCTATTAATGTAAGTATAATTATTTTCTTAATTTCATTTTCAGATTCTTCATAGCTATTGTATAGAAATACTACTGAGTTTTGTATATTGACCTTGATCTTCCAAGCTTGCTGACTTGTGTCTGGCTTTTGACGATTTGATTACTATATGTCTAGGTTTGGATCTCTTTGGTTTAACTTGGAATTTGTTGAACTGCTTGAATGTGCAGACTAATGTTTTTCATCAAATTTAGAGAGTTTTTGGCCATTATCCAAATATTCTGTCCACCTCTTTTTCTCTCCCCTTGCCTTCTGGGACTCCCATTATGTGTATGTTGGTGTGCTTTATGGTGACCCACAAATCTCTGAGGATCTGTTCATTTTTCTATCTGTTTATTGATATTCTCTATTTGGTGAGACATATGCTCATAATTCCCTTTAATTCTTTAGAAATGGTTCCCTTTCGTTCTTTGGACCTACTTATAATAGCTGACACAAAGTGTTTGCCTAGTAAGTCCAACATCTGAAGCCCCTCAGGGTTAGTTTCTAGTGATCCTTTTTTTCCTAGGTATGGGCCACACTTCCCCATTTTTTGCATGTCTCATAATATTTCATTGAAATCTGGATAGATTATAGATAACGTATTACATTAGATAACGTAATGTGGCAACTCTGGAAATCAGATCCACCCCCACCCTCCAGACTTTGCTCTTGTTGAAGTGTTTTGTTGCTGTTATGGTTGTTTCTTTGTTTAGTGACTTTCCTGGACATTGCCTGTGGTGTACAGTCACTGAAATCTCTGCTTGCTTAGCTTGGTGGTCAGCTAAGGATTGATAGACATTTCCTGAAATGCCTTGAGGCAGTAAGTCTTCCACCTTTGCCAAGGAGCTCTGTTGCATGTCTGGGCATGCTTTCAGCCCTATGGCAATTTATAGCTCTGGCTTGACCTCCACTTCCTACTTGTGCGGAGGCACAGGGTCAGCCAGAGTTGAGACGTTAGGGCCATTTCAGGTACTTTTTATTCATGTGCGTAGCCCTACCCATGATTGTGGCCTCCTAGATCCCCAGAAACATGTCAGAGCTTTTTAAAATCCTCTATGGCCATCTCATTTCTCAGACTTTCCTTTTAAGTTTTTTGGCCAGCTTATTTGCCCCCACTGGTATCTCTACCTCAGGCAGCTGCAATATTAAAAAATTGGCACTGATTGTATTTGACAAATGCCCTAGAGATCATTTTTCCCACTGAATGAGCTCTAAATTGGGTCATATAATAACAGTCTTGGAAATGAGTCTCTTCTGGGAACTGACAGGTGAAAAAGTGACAGTTCTCTGGGGATGGGGCTTTTTGAAGAGCTCCAACTCATTCTGCCCCTTCCAAGGGCTGTTAGTGCTGTCGCTTTTCACAGCTACTATAGTTACAAAGTCTCTGGTTTTCAAAGCTACCATGGATTTGGGGAAAGGGTTTGGGAATAGGGCAAGGTAAAATGCCACAGAGTTCACTGTTCTTACTGAGAGTCAGTCATTTCTTTTCCTTTTTTTTTTTTTTTTTTTTTGGAATAAATATTCCTTAGATCCTTTTTGGCCTTTGGTTAATTTCCAGAATTCTGTAAAAATTGACTTTGACAATTTTTGCTAGTGTTTCTGCTGCTTTTATAGAGAAGTGGATGTGTAAAGGTCCCCTCTCCACCATTCTAGAAGTTCTAGCCCTCTTCTTTAAGCTACTTATCACAGTTGAATTTTACATCTGTCTACGTGGTTGCTTCCTGAATGTGTGTCTCCCAGACTATCATTAAGCGTCATGAGAACAATGTCTACATTTTGATTATGCTTTATCCTTCCTAGATTCTAACACAGTGATACTTAGTAGGCACTCAATAAATATTTGTTAAATTAACAAAAGATCATTAGCACAGGTTAGTGAATAGACACAGTCTCCACAGATTGGTATCATGATAAACAATTGTTCACTAACCTCAGGGGAGCCCTCAATTCTGTTGACCTGGAATTTTTACACCTGTCAGGGAATGCACATTCTCACTGTCCTGAAAATTCTGACTTCCCCTCTCCCCTATTCTCTCTGCTCATGATCTTGGCTTATTCTTCATAGAAATATCAGACCAAAACTCCCTCCACTTTCCACTCCAAATCTACCAAAATACCCACCTTGGGTCCCATATTCTCCTTCTTTCTTTCTGTTACAATGTAAAGACAGCCCCTCTTCCAGGCAAATGTCAATCCCCATGTGTGCCCCATATGCCACCCTTCCTGCTCCCTCGAAAACCTTACCCCAATTAGTCTCCCTCTTCTTACCTGCATCTTCACCTATTTCAGCTCTATTGAGTTGTTTCCAACCACATTAAGAGATATTTTGTCCCTAACCTTATTTTTTTAATATACCCAGCTTAGACATCACATCCCTCTTCCAGCTAATGCCTCATTTCTCTATTTCCAAGCCAAACTTCTTCAAAGTTTTGGCTACAAACTCTGGTCCCATTGCCTTACCTCCTCCTGAGTATTTTTCCCATCCTTATCTGTATTCAATGTCCACTAGGCAGCTGAAATGGCTCTGATATTTTCATTTCACTCTTTCAACAAGTGATTATTGAGAGCGTAATATCAGTGCCAAACACTGTTCTAGGAACAAGATATATGAGACAAACAATAAGATAAATAAGACAAACAAGGTCTTTGGACATTTTCATTAAAGCTTTCATCCCATCAGCATCAGGCACAATTGGCCACCAACTCCTCATGGAAAGGCCTTCTTTCCTTGACATCCAGGGCACCTTACTCCTATCTCTCCAGTCACTCCTTTTCAGCCTCCTTTGTTGGATCTTTCTCATAGTTCCAGTCTTTATAATTGATACTTTATGAAAAACATTATTGAGGTAAAATGCACATAACATAAAATTAATCATTTAGTTCCAGTCTTAAACTGTTAGATTTTCTCTTGAATTTTCTTCTCTTCTTCTTCTCTTCTCCCTCCATAGAGGACTTTATCTGTTCCTTTAATTTTAAGTGCCTTTTATTTGTGTACCCCATTTATAGTTGCAGCCTGAAACTCTCTCCTGAGGTCCAGACACCAACAAACAGCCATCTCCACTTGATTATTTCACAGGGACTTCAAGCACCGTATTTTTCCCTAAAGCCTGCTCCTCCACCAGTATCCCTAAGGCATCCACATTCATCGAACTGTTGCAGTAGAAACCTTTGTAGATATTCTTGACACTTCCCTTTTCTTTACAATTCATGTCAATTTTACAAAACAAAAAGCTCTCAAATTCTTCCATGTCTCTCCATTTCTACCAACGATACTCTGAACTCTCACCCTGCAATATGTTCTCAACAACCTTCCCTACATCCAGTGTCCACACCCCCACCAAATCCACTCTCCACATAGCAAAATGGACTTTATCCTCCCTGACCAAGTCTGCACTCCGAGTATAAACTTTCATAACTTCCTCAACTTCTTGATTCATTTTTCACTATTTAAGTATTTCATGATTAGTTTTAATTCTCCCTTTCCCCCAGTAGCATGTAAGCTCTATGAGAGCAGAAAGAGTGTTAGCCTTGTTTTCAGTTGTTTTCCCAATGTCTAATAAAATTTCTTAAATAGAGTGTTTAGTAAATACTTGCTAAAAGTTTTTGGACAAATGCACTTCTCCCTAAGCCTATTTCACAACTTAGCAAATAGCACCTATCACAAGTACCCAGTTATAGGAACAAAAGCAATGAATGCCATCCTTGATACAACTTTTTCCCTCATGCCTTAGCTCTAAGCCATTGTCAAGGCTTCCATCTTCTACCTGAAAAAAATTATACCTAAATTCTAATGACAGCTGACCATCTGCACATTCGCCACCAGGCTCTTGGCTGGACTCCCAAAATAGCTGCCTAACCCACTTCCACTCTTGCTTCCCTCCACGCCACACTCTATTCGACAGCCTAATGCACTATTGCCCTCTTCCAATCCATCAATGTTCCCTCACTGCTCCCAGGAGAAAGTCCAAAATTCTCAGAAGGCATGAGGTTCAGCCTCTCCAGCCTCATTTGGTGAGTTTCCCTCTGTTCCCTCTGCTTTCTCTGAAGGCTTTGGAGGTGCCGCTGCCTCAGCACCCTCGGAATCCTCAGGATCCTCCCACATACAGTTGACTTTTCCTGAAGTGCTCCTCTTCTGACACCCCTGCCTGATCATTTCCTACTCATCCTTCATGTCATAGCTGAAATGACACTTCCTCTGGCAGACCTTTGTCATCCTTCCCAGGCCAGGTCAATGGGACTGTCAGACACTCGTGACACCTTGTACTTTGCTTTACTGTATTTATCACAATCCATAAATACTTATTTCTGCATTTGTTTAACCTCCTTCTCTCCCCCTGAGATGGAATCCTGTGTCCACTTAGGCCCTATGGTTAGGAACATGGCACCTAGCACGGCACTGTGTTGGTTAGGAACACCAGACCTCAGAGTCTGAACACCAGCTCTCTTGATTACCGCCAATGTGACCTTCACCAACTTATTCTGATTTTCTCTGAGAAGTTTTCTCTGTGTAAAATGGATTAAAATGTAATGGCACTTTGCTCATCATGTTGGGTGGGTTCAAGCAACTAATTCCTCTAAAGCTACTAGGATATGGCTAAAATTGATAGGGTAAATGTTCAAAACTATTAGCAATTACTAGGGTTTCCTGTGGCAACAGGAAATACAGAGCGTATAACTCCAACATATGGTAGTCATTCATTAAATATGGTGAAAGGCATAGAAAAGAATAAATCTCCAAGTCTTGGTAGAATGATATCCATGAGGAAGCATAGGAAAAACAGCAACAATAAAAACAATTAAAAATATATGCGTGTATAAAATCCAGAAAAATATAATAAATATGAATGATATACACAAAGAAAACTACAAAACATAATGAGAGACATAAAATAAAGAGAGATTTGAATAAAGGGAGAAACATGCCACATTGGATGATTCAATGTTGTACAGATGTCAGTTGGTAGGATAGAAAAAAAAGTCTACAGGCAACTACATGAATTGGGTGGAGGGAAACCATGATAAACATAGACCACTCGTTATGGGAGATCATTACAGAAGTCTTCACAAAGGCGGTAACCCTTGAAGAGTATAAAACATTCTAATAATAGAACTGGGACAAACTAATATTTTGGAATAACAGCAAAGAGAGAGCAGAAATGCAACAGAAAAAAGATTTCTGAATTGCAAAGTTCTTTGAAAGTCATTAATTCAGCCAATGAGCAATAGAAAATAAATACAAGTGGCTTAAACATAAAGGATATTTATTCTTGTACATAACGAGAAATCCCAAAGAAGGAGGTCCCCAGCTAAACACTGTCAGGGCCGTGAAAGTCTTCCTACTGCTCACTTGGCTTTGCCCTCATGGTTTCTGGATGGCTGTGGTCCTTTCAAACATCAAGCTCTCCCAACACCATGAGAGGTAAGAAGAAAGAGTCATTTTTCTTCAAACCACTCTCTTTTCTTACCAGGGAGGAATATCTTCTGCATAAGCTCCCCAGTGAACTGCCACTTATGTCCCATTCATCAGAACTGGCCACATGCTGTTCCAATTTCTGTTGCTACATAACCAGCCACCCTAAAACAGAGAATAACAACCTTATTATTTTACTCTCAGATTCTGTGGATCAGGAACTGTGACAGGGCACTGCTCCGTGACATGTGGTGCTCAGCTTGGAAGACTGTATTCGCTGGGGATGACTTGAAGAGCCGGGGGCCCGCTTGGAAGCTTCTTCACTCCCATGTCTGACACCTGGGCTGGGAAGACTCAAAGCTTGGGCTCAGCTGGGAGTGCTGACTAGCACACCCACATGCATCCTCCCCTTGTGACTTGAGCTCCCTCATAGCATGGTGGAGGAATTTCAAGGGAACATTCAGATGGAATGTTACAAGAGAATCAAATCGATCCTATATGGTCTTTTATGGCCTATCCTCAGATGTCACATAGTGTCCCTGCCTCCATATTCTACTTGTTAAAGTGGGCACAATATAGATACAAGTGGAGGCATCATAAACCCTACCACTCAATGGGAAGCATGTTAAGGAAGTTTAACTCACTTTTTAAATCAACTCTTAAAGCAATTCTGATAGGTGGGCCAACAATTGAATAAAATAAGGGTCCTACAGCAAGGAAGAAGGGAAAATGGCTATTGGTTTCACAACAAAGAGCATCTTCTACAGTCATTTAATCCATCCTCCGAAGCACCAACAACTCAAGGTGTCAACCTCCATTAAATACTGCTATTTAAATGGTCAACCAGCCTTCAATGACAGGGAGCTCCCTTTTTTCCTAAAATAACCATTTCACATTTGGACAGTCACCTTACAAAAGCAGTCCTTATCCCAAGCGAAATATTTGGCCTCACGTTAGACCACAAGGTCTGAGCTGAGGATGGGAAATGGGAAAAAGTAGGATGGTTAGATAAAATGATGGACTGTTTGGGGGGCTGGCCTGGTGGCATAGTGGTTAAGTTTGCATGCTCCACTTCAGCAGCCTGGGGTTTGCAGGTTCAGATCCCGGGCCCCAGACCTGGCACCACTTGTCAGGCCATGCCGTAGTGGCATCCCACATAAAATAGAGGAAGATTGGCATAGGTGTTGGCTCAGTAACAATCTTCTTCAGGAAAAGGAGGAGGATTGGCAATAGACGTTAGCTCAGGGCCAATCTTCCTCACCAAAAAATATATATATATATGACGGACTTCTTGGTCAGTGTCATCAGATGCTCAAAGGGTGGAGCGTTCAAGAATCGTAGCTTGGTGGATTGTAGGGTCCTTTTTCTCTGTCAAAACCACATTGTCCATGACCAGATACATTTTAAATAAATCAGTCAGAATTTTATTCACTTGCGATCAACATTGCATTTACGACGTGGCCTTTGAAAAGGCCATCAGTCCCTCCTGGAATCCTCTCAGTGCAAGGAGCTGTCATTTCCTATCACAGTCTGGAGCAGGCAGGGGAAACACACCAGGTGCAAGCTTCACTCCTCTCAACGTTCCTTCTAAGTGATTCCTTGGGCATTAGAAGAGGTAGAAGTAACAGCAGAGTCATCTGGGTATCCTGCAGACAGCTCTTATTGCACCCATCCCAAGCAGATTTCATTATCGCCCTCACTGAAACCTGCTCAGACTCCTCTGTTTGTAAATACAGTCACTGGCGTCTCCTTCTAGCTGGCAGTCGAGCCAAAATTCTGGAGTGGTTCTTAAATTTTCCCTCTCTCCTTGCCTGCCAGCATTTAATCTTTCACTAAATCCTGTCCAGACTGCCCGGAATCCTGTCCAGAAATGCTTCTTCTCCATCCCCATATTTACTGATTGGTTCAGGGCATCTTTGTCTCCTGGCAGGGCTCTTGCTGTGACTTCATGCCTGGCCTCCCTCCTCCAGAGCCTGCTCCTCCACCCTTCCACCAGAGGAATCTAGTGCCATCGCTTCCCCACAAACCTCTGCCTACCTCCAGTGCCTACAAGATTAAGCCCCAACTCTTTAACTCTATACACAAGACCCCTGATGGCCACAACCTACATCTCTGGTCTCATCTCCTGACACCCGCAACTCATGAGCCTTCTCACCATTTGTCAAATACGCCAGGCCTCCATTCTCGCCTTTACATAAAACTGTTAATTATCTCTGCCTGAAAACACATTACCCCTTCTTTCCTTTGCACAAGGCTACGTGTTTACAGATCCAAATTACACATGACCTTCTTTGTTTGTATTATTGTTACTGTAATTATACTCAGAATTTATTGAGCACACGCTGTAGGCCGGCCCGTGAGCTAAGCACCACATGTGGATGACGTCATTTGATATTTACAGCAACGCTGTGAGTGAGGCCGAGGAGCAGCTGAGACCTGGGGAGGTTCACCACTCGCAATCACAGAGCTGGAATTCCAAAGCTGGTGCTCAGCACGGCTCTGAAGCCCACGGAGGCCAATCCAGGGAGCCGTCCCTGAGGACCTCTGCCACAAATGTCCACACCTCCACCACGGCACCCAGCATACAGTAAAATATACCTCTTTAGTCTCGTTTAGACAATGATGCAAACAAACCCACTGCTCAAAAAGCACACATATTTACAAGACAATCAACAAAATTTGAATACTAACTGCATATTTGATGATACTAAGGAATTATTATTGGCACAGCAGTTATGCTTTTAAAAGTCACTTATTTAGAGATATACTAGACTATTTAGAGATGAAATGATGCTTGAGGGGACATTATGTAGGGGTAGATTGGCACCTTTTGGCGTTATGATGATAACTATTAATAATAGGAAATATTTGCACAGAGGTTCATTCTATTATTTACTCTACTTCTGTATATGTTTGAAATTCTCTGTAATGACAATATTCCATAGACTCAAACAAATGAACTTGTATGTTTATCCTCCCGCGTTTGGATTAATAGTGAGCAGAGGGCACTTGAGTCTAGGTCAGCTTTGAATCTGTAGCAGGAACTGGCACAGAGTAGAAACTCAGCTACTGTTTCTTGAGCGATGAGGTAGTTAACTATGAAGGTCACCTCCAAAGGTGCTAGGTGGTGTTGCCTGTCCTCTAGACTGTCCCACTGCAGACCAACGACCCCATCGTCAATGGCATTATGGATGGGCCCCCAGGGAGAGCTGAGGCCAGCTGTTAGAGTCCGACGCACTGTTTCCATCCCACCTTCCTTGAGTCTAACCTATTTCCACGCTGGCCTGGACCTCTTGGCTTCCTGTGTTGTCTGCTTGGGAGCCAAGTTGGCTACCTCGTGACTCCTAGATGCCCTCAGGGACTGTGGCTTGGATTTCTCTAAGTATTTTTCTTGCCTTTGTAAGCCTGCCCTCGGCTCGCAGCCAGGCCCATCTGAGCCCACAGTTCCACAACAAAGAGATCTGGCTTGAACCCTTATAATGTGACTGCTAGCCTCAGCCCTATGGCTCAGTTTGACCCCGGGTCCCGTTCTGGATGGGAGTCATTTGAAGCCGGGCATGTTCTCTTGAGAGTGACACAAATTTGTGAGCCAAAGGCAGAGCTGCTTTTCAGAAAAGAATGGACTCATTCAACACCTCTGGCCCCACCCCCTCCTCTCCCTTGCTCAGATGGCCAGTATCGCCTATCTGGGGTGTGGTAACGCCCAACGCCCACAGCTCAGACTGCCTGGGAAACTCAAGGCAGCTCTGGCACTCCTCCAGCACTGAGGGGTCAGCCTTTTGCTATGCTCAAATCGCCATGCTGCATGGCCACCAACATGCCCTGGAGAGTGAGGCAGGCCCTCCCTGCAGGGGGCCGGGAGGCGCAGCAAGGAGCAGTCCTGCAGACACCAGAGAGTAAGACACGGCTCCAACTCCTCAGACTCTGGGAACCTGATATTCAAGTGAGGCCTCGCAACAGCCCCCAGAGCAGGAGGACACGGCCTCGTGGGGAGGAGAGAGCAGCAAGAAGCACCCAGATCAGGCACAAACCCCAAGCAAGGAAAGAAGTTCTTAGGGGCTTCCATAGCTGAGGCTCCATCCTCCCGGAAGCTGGGTCAGGAACTCATGCCTTGCTGGATCTAGTGCAAATTTCCACCTGCAAGAGATGGGCAGCAGCTCAGAAATGTCCCAAGTAATGGCATGTGCAGGAGAGGGTGTTCCAGAGAAATCTCAATACATAGTGGTGTGGTAGAGGCCGTGAGCACCACCGGATCCCCTCAGGAATGAAGGACTTATTTTCCTAGCTGCTAGGGGTGCTGCCACCAAATGCCCTCAGCTGTCCTCTTCAGGGAGGGACTGAGCTGAAGGAAGGGCCCTTACCCAGGTCATGCCCCCTTCCCAGGGCAGCCCCTACTCAATAATGATGCACAAAGTATTAGAAAGGCTCAGGTCTCTCCTGCACTGGGGACAGCTCTGTAGAGTCACCCCATCTTCAGATCTCCCTGGAGGGTCAACAGAGGTTTCCACTGACACTGCACCATGGGTCAACTTCTCCCCCCACCCAGTCCTTCTTTCTTCCTGTCTCATCCCTTCCCTTCCTTTCTGTAGGTGTTGACCCCAAACCACTCCCTTATAAGTTTTCTGAGTTCAACATTCCCACTCTACATGTCTCCTGTGTGCCAAAGGCTGTGAACGGAGCAGGTGACAGAGCGAGGAAGACGTGGTTCTCCCCTTCAAGAAGCTCATGGGGACTCACGTGTGCATGTGCTTGATTGTCTGGCACCCTATACAGCATGATGGTTAAGAGTAAAGCTTTGGAGTGAGCCAGACCTGGTCTCAAATACCATCTCTGACATTAATTAGTTGTGTAATTTTGGAAAAGTCATTTAACCTTTCTATGCCTCAATTTCCTGTAAAAATGTCAATAACAACATCTGCTAAACTGGTTGTCATAGGGATTAAATAAGATGTGTGTATAAAAAGAGTTCATTATAGTATTTGGTCCTATAAGCAATGCTATACATCCAAAAATTGAAGTATGCTAAGAAAGAAAACAGTATAGACAAAGGGAGGTGTAATTCCTCTGGGGATAGAATAGAAAGGCTCCTCAGCGGCGGTGAGGCCTGACCTGGGAAAAGAATTTGTTTATGCAGGCACGTGGTGCGAGCGCATGGTGGGAATTCTGGGCTAAGACACCATTAGGCTGGCCATGATACAGCTGCTCCCCATCTGCCATTAAAATCCCGTGACAGTACAGAAAAATTGCAAGAATATGTAACAAGGGATTCCAGTGTGCCAGCCAGTCTGAGAAGAATCCCCACCCTTAGCAGCAGTCATGTGGGACCAGGAGCACCAGCAGAGGCGTAGGCCCCTTCTGCCTTCTCTCCACCCGGAGAGCCCCGCATGCAGACAGAACTGTGATAAAGGAGAAGCATCAGTTACAAAGTGCTCAGCAGCCAGCGACAGAAAACCCACTGACCCACTTCAAGGCTAAGGAAACATGTCCTCCCAAGACAGCAGTCCACACATGGGCCCCATCCTGCTCTGTGGTAGCCCTGGCCTTGCCCCCTCCATGGCTGGCTTGGCCCTCAGGAAGCTTCCTCATGACCACAAGGCAGCTTCAGTAACTCCAAGCATCACATCCCGACACTGCAGAGACCAAAGACAGGAAAGGAGCTGTCTCCTCCTTATATTTCTTTTTAAGAACAAGGAAACCTTTCCCAGAATTCCCCTACCTCTCACTGGCCAGAATTATGCTCCCTGCCCATGCCAATCACGAAGAGTGGTGACTCCCCATGGGTGTATGTAGTAGTTTTTCCCTTTCCTTTCCATGTCTTTGTTTCTTGAGCTGGCGCATTCTGTTTTAACAGCTACACAGGACTCCATTCGGGGAACGAAACCAAAATGACTGGGACATCAAACTGAAATCCACCGCCCTGGGGCAGAGGATTGAGTCCATCTTCCCTAAAACACAGATTTTATGCAGAGGGGGATGGACACTCCCACAAAACCAGGAACCTGTGTGTCAGGAAGACGCTGGTATAAAGAATGAGCCAGCTCATTATATAAAGACATGGAAAGTAAAGGGGAAATGTTCTATAACTCACATCATAAGTTACCATTTATGTAAAATGCAAACAAAATGCTATACATGTGTGTGTGTTCAGGTATATAAATGTACCTATATATGTGTGTTTGTGTGTGCACGTCTAAGCATATATATGTATATGTGTATGCATATGTGTGTATCTCCACAGTAAAGGATGGAGGAAAACTTTGAATGTCAAGAAAAGGAGTTTAGACGTGAAAAATCTTAAAATCAGGAGGACACCACGAGAGCAGAGCCATGCTTCAAAGGTGGGTGTGAAAAGTTGCGCAGGGTAAACCAGCGAAGTCAAGGCTTGAGTCACGGTGACTGAAGGCTGTGAGGGCGCCTGTAGGGTTGCAGGGTTGATGAGACGTGATGGGCATGAATGAGAACATTCAGAGGAGAAAAGAAGATAATAATAACTAACATTAATCAAATCGTGGCTGATGGTCTTGAAAGATGATAGATAAATACCATGGCTAGATAGATGATAGATAGATAGATAGATATAGAAATTGATACTAATTTAAACCTTATTTATATGTCTAGGCAGTAGGTACTGTTTCTGTCCCATCTCACAAATGAGGAAACTGAGGCACAGATTAAGCAATGTGCTCAAGGTCACAGCTAAGGAATGGAGTTAGACAGCCCGTCACTTGAACCGAAGCATCTGCAAGTTAGAGAATTTGTCTTGAAGGGAGGCGAGGAGACAGGAGAGCAGCTCTTACAGGCCTCCCCTAGCAAGAGAGTTTTGTTTATTCATTTATGTATTTATTCTTCACAGCCTAAATTTCTCAAAAACAATACCCTGCTTCCCCACAGTCTGTCTTTCTGGAGCGCCGGCAGTGCTGACTTCAGAGTGGACTTTCAAGTGTGGTCCTTTTTCAGTCTCATGTGTGGTCTAGATCAGCTCCTCCTCCTCCTGCCGCCTCAGCCCCTTTTTCACTGAACCAGGACTCTGTTTCAGCCCCTGAGGCTTGCTCTGCTCCCTGTGGATGGTGGACGCCGGTTCCCTTGGGCTTCCACAGGCCTCTCAGGGGAGCTGGGCTGTTTCTCTCCCAAGACCGCTCAAGGAGTTCTTACCAGTTTCAGGGGGACTTGGAGCCCCCACCCCATTCTTGGGTCCATTGGTCTGAGCCATACTGCCTTAGAGCTATAACAGACACTGCACTCCCCCTCCCACCCTCCTCTCCTCACTGCCCCCCACTCCCTGCCTCCACCCCACTCCCCCCATCCTCACTCCTCACTGCCCCTGACTCCCTGCCTCCACCCCACTCCCCCTCCCATCCTCCTCTTCTCACTGTCCCCCACCCCCTACCTCCACCCCACTCCCCCCACCATCCTCCTCTCCTCACTGCCCCCCACTCCCTGCCTCCACCCCACTCCCCCCCATCCTCACTCCTCACTGCCCCTGACTCCCTGCCTCCACCCCACTCCCCCTCCCATCCTCCTCTTCTCCCTGCCCCCCACCCCCTACCTCCACCCCACTCCCCACCTCCCATCCTCCTCTTTTCACTGGCCACCCTGACTCCTATCCTCCACCCAACTCCTCAACCCCCTCCCAACTCCCCACCCATCCCCCCTGCCCTGAGCATCCCAGGGCATAAGTCTTCATAGGGTCAGCCAAAGGTCCCGGTTCTTTGGCAGCCTTTGAACCACTTCCTGACCCTCCATCTCTTGGAACCCTAACCTGTCTGGCAGGAGTGGGGCCTAGCATCCAGCCTATCAGGGTCTGAGGCTTCTGAAGGGATCCCACAGGCACACACAGCCGACAAACCACACGCTGACACTTGCCTCCTCCCTGGGGTCTCCTGTGCTCCCTGGCTCTCCTCTGTTCAGAGTCAGTTCCCTCTCCAGGTCAAAATGCAGGGGAGAAGGCCAAGCATAACTGAGTGGCAAATTCTTTAAATGTAAATGTGTCTGCTATTAGAAAGAAAAGATATAACCAAAGTAATTCATTATTAACCTTAATGAAATTTTTTTAAAAAAATTAAAGGGAAAAAAATTATCAGCCAAAAAATATTATCTACCATTCAGAAGAGTGGGATAAGAGAACATAAACAAAGCTAAGAGACTATATTTAAGAAAAGAGTTAAAATAGATACATTGTAGAATAATCAAAGACAAAAATATGTAAGTAACCAAAATGAGAAATAAGATACAGTAATATAAAAGATTCTTCTAGATCACATAAAAATATTATTTGTCTATTCTTACAAATTTGGAAAATATTAATATTGAATAAGTTCCTGGAAAATACATAAATTACCAAAATAATTCAAGAAAAAAATCCTGAATAGATCAATTACCATGGAAGAAATTGAGTAAAGAATGAATCCTAAACAGACTCTAAGGTCAGATTTTTAAATCTTTTTCCAAACTTAATTCCTCTGTTGTTTAAACTATTCTGTAATTAGAAATGTTAGAAAACTCTGATACCAAAACCAAATAAGCATCACTCACAAAAAAGAAATTATGGAATATGTGGTCACACTAAAATTCAAAATTAATTACTAACAAATTGAGTCCAGCTGTATATTCAAGGAAAAAAAATGGCATGACAAAGGAGAATTTGCTACATAAAGGATTTGATACACAAAGTAGAATGGTTTTAAAATGTGTTTGCAAATTCCTTGACACTTCTCCTACCAAGAGAAGGAGTCTGTGTCCCCTTCCTTTAACCTGGGCAGGTGGGCCTTTGTGACAGCCTTAACAAATGAACTGTGGCACAGTGATGCCCCACGACTTCTGTGGGTCAGTTTGAAAGGATCATGCATGTTGTGCTGGTTTCTCTGGCGCACTCACTCTAGGAGCTCCAGGAGCCATCTGGTTACCCCGAACCGCCATGTGGAGAGACCACGTAGAAAGTGAGAGATACCCACAGATGCCCAGCTGCTCCAGCCCAGGCTCCAGACACGAAGTGAAGCTACCTGCAAGACCACCCCAGCCTGGGCACTGGCTGTCAGACGGCAAACATGAGTTGTCCCAAGCTAGAACTGCCTAACTGAGCCTGGTCAACTCACAGAGTCATAAGCAAAAAAGATGGAGGGTATTGCTTTAAGGCACTGCTTTAGGGCTGTTTCTTACACAGCAATAGACAACCAGAACATACCTAGTCATCAGACATAGTCAACCAAGTAATACAATAATATATGACAATATCCATATGTGACCCACACAAAGGCATATGATTCTTTATTAAGAACTCTTAGTAAGTGATGAGAGTGCCTGAAAATGATCATGAATCTATGTCCAGAATATAAACCAGAACTTGCACACTGTGAGCCACTGTAGGCATTCATTCCCGTTAAAATCTGAAGCAAGGAAAAGAACATCAACATTACATGACAGGATTCTGGACATTCAAACCCATACACTATCAAAGGAAAAATTAAGAAGAGGTGTAATATCAACAAGGAGATCAAATTAACAGCATTCATAGATTATATGGTTGTCTATCTCAAAAAGTTAAGGAAATTAAAATATTATGAAAAAAGGATCAAAGTCACAATTATTAAAACTCATGTACCTTTGGACTTGGCAAAAATTAGCAAGTGACCTATCAGAGTCACGCTCATCAAAGGCCCATCGCCTTACACACCGAACGAACCAGACGAAGATCTGAAATTACTGTTTATAAGAAACAGCTCAGGGCATGGAAGACCCCAACAAATAGAGGTCCCTAAATTTACCAGTGTCCACACTCCCCGAAAGCAATGGAAAATTAAGGGAAAAAAGGAAAAAAGAAACAGCTCAGGCTGACCGAGGCATTGCAGAGGGCTTGATGCATGGGCTCTGGAGCCGGACGGCCTGGCTCAGATCTCAGCTCCTCTACTCACTGCCCCTCCGGTCTCTTGTGCCTCAGTTTCCTCAACAGCACAACGGGGCCATTACTAATGATACCTAATGCATATGGTTGAGATAGCAATTAAATTTTTTACTATACGTAAAGTACTGAGAGCAGTGACTAGCAGACGTTAAGCACTTACCATTATTACTACAGTAAATTCTTAGGCTACGGTCCCCATCTGACTCAAAAAAGAAGTAGGTAGTTGTTTTCTTCCAATAACAAACGCTAGTGCCTTGACAATTAAGCCAGAAATAACTGTGCGTATATCCATTAAAATTTAAAATACATATAACCTAGGCTTAAGCACCTCTAATTTTAGGAATCTATCCTGGAGATATGTATGCATGTTTGCAAAATTTGTAGATACAAAGTTATTCATCACAGCATTGTTTGGACAAAGACGACTAAAATGTCCATCGGTAGGAGATGGGTTAAATACATCACAGCACACGCATAAAGCAGAATATGTTATAGCCACTAAAAAGAACAAGAAATAATTTTATGTGCTCATATGTGGAAAGAAGTCTAATTTACATTGATTTTTAAAAAATGAATTATATATACATAATTCACATATATATGTAATTATATATTCATCTATATGCACACAAATATATATTTCAGCTTCTATCCATACACATTATCTCTGGAGTATACACTAAAACAGGCAAATGGTTGCCTCCTGGGAGGTAAACTTATTGGCTAGAGCAGAAGGATAGAAAGTAGTCTTATTTTTCGCCATATGTCTTTTTGCTCATTTTGAGTTTTGTACCTTGAGCGTACATTACACTATAATAAGTATTTTTAAAGACATGTGCAGGACCTAAATAAAGAAAATCACGAGGCGACCCAGTGGCATTAGTGATTGAGTTTGCACGCTCCTCTTCAGTGGCCCAGGGTTTGCAGGTTTGGATCCCAGGTGTGGACCTACACACCACTCATCAGGCCATGCTGTGGTGGCATCCCACATATAAAATAGAGGAAGACTGGCACACATGTTAGCTGAGCGACAATCTTCCTCAAGCAAAACAAAAGAGGAAGATTGGCAACAGATGTTAGTTCAGGGCTGATCCTCCTTGCCAAAAAAAGAAAAGGAAAGAAAAGAAAATCACATAGTTCAACCTCAATAGAAAAACCAAAGAAATGTAAAATTATACAACAGTAAAACAATATTTGCCTATAAAAAGGCAAAGTCTTTTGGGTTTGTTTTGCTTTAATATAAATAGTTTGATCATAGTGCTCAACCGTGGAGAAAATGGGAGATCTCACATGCCACTAGTGGTGGTTGATCAGCATAAACATTTGGTAAAGCAATAAATTCACCGTTTTAAGTGAGTAACCCATTTCTAAAAACCTATGCCTCAGCAGTTAACCAGAGCTGAGGACAAAGACTTATGTGCAGATGTAACCCACACGACTAAATAAATAATGTTTTAAAATAATGTTGGAGATAATATTTTTGAAATACATACAAGAAAATAGATATCACGCTTTGGAGGTTTCTTTAATAGCAGTAATACTTTTTCAAGTTATTTAAGGTTGTTTTTCATGATAAAAGTAATATTTGAACACCTGAAATGATGGATCTTAAGAGGAACCTCGTGAGATAACATCGAATAAATATAAAGCATATGTAACTACAGACACAGTGCCGTTCTTTGTCACATATCTTTAAGCAAGTGCATGTCTGTCTATCTGACTGGCACCAGGAAACTCTGTGCTTCCCACACATCCCTATGGCCTCTCTAGTTTTTGACAATGAACAGGACATGGCAAGGCCCTTAAGGTATTTCATAGATCCAAGGGCCTTAAGGGTATTTCATCAATATAGTGTCACTGGAGTAGGCTATGCCCCTTTTCCCATCTGATGCTTAAAAAAGGACATCTTAATTAAGGACCCGCTGCCATGTTACAGGATCCTATCAATTGTCTCAGTCACACGCCTGTCCTTCTCAGCACCTTCCTGGTACTACAGGGCGGAAAGCCTGGAAACCACATTTCCAAAACTCCCTTGCCTGCAGGATTTTAGTTTGATTCAGCTACTGAGTGGCACTCCTATGAGATCTGGAAGGCAGAAGAGAAGGGGGACCGTTACTTTGTCCCACACCAGCTACAGGCAGGCCCATGGGCATCAGCAGAGGGCAGACGCGTGGAGGCGCCAGCAGCTGCCAGGTTTCTCCCTAAAATTGACTTGCGTTGCTGCCATAAGCTGTTAAGATCATCAGAAGCATGCCCTCTGGGATTCCTGCAGCCTCCTGAGCTCCAAGGAAGCTTGTCTGGGATTCCTGCTTTCCAGATGCCCTGAAAGCCGGCAGCATCCTCCGTGACCTTCCCTCCCCTGCCTAGCTCTTCTAAAGGTTCCGGAATCTCCTAGTCCCCTATATTAAGTCTGTTTCTGATTAAAATACCTGGGGTGGTTGTTCTGTCCCTGACTGACAGGACTCCCTAACTCAGACTCCTCATGTCTATACAACAACCCACATCCCGTCAAAAAAGGCATTGGCTGGAAAGAAAAAGAGGAACACAGCTGTTGATACTTGTGTCTTCAGAAATTCCATCAAAATGTTTATCTTCTTGACATTTCATGATCTAAAATAGAACCAACTAAGAGTCCAGAAACTCTGGCATTCCCGACTTCTAGGTGTTCAGCAGGACATGGTAAAATGGTGGATCTCACCCCAGGTGAATTTGTCGCCTCCCACTCTGGGACTTCAGCAAGGTTTACTGGCATTTTTGGTTGTCACACTGGGGGGAAAGGGTTGTGCTACAGGCATCTAGTGGGTGAACACCAGAGACGCTGCTAAACACCCTACAGCACACAGGATGCCCCACACAACAGAGGATCGTCTGACCTGACATGTCGTTGGCGCCACGGTGAAGAAATGCTGCCTTAAACCTTTTTCATCGGTCTTCCAAGATCATCACTTCAAAAGCTCAAGTTACACAAATTTTATCTTCTGCACGATAAGGGAAGAGAAATCTCTATAATTAAGTCCAAAATTGGGCCCTAGTCAGGCTTGTGATGTAGATAAAGGAGGAACACAAGTTGAAGAAGAGGACATCGTCCTTCCCAGCTGCTTTTAACCCACGAAACAAAGAATCGGGAGGGCTAATAAGAGAACAAAGAGAAGAGAAAAGACTCAGGCATAGAAATTAGGCCTCTCTCTCCTGCAAAATAATGACAGTGGTTATTTCTGTGTGACCAATTATGGGTGCCTTTTCTTTCCCTCTTTAGACTTTTCTATATTTTCCAAATTTTATATAATGGTCATACATTACTTCTGTGACTGTAAAAAAAAAATCAATAAGCACTATATTTTAAAATAGACAGAAGGAGAATAAGCAGCCCTTTGGAGGAAATCTTCTAGCCGTATTGCAGCAAGTACTTCACATCATCTCCGAAATCCTCATGGGAAATAGACATAAACAGAAAAATTATGCAACTCCCACCAACCTTATTATTCTGCTTTATAACTACGCCCCCTCCCATGAAATTCCATTAACAGGTTTTCTCAGATTTACCCAAGATGGTCAGGAAGGCATTGTAAATTTCCCCCCAGCGACTTCGGTGTGCAGGAAGAAGGATCTCACTCTGTTTGGATCAAGAGATTATTGCTCAGAGGACACAGAGGCCTCGTGAGAGGAGGTACGAGGCATCTCCTCCTGGTACCCCCAAGAGGCAGGCCAGGCAATCACACTTGATTTCCAAGGCCCCTGAGTATGAAGTTCCGTCAGCTGGCAATTATGTGTGTCCACAAATAGCGACATTTTCCGGAATGATGGTATTTGTGACTGAAGGCTGGCTTTTAACCAGATTACCAGTGGTTGAGCCCTGTAGATTCCCCTGTGATCCCGTGGGGCAAAACCAGAGCAGGGGCTCCCACAGAGCAACTCACAACTCTGGGTGGCTGCATGTCACCCTTGGGCTCTCTCTGCCCACTGGAGGAACCAAACGCTCCAGCCTGGAGGAGGGGCAATGGGTCAGCGTGTAGCCCGGCCTCTTAGCTTCTGATGCACCCGTCTCTGCCGCTGTGGTGCAGGGCGTGTTCCAGCCTCACCACCATGTTCCAGGATTCTCTCAGTGGTGTGTTGTCCTGAAGAGTGGTTAGTTGTTCTTCTTGTGAGGGGAGCAAAGTTAGGAATGACCTATGTCGTCATCTCGGTGACATCACTTCAAGGCTAGCTTCTAATCTGTGGATTTCAAGGATGCAGCTCATTCTTGAAATTTAAAGACCCATAAAATATTTATTTTGTTATTTTAAATATATGAATTACTTATATAGCATTGGAACATACTTAGAACGAGGCCAACTGGCTCCCTCTCTCTTCTCTGGCAGCAGCCTCCTCACAGCTGGGAGAGGGAGGCCATAAGAGGGCACATTAGGGGCCGGCCCTGTGGCTGAGTGGTTAAGTCTGTGTGCTCCACTTTGGTGGCCCAGGGTTCTGCAGGTTCAGATCCTGGGCATGGACATGGCACTGCTCATCAAGCCATGCTGAGGCGGCGTCCCACATGCCACAGCCAAAAGGACCTATAGCTAGACTATACAACCACATACTGGGGGGCTTTGGGGAGAAGAAGAAGAAGTAGAAAAGAAAAAAGAGGAGATTGGCAACAGATGTTAGCTCAGGTGGCAATCTTTAAAAAAAAAAAAAAAAGAGTGCACCTTAGCTATGAAATGTTCCATGAGACCCTTTATAAGCATGAGCCATACCAGCTTCAGACCCTCCAGAAAACCCTGAGGAGTGGTTAACCTGCCCCCAGGGGAGCAGCCGCACAGGCTACGGGGGGTTGTTATGTCCACTGCACCATCCTGAGCTGGGAGCGGACCAAGATCCAGGGTGGCTGACCTCTCCCGTCAGCTGTCCTACTCTGGGTGCACCTCTGAGAAGACTGAAAAACTTCTGGAGCAGGGAAAAATAATTTGTTATTTACAACCTCCCCACTGCCTTCTAAGGAAAGTAAATTCTGAAAGACCCCTTTGTTTGCTGAGGTCGAGGGTAATGAGTATGAGGATGTAAGACTGGGGAAACTAGGAGAATGATAGATAAATTGCTCGCTCAAGACATGAAGGGATACAAAGAGAGGGGAAACGATAGAAGGGAAGGCAGGTGAGGCTAGACAGCAGGTAGGAAGCGATTTAAAAGAGGAACTCTGTGAGGGGAGAAATGGCAGATGAGGATATCTACAAATCAAAAGTTGTTATGTGATGGGTGACGTAACCCTACCTTCCATTTCCCCTTAAAACCTTTATTAAAATGTAGACTTCTTGCTAATGAGCAAGGCCTTGTACATTGTAAGTATTCAATAAATACTTGTTGAATGAATGAACAGATAAAGGATTGTTTAATGGAGTTGGATTTTTCTCTTTGTGTGTACACAGAAGATGCTGAGTCTTCTCTTTCAGGCTGTTCTGCTGTCTTCATAATCATAGTTTTCAAAACTGCATAAATTCCAACTTGCTGACATGCTATAATTTCCTTATTCATTGCGATTTGATCGTTTCTTCTGTTTTTCTATCAGAGGCAACGCTGCAACGAACATCTTTGGACACACAGCCTTTCTCTGCGCACACACACTGACAATTGCTTTCCCAAAGGTGTGGGTCCCACACATGCTGATCTAGCCATGAGGCGGTTGGGGAAACCCAGTTTGAACCAGATAGGAGGCCCGGAGCAGGCAGATTTGGTTTAGGCCCCAGTTCCAACCAACGGTCTTTGTAGAAGTTGGGTGGACGTGTTTATCAGTCATTGCATGAACCTTTCTGAGGCCACCTCAGGCAAAGCCCAGCACTGTGCCCTCAGAAGACAGAACTGCCTTTAAAAACCCTGCTCTTTAAACCTTGGTTGTGGGAGGCAAACACATGACCAGATGATTAAGATCTAGTAAGATGAGTGCTATTCTGAAGGTAAACTGAGGGTGTTTTTGAGAAGACAAGATACAGGATGTAATCTACCCTGGAATGGAGAGAAAGAATCTCAGAGAAGATTCCTGGAGGAAGTGAGTCTACACTTGTTCTTAAAGGAGAAAGGGAAGAATCCGGTTGAGGAATGGGAAGGGTAGCGACTTCCAGGCAAGGAGAAAACCATATACAAAGGCACAGATGTGAAAAGAACTGGGGGCAAAGGGCACAAAATGTCCTATGTGTAATGGGGATAGGGGACACCATGGCTGAAAAGAGAAGCCGAAGAGAAGATACTGAAGGTTCTTGAGTACATTCCTTGGCATTTGGACCTCCTACCACAGGCCATATGGTCACAAGCTGAGGGTCGACTGGCATGATCAGATTTGCCTCATGTAAAGATCACAGAGGGCATGGAAAGGCTGGTAGCGGGCAGGCAGACGTGAGCAATCCAGGAACTAAGTGTTGAGGGATGGCCTCAGTAACAAAAGCATCACGGAAGGTCGTGACTTCTGAACATTTCACAGGGAAGGCACACTCAGCTTCAACAGGACTGCAAAGTTCAGCCACACCCACAAAAATTAATTTCTCCAACTTCCTCTCACCTTTCTGGTTCAGTTCTACCATGATTCCTCAGATTCCCAGTTTTCTGGATTTCTGGCCCAATTCTCTAATTCCACCTTCTGCTGATGACTCCTTGATGCCACCTCGTTACTTGGATCACGCTCCATAATCATCTACTAGTTTCTCCCTGGATCCTGACCCAGATTAGCTCAGAGGGCTGCCTCTGCTGCACCCGGATATGTGGAGATTGGATCCACCAAATGGTATCTTCATAGCACTTTGTGGCATAATTACAGCTCCATGTGTTCAATCTGTAGAAAACCGTATTAGCCTGGTTTTCCAGAGACACAGAGCCAATAGGATATATATACATATACATATAAATACACACACACAAAGAAATTTACTATAAGAAATTGGCTCATGCAATTATGGTATCCGAGAAGCCCGGAAGTCTGCAGTCAGCAAGCTGGAGACCCACGAGAGCTGATGATGTAAGTTCCAGTCCACGTCTGAGTCCAAAGGCAGGAGAAGACCAACATCCCAGCTCAAAGACGGGCAGAAAGAGAATTCTTTCTCAGTCAGCCTTATATCCTATTCAGGCCTTCAGTGGGTTGGATGAGCCTACCCATATTGGGAGGGGCCATCTGCTTTACTCAGTTTACCCATTCAAATGTTCATCTCATCCAGAAACACTCTCACAGACATACCCAGAAATAATGTTTAACCAAATGTCTGGGCACCCCATGTCCCAGTCAAGTTGACACACAAAATCAACCATCACAGAAACCAAGAGGACCCCAGCCTGGATTCATAGGCCTTGGCTACACCAGTCTCTGGAGCTGTGCTGTTCAGTAGGGTAGCCACATGCTTGAAACATGGTGAGTCTGAATTGAGAAGTGCTATAATAGGAAAATAACAGATTTCAAAGATGTAGTGCCAAACAAAAAAAGTAAAATATCTCATGAATAATTTTACACTGATTGCATGTTAAATGACAATATATTTGGATATGTTGAGTTAAATAAAATATTTTATTAAAATTTATTTTACCCGTTTCCTTTTACGTTTTTAATGTGGCTGTCAGAAAATGTCAAATCATATATGCAGTCTGCATTCAGTTCCTATCAGAAAGTGGTGCTCCAGGGGCTGGCCTGTGGCCTGGTGGTTAAGTTCGGTGCACTGCGCTTTGGCGGCCTGGGTTTGGCTCCCACGTGCAGACCTACATCATTCATTGGCATGAATGCTGTGGCGGTGACCCACATACAAAATAGAGGAAGATTGGCACAGATGTTAGCTCAGGGCAAATCTTCTTCAAGCAAAAAGAGGAAGATTGGTAGCAGATGTTAGCTCAGGGTGAATCTTCCTCAGCAAAAAAAAAAAAAAAAGAAAGAGAAAAAGAAAGTGGTACACCAGAGAGCTAGGCAGAAGTATCAGTTATCAAGGATTAGGCATGGAGTCAGGGGTTCAGCTAAAAAAGTTAGAATTCAAAGTGCAGTTTCAGTATTAATAATGCACAAGCAGGACAAACAGGGAAACCAAGGTATTGGCCACTGACATGAGTTGAGCTTACATCGTTGGGGTGAGAGGCCACTGTGGCTCCCTGGGCCTAGAGCTCCCCAGATGCAGCCCACCTGGCTTTGAGCTCATGGCTAAGACCAGACCCCAGCCCAGGTAGAATGGACACCGGCCTTGCTCAGGGACCACGCTGGCTAAACTTCCAGGAGGAGGCCCTCCAGGATGCCATGGCGCCCTGCTGTGGGAGAAGGTGCTGACACTCCTGCTGTCTGCCTCCCTGCTCCTTTGAGTCAGTAAAGTCTACTCAAGAGGAACAGTAACCTTCTCTGAAGCAATTCTTGCTCCCTCTGATCAAATACAAGTTTGTGTTTCTGACTGGATAAAATCTTAAGACTGCCTGATTTGGGCCAGAGGCCCCAGTGCCCATATCATTAGACAAATAACAAGCCTTCTTCTCTTTTGTTTGCTTTTCTAGGTACTGAGATGTAATAGATAGAATTAATTCCCTTTACTGAGAAAATTTCAAATCCATTTGTAAACACTGGTTAGGTTCTTAAATGGTCCTTGAGAGGTGATATATAATTAAAGGCTCTTTAGATTTCACTTAAGCGAGAAGCTTCTGAGGCAGGCAGCATGGTGCTGCTGGAGGTGTGTGTTTACTGATCTTATTAAGGTCTTTAAACACCCAGAGATGCCCACCAGGCCCTGGCTGGCAAACGCACAGAGCATGAAGCAGAAGCTACAGGTGGAAGGCAGGCTGGGAGTTGAGGAGCTTCCCAGAAAAGCGGAAGAAAGGAAGGATGACCAAATAGCAGGGAAGACTGAAAACAGCCACAAGAAAGCCCCGCCCCAGCCCATCCCTGCTGCCATGACTTCCTGGAGAGGTCGGAGCTAAGGTGAAAGAGGCTGGGTCCTGCTGGGATGGGGCTCAGAGTGGCCTTGGTGAAGTCCTCAAGATGTCCCAGCACTCTGTCTTCCTTGCCAAGAGTCATCACCACAAAAGAAACCTCCTGGGCTCCCCCCAGGGTCTCCCTCGAACCACCGGTCCTCCCCTGATGGGCCTCTGTCCCTCTCCTTGCCATTTCATTGAGGTTCCTTTGCCAAAACAAAAGTGATGAGGTGCGACCACAAGCCTGTCAGCATCTGTGGTTTTGCATCTCCCTGAGTCAGCTAAAAGTCAGAACCGTGGCCTCCCACTCATCACCCTCCAACAAATGTCCTGCCACACTGGTCCTAGGACAGGAAATGAGGGGAAAGGGAGCAAGTCAACCAGAGGCTTGTGGGGTGAGCACTGGGGGAGGCTAGGAAACATTGCAACGAGAGCTGAGGAAGCTGACGAGGAAGGAGTGGTGATGGTGTGGATCAGGGCTGCCCCATGTAGAGAAGCCCAAGGCGTCCTGGCCTACATGCCGATCTATAAGACCCGATTCATATCTAAAATTGTACGACCACACAATAACCAGACCCCACCTGCACTACCATTTGAGGATTTTTTACATCATCTTTCCTTTGTCTAGTAGAAAATAAGTCATGTACCCATGCCTTATAAAATTTAGCTCTAACCCTCAACACATTGCAGCTCTTCGCCGCCCACAGGTCCCGTCCCCATGCTGCAGCTCTTACTTCCCATGGGTCCTGTCCCCATGCCTGCAGTTCTGACTGCCCATGAGGCCTGTCCCCATGCCTGCAGCTCTGACTGCCCATGGGCCCTGTCCCCATGCTATTCTCTGAATAAAGGAGCACTACTACCAGAACTTGAGAGCCCAAGAAATCTTTCTTTCGACTCCTTGGCTCACCGAGCCCACATGAATGAGTGTGGGCCCAGTGCTGAAAGGTCAAGCTGGGGTCTCTGTGCCGCCTTATGGTGCATTATGGCACATTATATGCTTGGTGGGCGGGGAGGATGGCTGGCTCCACTGGGGCTTGGACCTAAGGCGCACACAGGTGAACTCCAGATTAAGAATATCAGACTACGTATGGCCTAAAAGTTCACTCCCTCCATGAGTGCCCAAAGGCCGCCTTCAAGGTGTCAACACCTGAGGCCAGCATCAGCCACCAGGGCTCCTGGAATATCCCCAGAGCCACGAGGACACTGTGGAGACCTCGCCGAGTTTGCAAGCAAACTTGCGGAGTGATTTAGACCATCAGACCAACACATTCCACTCAGGGCACCGGATTCACAGGAGTGACAGACACTGTGATGTCCCCTCCAATGTCCATTGCCCCCTTCCCTCCTATGGCCAGAGTCACTTGGGGCAGCAGCTGGTACACTTTGTGTACCAGCCAGAAAATGAGAGCGGGTGCCCATGTTCCAGGGCCATGTGAGAGGAAATCTGCTGGGAAGGTCTATGTCCCACAGATAGCACTGTCCCTTTCCCACGGTGCTTTCTTCTCAGGACATGACTGGAGGCTAGAGAGAGAGCAGCCACTATTTAGCCACCCAACAGAGACCACGAGAACAAAAGTTGTCAGCAGAGACCAGCAGAACACAGAGAGAAGGAAGGAGCCTGGGATACAGATGTCACCATGCAGCGGCCACCCCACACCTGGACTCCTACCCCAGATGTCTAGTTCTGTGAAAAACAAATAACCCCTTTCCTCCTTTAAGCTATTGCTTTTCAGATCTCTCTAGTTGCATCCTGACAAACAGGCCTGATATTCTGTGGATTCACCGAGCCGAGGAAGTCTAAAACACTCATTGTTTAAATTACCAGCTCCACAGACACCCAGATTCTTAAGAACTCAAAAGTCTTTGGAGCTGCTGCAAGCCAGTCAATACCAAATGAACCCTGACCCCTCCCCCTCTGTCCCGCCCCCCACAGCCATGGCCTGGGAACATCCAGCAGGTCTGAATTCTCCCGAGACTTGGCTGTGGCCATGCAACTGACTCTAGAAGCATTGGCGTGAAATTTAAGAAATCAGTGGAAAAGTAGGATAGCGAGGTTTGTAGAAAAGGATTTAGAGTGGTGTTTAGCATGTGCCAAGAGACACTGTAAGGATGAAAGAACACTGAGATAGCCTGCCACCCCACAGGATTGCCCATGTGGCCTGGCACTAAAGGACTCTCGTGGACACGGAGCCATAGAGACTGCACATTCCGTGTGTGGACAGGGCCTGAGGCTTCTCAGCCAAACCCTTATCTGTGCCAGACACCCCCCGGGAGACAGAACCCACGGTAGGTATGTGAACAGAGGTAATTTAATACACAGAATCGTTAACTAGGGCTAAAGCTGTTAACCAGGTAACTGAAAGGGTAAAGAGAGAACTGGAAGCTATTACAGAGGTGGTAATGCAGGAAGCAGCGACTGTGCTAGGACGGAGGAACAAAGGGAAGAAGTCGGAATTATGAAATCTTAGAAAAGTAGCGAAGGCACCCCTGGAGCTGAAACGTGCACTTGGGAGTGGGGGGCACCAGCCAGTGCTGGGTCTCTGTGGCGGTGAGGGGTGGCGTGGGGAGCCATGGGTCTCCTTCTGCAAGAGCTGTAAAAACTGCAGACTGGACTCAGCGGCTGCTGCAGAAAGGAGCTGCCTGGCCCAGGGTGAAGAAGCCTTGCTGGAGGAAGGAGCATGTTACCCTGGCCCTCCTCCAGCCCGGCAGTGGCCTTCCAGGGCCCCCTACTGGTGAAGCCAGCATAACAAAGCAGCTGGCAGAGCAGGAGTGCAGCTTGCAGAGTCCGGGCTCCAACATCACAGAGATGGAGGAGGGGCTTAGAGCTGAGAGAGAATGATCTAATAACTGGCACGAGGGCCCTGTAGCAGATACTCTGGGAACGATGGTTGTCCTTATCTTCAGAAAGATGCTGATTGATAGAGGCCAGAAAATCAGTCTTGGAGGCTCAGAAGCATCTAAACACATTGTGGGGTCTGGGAGGGGAACGAGTCGTAAACAGTCAGAAATTAATAAGCAGCATTGGATTTGATTCCCAGGAGCCGCCCCATTATCACTATTGGCAAATCGAATCAGGATGAAGGAAACAGGGGAGGGAATGGACCCGCGGCAGGAAATAGCAGCTCATGCTGAAGGAGTTCAGCCAGAGCAGGCTGGAGAAGCCAAGAGGGAGGCCACTGGGGGTTCACACCTCAGAAGTGGAGCTCAGCCAGGCACAGTTCCAGCGGATGGAGATCAGCTGGTCCTCAGCCAGCATTGGCTGAAGACTTGGCCTGTACTGTGCTTCCAAGGCAGAAGATGGGCCATGGGCTGGAATCCTGCAGGCATCGGGCGCTGGCCCCCTGGCACATCACAGAGCACACGGGAATTGATTCTGAGGTGAGGAGAGTCCCACACTCACTTTGGTTGTGACAACTAGTGCGGTCAAGTGGTTTCCTGTTCTTAGGGTCCCTTGAACTCTTCACATCAATGGCATTGGCCTTAACGAGGAAAGGGATTAAATTCTTCATCTGAGCAATATGAGCTTGCTCGTTCCCTGCTCCTGAGTAACTCAGCCAGATACCCAGAGGCTCCCAAAATGCTAGCATACACTCAGAGTAAACGGAGGCAAAGTTGGGAGGAGAGGAGTGCAAACATGAGCAGAAGGAGCCGATCAGTGGCTTACTAGGTATTGACAAGCTCTTTGAGGAGGTGGAAGGGGATGGAATAAGAATATTAACCTTATTAATATTATCCAGCCTTGCCCCAGCCCACCTGATGCAGGATCTCCCCTTGCCCCCCTCCAGGGTCCCCAATCTTGCCATCCCACTACTAGCACTGTCATGGTGGAGAGTGTGAGGCTGAGGGCCCTGGGGGTGAGAGCCTATGGCCGTGTTCAGGGGGTTTTGAGGACTAAGGCCTGGGAACAGCTGCAGTGAGGGAAGCAACCTGAGGAAGAAGAAAAGGAGAATTTAAAAAGTATCACCAGAGACCATGCTCTCCCTTCGCGGGCCCAGAGATGTACAAGCAAAGAACATAAATTGTTTTGAAACTACTCGTGGCTATATACGCTGTGTTTTTTTAACCACCACGCTGCTTTGGGAATAAACCACAGGAGGAGTGGCTCGATAAAAGTCATAAAATCTATTGAAAAAGTCCCTCAGAGATATAGGGAGTGTCAAGAGAATCCCTGAGCCTTTTCTATGTTTCTTTCTAGGCCATTTCTTGGGCCAGGCCAGCTCTGGGCTTGGTGGCCTTCCCACTGTAGCGTGCATAAACTCAGCACCTTTCCTCTCCTCCTGGCACTTCCAATGGCTTCTCTGTCCTTCGGGTCCCCTCCCCATCCTGACTGTGGAGGTGGGACGCCAGGCCTCCCATCCTGCTTGCCCCACAGACCAACCCAGAGGCCTTCCTCTACTTAAGCAATGGACTGGTGACCCCTACAGACATGTTGTCTTTCCTTAGGGTAGTTGTCATCAATAAAGCACAGACATATATGCACACACACACATGCAAATACACACACACTTTCCCAGACATAGGTCTGCTGAGCCAACTGGCACAGAATAGGAAAAGGAACGCAGTGCTGGCTCAGGTACCACCTTTGCGTCTGAGCCACATGGTATGTGGCTTCTCTGAGTCCCCTAGCCTAGGAGACAAGGCATGACTCTCACTGGAACCCCCTCACTTCCTTACGAAAAGACGGTAATCGGAGTCCTCACATGGGATTCCAGTCCGGTCTCCCGGTAGGAGGGAGGTGCACTTGGGAGGGGCACCCTTGGAGGAAAGCGCATTTGGAATGGGTGGTTTCTGGGAACCAGGAATAGCAGAGAAAGCAGCAGTGCTTGAAAACAAAGTCTGACCCATGTTTCAAGCATCAAGTATAGTTAACCTCCCCTCATGCTGTGCCAGCTATTAATTTATTGCCTTGCAGCTCCATCATCTTGAGATTCTTCAATATCCTCACTCCGTCCAACACAGGATCATTATGTTTCCGGACCTGGCGACCCCTGCATCTGAACTCCAGTCTCATAATCACATCAACCATCCACACTACGACCTCAGCCAACTGTTCTTCCCGCCCTTACTCCCATACTCCTGGGAGCGTTCCGACTCATGAGGGCATCCAGTCCCTTAGATCCTTAATGTTCTTCCATCCTACCACCTAGTTCTTAGCCTCATTTTCCTCCAAATTCAGCTTGATCTCACCTTTGACTACCTGAGTCATTTTCTCCCTGTGGACTTAGAGGGATTGCCTGGTTTTGGGTCCTATCTCTACCACATTCTACATATGTGACCTGGGTAAGTATTACTTACCTAGGACTTAGTTTCCTCATTTGTTAAATGGATCTAATATTCATTCCGACCTCCCAGAGTTGTTAAGAGAAGGAGACAATATGATATGCATAAAGGGCTTGGATCTTTATCCCTGGAACACAGCAGGAGCTCAGTAAATGTTGGTATCACCATCGCTGTCATCTCCCACTCTGGTCCATCAAAATCCCAATCTTGGTCCAGTGTGACAACCACACACCTTCTAGAATCCTGTACCTGGGAAATTGAGTGCTGCTAAGGAAACCCTTGAACTCTAAGAAGATTCTATCCTTGCCAACTAAATGTGTGTGTCCTCGCTGGATTCTCAGCTCCACCAGCCACGCCTGGTCTGCAGTTAGCTCCCGCATGCATTTTTCCTAATTTCTAATCCGTATCATCCTAATTTTCCTCAATCCAGTTTACATAGCCCTTGAACATGCCCAGCATGAGAGTTTGTCTCTGTTTCATTGAGAAAATGAAGACCACAGGCGTAATTTCCCTTTACTTCCATCTGCTGTAACCTATCAACTGACTTGGACCCAAACTGCCTCCTTTCCTCCAGGCCCCTTCCTGTCCAAGGCCAAAGATCCTCTCTGTGCATCCTCTGCATCTTCCACGACCTCCACCCATCACTCATCCCTTCCTAGACCTTCGACCACCCTCTCTTCTGGGCCCTTGTGTTCATTCTATAAGTAGGCATGTCCTTCTCATCCCCTCACCCCTGAGAAAAATCTCTAGTTTTGACTTTGTGCCCCCTGTAGGAAGGTTTCTTCTCACCAGAATTTCGTACAAGTGTGGTCTAACCCTGTCTGAACACCATAATGCCCACACATCCCTCAACCGCCTACATCCAGACCTCCACGTGCACCACTCCAGCTATGTCAGTCCTTATCTCACTCCCACTCCCTACGCTCCTGGCACAAATGACCGTTCCTTTTCATTTCAACCCCCCACTTCCCACACCCTGCCCTCGCTTTATCATCCACAAAATCACCCTCCATGTTTTCGCAGTCCCTCTCCAACTTTCCCCGCTGTGTCATGTTTACGGAACACTCTTCCTCTAACTGTACCTTAAAGGTTGGGGTTTCCTAGAGTTTTCTTTTTGACCCACTGCCCTTCTTATGCTAATACCCTCCTGGTGACTGGATCCTTCTATGTAGCTGTATGTTTCAAAATTTCTGACCCACTTTGACTTCTCTCTCCTAAACTTCAGATCTTATTGGTTGTGTGAAATCTTCATCTGGATATCCCGAAGGACCTCAAACATGTGTTCAGAACTCATCATCCCTCTCCAGGTACCCTGATTCCTAAAACTCAGTATTCTTCACTCCAACTCATAACATCACCACCCACATTGCCCCTAAGCCATGAACACAAAGTGTTTCTCCAACCCGACACCAACTATTACCTCCTAGTACCACTTTTTCTAACTCTTACCTCCTAATATTCTTCAAATCCATCTCTTTCTCTGTTTCTCTGTTGCCTTAGTTCCAGCTCTCCTCATCTCTTACCTGAAGATTTCCACCATCTCCTTCCTGATCTTCCACCTTGATCTTATTGTTCCAAACCCTCCCCTGCACATGGGCTCAGAGGAAGATACCCAAACACAAATCTGATCCATTTACCTGCCTGCTTAAAACTTTTTGATGATTCCCATTTTCAAGCAATTTATTACGGCCTCAAAGGACTCATATCATCTAGTTTTCAGAAAACTTTTCGATGTTCCTGCCTCCACAGCCCACCTTGCATATCGAGCTCCACATAGACCACAGGTATGTATCCCCCATACACCATACGTTGCACTTACATCTGCGTGTCCTCTGAGCCCTAGCAGATGGAGTACAGCTCATTTTCTGTGTTCCCTTAGCAACCCTCACATACTGACATCTGAGCTTCCACCGCACATTGTATTGGGGAAAATTCTTTGCTTTCTGGCTCCCCCACCAGCTTGCACGTTCCTTGAAGGTAGGGTCATGTCTTAGCCTTCTCTGTGTGCCTGGCACCTTCCGAGCCCCTGGCCTATGCTAGGTCTTGAGTAAACGATGGTTGGACTGAACTGAACTGACTGTCTAGTTGGCCACCATGCCGCTCATTCTCAGAACTCTCCCTATCTGGCCTAGATCAAACCTGCCTGCAACTGCCTCTTCAAAGGCAGCGACATTCCTTCCAGATGAAAGTCTTCTATGCCACTGTCACAAGCTCTTTTCCTATCTCTCGTTACATGAGTTTCCACTTCACTCGAATGGTCCCATAAGTTGAATTTATTTTCTAGTTTTAAATAAAATAAAAGTCTTCCAACACCCAAAAGTCATCCAAAACTATCTTTGGGTGATAGAAAGGACACTCAATGGGGTGTCCGGACACCTGAGTCACAGACGCTGCTTTGTGGCCGATACGCGATTGAGAACAAGGCCCTGTCTTGCTAGGGCTTCATTCTCCTCGGTTACACAATGACCAGTTGGGGACAGCTGGGACTAAGGCCATATTGTCCAATGTGTCAAAGACTCTCCTTGTTTAGAGTTTACCTGACGTCATTACAAGCATGATAGTGACATGGCTTGGTTGTCAGAGTGGTCTCGGAGGCACAGAGGTTGATAAGAGGATGGGTCAGGGGACAAGAAGAGGAACGGAGAACAGGCTGTATTCGTCTCATTTGAGGATGAAGCCAGGACAGGGAAGCCCTGGAGGAAAATATGGGCCTCAGACGTAGGCTCCGACCTGCTTGCCCTGGTGTTCCTAACTCTGTTGGATTCCTCACCGCCCACACTTATTTTGCTTGAACTTGTTCACTCCTCACCTCCTCTCAACCATTTCCTTTCAAATAAATGCTTTCCTATAAAGCTTTCACTTTCGTCTGCTCTGTTACAAATGGCCCTAAAGCCAGAAGAGCCACAGCAATGAAAAGTTGCTCTCTGCCCCAAATCCTGCATGGCGCCTGGGCTCTCCTTCAGGAGCCTGGCACAATCAGCCCGCCCCACACAGGCTGCCCCGTGCACGCCCTGACTCGGTAAATCTCAGAGAAAGATGAGGGCCTGTTCAGCTCGGTGCTCCCACCCTCGGAGGAACTGCAGACTGGAAGGGAAGCTTGCGTTAAAAGGAGCCAGCAACCAGTCGATGCTTCGTAGCAGGAGAGGAAAGGAGCTGACTCTTAGTAACTCGGCAACCGCTCACTTGTCAAGAATGGAGCACATGGTCCACCCTATGGGGAGTGCGAAATGATTTCTTTCACACTGTTTCCTATTGGAACATTCCCCATCGAGAGCAATCACTCACCCTCCCAGAGAGACAGGCTCAGAGAAACAAGGAAGGATAGAGGATATACAGGATTGCATGGGGACACACACACATGTGCACACACAGAAATTCACACACCGATGCACAGGTGAACACACTCAGTGTGTACCAACCCTCAGGCACCTGTTCACAGAGACACTTAGATGCGCCCAGAAGCAAGCCAGCATTCATCCACTTGGAGCTATGCAGGCTCCGACACATGGGTGCTCAAGTCCAGATGCAGGCACACTCACACACCCGGACGCTCATGGGCACATCACACCCGGGCACATAGAGGCCAGGAAACACAGTGACACCCAGGGAGTTAAAAAAAGAAGTGTAGAGACGTGCACAGCCACCTCAACTCTTGACACTCAGACAGGTCCAGAGGCAGCGAGTGTGCTGCTAGGAGGGGAGTGAGGTCCAGATGCATAGTGTAGGGGTTAATCATGGACTAGGCGAGGGTGAATTGATGGAAGCGAGTATCGCTAGAGATGGGGGGTGAGAAGAGCTGTTATTGCCCTAGTCGAGGTGGTAAATGAGCAGGAATTGTGCTGGGGCTGCAAAGGGGTAGCTCCAGAGACATTTTTTTAGTTCAAACTGAACGAACTTAGTGACTAATTCAATGTATCTAGAAAAGGGGAAGAGGAGGAATGGGACTCAGGCTTGGACATCAGGCTATGGCTCACTGCAATGGGTGATACTGGGGAAGCAGCTGGGAGGAGAGCCAGAATGACCCCCTTTTGCTATGGAAACAATCTACAGAAAGTCTCCTGACTATGTGTCACCGCGGGTGCAGCCTCTGGCCAAGACTGAGGGAGCCTACAGCTGGAACCCCATGGGCTTTTGGAGCCCCTTCCCAGGCATTTTGTCTGTCAGAGAAAGAGGAGCTCAGAGCTCAGATGACAGGGAGAGCAAGGAGCCAAACCAGAGGCCAGAGGAGCCCTGAAACCACACACTGGCCTAACCCAGAGCTTTCCTGCCCGAAGACTTCTGATTGATCCCTTCCCTCCAGGGCTCCCAATTATTTGGACTGCCATTAATTATATGGTCTGACTGCGTGGTCCTAAACCCTCCTTTGGACCCAGCCCTCACTGAATTCAAAAAGACACTTTTGGAAGTGAAGTTCACCCTGTTCCTCAACTCTCTGCCCAGAGTTCTCTGCTTTGGGCAAGAATTTGACATGTGCCACAGGGTCCTGTTTCTGCAACCAATTTTAGCCTTGAAAGTGTAATAATTTGAGTATAAAGGGGCACCTGAGCAAAGACTTAGTAAGTACCTAAATGCCACCTGGCAGTATTGATGGCCCCAACAAAACAACATAGAACACTCTAGAACAGGCGCACTGCCTCGGGGACCAGTTGTGATAACCAAGGTTGAAGGAGAGCCTCGCAAAGGCAGGTGCTAAGCTGGCTGCGTTTTTAGCATTAAACCATCCTTGCGAAGGATAAGAGGAAAATTCTTCTCTCAAAGGCCTACTTCCCAGGAACTGGGTACGACTTTAATAGAAACCAGGTCCCAGCGGAAGAAATGCTGAAGATGTTCTGAGAGCTGCTTATGTGCTCCGCTCTTCCCAGGAGATGCTGGTTTCTGTTCCGCATCTCCACTCCCACCTGCCCCGCCTCCAGCACCCCTTAGCTGGAGAGCACGTTGTTCCAAGCACACAGGATGCCAGAGACCAAGGTCCCTAAGATGTCAGTCCTATAGAAGGACAGCAAGTCCCCAGCTCTGCCTTCAGCCCCCAATGCACCAAGCAAGTTTGCCCAGACAGCCAAGGGGAAGGGGGGACGGAAAGCAGGCCTGAGGATAACGCTCTGGGAACAAGAAGTCTTCTTGTTCCCCCCTCCTCCTTAGTTCCACGGATCTCTATTAAATGACAACAGTGCATTGACAGGAGATAGTGAGATACCAGGGAAGCTTCACGGTCTGCTGGTTCAGACAGACTTGTAAACTAATATCTTAGAAGACAGTGTGGTAAGTGCTAATAACGACACATACAAGGAGCTATGAAATTGCAGGGGAGATGGTCTCCACCTCTGCATTTGTGTGTGTTGGGGAGAAGAGCGTTACATAAAAGACTTCATGCAGCCAGAAGGGAGTCCAGGGAGATGGAAGAATGTGTTGAAAGCACGGGTTGGGAGGTGAATGCTAAGGGGTCTGAACATCTGGTGCATTTTGCAACTCAGAGCTGACTGCAGGAGTGGGAGCCACACTAGCTCAACTCTATCCAGGCAGTTGTGGGGGAACCTGCCATGGTCTTTCCTGTTTCCTCCCATCTAGACCAGGCTGAGCCTCTGAATCACCTTCCTTGGATATTTGTTCTGGGGATGGATAGACTCCATTCGTCTTTAGTGGCTGAAGCGATAAGATAAAAAAAGGAGCAATGAGTCGATTCCCAGAGGATAGCTCTGGTAAGAGCTGGAGGAGCCCTGGTCACACTCAGGTCCTGGCTCCAGTGGCTCCTGAGGCCAACTGCAGCCCTGACCTGTCCCGAGGCTTGGTCATCTGGGAGCTGCCACAGGATCCGTCCAATACTGTCCCATCTTTGATAAACCCAGCTCCAGCTGGCTTTCTTCTCTTGTAACCAGGAGGACTTGAGTAATGAGGTGTGTGGGAGTGAGGGAGGTCAAAATGAAGCTGAGGACAAGAGTGTGAGGGCTCTTAAATGCCACATGGAGCATAGACATTTACCCCCAAAAGGCAAGTCAGTGCATGTTTCTGAGCCACACACAGATACGTGTGACCTGTAGAACCTGGACTAAAGCAGGGTGAGACCAGGAAAGCAGATCCTATGGGAGGTTCCCAAAATCATGGAGCACCACTGGGACAGAGAACTTAAGGCCATTGTGTTGGCATAAAGAGAAGTGGAAAGATTCTAGAGATGTTTCTAAGGTGGAAATCAAAGGATCAGGTGGAGGAGGAAGAAGAAGGAGATTCTGAAATGGTGTCATAGAAACCAAGGAAGGAAATAATTTTTTTTAAAAAAAGTCATACTCAACAAAACCTCCCCAAAAAGGAGACCAAGAGATCAAACAAGGTGAATATGAGAAAGTGGTGACTGGGTTTGTCAATTCAGAATTTCATGACCAGACAGCAATGGGTTAAGTTGGAAATGTGAAGAAAGGAATTGGGAAAAGGGTTATTGACTCAGCTTTTAAGTACACCAAAAACCAACCAGTATATGATAAAAAACCATTTTTATCATATAACCCGGTGTCCAATGTTGTCATGATAATTCAACTTGATGGAAGGAAAATTATTCTATTTTTTGACAACTGCTTTATTTCTCCTACTTCTATTTTTTAAAATAAGTTAAATAATTTATTTCATTAAAAGAAAAATGTGCTTTTTTTCTCATCAGCCACAAGAACCCTGAGCTAATAACTCTTTTCTCAATGTATATATTTATTACGTTTTTATTTTTTGAATAGTTAATACATATACATGACTTCTTAAAAAACTCATAGAGTGTAGAAGGGTATGAAGTAAGACATGAATCTCTTTCTCTCCCTCACTCTCACATCAAAAACAGTTACCAGTCTCCTGCCAATATTTTCAATAGTCTCTGCACACACAGCCTTATAAGCACACACACACTCTTTTGACACCTACGTGTACTGCTCCATGCCTTGCTTTTTCCACTACATGTAGCTCCGAGATTGTCCCCTATCTGTTCATTTGGATCTGCCTTTCATTTCAAAATGGCTGTATGGCATTTCCTTGGGTTGATTTACCATATTTTATTTCAGCATGGTTGAAATAAAATATGGATGGATGACCTGTTGGGCTGTTTCTACCATTTTCCTAATGTAGTCAGGGCTGTAGCCAATGTTCTTTCTTTGGGTAAAAGTAAGACAAATTCCTATAATTAAAACTGCCAAATTAACGGGAATGTGCATTTAAAATTTGATGGGTATGCTCAAACTGCCCTCTCACGTTCCTATCGACCATGTCTGAGAGTGACAGTTCCACGAGACCCTCGCCCAACACGGTGTGTCTTTTGCTTTTTGCCAGTGGATGTTATCCCACAGAGATAAGGGTTAAACTCAGACCTGGGCTGATCCAGGAATGCCTGGGACAACGACTTCAGAGTCCTGTTTCTACAGAAAGCACAAAGTTAAGGAAATATGGAATGTTGTGTCTGCCTCATCTTCAGTGTAGACTGTTCCTGGGCTCAGGGAACTGTGAGCTGGGATGCAGGTCTCAGGTCACCATGAATACAGGTATAAAGAGAGCGTCAGGGTGACCCACATACACCTTGGTGCTTGTCTGCTTAGGAAGTGACAGATGCTATGCAGCTGTATTACTTGTCCCTGCATCCCTTCAGAAAGCTAAGTAACCTCAGTATTAGTTTAAAGCCTATTAAAACTCTGAATCTGTGCAGGTGCACAACTCATTGGTTTAAATTTACATTTATTTTATTTTGAGTGAAGTTGAACATTTTCCTTTTATCCATTTTTGTGAACTATCATGTTCCTTGCCTACAAGAGATGTAGTGTTCATATTCTTATTTATTTACAAACAATCTTTATATACTATAGGATGTGTCCTTTTATCATATGTGTTGCAAGTATTTTTTCCAGTTTTCAGTTTGTCTTCCGACCATGTTTATGGCATTTTTTACTACGAAGAATCATTTCCTTTTATACTTATATGTATCCACCTTTTCTCTTGAGATCAGGATTTTGTGAAGTCCTTTTAAAGGTCTTTTTTATTTTAAGATAATAAAGTATTTCTTTCATCTTTCCTTCTAGTTATTTTATTTTTCCTTTAGTTAGTATTCAATACACCTGGGATTCTTATTTTGGCATAAAGAGTGAGGTAGTAATCCAACTTTATTTTTTCCAGATTATTACCTAAATCAGTGCCTTGATAATAAAAGCTCCCACAGTCCACTACAAGGCACTGTTAGAAGCTCTTTTTCAGACTCAGCAATATTAGACTCTCAAAACGCCTAAAATTTCTCTCAGCAATATAGAACAGATTACGGCAACAGAAACTAGAGACATCTAATGCTCTATTCCACCTTTATATTAGCCATTCCTAAAATAGGCAATATAAAAGGATTTGTAAAATTTCAACAGGAATTGAAATTGCAATTCAGGTAAACATCTGCCAGATGCACAAAAGATTGTCCACCAGCCAAAAGAAGATAAAGAAAATTGTCTGTCCATCCATCCCCATCACGTACTTCTTGCTCAAAAAGAAGAGGCTTTTGCCCACCAAGTGGGAAGACACAACAGGCAGAGAAGGTGCGACTCGCTGAGGCTACGAGGGGTGAATTAATGGCTTCCCCTTCACATTGGTACCATCTTTCCCCAGAGAGTTCAAGACAATTTAATTCAACAATACTAACTCTCAGCCACATAAAGCAGAGGTGTAAGTGGGTTTGGTGTTAAATTTTCTACCTGTGGTAGAGAGGTGAGCAGTAGGCACAGGCTGGACTTTAAAGAGCCCAGTGGCGAGGACATGGATGGGTATAGAGATGGGAGTACAAAGGGGAAGGCATGAACATGAGATCACCATTCCTGTTTTCTAGAAACAAAGCTACATTTAGATTCACATTATCCAGGGAAAAAAATTGCCCTTTGCAGCAAATATCAGAGAGTTCAATAGATCTGCACAAAATAAATAATTGCTAAACCCCTGCAAATGTGGTTGGGGGCTGTGCACGTCTGTCATCCCGTAGCTTAAGATCTGGGTTGATGGTTCTAACAGCAACAAATTAAATGCAAAATGTCAAAGCAGACTGATCCACCAGCTAGTGAGGAAACACCACACCTGGATAGAGCTTTTCCCTTCTAAGTCAACCAGGGAAACATCAGAGTTTATGCAAAAACGTATGGCATTGCTCAGAGATCCTGGTTGAATTAAATGGAAAGCAATTGCGATTAACTTAAGCAAAACAGGGAACTTAGACATAACAGATGGCTAGGGGATAAGGGTTGAAAAAAAGGCAGAAACCAAGAAATTTAGCGACCTAAAGAGCAGAACACATCAGTCAGGCTCTTATTTAAATGCCACACACTACGAATTGCGTCTGGCTCATTTAAGTGAAAATACTGACAGCATCATCAGGAGCCCCAGAATTGACAGAATGACTGGAGAATCTGGCTCAGAAAATGGTCAGGATCAAGGAGACGAGGCGCCGCCAGAAACAGATGAACTCCTACCACAGGAAGAGTCTGATGGTGGCACGTCTGCCTTAGAGGTTAAACACTGGGTACCCAAGTGTCACCTCAGCCCCAAGTGACAACTCGGATGCTGCCTCAGGCACCATCTCTTCTGCCCCTGGAAATTGGCCATGGCTGTCACCCTGCAGACAACCAGTGAATTATCTACTGGCCCAGGTCTTGGCATCACTAGCTTCAGAATCCTAGGCAAGTCCATCTCATTAGCCAAGTCACGTGCCCAGCCCCCAGCTTCCTGCAAGGCCTGAGACTTCATATCCGGCTTTTTAGTTTCCATCATGGTAGACGAATTCAGTGCCCGCCAAGAAGACTGTACACTGAGCAGTGAAGGAAATGACAAATGACCACTCGATTAACAACCTAAACGAAGGTTCTGGGTAGGACATCATTGCCTCTCCTGCTGATCAATATTGTCACCCCTGCACACCACCGCTACTGCCCCCACCTCTGAAGGTGAATTGGAACCAAGTCCTGGCTGCCAAAGGCAGGGACAGAGGGAGCATCTGGACCTTCAGGTTTCCAAAGAGAAAGGCAAGCAATAAATAAAGTTACATTAAAAAGAGAATATAGCCAAAATTCAAGGAGGAATTTTTTTTAATGTTTTAGAAAAACATTTTTTAAACCACATGTTTTGCTTTTTCATTTAAATTAAGGAAAACATGTAATCTGTAAACCAAAAGATAAAGAGAACAGGGACCTGGTTAAGAGAAGAATGTAAAAGGATTAATAAATGCTATTTGAGTTTAATGTTGATTTAGAGATTGCAGAAGATAAAGCCAATAAAGAGGAGGAAAGGCAAAAGTCTTTCCCTAAGTGCAGAGAAGAGTAAGAAATAAAAAGATGAAAAATACAGATGCTGTGAAATGAAGAGCCACACAGACATAATGCAATGCACCTGAAAGAAGCCATAAGACGTTGAAAATAAGCACTCATCAGAGATATAATAAAAGAAAACTTCCCTGAATAGAAGCAATACCTCCTGAGATCTCAGATCAAAGTTGTTTCCAAGAATCAGACATAATTAATGAAAAGGAACAACACATGCATATATCCCAGTGACTTTCAAAATTACAAGAATAAAGAAAGAATTATATAAATATGAAGACATGGAAAAACTGATGCCACAAAAAAAAGAATAAAATATCAAGCTAGACTCAGCCTTTGCCTTTCAGTCATACTGAATGACTGCCATATCATTGGCAGAAATGTATTGTTTTAAATGTTTTGGAGCCAATCTAAATAAAAATCACAGTAAGAAATTTAAAAGTAGAGTAACTAAAATATAAACTATTGATAGTGAGCAATGAAATTTCATAAGTGTAGATTTCTCTAAATATTCGTTGTAAATATGGTTAAAAGAATAAAACAAAAGTCAAAATATATTCTAAAAGAGAAAATAAAAATTAACAAAACTAATAATAATTACCTTGTTTTTCCAAAGAACACTAAATTTAAAGGGAAGTAAGCATAAGTTTATCCCATGCTAAAGTTGGGGAAAAATAGACATATTTAATTTTTGATGCTGGTGATTAAAGGAAACTATAATGAAGTATTTTTAATTAAATACATTTATTTGTAGGATTCAAAATAAGTTGTGTAAATTGTACATCACTAGAAGGGAAAGAAAAAAATCAAATAAAACAATACATACAGTAAAGGATTGGGAGTTGGAGCTATAAGTAGGTTTCTGGTGAAGCAAGAAAAAAGATGAAAAATGAGATTGAAATTGGAGCTCAACAATAAGTGTAAATCAGTTCAATTACCATCCTAAAACAAAAAGAGGAGAAAACAAGCACCAACACACAAGGGCAGCCACAAGCTGTTTTTAAGAATCTAAAACAAAGCAGCACAGAAAATTTAAAAGTAAAAGATTGGACAATGGTAAATCAGACAACAAAAGCAGAGGCAGGACATTCATATCAGACAATGTAAATTCCAAACCAACAAAAATTGTTAAACTGAATAAAATAGGATTATACAACTTTTGGTGAAGGTACATTCTACAACGACATCCTGATATTCAAAGAAAAAATTTACATACCGGGTAACATAGCATTAAATATAACTAAGCAAAACCTGTTGGAAACAAAAAGGGACTTTTAAAATTTAAACACTCTACTACATTATATTGGGTTCTATGTGACCTATTGTCTTTAAAAGACAAAACAGAAAGGAAATAAATAAGGTTCGAAGTAATGATTTTCAAGTGCATCTCCAGTGTCTGTGGCAAAGGGGGATAAAAGATACTAAGTTGAGACCATCTACCCTGCATAATCAGCTTTCTTGGATTTGAAGAACATGGTCTTGAGAAGGCAATGGTTGAACGTGGTTCATTGTTTTTAAAAATCTAGAGGATACTGATCAAAAGTCAGATTCTAAATGCAGTGCATGTCAATATTTAGTTTGAATGGCTGCCGTAGTCAAAAAGCTACTTACAAAAGCACACAGAACCACACAGAAGAACCACACTGTCGGCTGCACTCTCTGAATCCATTATGCAAAGGTTTTTTTTGCTAAAATTCTCTTAGTAAATTTCCATCATCCCAACTGTCAATCAGTTATTCATGCCAAATAATTGGAATGTAATGTGCTTTGAATTTTTCAACCAAATAAGCTCAAAAATAACAAAATTCTTTGAAGAGTTTTTAAAGCAAGTTAGATTTTCTTTTATTCCTAGGGTTTTGGGTGTGCATACATGCGAGATATTGTAAGTGACATATATTGTTTTGAGCAACAAAATCATGAAGGATGAAACATTCCTGACATCTGTTTCCAAAATGCTCTTTCCTTAGCACACATTTCTGTCAAAAAGCGGTCTCTCAGTTGTTAAAACATCACCTTTACCTTCAAGGGACACATTAAGCGAGTGAGTTTCTTCGAAAATCTCTACTTGGTTACCAAGGGAAAAAAGTCTTCCAGTCTGGAATGCGTATCTTTCTGCATGAGAAAAAATGTGTTTCACTGTATCTTTAATTTGACGAATCTTTGAAACATTTTACCAGGAGATACCCAACTCTCCTCTGTGAGGTACAAAGACGACCCACGGTCACAGCCCTCTCTTCTGAGTATGTTAGCAAGATTCTTCCACTTTATTTTTAACTACATCAATGACACTTCTGGCTTCCTCTTGGTACGTATCCTCACCTATGATGGAGGCAATGGATAAATTTCACGTGTGATGCGATTGTGACTCACCCAAGGACCCTTTTGACTCCAGTAGAAGCAGCTGCTTCATCTGTAACTACATTTCTTCAGTGTTCACTCCCCTCCTCCAGAAAACAGCGGGGAGGTTAAAAATTGTTATTAAAGAAGTAATGTACTGTTGAAAAACTATCTTCTCTAGCACATTTGGAGAATGTGTGAGAGAGGCTCAGCACACACACACACAATGCGCTTCATGCATTTAATTACTGAAAGATTGTCTAGAAGAGGCTCTGAACCGAAATATCTTAGAGAACTCTGTACTTTTATCCAGCTATATAGAAAACCTCCTATATGGAAGAAATTGTTCTAAAACCTGTGTCTTCAAATATATCATGATGGATTTACGTGTATTCAAATACTTTTTGCTAACAAAGGCATACAGTTTTACGTGGCCATGATATGGTTTTCTGGGGATAATTCTAGTGACTTTTAACATCAAAGGGAGAACATGAGTATCCTCTGTGATGTGTGGTTTTTTATCTTTTACTATACAAAGAGAAATCTCAAAACAAACTTTACATTTTTTTGATACATGGGATTGAATATCCTATGACTTAAACATGGCTGAAAAAAATGCAGATGTTTGTCTTTGGGTTCTGAATGCTTCATTTTAAATGCCTTGCGAGTGTGAAGGCTTCCCATTACCTATGGCTAGCGTTTCAGGGCACAGTATATACTCAGGCAGACTTCCAGTGCGATCTGATTACGTCATCATTGCTTTTACGTCTTAGTGGGAACGATGGAGACTTAGACTGGGAGTAAAAGAAGTGTTGCTCTGACATTTGGGGAGTTTTGCTTCATTTTGGTTTTGGCTGTTGTTTACTTGTGCTTGCATTACAAGAATCATCTTCAATCTAAGGTCGTTTTGCAAGAATCCTTCTCATCCACTTTTCCATTTGGGGGAAATTAGTTTTGTCCAAACTAGAAAATTATCTGTAAGTCTACCTAGCTGGGAACAGATAAGCTGCAGGGCATCACAGTACACTAAAAGTTAATAAAAGGAGGAGAGAGATGCTGTCAACCCTCCTGTCTGGAAATGCCCACTGATCTTTTAGGAAAACTTACATATGACACATAGCACTGTAATTTTCTGGCATCAGTTATCTATGGCCAAAATAAAAGTGCGTAACCACAAAACCTTAGTGGCATACAACAATGCACACTTATTTCACCCAGCATCTCAGGGAGTCTGCTGATCTGCAGCTGAGCTCACTCATTCATGCCCCTGAGGTCAGCTGTGGCTCAGCTCGGAGGCTGCTGATGCTGGCTGGGCTTGCTCGCATGTCTGAGGGTTGGCTGACTGTTAGCTGGTCTTGGATGGCCTCTTCTGGGATTATTGGAGCAGCCTGGCTCTTCCCACCTCTCATCTTCCAGCAGGCAAGGCAACGTATCTCATAGTGATGACAGAGGGCAAGAGGGAGGCAATCCATTCTCATACGGACTTTTCAAGCTTCTGCTGGCATCATGTTTGCTTCCATCCCATGGGGTAAAGGAAGTCACATGACTGACTCATGAGCTCAGACTCAGAGTGGGAGAGGACCAAAGGTGTGGACACAAGGAGGCTGAAGAGCTGGCTGTCATCGTAATCACTCTACTGAATCGGAGTGACCATATCAAGTGTATAGTAAAAAAAATTTTTTAAAAGTTTTATTATCTACTTTCTAAAACTTCCATATCCTCTGAAATACATACAAACCACTTTTGATATTATTGGTCCTCAAAGGTCTAGACATTTGTGTGTTTTGTTTGTTTGTTTTTCGGTGAGGAAGATTGGCCCTGAGCTAACATCTGTTGCCAATCTTCCTCTTTTTGCTTGAGAAAGATTGTCACTGAGCTAACATCTGTGCCAATCCTCCTCTATTTCATATGTGGGAGGCTGCCACAGCACAGCTTGATGAGCGGTGTGTAGGTCCATGCCCAGGATCTGAACCCATGAACCCCGGACCACCGAAGTGGAGCACACGAACTTAACCACTATGCCACTGCACCGGCCCCAGGTCTAAATAATTTTAATGGTTAGGTAGATACATTGATTTATTTTTTTGCCCTAATGACAATACTTGTTATTTTTAAAATCACAAGTGAAATTTCAATAAATGCTGAAAAGCAAAAATTTATAGACCAAATAACCCCAGCTACAAAAGAAGGAACCAAAAAATTAATAGCATTCCTTGTAAAAATGAAAGGGAAAGAAGACTTGATTATCGAAAAAAATAACTTTTCAAAATAATTATATGTTGTCAAAAGGAAATCAAAATGCCAATTATAAACTATTTTTTTAAACAGCATAATAGATAATATTGCTACATATAAATACATGTGGGATACGGCCAAATATATAATTCAAATTTACTGCTTTAGAAAAGAAGGAATAAAAGTAAATGAACTCTTTGACTTAAGAAATCAGGCAAAAAGCACATCTAAGAAATGTAAAAAAAAGAGAAATAGTAAAGATAACAACAGAAAATAATTACTTATAAAACAGAATATAGTAAAATTAACCAATAAATTCAGAGGCTGAATTTGACAGAGAAATAAGAATATAAAATAGGCAACAAAAAAAGAAAGACAGTTCACATGTACAATGTTAGAAATAGTGGGGAAAGGAGGGAAAAAGAGACGCAGGGGCTTTTTTTTAAATAGAGAATTGTATTTTTTTTAAGTCCATATATATGGATTTAGAAATGTTAAAGGAATGGGAAACTATAAAAAGCAAATACAAACTATCAAAACTGATCCAAGACTAAATGAGAAATTTGAAAATTTTCACAGACAGGCAAAAATTTGAAAACATTGTCAAAAAATTAAGTCCAAAAAAGATCAGGGGCATGGATCATTTTTCAAGTGAGTTCCTTCAAATCTCTTAAGAGACACTTCAACTACCTTCTAAATAGCTGAAAAAGGATTACAAAATAAAGGAAAACCATAAATCAATTGCAAATATAAATGCAATTATCTGTGAAATTGAATCCACCATACATTCAAATAAATATACAACAAAACTATGTAGAGAATTGCTCATAAACACAAGGAATGTTTAATATTTGCAAATCTATTAAAATCAATGTTATAAAAAGAAAAACTACATTATTACCTGCACAGAGCAGGAAAAGTATTTGATTAAATCAACATCTCATTCATGATGGGGGGGAAATACCTTCTTAGTAAAATTAACGATTAAAGCATATTTCTTTAATGTGATAAAAACATATATGTCAGTCCAAGACCAGACATTGTCTTTATGAGTCAATTTAGAGGCATTTCTGTTAAATTCAGGAGCAAGAATTTCCATGATTGCCATTATTTTGCTACCATTTGGGAATTTCAAATCAGTGCAATAAGGAAAAGAAAACAATAAAGCATCATAGACAAATATATATATATATATGATATATATTATATTTAAACATACATAGACATATATAAAATTTGCTATTTAAAAAAATCAACAAAAACCTATCAGAACCAGAAAGAGAGCTCAGAAACGTAGATAATTACAAACTAAATATGCACAACCCATTAGGTTTTTATACACTCGGAAAAAAACCTGATAATTTAATGTGGAAAAAAATTCATTCATAAAAGTAACAAACAAACACTTAACATATAATTAACCAAATGTGAAGAAAATTACTACATTTTCCTGTAAAAATAAAAGAAATCTTGAATAAGAGAAAGTTATGTGATAAATATCCATGGAAAATTAAAAGCAAAATTATTTTGCATTTTAATGGAATTCTAATCAAAATTGCAATGAAGTTTTTGAGGAGTTCACTAAAATAAACATATTTCATCATAGGAATAAAGGGAGGAAAGTATCTACTTTCTAAAAGAACAGTAGAGATATACTTCCAGCCACATAAATGTGGCAGGAATGAAGAATTAAAAGATATCAATGAGGGGAAAAAATTGACAAACTCAGAAAAGGATCTGAGTATTTATAAGCACTGTTTATATAAGAGAGACGTTTGGAAGCAGTGCAAAACAATTTTATTTAATAAATAATACTGAGACAATTATTTAGACATTTAAAAGTAATAAATGAGATCCCTACCTTATACCACACACTCAACTAAATTCCAAACAATTAACCAGCTAAGTCTGAGAAACTGAACCCTTGAAGAAAACAAGACGTGAAGAGTTATCTGATCTTAGAGTAGGGAAGGCCTTGTAATCATAAGAACAAATGAAGGAACAATAAATGAAAAGTCTGATTGATGGTACTATATAGGATTTTTAAACTTAGGAGCAACTAAAAATACCATAAACAAAATTAAAAGACTACTAGCAAAATAGGAAAAACATGAGCAATCTACATATCAGATGAAGGGTTAATACACTTCATATCTAATAGAAAGAGAGCCCCTACAGCTTAGCAAACACTCCAGTAGACAGATGCGCAAAGGGCATGAATAAAGTAATTTATAAAACAAGAAAATCAATGGAAAGTACAGACTAGATAAAATAGTCAATCTCATATGAAATCAAAGAAATAGAACACGACATCATAATGAGATGACATGGCTCACACATCAAATTGGCAACATGCTTTGTCTTCGCTTTGCTTTGTGTTGTTTTGTACCCAGATTAGTGAAGCACAGCGGGATAGCCATCAGCCTCCGATGAGAATGCAAACTGGGGCCGTGGTTCTGGAGGGCCCTTTGAAATCTCAGATCCAGTGCTTTTAAACAGGCCATGCTCTTTACGAAATAAGTCTAAGGAAATAATTAGCGATGTGCACAGAGCTATTTGTACGACGGTGCTCATCACAGTGATACTTATCATCAAAATAATTAGCAGAACCTAAATATCCAACAATAGGGGACTGTAGCAATAAGGAATAGGTTAAACAACCTGTGGTCCATCTGTATGGTGAAGTAGCTACTAAAATCATGAACAGAAGAGTATTTAACAAGATATGAAATTCTTCACAATATAACGTTAAATAAACAAAGCCAATCCATGGGTTGATAAAAGAGAGCGTCTTAGAAAATAGAGAAGATGCCATAATTTTAATTTTGATAGTAGCTCTCATTTTTGCATCTCCAGTTTTTACAATGAACATGTGTTACATTTATAAATCAGAGGGAAAATAATGTCTTCAAAATCTATTCATTCAACATTTTTAAAAGCACAGTATTCTCCAAGGTTAGTGTCTTAGCAACCTCCTAAATAATCCATTGTTCTTTCACATAGATTGAAGTCATCTGTCTGGAATTCCAAAAGCCGACAACAGCCATTTCAGATCTTCACGTTTTTTCCCTCAGATGTGACAGACAGAGATCATCATGTAAAATCAGGGCAGAAAAAAGTGCAGAATGGAAATTTTTATTCACATTTTGGAAGAAAGTATGTCACAAATAGAGTCAAGTGGCAAAAAAAAGAAAAGAAATAAAAAATTTCCCAATGTCACACTGTCAATAGGTCTTCCATATTGGGGTTGAAATTTCTCTTTAATTTGTCTGGAAGAATATAAGGCTGCAGAGAGAAACAGATGAACCAGGATGAGAAGCCATCGGTCCACAGAGGGACTGCATGCTGCCTCCGTTTAGTCTGAGACAGCCACCAGGAGACAGGGCCATACGGCGTGGGGAGCCGCTCTGCTCACCCAGCTCCCGATTTTAGATTCCATTGCCAGGCTGGGAGCATTAGTTCTCAGAGCAGCACAGCCCCAGTGATGGGGAAACCGGTTATCCAGAATCCTCAAGGTCTGCCCAGCCCAGAGCCCAAAGTAGAGAAAGGAAGAGACTTGGGGAAGATGAAGATGAAGACGTGAGTAAGACAAAGTCCATGCCAGATCAAGGGACTCTGAGCCCCCACAGAGGAGACAGTAAAAGGGCTGAGGATCATGCCCTGGGTCTCTCCACTGTGAGGGGGACGGTACTGAGCTTGCATGTATCATCTCATTAAACTCTCTCAACTGTTCGAGCAGTCAAGAGATGAGAGTTGAAGGAATTTACTCAAAATCACAAACCAGGAATCAGTGAGCACCATTTGAATGCAAATCTGATTGGCCGCAAAGCCCCAGCTTATTTCACTGAACTCTCTCTGGGCAGCCCAGTAGTGAGTAGCAGCTCGGACATCCTCCCTTTGCGGGGGCACCCGGGCTCAGGGAACAGCAGTCTCACCTTCTCTCATCTTCTTCATCCTCTGCCATCTTTTCTCTGCTTTACTGGAAGAGTTGCATGTCTCCTAGCTTGCCTTCTCATGTCCCCTTCGTCTGGACGGCTACCCCTCACCGTTTCTCCATAACCCATCCTTTCTCCGGGCTGGGCATCCTCCTCCCATGAAGCTGAATCTGCTGAACCCAAAAGTCTAGGCCCTTTTCCCTGACCTTTCGTCTTCTGTTCTCAATGTACCCCAACAAAGCTCTGAACTATAAAGTATGTAGAAGTTCTCATAATGCAGAACATTTTGAAGAAAAAAATAAAAAGACCCAAACTCACTCCATAGAATGATCTACATCTAAAATTTACTAAATGAAGGAGACTGCTACATGAATATAGCTACAGAAATAGAGACCATCCCAAAAAAGGAGAGGTACCAAGATCAAATAAATATAGGAAACAGAACATGCACAAGAGCCTTAGACTTGGAAAAGTCCTCCAGTTAAGGGATCATATTTTTACTATTATTTTGCTGAGGAAGATTCGGCCTGAGCTAACTTCCATGCCAATCTTCCTCTATTTTGTATGTGGGACACCACCACAGCATGGCAGCCAACAAGGGGTGTAGGTCTGTGCCCGGGAACCAAACCCAGGCTGCAGAAGCAGAGAGCACTAAACCTAACCACTAGGCCATGGAGTCAGCCCTTAAAGGGCCATTTTTTAACCCAAATTTCTTTGATCACAGAAGCCTTTTTGTAGGGCACTTCTTAACATTTCATAGAATATTAGTAATACGGTGATACACTGAAGACACAGTTTGAGAAAGGCTGATGTTTGCTGATGTCCATAATAGTGTAAATGGTAGGATGCCAGGAGACCTGCCTGCTCTGGTCATGCTCTCAACTTCTTCTTTAGTTGTCTGGTCTGCCTCTCCCCCTCCCCGCCCTCCTCTGGGCTGCCCCTGGCTCGTCCATCAATGGGTAGGGTGGTTTGGACTCTGCAGACACAAATTCAATCCTCAATGACGGTGACAAGTCAACTAACTTCTCTGGGCATCAGATTCCTTAGTGGTCAAGTGAGCATCACGATGCCCATGTTTGTAACATCCGTGGCATGGCCCAGACTGCAAGAATATCCTCTCCCCTCCCGTGCACACACACACACCCCCTCTGACTGCTCTATCCTGAGTTGGTCTCTCCCCTCTATCAGGGTCGATATACAAACTGCAGAGAGTCTTCAAACTCTGTGTCTCAAATTGCTTCCAGTTTAGCCTTGCAAGCACTAACTTCAGTAAGTGTTAGTCTATGTCTTGAGCTGTTTCCATTTTCCATTTGTTAGTGACAGATGCCTGCAATTACTGGAACTTCAGGAACTACACTTCCTTCCAAACCGCTCTGCAGACATCGGCAACAGAACACCTTCTCTTCTTGGCTGCCACATGAGGTAGAGGATTAGCAGTGTTGACGGTCCTACCTTTGATAGAAGAGAAGAGCTTCCAGGCTGAATTTTCCTGGAAATCTCCTCTCTTCTTGGGGTTTTTCTGCGCTCAATAATCATTTCCTGTGCCACCCTCTCAAACTCTCCTCTCCACCAGTTTGTTTTAAAGCTGTGCCTCCTGCCCTATTGGGTTTGCTGTGTCATCCCTCTGCAGCCAGGTGCCCCTGAACACCTGCCCATCCCACAACAGGCCTAGACAGAAGTCAGGTAGCTTGTAAAGTAACGTAACTCATTTGCAACCCAGATGCAGAGAGTCACCTTTGATCTTGAAGGATATAACACTGTGAGTAATTACCCAGAGAGACTAGAACCTGGAAATATGTCGCATTTTCCTTGTTACTTATTAGAACAAAGGAGACCGCGCCTGGCTCTCCCGTGCTCCCCAAGTCCTGGCATTTTCATTCCCGCATAAATACAGAGTCACCAAGGTCACCACTGCATGCTAGTCTTGCCCTGGAATGGGGAAACACCATTTCCAGCATAAGGCTAGTGTTTGAAAATCCCTCAGAAGGAAAACTCAAGGAGTTCCAGGAACCTGCCTGAATGAGTCCCTGGGGCTTTGCCCGCCAACCTGGGCCCCCAGGGTTGACAGTTTCTGCAGCACGGAACTGAAAGCAGCCCCCACTAAGGGCTCCATCGCAGCCCCCTGAGTCGGGGTGGTGGAGGAGCATGGGCTGGGGAGACAGACTTAGATGAAAATGCCTGCCCCGCTCTTTGTTGGCTGTGGGATCCTAAGGAAGCCTGGATCCAGGTAGGAATGAATTTGAAAATAGCTGTGCCCCTTTCCTCCTCTTGAATTCATTCACAGGTTATCCAACACATTCAGCCACTGCCACCATAGGAAGTGCCTCCAAGGTCATTTCAAGGGGAGAAGTTCTTGGCGAAGTGTGGCTTAACTACTGTGTGGCCCACCAAGACCCCGGGAAGGGCTGGAAACAACAGAAAGGGTGTCCTCTTAGAGGGGGCTGATGCTACCTCACCCCGTATTCCCTCCAGGGTGTCTTCCACTCCACAGGGCGGGGCACGCAGACTGGGCAGACACCGAGAGAACGAGGTCTGGGCCAGGGCTTGGGCCCACATCTAGCCGAGCTTTGCATTCAGAAATGAGACTCCCTTTGACAACCAAGGTCCCCTTACGTGCAGCTTGTGAATTATTTTCTTCAAGCCGCAAACATCATCCTTTTTCCCCACACTTATCACCAGTCCAGAGACTTATGAGTTTCCCCTGAGCCCCTAAGTAGCTCCTCAACTCCAGCCTTACTCCTCTCCAGGCCCCACCCCTCAGCTCCAAGGTGAACTTTCAAAACGAAGAACCTGGTCAAGTTAACGCTGGAACAGGCCCAATCACCTCCCAACGGAACAAATGCAATATTACTCTTCCCCAAGAACTAATACTCCTCCCCAAGACCCACCCATATTGGTCCCCTGATGTTTTCTCTTACTGTATCGCATAATCCACACTTCACACTACAGCCAAAGTGATAAATTGAAAAACAGAAATTAGGTCGTGTCATTTCCCAACTTAAACACCATCACACTCAGAAAAGAACTCAGGTCATGGACTCTGTACACCCACCCTTCCGAATGCTCCCCTGATGCTCATCCCACTCGGCCCCTCGCCCCTACACTCCAGCCACATGTGTCATCTTCCATTCATGGGACCCACCATGTTCATTCCAACCTTCGCCCTTGTCACTTCTTCGGGCTGGAATCCACTTCCCCAGAGCCTGGGGGGCTGACTCCCCTTCTCTCCACCATCGCTCCTCTGGAGGCCTTCCTTGACCTCCCAGGTTGGCCACACCCAGAGAATCAATGCCTCTGTTACATATCTCCCTCCACCAGACATGGGCTGCACAAGAGCAGAAGCATGCCTGTCTTGTCTTGTTCGCCCCTCTATTCCCAAGTCTGAGACTAGCACTTGCCACATTCCATAAAGGCTTATTGAGTAAGTGGACAGAAGGAGAGACGAATCATGTCACTTGTGTGATTAAAACCAGTCAGTGGCTTGCAAGGAGTGAAGATGAAGTCCTCGCTGCTCACCATGGCAGGCAGAGCCCCCACTCCAGCCCTGCTCCCCTTGCCACCTCATCCCTAGTTCCAGCCTTCTGGTACTTAGAAAAATAGATGCCAAGCTTGGAAATAAGGCAAAAAAAAAGACTTCTTGTGCCTTTCAATGTCACACTAGCACACTGCCAAGCAAGCCCACATAAGGATCTCCTAATGCTCTCGGGAAAGTAATCTTGTTTGACTTACTATTTCCTGTTGATTGAGATTCAGACTCTGTGAAGGTGGACGTTAACTTAGAATATTGACAAATTGCAGATGATTTAATTTGGTAGAGATCTAAATGAATCTCATCCAGTAAGACCAAAGGTTCCAGTTGTATCGCCATGTGGAACATTAACCATTTTGGTATGTAACATAAAAACCTTATTTCAGCGTTCTTTCTTTCGTTGAAATGTGTTTCAGGCTCTCATACTGTCCTTTGGACCAGCTACTGCTTCCCTCTTTAATGTGTTAAATTGATCTTTAACACAAGCTCACTATATATTTTGGGGTATTTTGGGGATACCCTGCTCTGACACTCAATTACCGACACACAACTCCTCCATGCTCTTACAGCTCTGCAGTGTTTGCTTCCTTCTCTCAGCACCACCCTTGATACCTCCTGCCCTCATCCCCCAAACTCATTTTCCTCCAAGTTATCCCCTATTCATCCCTATAGGCTAAAATCAAATGTCAATGCCTTTAGGAAGCCTTCTCTGACATACTCAACACACACCCAGACATACATATCTCCCTGAAATAACAGCTTTCTCTCAGAAAAGAGAAAAACCGACGGAACCAGGTAGGTCCCCCAGGCACGTGCAAAGACTCTGACTAGCATGAGTGCCCTCCGCTGGGAAGGGCGTAACCCAGCTCCTCCTGGGCCATCAGGGATCTACTAGAGACAGAAATGCTTCTGGAAAACCTACACTCTTCAGACTCCAAGGACATACACCAAACGGCGGATTCGCTGGGGACTTTTCCTCCCACGGGGCAGTCAGCTCAGACTACTCAGCACAGCACAGTGGGTGGATACACAGCCTCTGGAGCCGCTCCCCCCAGCTTCAAATCAGGTTCTGCTGCTTGCTAGCTGTATGACCTTAAACAACTTACTTAACCTCTCTGAGCCACAGTTTTCCCCTCTGTAGAATGGAAATAATAATAACAGTATACTTGATAATAGTACATAGTATACATAGGCTCCTATAAGAATCAAACGGATTATTGTCACTAGAGTGCTTGAACAATGGGAATGATAATGAGAGTAAACACACTCATAGGTTGTTTTAAGAATCAAGTGGATGAATACAGCTGGAGTTCTTAGAAGAGTAACGGGCATATAAGTGTTACCCTGGTACCACGGTTCTTGTTCCAGTCTCGTGTAAGGCTCTTGGGCTCACCTCTTCCCCAAGTCAGCCGGAGCTGCACAGAGGAGACCTGGGGCACTGAGAATATGACCAAATAAGGGGAGAGGAGTTACAGCAGCAGCAATGGACATACGACCACATGTCCCCATTTCAAACTTATTGCAAATAACTGGGAACCCGAGAGCCTGACACACTACATGGTACAGGTCTTCGATAAATGTGGCATCTTCCCTGTGCCGTCCCTGTCCTACCCATTCCCAATCCCAATCTTAACCTTACAGGCAAGCAAAATTTTGGATGCTTTCAATGCTTTTGTATAACATTGACTCGGAGGTGAAGGGCTGTTTCTGATCATTATTCATCTTTCCATTACTGTCATATATTTTATTGATTTTGCATTGAAATATTTTTTTCAACATTTTAAAATGAGACTCTTGCTACAGCAGATCCAAAATCCTAACATTTGCTGAATTAGAAACAACTGTGTGGGTTTCTTTTTCCTCCTAGTTTTGATTTCAAAAATCAATAAGTAGTCCATGATACCTTTAAAAGATATTAATAACACAATCAACTCAGATTTTATTATGAAGATGATATTTTCAAAAGTGTTTGCCCAAAATCACAGGATTTGTGAGGCCTTAAGGTGCTGAGCTTTCTGGAAAACTTCCCATTAGGATCCAGAATTGAAAGAGCACATGGAGAGCATCCAGGCTAGCAGAATTTTCATATGAGAACAAATTCCAGGAAAATTAACAAATTTACTGGAAATTGCCTTTTCCATTCAAAATAAAAACAGCTTTTGAAGTAGCTTTGGAATCATTCTAACTTTACCTCCCAAGTAACGGATAGCAGAACATCACTCAGAACACGATGATGCTTTTGGCCACTAAAATATTTATATCTAGGCCATGTGAGAAGAAACAACGTGTGGGCAGCTTTCCGATCATTCACTGGGGAAACAGATGGAGGCCGGAGGCAGAAGCCACACCTTGGGCAGCAGGCAGCCCGTTTTGGAGGGAAAATGGAAAGGCTGAGGTTTGGAGGTTGGGAAAGACATGTGTCTCACCTGAGTTCTCAAGCCAACAGGGGACAGAGACAGGACGATCCAGCCCTCCTGACTTCCTGCCGAGCATCCTTCCCATATTCCATGCTGAGGCAACAAGTCAGAAGCTCCAGCATCCACTCCCAGTAGGGATGCTCCTCCAGGAAGCCCCCTTGGGCTGACTGGCTCAGTCTGCAACTGGAGGCCAGGGCTGAGGACAGCAGCCCCCTGAGCTCCCCAGAAGGACAAGTTGCCTCTGTAGCTTCAGAAGATCCATGACCAGCAGTGAACTCAGTGGGCCCCTACTCTGCTGGCTGCTGGATTTGAAGATAGGGGAAAATATTATTTACATACACTCATATTTTGTTTATATCTGGCTCTGCCAACGCACCAAATGACCCTTTCCGACCCTATAGCTCTCTCAGCTGCACGCACGGCTGGATAATAAGTGGGCCTCCTCTATCTGCTCCGAAGGTGCCAACCCACCTCCCACACTGAATGCTGCTGGAGCCATCTCCCTGGCTTGCTCCTGTCTATGCCTTCCCCTTGATGGAGTTCTGCCTTCATCCTACAGCTCGCTTTCCTTCAGAGCGGGGCAAGCTTGGGAGAAGAGTTTGTCTCACCCTGTCAGTACTTCTGAGTGCCCAGCTCTGCCAGCACCAGGCAAGGCATGGGAGTGAGGGCCCTGGCCATTCATCGGTGGCTGGGACAACAGTGACATCTTGTGGTCTGGAAATCTGCCTGCCCCATGCAGCACAGGCCAAAGCCAACCTCAGGCCCGCCAGGAGGAGCCCTTCCCGGCCCCACAGGTGGGAGCGGGTCAGGTCTGTGTGGACATCGCCTGCAGGAGCTCATGGTCCAGCAGGACACCCAAGTAACCAAATGCAACCACACAAAATCCAAGACGGCATCAGACCTCCCACACGCACAGGCTTTAACCCATCAGCAAATACTTGGTGAGCAACACGGCTGGCAGCTCCAGAAGCAAGCAGGAATAAGAGGCATGCAGGCAACCACAATCCAGTGAGCAAAGTGCCAATGAAGGTACCTAGGAGAGCTGTGGGAGCTCAGAGGAGGGAGGGAGGAGAGACAAACAGCCTGAGGATAAGCTCAGACTTCAGAAGTGACATTGGGTGAGAAGCTGGAAGAATGCTTTGGCGTTAGCAAGTAAGCAGGGTGAGGAATGAGCAAGTGGGAATTTCCAAGCCTTGCAGAATAGATTCGATTTAGAGAAGGAATGCTAAGCTTTCAAAGTGTGGAGGGGGTATTCCCTTGATTTACTTGGGGAGAGGCAAGGGTTGGGGGCACAGAGAGGGAAAGAGGAGAAGACAAGTGTGGCGAGAGCCGTGAGGCCCAGAATGGAGAGTTCAAGCTGTATTCGATTGCTGGGAATCTCATGATAAAGTCGTACTGAAGAAGAAATGACCTGGCAGAAATAAAGCCTGGACTATACGCATAGAGAAGCAGCTGGAAAGATATCGCCCATAGGGTCAGCAGGGTTCTCTCCAGGGTAGAGGGCCACATGCGCTGATTGTCCTTTTTCTTTTTTTTTCCTTTTTTTTGGCTCGTCTAATTCTCCTATGTTAATGAATTTTTATTACCTTTGTACAGAGAGACGACCGTGCAAGTTATTCTATGAAGAAGAGTAGTCGTGGGGTCTGGAGACTGCCCGCTGGCTCTCGCCATGATGGGCAGTCTGGTCCATGAGGGAGCTCCTCCCCCAAAGGGAGGACAGGGGATCATGTAAGACACAGGATCAGAGACCCAGCCTCTGTCCCACAGGAAGGAACCCTGGGACCCTACCCAACCCTGGTACTTCAGACAGGGAAGCGAGGTCACTGAAGGGACAGTGGCTCCCCCCAGGACACTGCCCCTGCCACACACAGGATCCAAGTTCAGCTCCTGCTTTGCACTCGCCGCTCTTCTTCTGCCTCGTCCTGTCGCTGCTCAGCACCTGCCACAGTCTGTGTGGCCAGAAGCTCAGCATGCCCAGCAAGGACCCACAGCTCCACACAACCCCACAGAGAGCAGCCGAGCCCGGGGGATGTCAGGAGTCTGCCTTTCCACAGCCAAAGCCAAGCCCCCTCTATCACACTAGGACAAACTATAAAGCTCCACCCGAAAAAGGAAACACCTGAATACCGGGACTTGCATATGATTTCACCCAAAAGGTCTCCAAGTTTGGTTCAGGGACCCACGAAGGTCCCCATGACCCTTTCAGTGGGTCAGGGAAGTCAAAACTATTTCATAATAATACCGAGGTATAATTTGGCCTCTTCACTCCCTTTCCTGCACCAGCGAACAGAGGACTGTTCCAGGGGCGACGTGACACATGCCAGTAAAGTAGATTGGATGGGGCCCCAAAGATACTGTGGGAGGATAGAAAGGCAGCGTGAACTTTATTCTACCGAATCTACCCAACTGAACACACAGGCAGAGAGGAGAACTCAGATGTCTTCTGTTGAGCCAGCTAGTAAAGAAAGCTGCAGAAATACAAAACAATGCCACCTGTTTTTTATTCCAATTTTTGAATTAGAAAATATAGTTATTTGAAAATGTTATGTTTACAGTTTATTGTTTTATTTTTAATGAGTTCATAAATAAATATATTTTAATTTTTTAATAAAAAATGTTTTAAATAAATATAGATTTAGTTTTAATTTCTAATTTATAATATGGTAAATATTAATTGATATAATCCACATAAAAAACCTCTTTGGGATCTCCATGAATTTGTAAGAGTGTAAAGAGGGCCTGAGACAAAATAATTTGAGATCCTCTGATTCAATCTGTCGCCTTAGCACCCTAGAAACTCCTCCAGCCCTGACACCACCACCTGCCAGGTTCCCTGCCTACGGGGCATGGAGCTCCTCTCTTGTCCCTTGTGTCCTCAGAAGCACCCCTAGGACATTTCCTACCAGATCTCCCCTCTCTCCTCTCTCTATTCTCTTCTCTTTTCTCCCCAGCCCATAGTCCCCAGCAGGGCTGGGCTGACAGCATTTCGGGCACAGAAATGTCTTTCTTCCCTCTCTCCTGCTTTCCCGCCCCCTGTTGCAGCCTTTGAGTCCATGTCCTGCACGCCATCTTCCAAGTCCTTCTCCAACACCTCTTCTCCCCAGAAATGGCCCCCGACCCCTTTAAAGGGATCACAGACTGAGGAACCCAATAGCATCAAGCTCGCACCTGCCCTTCCATCATTCAGCAATCATTTCAGGAGCCCCAGCTCCACGTCAGATGCTGCGGGTCCAAAGATTTAGTGAGACACAGTCCTGCAGGCTGCTCACAGTTTCCAGGGAAATGAAGGAGGAGCTAATAGTTCTGTCTAGGAAAGCGGGGAAATGCTTCACAGAAGCTGAGCCCTTTGACGTGGATCATATAAGATGAGGAGGAGTTTACTGAGTGAAGAACCAGAGATATTTTCCTGATGGAGGAACAGAGATTTCAAAGTCACACAAATGTGAAAATGCACGGCATGTTTAGGGAGCTGAAGACATCAATGTGGGTAGACTACACTGTGCATGTGTGTGCATACACGTGTGTGCATGTGAATGTGTGTGTTTGAATCTGTATTGTGTGAATGTGCATGAGTGTGCACATGTCTGTGCACATACGTGCACATGCCTGTGCATGCATGCATACACATCTATGACTGTGTGTGCATGCACAGAATGCATATGTGTGCGTGTGTCCACATATGTGTTTGCATGTGAACATAGTGATAATGGGACAGGAGCGTCTCTTAGGAGAGAGAGGAGGAAGTGGGAGGAAAGGGAATTGTGCTAGAGGAGTTACACATATTATCTTACGTGATCTCAATGCAGCCTTGCAATACGGGTGTTATTGTACCCATCCTACATAAAGAATTAGTGAATTGCCCAAGGACATAACCAGTAATAGATGATAAAGCCATACCTCAGGCCAAACCTCGAACTGGCCCACACCACAGAGACCTGCGATTGGGCTACTGGATACCCACCTCTTCCTGGACACCCACCTCTCAAGTGGATCTTGCTGAAACCGTGGATGCCCAACACTCCACCAGAGAACCTCCGTGGACGGTGTTTATTTTCCAGATAGTCCCCTCCAGCCCATGCCAGGACAGCTCCACATCTCTACCACTGAGGCAGAAGATAATACTTTTTGCAAAGCTTTTATTGCAATTCAGAGAGCTAACAGTAAGACACAAACCTGGAATTCCAGTCTTGTGGCACGCTGGGAAATAAAGCAGGAGGCCAAGGGTTTGAAGAAGCCAGGAAGGACCCTCACATCCTCTCCTGCTCGACGAGGGCCGCTGAGAGCGTGGTTTAGCTGTGCACAGAAACGTCCAGAAGAGGTCAGGCATGCATGCTCGCCTGTCCCGCCTCTTCTGCTAAATCTGCTTCACTGAACACCAGTGACTCGAACTAAATGCATCCCTGAGTTTGCTTCCGTTAAACAAAAAAGGGGCCACTCATTCTAACAGCTATTAGGATGCGTTTCCTGTGCCAGACACTGACCTGAGGACTTCATACATTCTCTCACCCAGCCATATCCGTTTTCTAAAGTCTATATTTTCTTGGTCCATGTTATATAGAACAATGTTATACATCACATATTATGCCTTTCAGGTACATTTATTTTATTTATTTCAATATTATATGCTATATATTCCATGTTGCCTATTATATATTTTATTCATATTTTTCGTACAATCATTTGAATCAGTTATTTATCACTCCACTTTTCAGATGAGAAAGCTGAAGCCCAGCAGGCTTGGATAGCTTGTCTAAAGTCCCGCAACCAATAAGTGACAAACAGCGTGCAAACCATCATCTTCTTGCAGTCCAGAAGTGTGTCTTTTCTCCTGTGCCAGCTCTGTGGGTTGGTCTCATTCTCAGTCATAACTAGGGTGTGGCCAGAGGCTGCAGGACCTGTGGCCATGCCACTGGGCATCCTCCGCTGTACCCAAAGTCTGACCCAGCCAAATCTAGTCACACTGCCACCCACCATTCACAGTCTGAGGATGATGGCAGTCCTGTGGACATACTTTTTTGTTAAAGATTGGCCCTGAGCTAACATCTGTTGCCAATCTTCCTCTCTCTTTTTTTCTCTTCTCCTTCTTCTTCTCCACAAAACCCCCCAGTACATAGTTATATATTCTAGTTGTAGGTCCTTCTAGTTCTTCTATGTGAGCCACCACCACAGCATGGCCACTGACAGATGAGCAGTGTGGTTCCACGCCCAGGAACCAAACCCAGGCCACTAAAGTGGAGCACACTGAACTTTAACCACCAGGTCATCAGGGCTGACTCTGACTTTTTCTTCCTTTGACTTTTCTATATTTCACAATTTCCACAATAGACATGCATCACTTTACAGTGAGGGGGGAAATATTGAAAACCTGACTGTGGCTTGAAAACTGTGAGATGCCCCCTTTCCCATGCACTTCAAAGGGCCCAGGGCTGGACCATGGTTCCTTCTGGAGAGCCTGTCAGAGTGTCCCAGCGGGAGCTCTGTGCCTGGGAGAAGACGGTGCCCAGCACGGGCATCTGGGTTTGTCTCTGCCCTCATGTTCTACATTCTCGCTTCACCTGCATTTCCCTGGAGAAGACACAGGCTACAGCCTGGATCCAACACTTCCCTCCTTGGCCAGTCTGCACGGCTCAGCTCCGCAGACTCCAAACCAGACCCCAGCCCTGCCTGCTCCCTAAAACGAGCCTGCAGGTAACAGACTTCACTCTGGGGGCCTAGGAAAACTCCCCTTGCCCTCTGTTGGCATGTGTGCAACCCTCTCCGAGGACAGTGCCCAGAAAGGGATTGTCCTCTCCCTCCTCTTTGTCTGGTGCTGTCACCCAGGACCACATGCAGGACTTTGGCACCACACCCGTTCACTGGCTTCCTCCTTCCACAAGCATTTGATCAGCGCTTGGTGTGGGGGATGCTGAGCAGCCCCTGATGGAGGAGGTCAAGTCCCACTGGGGGAGAGACTCATGACACACCTTGGATTAGCAGAGGAATGTGCACTGTGACCACAGAGGTGGTGGGGAGGAGAGCATCCCCCGCATCTGGGGGAGGCTGGCCAGGAGACGTTGGTCTGAGCGGGATTTCTGAAAGATGAGGAGTGACTGGACAGAACAGAGGTAGGTCAGCGTTTTGTGTGAAGTGAACAGATGAGCAAAGCAGCAGACACACAAAATCAGAGCATTTGAGGTCTTTGGCGGGAGGTAAGATGGTTAGAGCTGAACTGCCAGCCCCGTCTGCAGTGCTGGGGAGGGAGGAGTCCCTTCTTCTGGAAAATGGAGCTGCTGGGTCCCTAAGCTATGGCCAGGCTTGCGCTCAGGGAGATGACTGCAGAGGCGCAGGAGAGAGAACGGAAGGCAGACCATGCCCGGGGCTGCGGTAGGCATTTGTCTGCCCAGCCCCCTCGCTCTGTAAGGCAAATCAGCTTGGAGTCGCATATTTATTCTGCCCTGGTCCAGAAATGAGAAATGACACTAATTGGCACATTCCAGGCTTTTCCACAGGCCAAGTCCTGCTGGGGAACCTCACCTGAGCTGGCCAGGGAGCCCCATCCCTAGGGACTTGGCATTGGGAACCAGAGAAGGTTAATTCCATCTCTCTGGGGGCCCTTGTCTATGACTATGAACCCAAGAGAAGCTGGTGATCTTATCTGCCAAGCAGACTAGAGCATAGAGGGAGCTATTCTGCCAGAAATGAAGCAAATAATAAGAGAGAAACAAAGGAGAGAGGTCAGAATGGAGGGCTGTCTGGGCCCAGTCTTAGCTTTTCCTTTGCATTCCATGAGGTTGGAAGGAAAGTCTGACACATTTTTTTTTTCTTTTGGTTAAGTTTTCAAGTTTAATTTGTTATTTGCAGCCAAAAAAATCCTAATAAAGTTTAAAAAAAAAAAGTTTAAGCCTGAACTAAAGCAGTGCAGTGTGGCCGCAGAAAACAGGGTTCCAGAACAGAGAACGATTTAGATTATGAAGTCAACAGACAGGAGACCAGCTGCCTTGTCAACTAGCCAAGCTCAGCTACTTACAGACATCTCCTCATGTACCCTCCCAAGGCAACGATGAGCTTCAAAAGGGGACTGCACTGGCTCCACACGACCTAGAAACCACCCATCCACAAGCAGGTGCCAAGGCAGCTCAAGAAAGATAAGTAAGGCCTCCTCCGCATGAAAGGGGACGGGGGTCCCGGTCATCTAGTGAACACCTGGGCCCTGAACCCACTAAGAAGACAGCTGGGTAACTAGCACTGGTGAACCATTCCGGGCTGAGTTCTCTGAGGCCTGGGGATAAGATGACATCACTACCTTCATGGGGTAGCAACTTGACTGTGGAAAGGTAACATGAATGCAGCCACTACTGCTGCCAGGGACAGAAGAAAAGATGGCAGAAAGTCGGGGCAGGATGGCGCTCCATGGCTGCTCCAAGATGTCCACCCTCCTCCCATTCTTCCTTCTACGTCTGTAAACGTCACTGAGAAGTCATTTATCCCTTCCATTAGAAACCCCTATATTCACACTTTATCTGCCAAGTTCAGTAGCTTCCTTTGGCAGCTTGGGACGTTTTCCATCTTGAGAAAAAAACCTCGCTCTGATTTTTTATCTGTTCCAGATCTTCAGATTTCGGTGCAGCAGCATACTGGTTGGCCCCATAGGAGAGAAGAGGAAAAGGGCTCAGCCAAGCTTCCATCTGGCACAGCTTAGCCCCGGCACCTTCTGGAAACAGGCTCCAAACTAAAGAAAAGGCGTAGCCTTTCCCAGGTGGATGGAGTTCTGCCAACTCTGACCCAAATCTGCATCCCAGCTTTGTTGGATGAACAGGGCCACATGTGCAGCCGGCAGCGAGGAATGCGGGAAGCCTGTCCTAGCCCCAGGTCCCTCCATCCGCTGGATTTCTGAACGGAAGCGGTCTCCACTTCTGCCCAGAAGCCTGCCTCCGCTCACAGAATCAGACAACGGGCTGCAGCCGAGTTTCTCCTTTTGGACCATACCAAAGATTCAGGAAAGATTTAACCATAAACGTCCTCCTGCCCCAGGCTGAAAAGTTCCCCCTCCGCTCTTGCAGAACAGAGGAGAAAACCTCTCTTGTTCTCTCTGGTTTCAGCTGGGTTAGGCGATGAGGCCAGGTCTCCTGGTTTGTGCATAAGTTCCCTCCCCGCCTGGGCCCCAAAATGCTTCTCTAAGTGATGCCCCGAAGCCTTTTCCCAGAAGCAGCCTCAAAGGTCCAAGCAGAAGTGAAGGCTCAGGAGGGGTCCACACAGCAGCCAAGGTCGCAGAGGGGCAGGCGGTGCTGCTGGCTCTGGGAAGGTGGCCTCTTCGTGCCAAGAAACTGTCCATCTTGGTCCTTGTGGGCACTGCGAAGGGGCTGTAAGCCGCAACCAGGCAGCTCCTTTATGTCCTCTGAGAGAGCCGTCCCCGCGGGGCCCCCACTGCAGGTTTACTGAGCACTTGGCACCCACAAGCTACCCTCATCTTCCAACTTTTGTGACATTGTTCCTTTTTCCACTCCAAAGCAATCAAGAATTTTCAGGACTCAATGTCTCTCTTGCCCTTCAAACACCTCTGGTGAGGAATGCCACACCAGGAACACGAATACACGATGATTACCACCTCCGGCTTTGTGCAGAGGCAACCAGATGGTCCGCTTGGTGGGGGCAGCCACAACAGACCAAGAAAGAGAAGCTGAGGAGTGTGGCCAGACCTTGAGACTGGCTCAAAGAGAGCTGCCTGCTGGGAGCCCAGCTCCCTCTCCAGCCCCGAGGGCTGGCCCTACAGATAACTGCCTCCTTCTAGAAACTCAAGGACCCCAGAGGATGCACTGCAGCTCCTCCAGCTCTCCAGGGGCTACAGCCTCTCCCTTACCCCACTGCAGGTCCCGCTCCACACCTGCGAGGCCCGCACCTGAGGGCAGACCGGGCCCGCCAGGCAGAGGGAGGCCAAGGCACCCAGATGGCTCAGCACCCCCCTTTCTCTCCCTGCCTTTCTCCACTGGCCACCAGGGAGGGGCCACGGCCTCTTTGAGATGCTGGAGCAAGGGGACACTGGAGCAAGAGCACCACCCACCCAGGAACACAACAGCCAAAAGGGGTGGTTGACCACTGAGAGCCCGGCTCAGGGAGAAGCTGAGCAGGTGACAATGAGACCGGCCTCACCACAGTCCCAGGAGGACATACAGATCCCAGCAGAACCAACTCCACAGAGCCTCTTCAACCCAGTTTTTAAAAAATGAATTCAACACAGTAGAAGAAGAAAGAAAAACCAATGCTCTGTTAAGACCGATTGTATGTTTCTTTCTGTTCCCAGTAAGAGGTTACTGGGGTACGCAGAATATCATGTCACATTTTAACAGATTTAGGACCGTATCTCAGCTCAGTTCTTCTGCGCCTTTCCTGAAAGCATCAGTTATGCTCACAGAAGACGAAGATACCTCACACAGATACAGTTCCAAAATCGGAAGACACACAGAAAATGGTTTTTCTCTGGCATTTACCTTAGCAAAATATTCTGTTATCTGTGGTTCTTGTTCTCCCCTTGGATGTTTGCTTGTTGGGGGGAGGGGGGCAATTTACCGAAACAACACTTTCTGGAATTGAGAACTTAGAGAAAAACCAGCTCCCTTCCTCCGGGTTCCCACGCATTCCCAGGTCTCCGGATGGGACGGCGGGGGACACCAGTGTCAGGGGCAGGACGCTCGCTGCTCCCGGCCCAGCTCAGGGGTGCGGCTGCAGCTGCCCCACTCGGGTCACACGTGTGCACGTCACACAGACATAAATGCACAGCAGACACAGCTCAGCCCTGGGAGGGACAAAGGGGGAAGGAGAGAGAAACTCTGTGTGTGATAAGGGGTATTTGGGGGGGGGGTGTGAGTGTAGAGTGTGAGTGCTGTTTGTGTGTATGGTGTGCATGTGTGTGTTGTGTGTGTAGCATGTATTTGGTGTGTGTGTGTGTGTGTGATGTGTATATATATAGCGTATAGTATGTGGTGAAAATGGGTGTAGTGTGTGGTGTGGGGTGTGTATAGGGGTGTGTGTTGTATATGTATGTATGGCCTCCCAGGGGCCAAAGCCAACACCAGTGCACTGGGAAGGGATGGCCCGCTGTTTGCAGACAGACGGCGGTGGTCTCAGTTTCCTCACAGGTTCCCGAGACCAGTCTCCAGTCCCCTCCCCCTGCATCCCCCTGCTGCCTGTCCCAGCTTTCTCCCCACGCCCTCCTCAATGCACTGCTCCCGTCGGCGGCTGCGCAAGATGAATCCACGTGGATGAATGGCGGAGGCGGTCATCACCAGTGTGCGGAGCGGTCGGCAGCGCTCTCAGCACTTGCTGCGGTGGAAATGAGCAGAGACTCCAGAGATTTCCGGGACATCTGGGCAAAAGAATGGCCTGTCAGACAGAGCACAGGAGGGTCTTCCAAGACAGTATCACCCCAACGAGACAGATGTTAGGGTAAGAGGTGGATGAGGAAGGACAAGGCTGGGCATGCTGCCTTTCCGTGGGATGACCTGCCCCAAGCATGGAGTTAGGGCAGAAGATCATAGCCTCTGCTTTATCTAAAATCTCTCCATCTCCCAAATACCATCCATCCTGGACAACAGAGTTCAACGACCAACCAACCAAAGCGGGGACCCCCAGGTACGCAGGCATCTGACCTGAGCCAGGCCCGTGGTCAGAGGGAGCTGAGAGCTGGGACCAGTGCCCGGAGGAGGCCTCTGTGGGAGCCCCAGCTGAGGAGGCCCCAAGAGGGAAGACCCGCCCTGTGGGCACAGCTCACCTGCCGGCCTTCACCCCACTCTGTCCTGCAAACCAAACAAGCTTTCACCCAAAACATTAGGGAGAGCGTGCAAATGAAACAGGAGCTGGCACTCAGGTTCCGGGCGGGGAGGAAGGCCAGTGTGCAATCGTACAGCCCCACTCAGACAGGGAGACAAAACTGGGAGGATGGTCACCCTACCACAGAGACCATCAGGATTCAAACCTCCACCCCCACCCCCTGGCTACTGAGGAGCCCGTTAGGGAACGCAGAGAGGGCTGGGCATGGGCTAAACCCTCTGAAAACGGCAGTGGCTGGACAGGTAGGGGGGATCACTAATGTTCTCTGTTAAAGCATTTCACTGTTGCCGTATGTCTGAAAATTGTTAAAATGTTGGCGCAGGGGCGGGGTGAGGGGACATTTGCACCTGCAGAGGACGGGGAATATAGGGTGACAGTAGTTCATAGGAAAATCCCTGAGGTCCTCAGCCCCTGCTCTATGGCCCTCGCCACCAATTCGTCAGCTCCTGGTCCTCAGAGGCCCCTCTGGCAAGGCCAGCTGTCTGGTGGATGTAGTCTTCTCCCTCCCAGGCCTGTCATTCCACAGCCACCATGACAACTGGAGTCCGGCAAGACCATCCTATATTCTGAAACTGTGTCCTTGGTTTTGGCATTAAAATGTGATTCTTTATCTTAAGTGGTAGTGATAACAGATGATAGCTTTTTTTTAAATGCTTACGCTTGGCAAAATAAAGGGTTGACAACCCTGGGTTGGTGTCTACAATTATTTTTGGAGATGGGACAGGCCTATGAAAACCAGATCTGGGGACTTCCCATAAGGGGAACTGTGGACTTGAGTTCCTACAGCCATGGTGGGGAACCCCAAGGTCACTGCCCACTGGTTGCTTGACCTTCAGTGCTTCTCCTCTTCCAGGGGAGGGGTTGGGATGGGGGGAGTCTTGGTTTCCACATCCTTTAAAAAAAGTTTAAAAATTGGATATTTCAGTGCATGAAATTTAACTGGATCCTGACTTCTGAAGAGAAAAGCAAGAGAAGAAAGACATTTGGGGAAGAATTGGGGACATATGAGTATGGACTGGGTTTTAAATGATATTGGAGTATTATTAATTTTCTCAGGTGTGAAAATAGCATAGCAGCTATGTGAGAGAAGGTCCTTACTTTCAGGAGACACATGCTGAAGTATTTAGAGGTGAAATTTTATGATGCCTGAAATTTGCTGTGAGATAGTTCAGGGGGAAAAAAGAGCCAGAAGAAAATGTGGCAAAGCGTTAACAATTGTTGAAACTAGGCAAGAGATATGTAAGTGTTCACTGCGCTGGTCTCTTAAATTCTCTATAGTTTAAAGGTTGGCATAATAAAAAGAGAGAAAAGGCTTTAAAAACACCTCATTTGCTAATTTGTTGGGCAGATTAAATGAAATGATGTACCTGAGAAATTCTTGTCTGAGAACAAGTTACAGAAGAGCAAACCTGTGACCCGGCCAGTCACCACTCACAGGACCCTGTTCCTCCCCGACCCCAGTGAGATGGCAGCAGAAGAGGGTCTTGGTGAAATCCCGCCCAGGAGATTTATCACCTTCTAGGATATTCTAAATTTTCAGCCCCACCAGTAAGCTCATCATTGTGTCTCTGGGATCCCAAGTTATGTAAATTTTACATATCTCTCGGGCTGCGTAGGTGGCCAAGAAATGCCAGAAATAACAAAGGACTTCTAAAGCAATTATGAGAGAGAGACAGACAGAGACAGAGACAAAGAGGAAAGAGGAGGAGGAGGAGGAGGAAAGAAGGAGAGAGGGAGGAAGGAGGAAGAGGAGAGGAAAAGGGGTTGGGGGAGAGAAAAGCCCCTAAGCAGATCCCTGGTCACTGGAAGCTTTTCTGAAGGCCATACAATCAGACCAGGGGCAGAATAAGACATGCGTGGTCCAACTTCGTTTATTGCTAATCCTTCTTGTTAATGCTAATAAGCCTCTGCATATGTTTCTACCTTTATGAGGGCTGTGCATCCTCTTTCAGAATAACCTATTTATGGTTCTTGACCACTCACGCGCTGAGGGCATGCCCAGGTCTGGAATCGACACGTCATGTAGATGACAGAGTGACATCAGATGACTAGTCGGGGGAGCACACTGTGCCTCAGGGAGATCTGAGGGCCCAAAGGGAGGAGACAGGAAGCCTGCTCAGGCAGGAGGTGAAGACAGTGTATTTCTAACCATCTGATCCCTGGTCCTTCCCAAAATGAGAAAGCTCTGGTCTTAAACCCATCTTGGCAAAACTGAGTAGAGCATCAAGGGAAGCAATCCCAGAGCACCTGTGACACCTGCTCTGGTCGAGAGGTCCTAGAAGCAGCTCATTGGTGCCTAAGAGGAGAGGAAGGTAAACCCAGTGGTGGGCTTCTGCAGCAATCTCTAAAGACCAAGGAGTAAGCGTGAGCACCAGACTGCCTTGGCCAGAGCCTCTGACAATAGCCCATGATTTCCCTCTAGACAGGTGACAAGTTTCCCATTCTTGGTCCAAGACCTAACCCAGGAGCCACTCCAAAGGGGCTGGTCAATGGAAGTAAAGAGTAAAAATTCCTAGTCAGATGGAATAAGCATGGTTCCCTGGATCCTGGAATCTTCCATAAACTCTGATGGGGGTCAGCCCATCTCATTTCCTTTATATTCCCAGCTCTTCCAAGATGGGGTCATCAGTGTCATTGCCTGAAGAGCTCATGCCTCCCCAAGCCTAAGCTCCCCACATGTCAAGAACCTGGAGCAGGTCCTGCTGGGCCAGAGCTGGCTCCTCCTAATTACTCCCCCAACCCTTGTGGGCTCAGTCTATGGGTCTGAGTGCCAGCCCTGGTCCCACCCTTCTGTCCTTGCTTCAATATCCTAAAACTCTCCAGGCCTGGAGCTTAGAGGGCAAGATGCAGGGACTGGCTCTCCCTTCTGAACTGTTGCTGCAGTCTGCCACTCCTTTACTCACGTCTTGGATTGAGCGTGCCTTGAGCTGCGGCTGCAGGCCAGGCCCTGTACCAGGCACCGGGGAAAAGCGCTCCTGCCACTGCAAAACCAGGGAAAGTGACGCCAAAGATCAGCACGCACTTGTCACTTTCTACTCAAAAATCTCATGAAATAGCTCTGTACCTAAGGGAGATATTAAGAAAGAAACTAACCACACTAGTGTTACTGCACAAAATTGGGGTTCTCTGCCTGATGCACATAGACAAGCCAATTAATTATGGTGTCAGCCTTTGGGAAAGAGATCAGCTTTATTCTGAGAGATAGATCTGCAGTGAGATGGGGGGCGTGTGCCCTCAGATCTGTCTCCCTGATTCAGGATTTGGGGCAAAATTTAAGAGGTTAGGGAGGACAGCCTGGCATGCAGAAACACTAGTAAGACAGGTTTTGAATGGTGGGCTTCAAGCATTTATGGCAAGCTTTCAAACTTTTATGGTAAAGTTCAAAATATTTATGATGAAGTTCTAAACATTTATGGTAAGTTGGGGAAGGAATTCTAACTCCCGATCTTCCCAAATGATGGACCTTTCAGTTCTGATAAGAGCCCAACTTTTAAGTTCCAGTCATGTCCTGGTCCTTTTTCATGGGGAGGAAAATCTTTGGTTCCACGGTCTTTTCAGGTCAAGATTTCTTCTTCTGCACATGCTCTGGCTACATGACTTTGCAAATTTTCTGCAAGACTATTTCTTAATTACTCTGCTGTTAAGACAGGGTCAGTTGAACTTGTCCTGGAGGGCCCACGGTTACATGAGCATCTCCTTTCCCGATCCCCACACAGCAAAGAGCATAGCCATGTCTCTGCAACCAAGCTGTCCTCACCTCTCTCTACTCTTGGGACAGTTTAAGAGTTTTGTGTGAGTGTGTAAGTATGTGAGTGCCTGTGAGTTTATGTGTGTGTTTACATGTTTGTGGGATGTGTGTATGTTTTAGGCCCATTAAGGAGAATTAATCTCTAGTTGTCCTGTGAAATGCGAGGACAAACGTGAGAGCTTTTGGGATAGAGGCAGAAGCCAGCAGAGAAGACGCATTCCCATCCAAGGGCTGGGACAAGAACTCCACAGCTGCACTTGGGAGCTGGAGGAAAAGGGGCCGCCATGGGAAAGACAGACCTGGGTCCTCTCCCAATTTTTCTGACACCAGATAAGCCTGAGATTCTTTGATGAAACTAAGAAGGAGGGGACAAAGTCTCTGGGTCTCCTGGGTCTCCTCCCAGAGGACAGGTGGATCTCAAAGCAAATTAAATCAGATTTAGAGAAATAATAATAATTGCCCCGGTGGCCAAGTAGCTAAGATTTGGTGATCTCACCACCACGGCCCAGGTTCGCTTCCCAGTCAGGGAACCACACCAACATCAGTTGCTTGTCATACTGTGGCGGTTGTGTCTTGCTGTGATGCTGAAAGCTATGCCACCAGTATTTCAAATACCAGCAGGGTCACCCATGGTGGACAGGTTTCAATGGAACTTCCGAATCAAGACAAACTAGGAAAAAGGATCTAGCCACCCACTTCTGAAAACATTGGCCATGAAAACCCTGTGAAAAGCAGTGGAGCATTGTCTCAGACAGCGCCAGAAGATGAGGGGATGGTGCAAAAAGACCGGGCAGGGTTCTGTTCTGCTGTACACAGTGGGGCTAGGAGTCAGAATCAATGTGGCAGCACTAAGAAGAAGAGAAAAAAAGGAATGTGGCAGGTCACATACCCTGTTGCTGTGGACTGATTCTCACTACAGGTCAATACTCTCTGGCTGAAGGCTCACAGCTCTCCACGATCAGATCCCACTCTGTTTCCAGTCCAACCCATTCCTCCACTGCCTAACTTCTATGTTTCATGTACCATGCTTAAACACACCCTGTGCTTTTCACACTGTTGCCTTTACAAATTTATCTCCCCTGCATGGAATGCCCTTCATTCTTTTGCCTTCTGTGGAAATTCCACCCAGTTCTTCACACTCATGGGATACCTATTTATGACACACAACTAGATCCTCTCTCCAGATGGAAGTGATCTCTCCCTTGTCTGTCTCCACCTCTACCTTTGCTTGTGCACTGACATTTATCATGGTTGTCTCACTATAGAGAACTGCATGCTTGTTCCCACTTCTCTTCCAGAATGAAAACTCCTTGAAGGAAGTATTAATATGAATTTTATTTTTTATTAACTTTCATTGCCTAGGGCAGTATCCCGAACAATATGGATTCATAGTAAGTATTTTTTCAATGCATTAATGAATGGTTCAGTGACTGAACAAATAGAGTGTTGGATGGATGGATGGCTGGATGGGGTGGTCTGATAGTCTTATAAATGAGATATAAATAGAGCTTAGCTTGCATGGCCCAACATCATGTTCAAAAAGACCTCTCTATTCAAGTGTGAAGCCCAGGGCTTGGAATACCTTGCCTAAGCATATGGGGGGAAAACGGAAAGAACATTTCTGCTTTTTGAGTTTGGGAAGACATGGGTTTGACTTCATTTCTCAGATTTCACCTAGTTCATATGTGGATGGACCTCTGACTTTTTGTCCAGGAAGCCTGGGTGAGAAAAAAACTGTCTTCCTACAGGAGGAACAAATAAGGCACGGGGACTTGGGCAGCACCTGGCCAGGCCTCCAGCCACTGTCCCTGCACACAGAGCAATGGAAGCCCGAAACACAAGCCACAATCTAAGTGGATTTGTTGGGGAATGTGGTCTTTCTGCACATCCTGCACTGGGATGCTACCAATTTCACTGAGTCTCTACCAAAGAAAAGTAGCAAGGAAATTTATCAGATTTCATCTTGGAAATTCCATTCCACAAAGCTCCTGGAACTGGGCATCCCCAGGATTTGTAGCATTATTGCTTTAATGAAAAACATATCAAGAGCCATATCATTGTGTGTCATATGCTCCTGTCCAACTTCAGTCAAGGGAGAGGAGGGAAAAATGAGGGAGGAGATAACTGAGTCAGAGAGGGGAGTCTGAGAGAGGGGATTGAAGAGGAGGGAAAGGACAGAGGGGAAGATGGGTCCAAAGCACGGAAAAGGGGAGGAAGAACTCACCTCTCAGACCCGGCAGGCACATTTAAGGATGGAGGGGAAGGCGAATGGTGCCTTCATCTGACTCTTCCAGAGCCAGGTTAGTGTGCTTCGCATAGGCTCACAGGTAGGAAATATTTTCTTCAATAATTTTATGATTTGTATTCACTAATTCAGGTGGTAATCCAGATTTGGAAGGAAATTCACATCTGCTGACTGTGCCACTGTGCTATGCCATTCACTCACTGAGCCCTCAGGACCTTCAGAAGTAGGTACTAGCATTCCTGCTGACAGACAAGAAACTGGAACTTGGTGAAGTCAGCTGATTTATCCAGGGTCACCCTGCTAGGATGTGGCAATGTCAGAATCCATCTCCATTCTATCCCACTCCAAGCCACCACACTGACAAACCAGTGCCACCGCCACAGCCCATGATGTCCTAACCCATAAGGTAGACTTGACATGTATTCGATTATTCCTTTAAGACTCAAAACTTGTGAATGTTTATATTAAAAGTAAGGATGGTGTTTTGAAGCTGTTAAACAATATCATGTCCAGGGAATAAGAGCTGTGCAAGTCTTATCCAACTCTAAGGATGCTGAAGACTCAGATAATGACAAAACAGGAACCAATGTCACTTTCTTATTGGTAGGGACAATATCAAGCACCCACAGAGTAGAGCTCTAATAAATCTGGTTCCAGATATGACTTAAGGTTGAGGCCAAGCCAGTCCTTCAATTCTTTCCTAAGTCACAAAGCAAATCTTGTTACCTTATCATTGTCTGGTCACCATGCTGAGCTATGATCAGGATCCTCCAGTAGCGGTGATTTTATAGAGTGTAATCAGAAAATGTCAGTGGGATTTCCCACTCCACACATAACCCTGTAACCATTAGTGAAAGTGACCCCGCCCCTAGTAAACCAGGCAAAATCGATGCCTTTTCCTCTTCCTGCCTCAAAGAAAACCTAAGGTGGTTATGAGCAAAGAGAAAGGCTTGGCACAGGGGAGCGTAATTGTATGTTTCCCCAACCTCACTTGAACATTCAGCTATTTTAATAGCATGAAAAATGGCTCCAAAAACACATGGCACGTGTACACGAGGGAAGGAACCCCAGAGAGTCAAGAAGGGGGTCGTCTGGGTAGGATCAAGCTGGCAAAATGAACAGATAGTGGGTCTGTATGGTGCCCAAAGGAGGTTCAGCCTATTTATCCTATTCCTGAGAGATGAATAAGTTGAACTCCCTTTGGCAGAAACAAGGGGCAAAAGATTAATTGAGGCAGCCAGCCTACCGCCATCGTGAGTGACCCCCACTCACTAGAGTCACCAGCAGCATGAGTGCTACCTGCTCCCAGGACAGAGCTTCCTTGTGTAGTGGAAATGACAGGTAGGACAGGTGGACTCAGAAATACTCAGTGACCTGAGACCCAGCCAGCAGGATAAACCACTGCCCAAGGGTTTTCAATATCTCAAGTCCAGTGTGCTCCTTCTCCTTTATCCTCAAATCAGTGAAAGACTCCTCCCAAACATCACTCTTATCATGGCCAGAAAACTTAAAACCCAGCCTCTGTTGTCATGCGTATTGTGGGAAAATGCAAATTATTATGCTGGTATCAATGAGACCTGGGATTTTCAGCATAAGAGAAAGGAGAGTCACATATTATTGATATAGTTAAGTAAAAACACAACAGTCCTGAGTTAGAATTGGAAGTAGTAGTATGCATTCATGATATATTTTATGTAAAAACAAATACACATTTCCTAGCTATGTTTACTGAAAACATCTAGAAACAACAACCAACCCCACAGCAATGAGCACCGTAGCGCAAAGATGGTGGTCTCCAAATGCCATTTCTCGTAAAAGGAGCCAGAGTTTCAAGGAGAAATGATGGATTCCAGATCAGGACATGAACAAGATGAGTCTACTACATCTTGTCAAACCATAAAACAAGGAAGCTATCAGCGACTACTAGGCTCACATCAATTGGATTCAGAGGCCAATTGGAATAGTTTCTCCCAGACAAAGATGGGACAATTGGAGCATCAATAAGAATAATAGTTACAATGGATTGAAACATATCAAATATCAAATATATTTTGATGAAACATGTTATGATTGAAACATATTTGATATGTTGCAATCTCTGAATTCCACGAAGATGCTCAATAGAAGGAAAAAACTACACTGGTCACCTTTGGAGGATGTTGTGAAATCAGCCCACCATTTTGAAAGCTTAGAGGTCATGAGGAAGAATTAGGCATAATTCTCTTCCTATACAAATTGGATTTCTGGGTCCTCCAATAGCAAATGAAGTGAAGTTTTTGTTTGTAGATGCTTTCCAGCTTATAAAGGAAGAAAATAATAAAATTAGATTGGCGCCATGTTGCAACCCCTAATGAATTAATGAGGCTGTGATCATCATGGCTGCTAATCATGAAGAAGAAACCACAAGACACTACAAGCCTCCTAATGGAAGTCAAGTCACACCACCACCAAGCAAGGAGCCTTGCCCACAATCTCCCCTGGATCTGGTGGAGCCTCTGTATCTATTTACAGCCAACACAAGGGACAAGGAACATGTGACCAGTTCCATGAGGATGCTATCAGCCAAAGCAATTGTGGGAAACTCTAACAGGGGAGACAATGACAACAGAGCACAGTGAATAAAAAAGAGAGACTTAAAAGACATCAGCTAATCTCAAAAGGTGGACCTTCTTTGGACCCTGATTCAAATAAACTGTTAAAAAATCACCTTTATTAAACATTCAGAGAAATTTTGGACATTGGCTGGATATTGACGTTGAAGGAATTTTTATTACATTCTTAGATGTAATAATTATATTTTGGTTATTTTTTAAAGTCCATATCATTTATCAGGCATTTGCTTCAAAAGAATCCAGAAGAAATAGAAGGAACAAGGCTGGCCATGGTTGATAATTATAGAAGCTAAGGGATAGATACATAGAGGAGTTTCTTGCCTCTGCTTTTGTGTAAGTATTAAATTTTTCACAATAAAAAGCTTTTTTAAAAGAAAATGTAGTGTCTTCCACTTTTTCATGTCTGCCTCTCTCAGTATATTGTTCACCTCAATACATTTGTCTGATTCAGCCGAATCAATTCAGTCTAATTCTACCCCTAAAAGAAGCATAATTCACAAAATACTTCTAAACACAAACACCTGACAAGATAAATTCCCCATTCATATTACCTAAGCTAGAAATTTCCTCTTATTTTTCTTCTTTGATTAGCATCTCCCAGCCCCTGCCTCCCCACACCTGTTGCAGATGTCTTGCTAAATGGCTGATCATCCTATAGAAGGAACCAACTGCTGAACAGCCAACCCCCCAACTCTTCTCCTGACCCACATCCTCCCACCTCAAAGCACTACAACTGCAAGTGTGGTTGCCTCATTAAATGAAAGCAGTGGACGAGCCCTGGTCAGAAATAGGAGGGGGCCAGGTGAGGGCACAGCCCTTGCTCTCAGACCGACTTCAGTCTCACTCTGCCTCTCACCCACTGTGTTCCGTGGGCAGCTTATTTCCTCGCTTTTACTCCTTCACAGAGTTTCATGAAGAATGAGATGACGGACATAAATATGGGAAAGAGGTCCAGCCATAAAGAAAGAGCCCAAGGTAGGCAAGACTTCTTCCCACTGGAAACAGAGGTCAGCAAACACAAGGGGAACCTGCGTGGTGATGAAGAAGAGGATCCAGAGTCAAGGGAGACCAGAGACAATGTTGAAGGTACAGGTACAATAGCCAAGGTGACAGGAAATGAAAGCTACTGGCAATATTGCCAAGTAGGGACTATGAGAAATCTTAGGCAGGTCATCAAGTCCAGGAGATGCACCCTGAGATGGCATCCACTTGGGAAATATGGGGCCACTGTTCATTCCTGACCTTCTCTCTCCACACCCCTGCCCCGCATTTCACATCTGGCAACCCTGGCACTGACCGCATGCAGTTCAGCCCCCCGCCAGCTCAGCCTCTCCAGTGTGACCCGTCCTTTGGCCTTCCTCCCTGTGGTACTTGCAGACTCCAATTGGCATTTTCCCTGGCACAACCTTTGTGCGCCTAATAATCTTATCCCTGGGTCTCAGGCAATAGAAAAAAAGGCTTGGAACAACAAATTCAAAGGATCCATGGATCTGAAGGATCTGAAGATCAAAAGCTACAGGCGTGCACCATCCACACAGAGCCGGGTCCTCGCCACACGCAAACCAGGTTCTGGGTCAAGCCGGCTCCCTCCTCCTCTAGCAGAAGCCCCTCCCCTGCCCTAGAACCTATTTGCGTGAATTGGCACATGGGTTTCTAGGCAAAAGAGAAAAGTAGAGATGAAGAAATGAAGGCTAGGTTGATGTCTTTTTCTAACTTGCCCTGCAGGGACAAAATGACCACAAGAAAAAGCTAAGAGTGGCTTTCATGAGCAGCTGTGAGGCTCTGCACACAGGCTGGGCTGCCTGGGGCCCAGGTGCACAGGTGGCACTGAGTATGGGCTCCATCTTCCTGGCATAGGGCTCGCTTTGATTCAAGAAGAGTGAAGCGTATGCAACATTGCAGAGCCCCATTCGGATAGCACTGGCAGGCAGCAACTGGAGTGAAAATCAAGGCTCTGACAAAGGGCATGAGGAGAGGCAGTGGTGCTGGGCCTCTCTCTCCTTCTGATAGTCAGAGAGGACCAACAAGGAGAGCAGGGCAGAAGAAAACGAGTGGATGGGTTGAAATCATGCCTGACCTTCCTCAGGGACTCCAAGATCTGCAAGATCTCCAAGCACAGTTGGGAGGCTAAGAGCCTGCCTGAGCTCTGGGAGTAATCAGCCTCCAGCATTCAGATTATGAATATTGAAGTTATCTTCTCGTAATTGCACGCTGATGGTCCCAGGGCTGTTCAGAGCTCACACACCTACAGAGGGAGCACCTCTTTGGGGATATGCAAAGAAAAGAGGCACCATCTGAGGCACTGAGCCATGGTTCTGAGGACAGAGGTGCTTGCAGGAAGGACAGAGTTTATATTTGAGCAGGAAGACCAGCTATAATCACACACAATGAGCCAGGATCCAAGGCCAGCTGAATAGCCCAAACAGGAAGAAATTTGTAATTCAGAAAAGTTCAAGGTCAGTGTACGCCGAGGGCTCCAGGGAGGCATCTCAAAAAAAAAACACATTTGTCCTTTCTCTGAACATTTCTGGAGCGCCTGCCAGGGGTGTGCTGGGCATTGCTCTGAGATCTGGGGACACGGGAGAAGTCAGAGCTGCCCTCAAGAGGCTTAGAGCCTTGTGACAATCTCTCTGATGCAGGTCTGGGGGCACAGGAGGGGACCACTCATGCTGACCAGGTGGGAGGGAGGCACAGAGCCTTCACAAGGTCACAGTTGCTCCAAGCTTAAAGCAAAGGAGCAGGGACAGTCCAGGCAGGGGGGCAGAAGCAGCAGAACCCCTGAGTGAGATAATCTGTCCATGGAAGGTTTGTGGGGCTCGGGGGAAGGGCTGGGGAGTAGAGGTGGGAGCCAGACCCCAACTGTCTTTGAGCCCTGATAAGGCAGAAAGGGTCAGGAATGCCAGTGGCACTCCTGGCTCCAGGAAAAGAGGATGCATAAGGTTCCTCAGTCAGAGCGAAGTGCTGGAGGAGGAACCCAGAGCACTAGGAAAGACAAGGCTCCATCTTTCAGCCTTCAGCCCGTCTGCCACCTTCCCCTGGGCTTCCATCTCTTTCTGTTACACAGGAACCACTCTACCTCTCCCCTCCTCCCCCTAGATATAAGGACACCGTGAAGTGTGGTCGGTTGAGAGTCCTAGGACTAGTTCCAGGTGCCTTACAAGTGCTGGAGATGTGAGTGCTCAGAGCTGGCCCGATACGTTCCTGCAGCATCGAGCAAACAAACAACCCACTTAATAACCATCCACTCAGAACTGTATCCAAGAAGGCCGGGCCGCTCTTCTCTGGGTGGAAACCAAATCTAGCTGATTAATTTTAAGTGAGAGTTACACAAGTCATCACCAAGTATGGATTTAAGCTTTAAGAATTAACGAAAGGAAAAAATTGCGGATGTGCCCAAACCACAAGCCGAACGAAGCTTTGTCCTTGAACAACCGTAATTTAGGACTGTCATCCGCGGACCTGAGAATCAAAAGGAGACTTTATCCAGGCCCTTCTCCAAATAATAAAAATTGATTTTTGACCAGGGCCAATCTATTGTTCCAGATCATTAACTTCAGAGAATAAATCATTTTCTGATGCAGTAAAACCAGTTTCTGGGGTCTGATGTTTCGGGCGGCTGGTAATGCAGAACAGAAAGCCTCTTTCAGCTGGAGGCAGCTCTGGGCAGGACAGAGTGGCCTCGCTTTTCTGATTCTTTGGGCTTCCTTTCAGGCATCTGAATTCTGGTGAGACCTGGGCGCTTTCAAAACAACCCCATTTTAACCTTCACCTCCTGAGGCCCGAATTCAGCCTTTCCTTCAGAAATGCCCTCTGCCCACCTGGACTCAGGGTCACACCAGCAGCAGGGGGCCCTGCTCATGCCAACCTGACCCCGAGAGCAGAGCGGAAGAAAGCGGGGTGCCCCCAAGGCCGAGGTCCATGGCGCACAGTCTGAATCACAAATCCCAAATGCCATAAGCAAACCTCATTATTATCAAAAAGACATCTGAATTGTGCAACATTCCGGAAAAATACATTCTTCTCCCTCCCCCGTGAGCACACGAGGATATTCTTCAGATTCTCATTCTAAATGACAAAGGGGTCTCTTCGCAGCACCAGGAGAGGAAACCAGCCAGAGTTCACAGCAGCAGCAAGTGACAGATGTAGCCTTAGCAGCACTCACCCTGCCATCTCATGTCACTCTCACAGCAACGGCAGGAGGAGAATGTTGCTGAACCTTTCGTACAGATTGAAAAGCTGAGGCTTAAGGAGTCTCGGTGACTATCTCTAGAGCACGCTCTCTAAGTGGAGAGTCACAGTTAGACCCAGGCCTCTGGAGGCCCGGGCTGTGCGCTTCCCACCTGCCCAGGTGGAATCCAGGGAGAAGGCACTTCTGCCGCCCATCAGTCTGGAGAGTGGGGGAGGACCAGGGAGGAGGTCCAAGCACAGTGGGGACAACCACAACAGGCCTCCCAGGGTCATTATCAAGTGCCAAGTTCTCATCAGACACCAGGCCATCAGAGTGGGGCTTTATGAGACTGGGGCAGTGGGCAGGGACCCACACCGAGTGTGAAGAGCCTGAGTTCGACCAGCTGCCAAGGGGGAATGTGGCTGAGTGGTCCTGCCTCAACACAACACTCTCTGTAACCGCAGCCAGACTCCCGTGCGACCCTGGCATTGGCCAAAGCATCTCCCTGGCTCTCATGGCTACAGTGTCAACATTCAGGAAACCTCAAGTCTGAGCTCACCATAATCCCATAAACTGCCCCTGTCCCATGAAGGCAAATCCTGGTCAGCCACGTGTGTGCAGAGTAACCCTGACACACACACACACACATGCACTCACTCAGAGTCACACTGGAGTGACAGCCGAAATATTTAATTACATGGGACCAACCAATCAGAACAGACAACAGCCCCAAAAGTCGGGACCAAGTGTGTTCACCAGCACGCACGGCACTGGGGCCATGGCTGATTGCATCCGGTACAGACCCTGAAGTTAAGCTGAGCTGATGAGATCCTGTCTGAAAATTCAGAATTAGGAGAATGCGAGTCTGGCCTCTTAACGAAGTAACTGGAAGCCTGGATGAGCAGCAGTCGACATCCTACGGGCAAGAAGCAGATAAAAGCCGGGCAAGAAGCAGATACAGGCCGACCGCAGAGAGCCGACAGCTGACGCGGGAGAAGACAGCGGAGGGAAAGGCCCTTCTCACAGGCTTCTCTTGGCTCCCGTCCTCCCTGAGCTCAGCCGCATTTCTGCCCTGAGAGGCCATGAAACAACACTTGATCCCTATTTTAAAACACCAATTTCCCTTCGCTTATGTATAAGAGTCAAAATCACGCCCCACAACTCAGATTTGAAAAGGAAACAGCATTCTTATTTTTCATCTCTATCCTCATCTTCTCTGACATCTCCCTTCCTGGTAGGGAAGCAGCCGTCCTGGTCCCTGGCACCTGCACAGGTGTGCTTGAGACTTGGGGGGAGGGGTATTCTTGACTCACAGTCAAAGGTAAGTTGATTTCTCTTAAGATAAAATAACCCCTTTCAGGTTAAATCTTAGGAGTGAATGTTTAGTCTTTGAGGTTATCCCTCCCCCTTCTTCTAGCCAAGGTCGCCAGGATGGACAGCCCCTGTGGCCCTTGGGAGAGACCTCAGCAGTGCACCTGTCCTCTGGTCCTCGTTGGCTTCTTCTGTGAGGTGTCAAATGACCTTGCCCTGCCCCTGACGTCCTCAGCTGATACAATCGGTGGCTCCACTAGCCTTTGCCTCTCAGCTACATTGTGTGTTCCCAGCTCAAGAAGGCAGAGCCCCAGGGGCCTGCCACACACCTGCACAGGCTGCGGGGACCCAAGGAGCACATTTCAAGCTCTTTCTCTGCCTCAGCCTCCCATGCTGCCATTTTGTCCCTCTGCCACAACCAGCCCAGGTAGGCCTGAGGCCCCCTGGTTCCAGAATTTTAACTCTGCTGGAGGTGCAAGCCCCTCTACTTCATGGCTCCCATTCTCAGCAGCCTGAGTTGCTCTCTTCTCAGCCCCACTAGCCCAGCCACCACCCATCACGCCAAGGAGAGCAGGCTGCTGACTTCCTCAGGGCTCCAGGCAGGATTTCCCCCAAACTCCCCCATCCTCCCCACCACAGGGGAATGGAACATCCCTGTGTCTCATCCTCCTTCCAGCTTGCTAGGTGGGCATCCTTGTGCTGGGAACCCACGCTTCCTACTCCCTGGAACTCTGAGGCTCAGGGTCCAGCCCTATAGTCAGACTCAAGGCAGAGAGAAAAACTGCTTCATCCCAAGGGAAGTGGCCAGAGGAGGCATTTTAAAATGATCACCCCTTTTCATTTAAATGGGCTCGAGTTGCTTTTCTTTACTTGCAGTGATTCTTAATGAACACAGGAGTGGACGAGAAGTTCCTGCTTGGATCTTTCCAAGGACAGTCCTTCTTCAGCCCCCAGGGATGGGGGAAAGAGGGCACTGCCCTTTGTATTCATCTGTCAGTGACTCCCAGGGCAGAGGGGAGAGGAGGGAGTCTGGGCTGGCCTGCTACGCACGCCCCTCCTCAGGTGAGGAGGAATGTCAGGGGTTGGCTGCACGCCGACACGTGGGCCTCCTTCCACTTCCTGCGGCCTGTACCCCGCAGAGCAGGGTCCCACCCCAGATGCCAGGCGCTGCACTGGGGCTCGCACGCTGCCCTCCTGCCCGGTACTCCCTGTCCAGGTCTGACATTGTTCCTTATGAGCCAAGCTTCTCATCACAGTGTCCCCTATCTGCTCCATTGTCACAGACTCCTCAGAGATCACAGGCCTGGCCACCTACCTCTGGGCCCTCCTGCCAGGGCCAGGAGGAGATCAGGAGCAGGATTGGGCGAAGTCAGGCCTGGACCACCCACCGAGAGGAGAAAGCTTCCCCTCCTGCCTCCTGGGTCAGCACTGTCTCCTGCTTTCAGCCCCCGCTCGCCGCCCAGGCCTGCTCACCCACTCCCAGCTCCAGGGTCGCCCACGCCATCCCAGCTCATGGGGTCCCAGCAAGGCTCACACGGTCTAGGACACAACGCTCCTGAGTGCCCTTAGATCTGTAAACACATCACTCCTCACCAGGAGATCTAGAACGGCACCATCAAAAGCTTCTTGCCTCCTCCCAGAAAGTCATTCTCGCTTCTGATGTTTGTGGCTTGAAGGCACAAGAGGGAGAAACGTCCTATAGGGTCCTCAGGTGTCCCCACCCCTCGGTCTCCCCTGCAGGCGCTCTGCTTCTCCTTGTGGTGGCTTCACTGTGGCAGGTTGAATCCACTTCTGCAGATCTGGGAGGCTCGGCCAGGGGAGGGGGGGACACTGGGTGAGCAGGGGTGCCAATCAAGGGACAGTAGCAGCCACCGAGCTCGCTGGTTTGGGGGCTGCAGGAAGGGCCCTCCCATAGATTTGCTCCCCAGAGGCAAGTCAGGTCTCCAGCTGACTTCCCTGCAAATGCTTCTCTGTCTGCGATTCAGTGTCTTTAATTGAGTTTAATATCTGGACTCAAAAATGCGTTACCATTTACAAAGTCATCTTTAATAATTTCATACCATAATCTTCAAAATTGAATAAGCCCTCCAGAGATAATTAATAAAAATGTGACCTAACTTAAAAAGGAAAATGTAGTGGATAGATAGTATATTCAGGTATTAAAAGGCTGCTGTCCCCAGGTGTCCTTTCCCGGAACCCTCTCCCCATCTTTCTAGGCCCCTTGCCTCACCCCCAGAGGAGGGAGAAAAGATTCAGACCTGAACAAAGAGTGAAATGCATACCTTTGAGCTCAATTCCAAGAGCTGGGTGCTTAAAAGGGAACTGGTTTCCCTTTGAATTTCAAAGGATCTATTTGGCTTGGCTGATCAGGAAGCAGAGCTCTGGGGCTCTATGTCCCAGAGTGGAGGAGGCAAGTGTGAAGAAGGATCCAGAATAGGACTGAGAATCACTTCCCTGTCGAGACGGGGCTGCGGATCGTCAACAGGATTTGGAATAGGAGAGACCAAGAATAGGACATTACCTGCGTCCCTTCAAAGGGACTGAGGGAGCTGAGTTATGTTGTGGGGGATCCTGAAAGCAGAGGGCATGTGGCTGCCCCACTTCCTGCCTGCAATTCTGGAATACCATCGCCTTGATGCCTTACAGCACCCTGGGACCCCTGCAGAATAGAGCCAGCGGCACGGCATGTATAAGCAGCACGTTTATCAGGACTCTTGGTTTCAAACAAAGAAGCGAATTCTGGCTAATCAGAAAAGACATGTATTGGCCGAGTATTAGAGTGGTCACAGAATGGACAGAAGAGACATGTGGTGTGCAGGCCTCAGTTGAGAGGCAGCTGGGAGATCTCTGGCCTTTGGCCTCTGTCCTTGCAGATGCCATGGCTGAGTGTCTGCTGACCTCATGGTGTACACTGGCTGCACGATGCTGGCCTGTCTCCTTCTGCAGACGAGGCCATCATTCTTGCACTGCTGACCCATTGAGACTGGGCCATGCCCACCATCGTCCCCAGCTCACGGCTCACTCACTGGTCAGACTGTTCCTCCCACCCACCCCACAGCTACCTCTGGCAGGCACATCATCTCAGAATCCCCAGCCAACATCCCTTGGAGAGGGATGCAGAAATCGCTGTGGATTTTCTCCAGGCTCTGTGGGAGCTGAGAGAGACTGGGGAGGCTGAGCAGAGGCTTTCTCAGGCCCTCTCCGGCTCCAGAAAATATTTCTCATTCTGGCTACCCACAATCCAAACAGCTTTCCTATTTGGGGGAATCCCAAGACAGAAGGGAGGCAGCTCCACCTCTGACGCCATGGGGTAGAGGAGACGGGGGTGGGGAATGGAACCTGGTCAAACTAACGCTAGCAAAAGAGAGAATTACACAAAAATTCAGTTGAAGCTCACAGAATTGAAGGGCAAAAGGTACAGCCTAGACAGAGTACCAATATTATAAATTTTGACAATCAAAATAATGCAAGTATAGAAAATTGCTACTAGAATACCATAGTAATCACTGCTATAGGCAAGACCCCACTGATGCAGGCTAAGAATTAGTGGGCAAAACTTTCAGGAGAAATGGGGATATTCGCGTAGCCCCAAAGCATCTCCACCATCACATTTATTAATTACTATGGTAGTTTTAACCTATGTCCAGAAATTTTTTGGCAGCCCTCCCTTCAGGAGGGGGAACTTAACTCCTTCTTGACTGTGAACTGGACCTAGTGACTCACTTCCAAAGGACAGAGTATGGAAAAGGAAAAAGAATAATTTTACAGTGGAGAAAACTGGCAGACACCACCTTAACCCAGCGATCAAGGTTAACATCACCAGCAATAAAACATGTTGACATCATGTACCCCTGACATGATGTGACAAGAAGGGCACGTCACCCTGCACTCTGTTGTATTCATAACTCCAGACTAATCATGAGAAAACACCAGACAAACTCAAATTTAGGGCCATTCTACAAAATACTTGACCAGTACTCTTCAAAAGTGTCAAGGTCATGGAAAGCAAGGAAAGACTGGCAACAGTGATAGATTGGAGGAGACTAAGGAGACGTGACAACTAAGTGCAAAGTGGTATCTTGTATCAGATCTGGAACAGGACAGTAGCGGATAAACTGGGGCAATTCAAATGAGGCTGTGCTTTAGGTACGAGGATGACCAACCATCCTGAAGGGGCACTTTGGGTGTGGGACTTCCAGTCCTAAAATTGGCACAGCCCTGGTTTGTCTGGAACTAGGGGCTTCCTGGTACAAGAGGCTTTCGGTGCTGAAACCAGCGAAGTCTCAGGAAACCTGGATGACTTGGTTATCCCAGCAACACACACTACCGTACAAGGTTCGCTTCCTAGTTTTGAGTAGCATATCACAGTCATGTAAATGGTAACATTAGGGCAAGCTGGTGAAGGGGACACAAGAACACTCTGTGCCATCCTTCCAACTCTTCAGTAAATCTAAAATTATTTCAAAATAAAAAGTTTAAAACAAAACAATTGAATAATAAAAACAGAGAGGAGGAGGCAAGAGGTGCGAGGAAGTATAAAGTACCCTAATAGCCTCACTTTTCATGGCAAAACGTTGATAGATGCAGCCAAGCCCCAGGAGGCAACCAGAAATGGAAAAGTCTGGAAGGACTCCCCTCTCTGTCCATGCATGGTACGTGGGCGGATCTCTCAGCCCTTGATGTCCCAGCATCCCTGCTCCAGTCTCCTTCCTCCCAGCTTTCCTTCTCTCCGTGCACACGCCCACCCCAGCGCTCCATGACCCCTCCTCCCCGCGCTCAGTGCTAAGCAGGCAGTCTCTGAGTCCCAGGGTAAATCCCAAGTGGAGCAAAGCTGAGTCTTGTGTCCACCTCTGACTCCATCAGTTATCGCTGGTGGGTGGGACACAGCCCACTGCCCCTCCGTCAGCAGAGGGAGAAACCGGATGATAGGCAGGCAAGTGGGTGCCCAAGTCACTGATGCTTATGGTAGGGTAAAAGGAAAACAATGCAAACAATACTAAAGAAAAAGTAACGTTGTTGAGCACCTCCGTGTTGCCTCTTGACAATTAAACAAAGCTGCTTAAATTTTTTTTAGGGTACAAACCCATGACTGCTCAAGGCAAAGAGCAACAGCTGTCAGAGCTTCCTGCCTTGGTCACACGCAGACCCCCAGGATGGGCCCCCTGCTAGTCCCTTCTCTCCAGCGGAGGCCACATTCTCTCAGCTCCCAGGTGCCGCCTCCTTCCTCTTCTTTCCAGTCTTACCATCGTGATAGAAACTCTGTGCCTTGCTTCACTTGGATGTGCCCTTTTCATTCTTAAACACCTGTTCTAGGAAACAAACAACTGAAATTTAACTATTTCTTGCTCTTTTCTTTCCTACATATTTATCCGAAGACCATGTGAATCCCCTGCTTGACTAGGCGTGGGGATTGGGGGACATGCGCAAAAAAATGGCAGGGAAAGCAGTAAGAGTATTATTTCATATTATTGTTGTACGCACGAAAAGTGTACCTGAAAAAGAAGTTTAATGTGAGAAAAACCTACAATAGACCTACATGTTTTAAGTGTGCTTAGAGGTGGTTCCATCTTGGGGAGGAAAAATAAATATACTATGTAACCCCCAGTTACTTTTCTCAAAAGATACAAGATCTTTACCTTTTTTTCCTTAATTTTGTTCTTTCCCTTCACAACCAAACTCTCAGTCAACTGGTTCAAGCCCGGTGAGTATCTGACTCAGGTAAGAGATTTATTACTTTTGGCATGCCTAACAATTTCCTTTTGGATTCCATTGTTTTAAATTTATGAAACCTACACTTCTTATCTGCACTTTCATTTTTTCCCGTCTTCCCATCCTTTATATAAAAGAAGGACGAAATGCCACATAATGCTCAAGGAGTTGCATAAAGGTACATGCTGTGTAGACACAGGTGTGCTGTGGCCAGCTGGGCTGCTGGCCAGCGGGCAGTGCCACAGGCACCAGCCGAAAGGGTCCGGGTTTCAGTTGATGGGCAAATGTGTGAGTTCAATAATGCGAGGAGGCTTCTTCCCATTCTTAAATATTGTATTACAAATGCTTAATTTTATAAAACTTTTGTGTGCTCATTTAAAAAAGTTGAACAATCGAGTTATGTGAAGAAAAAGTCAGTCCTTTCACTCTCCCACATGCCCCTTCACCCCCAGTGCCACACTTGGAGATAATCAATATTAACTGCTTGGTGTGTTTCTTTCCACATCGTTCTCTACACAAACAAATGTATATACACACATGTAGGGAAACATTATTTTATGCTTTGTTATTATTTTTAATCTTGATGGATTCATACTATGGACATTATATTGCAATCTGCTTTTTCAGTCCATAGTATACAATGGACCACCTTCTAGACCTCTGCATAGAGACTGAGTTAATTTTACCTTATACATAATATTTCAAATTGTGGATTTATCAAAATTTATTTAACCATTCCCCACGATGAACCTTCAGATCAGTTCCAGTTTTTTGACACCACAATAAATTTCTTCGTACATTTACAGAAAAAAAAATGGTCCTATTATTTCTGTAAGAAAGGTAGCCAAAATTGGTTTTAAGTCAAAAAATGTGTTATTTATATTGTTAGATATCACCATCTTAATTTTCCAAAAGTTATAGAAACACGCTCCCATCCACACTGTTTAAAAGTGCTTACTTCTCACTACTAGGGTGTGTTATCAATTGTTTTAACGTGTGCCAGTATGATGAGTGAAGCTTGGTATCTCATTGTGTTCATTTGCGTTTATCTGCTTCATTAGTGAGATTAAGCATCTCTTCAAATGTTAATTGGCTAATTCTGTGAATTATCTGTTCATATTCTTTGCCTGTTTTTCTATTGAGTTATTGGTCTTTTTCTTACTGTATAGTTCTCTATTGCTCCCAGAACAAATTACCCCAAACTTAATAGCTTAAACAACACAAACTTATTACCTTACGGTTCTGGAGTTCAGAAGCGCGAAATGGCTCTCACTGGGCTAAAATCAAGGAGCTGGCTAAATGGTTTCCTTTTTGGAGGTTCTAGGAGAGAAGCTGTTCCTTTGCCTTTTCCAGCTTCTAGAGGCAATCCACATTTCTTGGCTCATGGCTCCTTCCTCCATCTTTGAAGCCAGCAATGACAAGCCAGGTCCTCCTCACACCACCGTCTCTCTGGTTCTCTGCAGCCAGGAATGGGTCTTTGTTTTTAAGGACATGTTAGATTGAACCCACCTGGATGATCCAGGCATCACTCTCCACCTCAAGGTCCATTAATCACGTCTGCAAAGCTCTTTTGCCATATAAAGCAACCTATTCATAGGTTAAGGGAGATTAGGGCGTGGGTCTCTTTGGGGGCCATGATGCCACCTACTGCACTTATCAATGTATGGAAGTACTTTTTAAAAAAGGATATTGGCCCATTGTCAGCATAAGTGCTGCACACATTCTTTAACCCTACCATTGATTTTTCTTTTTTTTAAAGATTGGCACCTGAGCTAACAACTGTTGCCAAACTTCCTGTTTTTCCTCCTGCTTTTTTCTCCCCAAATCTCCCCAGCACATAGTTGTGTATTTTTAGTTGTGGGTCCTCCTAGTTGTAGCATGTGGGACGCCACCTCAATGTGGCCTGATGAGTGGTGCCATGTCCGCGCCCAGGATCCGAAGTGGCGAAACCCTAGGCCGTCAAAGCAGAGAGCACAAACTTAACCACTCGGCCACAGGGCCGGCCCCCTACCACTGGTTTTTTGATGTTGCTTATGACTCTGCTCTCTTCAGACTTGCAAATAATTTTCTATTTCACCCACCTTAAGGCTGTGTAATTACTGTGAGGTAAGGCATTGTCTCCTGCAGTTTCCTGATTCAAAGCGTAAGGAGCTTGAAGAGCCAGAATCACCATCTTCCACACCAAGTCTCTGGTGGGAAAGTTGGAGTATTAATTGGGATTAACCCTGAAAATGGGGTCATTTGGGTAGACCTGGATGAACCTGAACACCTGGAGTTCCCAAATCCTTCTGAGTCACCCTTTGCCAAGAGAAGTGTCCTCTCTATGTCTTCAGTGATGGGCTCACTGTTCTGCCTTGTTTAATGTACCTTACCTGCAAGCAAGAGGAGAGCTTCGTTCTCCTTAAGATCCACCCCCCTCCACTCTTCTTGCCTGAAGACCCATTACTAGGATCAGATCCCAGCATAACCCAGGGATATGAGTCTAAATAGGACACAATGTGGAGCTCTGCAGGTTTCAAGCTTGTAATTACTAAGGGAGAAATTATTCTACCAGAGACACTGCAAGTTGAGGCTCCCGCATGATAATTTTAAGCTCCAGATGCCATTAAACCAGCAAGCAGTAAGGGGGACCAACTATACAGACCAGGTTACCTGATCCTCAATCTCAACAGCAAATAGGATTGCTGCTACCCCACGGCGTCGAGGGGAGAATGTCTGAAATAATGGAATGATACCATATATGTAAAGTGCTAAAGCAAAATAACTGACAACCAAGAATTTTATACCTGCATAAAAACCCTTATGTCCTTCAAAATAAAGGCAAAAATACAGACATTTTTCAGATAATGCAAAACTAAACAGACCTGCATTAATTGAAACACTAAAGGAAGTTCTTCAGGCAGAAGAAAAAATTCTAGATGGAAGCATGGATTTCCAGAAAGAAATGAAGAGAATGAGAAAGGACGTACATACATACACATAGAGAGACAGACATAAATTTCAAATATGAAACAATAATAATGACATCTTGTGGGGTTTAAAAATATACATGCAATTAAGATACATGAGGAAAATAGTACAAAAGGCAAGAGAGACATTAAATTAAGTACTTTAAAGCCCTTGAATTATTAAGATGTGAAAGATAATTTATATTAGATTTTAATACATTAAGGATGCCTACAATAGTGTCTTAGGTAGCCATTTAAAAAAACTGTAAAAGAATATAAAGCCATAAAACTAATAGAGAAGGGAATAAATAAATCTACTTGATGAATCTATAAGAAAGCAGGAAAAGAAAGAGAAAGAAACATAGAATCAACAGAAACAACAGAACAAAAGCCATTAAGATGATAGATTTAAACCCAATATATCGATAATTATATTAAAAATAAATAAGTTAAGCAAAATTAAATTAAAAGGTAAAAGTTATTGTATGGATTTAAAAGAAACTATTATATGTATCCTACAAGAGACATACCCAAAATATAAGAATATAGAAAGGATGAAAGTAAGACATATAAAAAAATGTACCATACAAACACTAACTAAAATAAAGCTGGAACAGCTATAGTAATATCAGACAAAATAAACTTTAGGGCCAACATATTGTAAGTGATAATGTGGGCTATTTCATAATGATAAAAGAGTCATCAATCGGTAAGACTGGAAAAAGTCTAAAATTGTATGCACCTAATGGTATAGCATCAAAATACATAATTCAGTAACTGACAAACCTAAAAGGGGAAAAAAAAATCCACAATTTTATTGTAAAAAGTTTTAATACATCTCTCTCCATAACTGAAAGAATAAGTAGACAAAAATTCAGAAATAGACAATATTCAAACTAATTTAGCATACTCTGCCTAATTGACATATCATGGAGGAAAAACATCGACGCACAAGAAATCAATATTAGCAAAGAAAAAGGGGATATAACTACACATCTGCCAGACATTAAAAAGGAAATAAGTGGAAATAATGAACAGCCTTTTGCCAATATATTTAAATATTTATATGAAAAGCATAAATTTCCAAGAAAACATCAACAAATAGAAAATTTGAATTGTACTATGCATTTAAAAAAAATTAAATCCATAACTAAAAACCTTTCCTTAAAGAAAGCTTCATACCCAGACAGCTGCACTGGTAAATTCTTCCAAACATTTAAAGAAGAAATAATGCCAGTTACACCCAAGCTCTTGCAGAAAATAGCAAATAGGACCCACTTCCCTGCTTGCTCTATGTAGCAAGCATAACCTTTAATTCCAAAATCTGACAAAGTCATTACAAGAAGAGAAAACCACAAAGTAATCTCTCTTATGAACACAGAATCAAAAGTCGTACGAATCTAGCAATATATAAAAATAATAATACATCACGACCAAGATCAGGAATGGAAGGGAATTTAACATTAGGAAATCAATGAATTTAATTTAGCACATAAACAGAACAAGGGAGAAAAATCACATGATCATTTTAATAGATAAAGATAAATCATTTGATAAATGTAATACCCATTCATGACAAAAACTCTTAGCAAATTAGGATTAGAAGAAGATCATCTTAACCTGTTAACTTATAGGTACAAAAAAACCTGCCACTGACATTACACTTAGTGAAATCCTAAAAGCTTTCCCCCTGAAGTCGGAAATGAGACACGAATACTTGCTGTCACAGCTCCCATTCAACAGTATACTAGAGATCCTAAAAGTGCAATCAAGCAAGAACAATAAATGAAAGCTCTAAGGATTGGAAAGAAAGATGTAAAAGTCATTACAACTTACTACATAGACTACATAGTATACAATAGAAAATACACAAAAACCTATAGACAAACTATTAGAATTAATAAATAAATTTAGAAAAGTCACTGGAGACAAGATCAATACACAAAAACTAGCTTTATATTCATGAAAAAACAGAAAATGAAATTTTAAAATATTCCAATTACAGTATTACAAAAAAAAAAAATAAACCTGAGAATAAATTTAACACAGAAAGTACAAGAACTATATGCAGAAAACCACAAAATATTCTAAGAAATTGAAGACAAACTTAATAAATGCAGGGACACACCACAGTCATGGACTGGAAGACAATCTTGTAAAAATTTTAATTTCTCTTCAAATTGACGTATAGATTCAATGCAACTGCTATCAGAATTCCAGCAGAATTTTCCAATTCAACTTAAAAGTTGGCAAGCTGATTTTAAAATTTATATGGAAATGCAAAGGGCCAAGAAAAGTGAAGAACCTCTTGAAGAAGGACGCAGTAGGATAATATGAGCTACTCAATGTAAAGATTTAGGAAGCCAAAATAATTAAGGCAGTAATTAAGCCAATGGAACAGAACAGGGAGTCCAGAAACAGACCCATACAATATAACTACTCAGTTTATAACAAAGGTAACATTGTATATCGGGGGGAAAATGACAGTCTTCTAATGGATGCGGTGTGGGTCAAGTGGACAATCATTTGGAAAAAGACTGAATCTTGACCTCTACTTTACAACATCCACAAAAATTAAACACATCTAGATTGTACGTTTAAATAAAAACATAAAGCTTTTAGAAGATAATAGGAGGAAATTTCTTCATTATCTTGGAGTAAAGAAAGATTTCTTAAACAGGACCGAAAAGACACTAACTTTAAAGGAAGTGATTGTTAAACTGGACCTGATTAAAATTGAGAAGTCTTGTTCGCCAAAAGATACTATTAAGAGAATCAAAACTAAGCCACAGAATGAGAGAAGAACTTCTGCAATATACATTAATAAACAACAAAAGACCTGAATCCAGAATATATAAAGATCTGCTGCAACTAAATAAGAATAAGACAAAGCGATAGAAAAATGGGGAAGATGCTTGAACAGGTAAAGAATAGACAAATGCCCAATACGTATATGAAAACATACTCGACTTCATAATGTGTCATCCAGAAATTATACATTAAAACCACAATGAAATGTGATTTCACACCCACCAGAATGGCTAAACATAAAAAGATTAGCAATCCCAAGCACTGTCAAGTATAGCAATTAGAATTCTCACATATGTTTAAATAAACTATGGTTCAGTAGATCCACACAATGGAATACCCCTCAGTTTTTTTAAAAGAATGAGGTATTTATATGTGCTTACCAGAAAGAACTCCAATTCATGTTTTTAAATGAAAAGAATAAAAGGAAGAATGGTATATTATCTCATACGTATTAAAAATATGAAAGGATACAAACATGTATCTGTGTTTACATATATAAGTATGCTTATAATTACATAAGCTTTTTTGGAAATGTACACAAGAAGGTGTTAGTAGTGGTTTCTTTTAAGCAACAGGACTGAGGATAGAAGGAGGGTTTTATATTTCATAGTGTCTGAATTTGCCATGTGCATGTATTTCTGTGTGTGTGCACATACTCATATACACAATACACATACACAAACACATGCACACACTCATTCACGTGGACATTCTTTGCTTTAACGTCTAAATCTTTTAAAAACTTACGATACACTTTTAAATGTTGGCAGACATTTATACAACAATGATGGGTTTTAGAATATCAATCTAATTCCTTAATTCTGGTAATGATTAGATAATAGCGCAATTTGCCTCTGAGGACAGGCTTAGCTCAGGGCAATGAAACGCTTCATCCCACTCAGGAGCATCATCGTCCTATAGGCAGGTCACCAAGCTAACTGCAGGGCAGAGAGTCGAAGCAGGAGTCTAGTCCTACAGAGGGAGTGAGGGTTCAGCTTAATAAACTCTGGATGCCTATGATCTGTCCAAATAATTCTTGCACTACTGTACTGACAGCTAATAGAAGTGATCCAAAGAAACTCCAGATCCATCACTGCTATTACCTAGTATTCCCCTTCTTTTGATCTTAACCTTTTTCCTGATCCATCCCACTTCTTCCTGGCTCCTGACTCCGGGTTCACCTTCTTTCCTTTATCTCTGCTTTCACCTAACTTTTATTATTTCAACAAGGTCTGGTTGTTTTGGTCTGCTCTTTAATGTCCCTAAAGACTTTGGTTCCTTCTACTTTCAGCTGACTTGGGGAGCTAACTACTCTCTACCTTTTAAGACCCAAATCACAGTCCCAGTGCCCTTGGCCACCACGAAGCCACGTCCACATAACATCTTAAGGGAGTTTTAGTACTGATTATGTCTGGGAAGAACTTGCTTTTTCCTAGACCACAGCATCCCCAGTCTGTTCACAGAGAGCCCTGAGCAATGGTGTAAAAGGAGCCCAGCATTTGCAGCGAGTCCAACAAACCTCAGGCATGGTGACTATGGGCTAAGTGCACCATTATAAACTTTCATTCATCATATTACTTGGACAAAAGGAAACAAAATTATCTTAATTTCTACATGATACAAAAGTATCCCTTGATAACTGACAACTTTATTTTAAACATACTGTTATGATGAATAAGTGAATAAGACATGGTGGCTGGATACAAGATCATCATACAAAGATTGGTAGGCTGCTTTGTTTTGTTGTTTTCCCCAGTAGCAGTCAGAATTCTTAAAGGTACACAACTAGCTTGGGCTAGTTTAAACAGAAAAGAAATGCATTAAACTATATGGAAACTCTGGGAGAGCCAGAGAATCAGGCTGGGCATTTCGTCAGAGTCAAATTACTCCACTGAACTGGAGCAATGGAGCCACCATCGCCACCCTTACTAGGCATAGACATTGCAGCTTGTACCATCAACCCTACAGATATTAGGCACCAAATGTTACAACTAGAAAATCTGCTCTGCAAACTTCATGTAGCTGCCTCAAACCATGCCAGAATGCGTCAATACACCTTTCTGTGCCATTAACTTCTGACTCACAGTCTGGAAAAGGACAACTAATTGGCAAGACAGAGTCAAATGCTGAGTCTCAGCGACAAGAGAGGCTGTGAAATTTCCACAGGGCAGTTGGTCTCTGCCTCCCACCAAGATGCACAAAGTGGGAAATTCCTCAAACGTAGGAAATACGTTCAATGCTCCTGGGTAGCCAAAGAGAATGGGAAATGTCTACTGTAGTCCACCCTTTAACTGTCCACCATCAACAAATGACCTTGTTCAATACCTAATCTTCCAAATCACAACCAGTATAATGGTCCCATCTAAAATAATGAAACTATCTGCCCCAGAAAAATGTATTCATGCTCTTCCCTAAAACAGAGACAATCTGAATCTTTATTAAATAATTTCACCTAACTCCTTATCTAGGTTTACTGAATAATGCCCATTCCTCCTCTAGTTCTGTGATAATCATGTATTAATATTCTGTTAATGATGGACTAAATGGTAGAGTTCAACACCATAACACACTCTGCATAAAATTACAGAAAAAGATGGGAAAAGCATATAATTAATTAAAATAGGCCATTGTATTGATGACACTGAAAAAGAGAAAATACCCATATTTAAACTTCCAGATGACAACATGCCTTGACCTAACAGTGCAACTAGTACACAGCTGAGCCAAGCCTCTTTTGGAAAAGGGGGACGACCCAAAGCCCACATGTTACTGCATCTGCGTTTAGATGATGTTTATTCTTCATATCGCTTAGTCACAATTCCCTTTTGCTCTCCTGGGTAACCCAAAACCATATTATAAGGTTAACTCCAACTAACACACATAATACAAACTAGTATGGAGAGAAGAGAGGGAAAATTGATCCAAGTTATGGTACACTTTTAAACATTGGCAGACATTTATACAACAATGATGGATTTTAGAATATCAATCTAATGCCTTAATTCTGGTAATGATTAGATAATAGTGCGATCTGCCTCTGAGGACAGGCTTAGTTCCTTTCTCCACTAGATATGAGGCCATATTTGTGATTAAAATTTTCTATTTCCCCTACCCATCCTATAATCCCCGTGCCTTCAGCCAGTCCTTTAGCACATCATGGTTCTCTTCTTGGATATTTCCCAACCCAGCTTCACTCTGACGAGCAGTATTCAGCAAATGCTCAGAGAGTGCTTGCTGGAAGAGGAGTCCTCAGTGAGTTGGGGAAGTAGGAGGCTGAGCAGGCAGGATATGGGAAACCAGCTCTGCCTGCTGCCCACCCCTGCCCATGGCATGCTTGGTCCTTCTCAGGGCCCAGCCCCTCTATCCAAGGCCTACAAAGACCTGGAAGGACCCACTAGCCTAGGATGAGGTCTGCTGACTACAAGTGACTGCACACCAGCTCTGTGAAGCCGAAAACAGGTGTGCTTGGTCTATTCCCAGAGCCCAGTGCAATGCTTGGTTCAAGGGGAGAAGGCAAGGCACAGATCTGGGACCAGACAGAGTCAAGAGCACAGATCTGAGTCAAGAACACAGATCTGGGACCAGACAGAGCTAGATGTGAAGACAGTCTCTGACTCTTGTTAGCCCTGTGATCTTGTGCAAACTTCTTAATATCTCCGAGCCTCAGTTCTCTGTAAAATGGAAATAAAAAATGGCAATTCCTCTATAGAATTGCTCGCGTGATTAAGTAAGATAATGCACACAATGTTTAGCATGATTCTGGGAAATAGTAAAAGCTCAATATATTCAGCTAATATTATTTCTTTTTACTATTATGGGCACACAATAGATTTTTTTCACTTCATAAGTGAGCCTACATTCAGGGAACCTGGGGACCCTGGCTCAGCCTGGTGTGGCAGAGCTGTCCCCAGGTCCCTGCCAATTCTGCTTGGCTCCTAACACAAGGTCTGGGGCTGCAGAGGGTACTTCCCCAGAGCCCCGACTTTTGCCTTGGGCCCGGGTCACCTCTTCCGAGCTTCCGCATGTCCTGGTCTTGGCAGTGTCTGGGCTGGCATCTCTGTAAGCATGTCCACAGGGACAGAGAATTACTACTGGCTTACTCATCCACCCCACCACCACCCAGAGGCTCTGGCTGTTGGACCCCACTCCCCATACGCAGGTTTCCCTGCCCCAGCCCTAGCTGAGATGTAGATGCCAGCCCGAATGCCACCTGCAGTCCCTCTTCTCTATCCATGGATAGCTGCCTCTTCCAAGTGGCCTTTCTCCCTTCAGTCTAGAATGCTGAGGGCTAAGGCCACAGCAGGTGAGAAAACAGACCGATTCACTGAAAATCAGTTTGACAAAGCCAACTTGTAAATGATTGAGTCACCAAATAAGTGAGAATTAACTTTTGTCTTAGTTTCATCATAGCTTTCTTACAGCCATTTAACCACAGAGCAGCCTGCTCGGGTCAACCGAATATGAAATCTCGGCGTGTTTCTCTGGTCAAAGGCAGAGCACCTCTCAACTTGGAACAGCTGGGCTTCCTCTTAAATTTGGGTTCCCGTCTCCTTTATTTCAACCCTTACCTTTGCTTCCGAGACTTCTCTGCACATGCTTCTTGCTCTGACAGCAGAACATCTGCCCCGACTCGTCCTAAACACGGTTGAGGTGCAACGGTTTTCAGCGAATTGGTTATTCAGTGATTGAATGATTCCTCAAATTTATTCCCAGCAAATTAACTTTTGGTGAATTGGCTTTTGGCCAATTAGCCGTTCAATAGATTAGCTTTCATTGAATTGACCTAGATCCATGGGCAATCTAAGTTCCCAAGTGATATTTTAGGATAAAATGCCAACTGGCAGCAAAGTAAGAGTCACATTTTTCTTACACTCGGAGAGACCTAGGACTCACTAAATCTTAATCAGTGTGCGTGCAGATACACGAGTGTACAAACACACACACACACAAATACACTCTTTTAACAAAGCGTGCAATTGCCACATTGCAGCAGCCACAGTCTATTTTAACTAATCAGGCAGTCCTCAAGAGAAAGGAGGAAAAAGGATGGAATGAGGCCACTTGGCATGTTGCCACCCAGAAACGAGGGAGTGTGGAAGCCTAAATATACTCATGAGTTGGCCACTAAAAAAAAAAACAACAAATTACCCTGTTGAGAATTAAGCTCAGTGGCTTCACCCTAGATGACGAGGTCTGATGATTACAGTAGCCAACACATATTGAACACTTTATAAGCACAGGCAGCGTCCTACGTCCTTCCGTCAACTCCAGAAGATAAGTACTCACTATCAACACAACACAGATGCAAAGACCGAAGAACAGAGAAGTGAAGTAACTGGCTCTCCATCACAAAGCTAATGAGTTCTGGAGCCAGCATTTAAATCCCGAGCCCAGGCCACACTGTTTCTCCTGTGGTAGTCAAAACTTGGTCTCGGCTCAGATGCAGGGTTGGGAAGGACGGTGGCAGGGCCACAATCCAACAGTGCGGAACAAGGCCATTGCCTGGGAGCAGGAATAGAAGACCAGAAGGGAAAGAGAGGAGAGAGAAGAACTGAAAGGTACTGAGCTCCTGCTCTGTGCTAAGAACTGTGGCCAGTACTTTCTCCCAATGGTCCTGACATGGAGGCAATATCCTTGTTGCACAGAGAAGCTGGCCAAATTACCCAGGGCCCACAGCTTTGAAGTGGTGGAGCCAGGCTTAGCTTTCAGATAGGTCTGACTGTAAAGCCCAAAGAAATTGGGCTCAAATTTGGGGCTGAGTGGGCTGAGAAGAGAAGACAGAAAATGCCAAGATTTCCTGCGTCCAGGGTAGCAAAGCCAGGCTCCATCAGGAGCACCACTTCTTATCCCAGAGGCAACATTTGAGGAAAACCCAAGACCCGACAGTGATCTCTCGACTCTTGGGAGTGTTTCCTGAGGAGGATAAGGATGTTCTAGAGACAGCCTCTCTTTCCTGGGGGCTGTCAGCCCTTATACGAACCCCCCTCTCAGCCATCAAACACAGCCCACGTTGCCATTTCACTTGGCAGAGCAAACATCAGTTATCAGTTGGAATGTTTATAAACGTCAATTAGCACTCTGCTGTAATTGACGTCTAGTTAACATCCCATCGCCTGTTGTTGGATGCCAATTAAATGCCTAAACAGTCCTTTCTATTTTATTGCACCAAGACGGTAATTGTACGTTTCTCAGTTCAGTAACTTTAGAGTTAATTTTAGTAAGCCTTCTGGTATATGGAAACCCAGAGAGAACTCTTAGCCAGATATTTCCTTGATATGCTGCTTTGATATTGCTCAAGACCACCTTATACTCACTACCTTCCCAAGAAATCAAATTATTCCTTCCTATAAAGGTTAAGCTCCACTTGAGGTGCGGGTGTCGCGCTCCAGCAAACACACAGGACAGGAAGGAGCTGGACAACTGAGGAGGGAAGCGAGAAAAGCATGGACTCGGCCTCCCCGCTCCCTGCCCAGACCGACTGTCTCCGGGAAGGGGCTGGCTGAGGGCATGGGACTCACAGTGGAACATGGGCTCCAGGGCCCAGGAGTGGGGTTGGGGGACCCTGCAAACCACATTCATGCTTCGCCAGCCGCTCCCATTAGACTCTGCCGGTCGGGCCCGCTGGAGGAGACTAGGAGGCCAGAGGAGAGCACAGTGCTTTCTCCTTCCTGTCTTCCTCCTGCCCCTGTGAGGGTCACCCCAGGAACACCCTCTCCCCCCGGCAGGGGGAGCAGCAAATTCCGTCTGCAGTTTTCTCACCCCACTCTCCCCCCACCCCGACCCACTGCAGAGACTCAGCACTCACTCCAAGCTTTGGGTTTTAAGAATTCCCTTCTCTTCCCCTTTCCTCCAATCCTGGGAGGGGGTGCGGCTTCCTGCAGCCACTGCCTCTGCGACAGCTTAGAGTCCTCCGTGTACCCTTTCAGTTACGCAGTTCACAACTCTGTATCCAGTAAACGATCCTCTGTATTCACTGCTCTCTGCTCAGATAGCTGGTGTGGTTTTTGTCTCCCAGTGGATCCTGACTGAGAGGGAAGGGGGCACAGAACTGGAAGGAGGCCTTACAGAGGGCGGCAAGAAGGACACATGTACCCCAAGGAGAAGAGCAAAGGAGCGGGGAGGGCTTGGGGTGACGAAGCCCACCTGGTGGGGAGGGTTGAACCAGCCCTGCCTCTTGTTCTCTGTGTGGCCTTGGGCAAGTTGCTTAATTAGCCTCTCTATGCCTCAGTGTACTCATCTGTAAAATGGGGGTGATACCAGTCCCTGCCTCATAAATTTGCTTTGTATATTTAGTGATATGTTATGTGAAAGCATTTGGCGGAGAGTCGGGCATAGCAATGTTCAGTAAATCCTGCCTATGATCATTATGATGATCATGAAGATCATCATCAGAGGTCAATCGAGAGGAGTCAGGAAAATGATACACAGAAAGTGCAATCATTGCCCAAGACCACATAGCCAGCTACTGCCAGCAATCGCCTGGAGAGTCAAGGCTGGAGTAAGGAAGTGACCTACTCAGCCCGCTGACACTGAAGCCTGTGAGCGGGGAGAATGAGTGCTCCCAACTCCTCCTTCTGCCCGGCTGACCTCGCTGGCCTCAGGCTTTAGGGCTGAGTCTGTGGCCCTCCATTCCTTCCCACATCCTCAGGCTCCTTCAGTGGCACTTCCCACTTGGAACTGAGCCCTTGGGCAGAAACACCTCCTGGATCATCCTCCCCAAGAAGCTGAGGCGAGGTGACCCCTCAGTCCTGCCGGAGGTCTGCCCAGGCAAACGGCAAGCTCTTTCAAACACCATAGAAGAAGCCATCACATGGTGGGAGCGGCTGCTATGCAGACAGGACCGCTGCAGGAGACCCCAGCTTTTGTGAAGTGTGGCTGCCAGTCAACGGGAACTCTTGGGAAAGCCTGAGTGACATGGAGAAGGGAGCAGGAAAGAGTGGGAGGCAGTGTGGGGTGTCTTCCTGTGAAATGAAGCGAGGACACGAGATAATGCAAGCAGCACAGTGCCTGGCCTGTGTAACCTGCAAGCGCCAGTGACAGCCACTCTTATTCCCCGTTCCAGCGGGCATCTGAGCCTCCTGACGAAAGCCTGCACCCATGCCTCCCTCCTCTGGACCCCCCGTGGCAATTCTCAGCCTTGGCTGCACATCACTCTCACCTGAGAATTAAAGAACTACTTGTGCCCGGCCTGACCTCCAACTAAATTAGTATTTCTGGGGCCAGAGTCCAGGTTTCATCATGTTCTGAAAGGTCCCTTGCTGTCACCATCTCACCTCCACCCCGGATACACTGAGAAGCAGCTGAGGACCACTGACCCAGGGCGTGGTTTCCAGGACACGCTAAAACATTAGAATCCCCCGCAGAGCTTTAAAAAACTCCCAACCTCTAGGCCCCCCTCACAGGCTCTGCTCACGCACAGCTCCTCCGGAAAAGAGGAGGTGGCCCCACCAGCCACAGCCCCTGAATTTGCTGAGGGGGACTTTATTCCATAAATGAGCCAAAGATGGCCTCTGGGGATTGGCCTCCACGTGGCTTATTTCTTCACTGCAGGCTGAGACCCCTGAGCTCAAAAGCCTGCTGGCCCCAAACTCAACCCTTTGCCTGCCGCATCTCACCCAACAGCTGGTACCTATTGATAAGACAGGGCCTTGGAGCTATAAGGCCCAAGCTGCTAGGGTCCTGCAGAGCTCAGACTCCTCTCACCAGACACACAACCCTCTCTGATCCCCCTCTCCCCTGCGGAGCTCCCTTGCCCTGCTCCCCTCTGAGTGTCACTGCTGCCATAGCCTCTGGCCAGACTCCTGCTACCAGGGACTTCTCTCCCCCACAGCAACCCTGTCTAAGCACCGCCCAACAAAGCCTATTTTACGTTACTGCCTCTCCTGGTTGTATCTTTGTCCTTAATCAGCCCCCAGTCCCTCCCATCCCTACAGGACAGCAACCTCCTGAGCAGAAAGGGCAGGTGTGGACCCAGGGACCCACATCCACCAGAGGCAGTGGCCTTTCATGACAGGCCAAGGAGGTGGGGATGGGCCCAGGACCCCTCCATTGAGAGGGGCTGGAGGTGAGGAACAGCCTGGCCTGCTGGGAATTAGAAACGCGCTGTAGAAAAGACCCCCTGGGACCTGGAACTTACTGCCATGCCTGGGATGAAGCCGACTTTTGACTCTTTTTGTTTTCCAAATATTTTCCCAGAGGTTGCAACACCATCAATTCGCCAATCATTTTTCTGCTATTTTGAAAAAGCTATTTTTATTATGAACTACATTCTAATGTTACTTGAGTATACATCTGCATTTTAATATCATGCATTAATATATCCATTTCTGTACCAGTACCCTAGTCTTTCAATTATTGTCCCTTTATAATAGTTTCAATATCTGAAGGAAGTCTAATATCTGGAAATTTTTCATCTCGGGATTTTCTTGGCTGTTCTATGTCCATTATTTTAGACGAGCTTTAGGAAAAATTTGATTAAATGTTTCCAAAAAATAAAATAAGACTCTGATAATATCTTAATTGCACTGGAATTCTATTTATAGACAAATTGGGGGGAATTGCATCTCGAGAGTGTTGGATGTCCCAGTCCCTTCATTCTTTTACTGAGTAAATCATTACTGAGGCCTCCGATGTGGCAGGAATATTGAAGGTGCTAGGACGGGGTGATGTCAGCTACAATTTTTGCCCTCTCAAAGCTTATTTTGAACTTTGTTTAAAGCATCATTCACACATAAGTGAGAGGTGAATTGTGGCCACACAGTGGCTACCAGTGGGTCTTGGCTAATTAAGGACATGATTAGGACTCCCGCCTCCGTTGCCAATTCTCCCACGGTGAATGCTGGAAGAGAGGGCCGCTGGCTCTCAGTTCCCACAGCACACCCAGGGGCTGCCCTCCCTTGAGTGTGTGTCCAAATGGAGAGAGGCTGGGAGCCGGTTTAATGACCCAGAACAGTAGCAAGATAGGAAGATGCTGGAAATAAAATGTCTAAATCTGAGTCCCGAGAACCGTTGCTAAAGGGTTCGGCTTGGGAAGGGGACTGAGACTCTGGCTTGTCATGTCACGTTTCTTACTGGCTCCCAAAGAGCTCAGGGAAGCCTCTGGAGTAACCGTTAGCAACAAAGCCAACAAGACCCAGAGACGCTTCCTGGAGGCTGGAGCGGAGAAGGGCCTCTGGACTTGGCAGCCTCCCCACTCAGCTTGTCCAGGCCCCCATCTCCTCACTCCTCACGGGGTCCTCACTCCTCACAGGGTCGGCTGCTCCTGCCCCACCCACTCCTCGACAGAGGCTTTCTTAAAGCACAGCCTCGGCCCTCGGCTCCGACCCCTTCTCAGGGCCTCAACTCCCATCTTCCCGCCCTGTCTGGCCTTCACCTGCTTCCCACTCACTCAGATTCTAGGCCCTGGCGCCTCACTTCCAGGCAGACCCACCTCCTAACAGGCCCTGTGCTCAGGCAGGCCACCCCATTCGCAAGGGCAGGCCGGCTCCCGCGGTTCCAGTGGCCGGTCTCCTTCACGCTCCCTTTCCAGCAAACGTTGGCCAAGGGCGAGCGCTACGTCTGGCACTGAGGGAGATGCAGGGACGCACCGATGGGTAAGACATGGTTGTGTCCGACAGACGAAGAGTCAGCTCTGAGACCCAGAGGGACAAGCAAGAGGAAAACCGGCAACTCCCAGAGGAGAAAACTTGAATGACCAACGAACGTGAAAAGAGGCTCAGTCTCATCAGTCACGGGGAAATGCAAATGAAACAAAACATCACTCTCCTCTAGACAGACTGACAACAATTCCATAGTCTCAATAACAACAAGTGTGACTGAGGTTCACAGGCAGCCCGGGACTGACATCCCTCGGGGGCACATGAACTGATGCAAGCCCTCTGCAAGGATTCAGGCAAGGTTTGCTCAAGTTGAGGATGCACAGACCCTGCGTACGCACGAGCCAACACTCCCACGTGCAGTGCTGTGTCTGCTGACACCTTCCTGCCTGTGAGCCCAGAAGACACTGGCAAGAACACCAGTGCAGCAGGTTCGTAACACTGAAACACCGAAAACAGGTCCCTTCAACAGGAGGGAAAGGACAAGTAAACCACGGCTCATTCTTAAGATCAAATGCAGTCCTTTGTTGTACAAACGAACAAAATATGTTTACACAAATCAATACGGATGATTCCCAGGAGCGTGACGTCAAGTAGGAATTCCATCCATCTTCAGGACCCTGGGGGCAGAGGGAAAGGGGGTAGGTGTTGGGGCTTTAGCTGAATTTTTTAATATTTATTTCTTCAAAAAGAAAGAGAAACACAAAAGAAATGCGGCAAGTTTTTGTTCTCTGTTATGTCTGGGTTGTGAATACATATTTGTTATTTTCTGTGGTTTTCTGTTTGAAAGTTTTCCCAATAAAAAATTTAAAAGAATATTTTCTAGCACAGTCCTTAAGGAGCTCCCAGGCTCCTGGGGACATAAAAGAGGCAGCTGTTAAAACTGATAAAGAGCGAGCAGGCACAGAGAGTCAGAGGGTGGACAGACGGATGCCTGGAAGAACTTAGGGGAGGCATCACAGAAGGCATCACACAACTGGGGCCCTGAGGGACGCACAGGAGTTTTCTAGCTGGAGGAGGGGGTGGCTGGGCATCTCAGGCAGAGGCATGTGCAAAGCACAAGCATGGGAAAGCATGATGTGTAGGGGACCTGGACTGTTCCATGGAGGCTGGGGAGGGGGGTGCAGGGGCCTACCCAGGAAAGGCTCTGTCATCACATGAAGGACCTTGGGCTTCATCCTATGGGAGTGGAAAGCACTGGGGTGTTGGAAGAAGGAGTGGAATGCTCAGGTTTTGTGTTTCACGGAGAGTTCTCAGACAACGATTACGAAGAAAAAAATGAAAACTGGGGGCCCCAAACGAGGCAGAAGCAAAGCAGGCAGCAAAGGGGATGACCCTAAGAGCTGGATGGAAGGCAATCGCACATGTGTGGGATCCATGCTGACCCGCCCTCCTAAGACCTCCCAGTGGGCTGCAGCCTGACCTGTTCCCTACGCCCTGCCTGCCTGTCATCGAGTGCTGGCACAGAGGACGGCTCACCAGCCTTCTGGCCATGACTCACGAGCGACATCATTTGGGGACCGTGTGACTGGGGACCTGGCTAACAGAGGACTGCATTTCAACGGGCACAGCGTTGTCAGGGATGAGCACACGGCCCCGTCCAAGTCAGAGGTGGGCAGTGACACTTCTACTTGAGTGTCCTAGAAAGGGACTCTGCCCGTCTCCAGAGCCTGACAGGATGCATCGGGCTAGGAGCCTGACGGTGACAGGGGGCCTGAGACGAGACCCCACATGGAGGGGAATGGAGCACGAAGAAGGAGGATCAAGAAACAGCACCCTTACGGCTTCCTTTAAGCCCAAATCAAGCCACACCTAAACCCGTCTGCTTAAGCCAGTTTGGACCCAGCTTTCCGTCATCTATTTGAGTCGATCCCACGGCTTCACCTCTTGCCCAGCGTGGAGTCCGCTTCCCTGTCTTCAACGTCAGGTCCTTTTCTCAGCCCCTGAGACCACAGTCTGTCCCCTCCCTGGCCTGCTGGTGCCCAGGCCGATGAGCTCAGGTTTGCATCTCTCTCAAGGACCCTCCTTGGGTCCTCCCTGGGACCCCCTGCTCCTGGGCCTAGAGGGCCAGATGCCTGATGAGAGAAGCCCAGAGCGATTGCTAGAAAGACTCTGGGGGAGGTGGCTCAGAGGGGCACAAACACCCCCTTCTCCAAAAAACATACAAGTCATACGCTGTTTCTTCATCCCCGTTGAAATGGGGCCTTCCACCCTGGCTGCATGGCAACCAACATATTTAACATCACCCCTTTCGATCTGTGACAGCCATTCCTGCCTGCTCTTCCCATCACCACTAACATAGAAATAGATCTATAATGACGCCGAGCCTTACCGAGCATCGCTCTCCGTTTATCTCATTATAAACGAAACTATCTCATTATTTGGGTAAACTGGAAACAGAAATGTTCTGCGTCGCATGTCGTGGGGCAATTGTCCCTCATTATTTCACCATGCCCAGAAGAATGGGAGCGACCGCTAAAAATCTGCTCCTGTTTCTGAGTTTTAGAAGCAAGATTTCAGAAAAAAAGCTCAGAGGTCAACTGCGGTGAATCCTATGGCGCCCCCGCTCACAGGCACATTTTCTGACAACTCCCTGGTGTTTTCTGTCTTTGCACAGAGCAAGGCCCAGGAAAGACGCATGGCAGTGGGGGATGATGAGGGAGTGGACACAGGGGAGGGGTCCAGACCGGGCTGGAAACTGCCCCCAGTCACCCATCGTGTCCAGGTTGGCAGTGAGGGAAGAAAAGGAGGCCACAGGGACAGCCCAAGGCCCGCTGTCAATGCCCTATCTGAAGCACATGAGTCAGCCTCCCGGTAGACCGGACCTTGCAACTGGGCCTTGCCTCCCCTTTCTCTGAGTTCTGACAGTGACTCTGCAGGGGATGCAGCCTCCCGCCACAGCCAGCCCACTGCTCACAGAACGGCTTCTCCTGGCTGGTAGCTGACTGCTTTAGAACACCTGTGCTGGGCCCTCAGGCCCCATCCCCAGTGCTTTATGGCTCTCGGAAGGGAAACCACTTATCTGGTGTGTAGACTCGAGGCAAATGAGGATCTTTAGGACGCAGTGTTGTACTTCAATGACAGGAAGACCAGGAAGTCCATGGACGCCCAGGAACTCTGATCCGACTGGCAGCAGCATCTTCCCTGGCTTCGGAAGGTCAATGGGACCACTGCCCCACCTCCACCCCACAGAGGAAAGACAACAAAAGCAGAATCTATTCACGGCTGTTAATCGCTCAGTGAATGGAAGGCCACAGGACTGGGAGGCGACCCGTGATGCTGCTGCAGTATCCAGCTGAGCTCATCTATAACGTCTAGGAGGAGCTCCACGCCAGGCTGGTGCTGGGCATGAACCCGGCCGCCACCTTGTACTGATGTCCAGGCCATGTACCTAAACCCTGACTGGAGACTATGTCCCCTCTCCCCCGCCACACACACATCACACACCACAAATACTGCACACACGCATTGTACAAACATCCCATACACACCTTACACACACCCCGCACATACATAGCATATACACAACACACACACATACACACACTCACACCACACACATGTACCATACGTACACACCATATGCCACACACACATTTACACAACACAAACGCCTCTCCCAGGAAGGCCCACAAGTGTCTGGCTTGCGTAATCTTCAAATTATTGTCTCTGTGATATCCTTTATCTCGTGGAATTGGGCTGTAACTCACTCATTGGGCTGTAATGGACCCAGACAAGGATGCTGGTCAGTCAGCTTTGCCAGACAGCCACCACGCACTCTCAGCGGCAGGTGACTGTCAGGATCTATTCTCACGTCCACGGGGTGGCCCCGGGGGAAGCCCCTCTTTGGCTCCCTCCCCAGGGTGCAGGACGGCACTTTACAAAGCTCGGCTGGCCTCACATCTGCTAACATCCCAGTGGCCCAAGTCCTGTGGCCAAGACCAAGGTCAGGGACCAGGTGGTACACTCTGCACAGCGTGAGGCCACGGTGCGGGCGGACGTGGATCCCACCACGGGTCAGTGAAGGACGCAGACCAACAACTCAATCCACTGGGGAGCCGTCTCAGGGTTTGTAGGGGTGAGACCTTCGGATTTCTAAGCAGTCAGTAGGCGGCTAGGTACTTTCACAAGAACACAGGAGTTTAAAATGCAGGACAAAGCAGAAAATCAACCGTTTAACTGGGGGTGCCTGTTGGAGGACTTGGGTTCCGGAACTCTGACCCAGGAAACTTTTTACTGCAATGGGTCATGGCGGGAAGAGGGAGCATGGCAGACAGTTTACAGGACGTAAACAGAGACGTGGGAGACGACAGAGACCCCGCCAGCCTGGGACCCTGTGCACAAACACAGCCCCTGGCTCAGCCTGCAGTGGGAGGAGGGACTCAGCTGGGTCTGGTTGCCCCTGGCGAGCTGTGAATGCCTGTGAGCGTGTGTGGTGGGGAGGGGAGAACACAGAGGTCATTTTGTGTTCAGGCCTGGGACAGGGCTGTCCACACTCAGGAGGCATGGATAGCCCCATCTAAGTGGGGATCTGGGTCAGGCAGAGGGGGAAAGGGGGTTACGGGGTGAATCTGGGCCTGCCTGATCCACCCGAGATGACTGCAGACTTTGCTCCAGGCGGTGCCTTAAACCCGCAGTGACGGACCTACCTACACCAGGGCTGAGGGAGAGACCACACCTGGGGAACCTCCTCACAAATAGACGGAAGGACACCCCGCTCCGTCGCTGCTATAGACCAAATGCCTGTGTCCCCTCTAGATTTCATGTTTAAATCCTAACCCTCAATGTGAGGATGTTGGAAGTGGGGCGTTTGGGTGGTGACTAGGCCATGAGGGTGCAGCCCTCATGAAGGGATTAGTGCCCTTACAAAAGGAACCCCAGAGAGCCCCCTCACCCCTCCTGCCAGGTGAGGTGATGGGAGCAGACAGCACTCAGTGAGGAAGCAGGTTCTCACTGGAACCTGACTGTGCTGGCACCCTGATCTCGGACTTCCAGCCTCCAGAATGGGGAGAGATGAATTTCCATTGTTGGTGAGCCAATTGCCAGTGGTATTCTGTTAGTAACCTAAATGCACCAAGACAGGCACCCTGCGTAAACTCCTCCCCATGAAGAGAAACACGGCTGGACGGCTCCAAAAGGGTGCAAGAATGGCCATTGTTGGCCTCATATACTTCTTCCTCCATTTTTTGCCTATTTTCCCGTTTACTCGCTTTTGCACCATCCTGTTTTCCTCCAGTCTGGAATGGACCAGGACTGTGATCAAGAGCTGGCAGGGTGCCGTGGGGGCTGACGCTCCCTCAGCACCCGCCTCTCTGCCACCACTGGCACAGGTTGTTGCTGGAGGTCCCCCTGGTTTGCCTTCCTTCCCGGAGTCCCATGGAGCAGTACAGAAGGCCTGGGCTTAGAGGCAGACAGGTCTGGGTTGGGTTTGACCCTAACCTGCTCTCACCCCACTGGGCAATGAGATGGGCAACAACACCCATGGTGCCCTTCTCCCTGAGCGGCTGAGAATAGGGAGAGAGTGCACGTGGACAGGGCACCTGGTGACGCATGATTTCACGCCATTGGTGCTGGTGTTGTTGGCTTGAGTCTGTGCGGTGAGAGAGGACTGCTGTCAGTTGGGTTCTCGATGGGTGAAATACCAAACAGGGCAGGAGAAGGCCTGTCTTCTTTTAGGACTCAACACAACAGCCCGCAGGTGACCCCTTCAGAGCACATGTGCCCACTGTCAGGAACGGGGAAGTGGAAGAGGGGAAGCGGCCGTGTGGTTGGATGAAGAGGAGTCGAGGCGAGATGATGGTGGGACCACCGAGGGCTGAGGGCACAGGGCCACCTGATCCTGGCTGGACCCTCAGTTGAGGGTGGGGAGGACAGAAGGTGCAAATGAGAAGTCACTGACCTATCTCCGATTGTCAAAGTGTCGGCTCTCTAGCAGAAATGGGGGCTGTGAGCCAAGTAGAATTCTGTCGTTAGGAAATAACTTGACTATTTTGAACACCCAAGTCCACGATGGTAAAATACACCCCTGCTGCATGCGGTGGGGGCATTCAACAAGGAGAGTTGGCGGGGTGCAGGGCTGAGGAGTAACTACATACAGGGCGGTCAGGCGTCCCTCTGAGGGGTGACTTATAGGCAGAGACGGGAATGTCCAGGGGTTTCCCTCCCAAGTGGGCAGGAGCTACAGAGTCGGCAAATGAGAGCTGAAGGGTCAGCAAAGAGAAGAAGTCACAGCACCAGAATAACGAGAAATAGGGCTGTGCTCATCAATGAGCCCAGGCAGTGGAGCTGCTCCATCTCCAGGACCAGCTCGTATGGCCAACAGGACAAATGGCAGTGTCAAGGGGCCTCACTTGAACCTGGGATGTGAAAAGGCCTGTGGAGGTGGAGGAGGGGGGCTTCCTGGGGGACAAGGGGCTGGACCATGCCCCAGCCTGTGGGCACTGCCACCTACTCCTCCCACCCTCTATGCCCACCCACACGTGCAGCCTCCCTGGGATGCTGAGCAGCTTGGGGCCCTGGGGGGCTGTGGGAGGGAGGCTCAGCCCCTCCACTTGAGCAGGGCTGGACATAGCAGGTGTGGCTCTGCTGGCCAACCAAGGGGATGGCACAGCCAAACCCAGACCAGACGCTGGAGGTGGGCGACACCTAGAGGTCCAGACAGGAATTGACACCCGGAAAGCCTGGCCCAGACCCAAGGGCACAGCCCCTGCCCTCAGGGCTCAGAGCCCACAGGCCCTCTACATCGCGCCCCCAGGAGAAGCCCGGGTATGGAGGGAAAAGCACTTGGGAGTCTTGGGCCCGAGTTCGAATCTCAGCTCACTGCTCCCAGCCACGTGAAATGGATTAGGTATTTTTTCCTCCCCAAGCCTCAGTTTCCCCCCTGTAAAATTAACACCGGTTAATAGCTATGGTCTGCAGAATTAAAGCAAAAGATAGGGGGCTCCTAAAAGAGAAGGAAAAATGGGGCCTGTGTGGCTCACGCAGACCTAAAACGAACCAGAGTCAAGCAGCCATAACAGGACTGAGGCACAGTCACGTACCGTTCTCAGAAAAACCGCAACTTGCACCTGAAATGGAGCACTCCTTCCTGGCAGGTGGCCAGAAGCCTGACAGAGTTGATTTGAGGACACTGATATCTACAGGGGGACCAGCGAATCGGAGGGCTGCAAAGTCATGCCCGTGGTCTGTGGTATTTGCCTTTCTAAGCTCTGCCTCCCACACCCTCCCCAGAGCAGACCTTTGATTTATTCTGGAGGCCGTCTCCCCGGTTTGCAAACTGTATGAGCAATAAAGCTCTCCTAAGCAAATTTTTGTATTCCAGATATGACAGGTGCCTGCCATACAAGTGGCTCTGTGGCAGCCCTTTGCACCCCTTCTCCTAGAAGTGCCCCTCCGGGCTGGTCACAGCGGTTCTGGGATGGCCCAATCGGAGCCGTCCCTTGGGATTCCCACACTGAGCCTGGGAGAAACCCTGTTCTCTTTTCACCTCCTCGCCGGGTGGGAGGGGTGTCCAGAACGACCCCCAGACAGGCTTGGCCTCACCCAGGAAGAGTCCATCTCCAGGGGAGCAAAGCCACAAGGCCAGCAAGGGAGGAGAGACCAGGGGCAGGAGCTGTGCCCCAGAGGCCAGCCCCAGGGAGCCCACATGCCCCCTCCTTTGCTGAAGCCTGTCTAGGTTGAGAGCTGGTGGCCTAGCAGGGCGTAGGGGAGGGTCCCCGGCAGAGTACCTGAGGCAGGACAGCCCAGGGCAAAGCGGCCTCCCACCTCCTCCTCCTACAGGCAGCCCACCCATTCTGAGCAGGATGCGGGCTTACAGCCTGCTTTGGCAGAGGAATGAGCCCATGCCTCATCCCGGGCAGAGGAAGAGCCGGGCAGGCTGGAGCAGGAGGCCGAGGAGACTGCTGCCCTCCAACCTGCTGAGGAGAAGGGGAGCATCCACCTTCCCGGGTACCCCAGGGTGACTCCCAGCAGGCCCATCCACAGGAGACCTAGCAAGTTCCCAGAGTGGGAATTACTGGCAGGACCCTGGGGGCACACATGAGCGGCCGAGGGCCTTGAAGCTGCCTGCTCAGCACTCTAGCGGGCTGAACTCCTAATGCTTTTAAATAAAACAATTCTAGAAGGTCAGATTCGAGCATTTCTGCCTGCTCTCCAAAGCTGCAAATTCTGCGTGTCATAGAGTCAAACACATTGCGATTGTAACCAGCCACTCGGCTCGAGGACATTCCCCTTTCTGCAGAGTTTCTCGTCTCCATGTCCCTGGCCTTGCTTTTACAGGGTTTGCTGTCTCTGGAGCCTTTGGAATCACGACCCATCCTATCTCTACAGACAGGAGCATTGAGGACTTCGGGGGGCCCTCCATCTTCACCCCATCTGCACCAGGACTGATCAACTGTGCCCCTCATAGGTTGGAGGGTGGCTCACCCTGCCTGTCCCTGGGGACCAAGTGAAATGGCCACTTCTCTTCTCCGTGAGGCCTGCCGAAAACTCCCCCAGGGTTGGGAGACATCCCCTGGCCTCCCAGTGGGAACTCTGCACCCCAGGCCAGCAGGCTCTGGGCAGCTGCCCACTGGCTCGCTGGAGCAGCTGTTTCCTGACCCCTCTCTGGGTCTAGACGTGCCCTAGGTACCCGACAAGAAGCTCACATTGCCCCAGCAGGACTGGATGGCCTAGGTGGTGTCAGACAAGGATGCTGGGCTGGGGAAGAAACCTAGAAGCTGCCAGGATCCTAAGACAGCAGGGGTCCCACCCTTGTGGGTCTACGTCCTGGGCAGGGGTGAAGGTCAGTATGGCAGCCCTGTGCCCCTACAGCTGGGCAGCTGTGGGCAAGCTCCTTAAGCTGCCAGTGCTTCTCTTTCCTGCCGAACAGGGCCTCGAGCAGCCCTGTCCCTGGGTTGTGGGGGATGAAGGGAGGTACCAGGAGGGGCACAGACAGCCTGGCCTGCAGTAAGTGCCGGGGGCTGGAGCCACCACTGCGCAGGCCCCTGCCCTGCCGCCTGCTCTGTACCGGGCAGGGCCCGGGGCTCCACAGCCTCCCCAGGGACAGCCTGGAGGGGCCTCCTTGTATCACTGGGATGGGACTGAGGATCAGGGACCTCTCTTCAGGCGCCGCTCGGCAGTCTCGCCCCGTGGAGCCTCCACAGCTGGGAGCCCAGGCTGGGGCCTTGCTGACCCCAGATAGACAGACAGACCCATGGCAGGGGTGAGGCCAGGGGAGTGGGGACTGAGAGGCAAGGGCAGAGGGTCCCAAGTGAACCCTGCCCACCCCCCCCCACCACCACCACCACCACAACTACACCAGGCTGAGGTCCCGAGCCTGGCATCCTGCTCCGCCTGGAGGACCCCTGCCCCTTCTGCTCTGGAGAAGACCCCTCCCCCCCCAATCGCCCTGCAATGAGGAGAGACTAAGCGCGCCCTGGTGACCGCGGAGTCCCCATCTCCCCACAGCCCTGCGAGAAGTGCCGGTCGTCACCGTCGGGGCTGCACGGGGCCGGGACAAAGTCGAGGAGCGCTCCCGGCACAGCGGCGTCCCTTCCGAGGCTCCAGGAGGCTCCCGCCCTCAGATGGGCGTCTGGATGGGCCCGGGGCGCCTGCGACCCTAACGGGAGACGTCCTCGGCCGCCGTCCTCGCTGGTCCCCGCGCCGGGAGCCGAGGGTGACGCCGCTTCGGAGCGGGAGGCGCGCGCGCCCGTGTGGCCGCGCCTGGGAGCGCAGGTCACGGGAGCGGAGCCACCCCAGGCAGCTGGGGATGGCCCTCAGGAAGGGAAGACCACCTGCGGGCGGGCGGGAGGGGAGGGCAAGGAGGCCCCTGGAGTCTCTCCACAGGCCTTACTCAAATTAGAAGGCACTTGACAGAGCTGGATCTCCTACCATAGCCACGCCCTGAGGAGCATCCCCCTGAGGGAGGCCTGCTCAGGGGCACAGCCCCCAGTACTGCACCCCAAGGTTCCTCTTCCCTTTGGGGCTCACGCAGCACCTAGTGGCCCAGGGACTTTGCCCTCCCATGAGAGGTCTAGCCTGGGCACCGTGCAAGCTTCCTCCAGCGCTGCCCTGAAGATTCAGGGGCAGCCCCAAGAATATGGCCCAGAGTAACAGGCAACAAGACAGAGCGCAGCTCACCCAGCTTCATCCATTCCTTCAGCAGGACTTATGCAGTGCTCCCCAAGAGCCAGTCACCTTAAAGGCTCTGAAGCCGTGTCCTCTATGGGCCACAAGAGGCTTTCAAGGCCACTTACCAAAGGGCCAGCCCCCACACTGAATCCTGTGTGCTTCGGGGCGGGCTTCTCCTTGCCCCCTTCCCACATATGAACCCCAGGGGAAGGCCTCGTGCACACCTGGCTCTCCACCCTCAGACACCTCTGACATGGCGACTCATATTTAAGGAGGGGTTACTAAGTGGTATGCACACACACCCCTCTGGCAATTTGGGTGGGCTCTGGTCCTACCCAATCTTACCTAAGACTCAGATTGGGACTTAGATGCATCAGAAGTACACTGAAAAGTCTGAAGACCATCCAGGTAAGCTGCCTTCACATTTTGGCCAGTCTGCCCAGGAGACGTAGAACTTGATGCCATCTTTTGGATTTTGCCAAAGATTCCCAAATCTGGGCTCTGTTGTCCGCCAGCGACACTCTCCAGGAATTTTGCCTCGTTTAGTTATTATGGGGAGCACAGTACACTAGGATCTGGTGACATTCACTCGATGTCACGGTGAGCTTGTTACTGATACAATTGGTGGAGTCAGAAAAAAGCCACTCCGACTTGTGGGAAATTTACTCAATATTGTAATGGACGGTGCAGAAAAGAATGGAATCACAGCAATGATGAGCTCTGTCCTTTACGTGACTGGGGACTTGTGGCTCCTGTGTGGTTGAAACGTGTGCACTAGCGTGCGCTTGGGATTTTAATAACTTACAAAACTTATGCTCTAATTTCCCTGCCTCCAGCCATTTCAAAATCCCAAGACAAGTGGCAGAGATTGGCCTCTGAGAGCTAGAACTGAGCGGTAGCAAACCAGAGCCTGCCTCAGTGGGTGGAACCCAAATCCTGGCCCCCAGCCCTGGCCCCTGCAGAGGACTGAGCAATAGGCCCCTGGAGCCTGGAGAACCCTTCATGAAAGAGAGACTCACTCACCTCAGGTACACAGGGTCGTTCATTCTGGACTGCAGAAAAACACCCCCACTTTCCCCTCGCCCTCCCCCAGGACTGTCTACACACACACGGAGAACCAGGTGTTCCAACCGACACGGCAAAGGTGTCTGGGACTACTGAACTTTTTAGCCAAATTCTCCAACTCTAACCCAGTTTAGGTATGCTTCATGTCAGGGTCTTCAAAGTCTCCTCGGGAGCCAGCCTCTTTGGAGCTCACGGGCAAGGCTGCTCCCTTTGATGGCCCAGAAGATTCTTAGGGGTCTGGGCACTGCACATGGCGACCACAGTGCCCAGTCCGCCTGCCCTCTGGTAGGAGCCAGGCAGAGGAAGATAAATGGTCTGGATGGCGCTGTCTTACAGAAATTCAATGCCAGTCACATATGCGATTTTAAATTTTTAGAAGACACGTTTAAAAATTTGTAAAGAAATAAGTGAAATTAATTTTAATAACATATTTTATTTAAGCCAATATGAAGTAATTTATTTCCAAGTGTAATGAGAATAAAAATTATTAATGAGCTATTTTACCTTTTTTTAAATACAAAATCTGGTGTGGATTTTACACTTACAGGACACACCAATTCAGATTAGCCACGTTTCAAGTGCTCACACCTGGCTCGTGGCTGCCTTGCTGGACCGTGCAGGACTGGAGTCCATCTCTGGGAGCTCACAGGACAACTGAGCACCATCATCACCATCCTCCAAAGTCCGAGAGAGGGTGTCAGGTCCTCAGGACTGCTCTGAAACCTAACTGGGCCCAAAATACCATAAATGTGGGCACCTGGGCCTGAAAGAAACGGTGGAGAGAGTTTGCTGAAGCCTTCACAAGGCATTCCCGTCCCAGGAGCAGCTCCCTGGGGAGAGGAGGAGGCTGAGCCAGGGTTCCTATCTAAACAGCCACATCTGTTCCATTCAGACTCTAGGTTGGCTTTTCCAGGTAAAGGGATGTCCACAGGGAGGGCACCTCCAGCGTTTTTAGTGCTGTTGTTTTTGAATCACTAATGAAGTCCAGAACCAGGAAAACTCTTGTGATGAATTGATCTACATTTTTTTTGGCCAGTGAAAAAAATGGAACACATAAGTTTCCCTCTTTGCCTTGGCTGCCAGGAAACTCAGAGTCACATCTGTTCTCGGTTAAAAGGTATTGCCTCAGCCACACCTCCAATATTATCTAGTTGTTGTCCTTTCACTCTTATTTTAATACTCTGGGGGTTTTACAGGGTTTTTGTCTTCTGAAATTTTAGGAAACTTTAAGCATTTTGGAAATGGGCAGGGTATGTATGAGTAAGGAAGTTCCCAGACTTTACCACTAGATGGCAGCATGGTGCAATGGACTATATTGGCTTCAACCCCAGCAGAGCCTGTTCCTTGCTATTAATAGCTGTATTGTGACTTTGCACAAGGGGCCTTTAACACCCCGAGTCTCGGTCTTAACACATGAGAAAGGGAGGGCTGCAGTGGCCTGAACTGAGATGAGATTCCCCTTGAGAGGTGGTAACAGCCCTGTGGTTAACTGCAGGGACTCTGAAGAGGGGGCCTGGTTTCAAGTTCTATTGTGCCATTTAATAGCTGTGAGACCTCAGGCAGATTACTTAACTTCTCTGAGCCTTGGCTTCCTCTCTGTAAAATGGAGATACTAGCGCCTGCTTCACAGGATTGCTGGGAGAATTAAAGGGCTGTATGTGAAGTGCTTAGAATGATAAGTGTACACACACAGCGTAGACAGGTATTAGCTGTTATCACTATAGTTAACACACCAGGCACCCATCACAGTGGTTGGCACAGTGCTCATCAGATGCCCAGGTCTGTCCCATGTGCCTGGGAATATCTGAGCTACTGGACATGCGGCTTCCACGTGGCCACGGGCTCCTCTGTGACTCCTGGCCCTACTGTTCTGAGGGTCAGGGACTCGGTGTGGAGGGACGTGTGGGTGAACAGGGGAGAAAGAAGCCTCAGGGCTGCTCTGGCCGGGGGCAGGCTTGTTGGAAGCGGGCCGTGCAGGTGAATGTCGCTGCGCAAACTATGTATGTGGATTCCATCACAGTTTTTGACGAAGTAAAGAATGTTCACTATCGCGAACTTACTTTTGGCTGCGGGACTGTGTTTCGTATTTCCCACTGCCCCCAGCATCAACGCTAAATAAGACGGGTGCTTCATTTATAAAGCATTTAACCCTGTTCTTGGCAAACAGAAAACCCTCAACAAACATTAACTCCTCTTATGTGACCGAGCTTCCTCATTCGGAACCAACCTTGGTGTCATAATAATGGTATTTCTCCAGCACCGTCTCCACCTGCAGGATTGCGGAAAACCCCAAACTCCACATTCCCTTTGAGAGTCACAGTATCTCCTAGAGTTTTCAATAGCAAAGATGATTGGTTTGAATTTAATTTTTTGGTTCATATTGCAGCAAAAGAAGTTCAGATTTGGAAAACTCAAATTATAGAACTGAATATTCTGTCTTGAAAATATAGCCCCAGCAGACATTGTGACTCACCCCCTGATGGCAGCCCACCTTCCTTGAAGCTCCTGGGTCCCCAGGAAGAGTAATCTCCTCCCCACTCCACTCCTCATCTCTTCATCTCTTCCTGCGCTAAAACACACGTATCAGAGGTGATGCTCTACTCTCAGTTTCGGTAGCATATATCTCAAACCACAGGCCCTATGGCCTGGCATGCTCAGCTTCCCGAATGACTCTGCTTTATTCCTAAGATTCCTGCTATTCCTCTCACCGACAAGGGAAAATTTAAGACGAATTTTATTAAAACAATTGAAAGTCGCCATTTGGGGCCCAGGCAGTCAGTGCCTGCTGCAATGTGTTCCTGGAGGAATGAGATAGTGATAAGACACCTAAAATCTTTAGCAGGGATCTCAGAACTAAGGGATCCCAAACTAGGGGGACCAGAGGCCCCACACCCTTTATGTGCTTCCTGGCCACATGGGCCTGTGTGACAGGCCTTTGACAACGTGAGCGTGGGCTTCATCCTCCGCCCTCCAAAGCTGGAAGGCTGTACTGACGCATTGCTGCTGTCCCTTTGGGCCACGGCAGGCCACAGCAGAAGGTGGTGGGCACAAGGAATCTCTCAAGTATGTCTCAGCATCAGCAGCATCAGCCCTAAGAGGGCCATGCAATCAGACAAGGAAAAGGAAAAAAAAAAAAAAAAAGCATCCACATTGGAAAGGAAGATGTAAAACTGTCTGTTTTTGTGGACGACATGACCCTTTATGTAGAAAATTTGTGGAATTCACAGAAGCACTGTGAGAACTAATACATAAGTACAGTAAGTGGCAGGATACCAGAGCAATATACAAACATCAATTGTATTTCTATATAGGAGCAATGAACAACGCAAAAAAAAAAATTAAGAATACAATTCCTTTCACAATAGCATCAGAAAGAATAAAACACTGAGGAATACATTTAACAAAAGAAACATTACACTTACACTGGAAATTATGAAACACTGCTGAGGGAAATTAAAGGTCTAAATAGCTGAAGGGATATTTCATGTTCGTGGACTGGAACACTTAGTGTTGTTATGATGACTATTCTCCCCAAACTGAACAGATTTCGTGCAATCCCTATCAAAGCTCCAGCATGCTTTTTTGCAGAACTTGACAAAATGATCCTAAAATTTATAAGAATTTTAAATACAACAAATAGCCAGAATAATTCTGAAAAAGAACAAAGTTGGAGGACTTTAACTTACTAATTTCAAAACTTGCTATTACAGTGATGAAGACAGTGTGGTTCTGGCATAAGGACAGACATACGAATCCAGCAGAAGTGACTGTCTAGAAAAAAATTCTTACATTTACGGTCAATTTATTTTCAACAAAGGTGCCAAGACAACCTACTGGGTAAAGGAGGGCCTTTTTAACAAACGGTGCTGGGACAACTGGACATGTACCTGCCAAAAAGATGAACTTAAACCCTCAACTCTCACCCTACACAAAAATTAACTCAAAATGGATCACAGATTTAAATGTAAGCTAAAGCAAGAAAACTTCTAGAAGACAACATAGGGGAAGACGTTGGGTCTTCAAGACCTTGGGTTAGGCAAAGATTTCTTAGATATGACACCAAAAGCATAGTACATTAAAAAAATATGATAAAGTTGAGCTCATCAAAATTGAAAACTTTTGCACTTTCAAAGACATTAATAAAATGAAGACAAGCAACAGACTGGGAGAAAATATCTGCAAAACCCCCATCTGGGAAATGACTTATATCTAGACTATAAAAAGCATCCTTATAGCTCAATAAAAAGAAGAGAAGCAAGCCCACCACAAAAATGGACAAAAGATTTGAATGGCTATTTCTCCAAAGATCTATAAATGGTGAATAAGCACATGAAAAGATACTTGGCATGTTAGTTATGAGGAAACTACGAAGCAAAACCACAATGAGATATCATTTCACACCCTGCAGAATGGCTATAATAAAAAAGATGGACATAACAGGTGTCATGAAGGATGTGGAGAAATGGGAACCAGCCTCCGTCGCTGATAGGTGGATAAAATGGTGCAGCAACTTTGGAAAACAACTTGGCAGTTTCTTAGAAAGTTAAACGCAAATTTGTCAGAGGGCCCAGCAATTCCACTCTAAGGTATCTACCCAAGAGAAATAAAAACGTATGTCCATACAAAGACTTACACATGAATGTTGTCAGCAGCATTCTTCATAAGAGCCAGAAGTTGGAAACAATGTAAATGTCTATCAATGCGAATGGATAGACAGACTGTGGTACGTCCATACAATGAAATATTATTCAGCAATAAACAGGAATTAACTGATTCATGCTATGACTTGGATGAACCTCAAAACATTATGCTAAGTGGAAGAAACTATTCACAAGAGACTACATCGTGTATGATTTCATGTATATACAAGTCCAGAAAAGGCACATTTAGAGAGACAGAAAGTAGAGGAGTGATACCTGTAACAGTTGGCGGGGCAGAGATTACCATTAAATGAGCATGTGGGACCTTACTGGGGTGATGGAAATGTTCTAAAACAGATTCACGCTGAGGGCTGCATGACCTGCTACATTTAACTAAAAAAACCATCGAATGGTATGTACTCTTGGAATGGGTGAATTATGTGATGTGTAAATAATGCCTCAATAATGTTTTTTTTAAAGAAAAGAGTAAAATGAGGCCACCCAGTTTTGGAAAACCAGCCTACTTTATCTCCCTACCAGTGAGTGTCAAGTCTGGGGGAACAGAACAGGCAAAGGAATGATACTTTGTTCAAAAGACATCCAATCTGCAAATAATACAAAGAACTGAGGGAAACTGGGCAAAATACTCTTGCTTGTTGGGAAAACTCAAAAACGAGTGAGAACATACAGGCAACGTGGATTAAAGGGGCTAAAAAGAGTGTTGTGTCTTCTTGCCCACTCCAGGCAGAAGGGGAGGCTCTGTTCCTCGCTCTCACCTCCCCCGGGCAAAATCCCACGGCACAGAGCCCCCCCAGCCCTGATCTGCACAGCTCATCTTACTCTGTGCACAAGGCTCTTCCCTCCTCTCAGGCCCGGCAGAGAATCAGACCTTGAATGCACATGGTGCAAAGGCACTTGTCCCATTTGACTTACAAGTCTCAAGTGGCAGAAAAACAAAATGGTTAGGTATCGGGAGCATGTTCAGAAAAGAAGGAGGGGCCGGCCCAGTGGTGCAGTGATTAAGTGTGCACGTTCCCCTTTGGTGGCCCAGGGTTCACCAGTTCGGATCCCGGGTGTGGACATGGCACCGCTTGGCAAAAGCCATGCTGTGGCAGGCGTCCCACATATAAAGTAGAGGAAGATGGGCACGGATGTTAGCTCAGGGCCAGTCTTCCTCAGCAAAAAGAGGGGGATTGGCAGTAGTTAGCTCAGGGCTAATCTTCCTCAAAAAAAAAAAAGAAAACAAGGAAAAATTACCATTTTCCCAGGAGAAGAAAAATCATCATTGGTCGAATGACTTCATTTGCAGTCAGAAGCTGTTAGGAAAGCAATCGGGAGGTCTGGCCACCAGCTACAGAAAATTAAATATTGGTAAGAGAAAAACAGTTGTGGGAAGAATTGTATTTCTCTGTGCAAAACGGGTGACTACGGACCTGATTTTCACCAGGATGCTGGCTTTGGGTTCCTTCTGCTCTCCTATCTCTTTACAACGTGCAGTTGTGTGTGTGCTCCCCTGGGGAGCAGCTCTCATGGGCCCTGCGAGATGACAGCTGGGCAACTGGACTCAGGCAGACTTCTCCCACTCACCCCAAACCGGAGGGAAAGCTTAGCGTTAAGGAAACCATAAATAAGTGGTATAATTAAAGGCTGCGGGCTCCCTCCTTGGCTCAGAACAAGCAGAACTGGGTGGACTGTTCTTCAGCTCGTCCAAGAATCAGAGGCAGCAGGGCTGTAGCTGAACAAATCAGGGGACTCCTCAAGTCTGTGACCAAAGGGTATTGGGGCAGAGCCCTGAGACTCGCCTGTTCTGGCCTCTAGCATCACTGAACCACACTTTTCCAGTCTATGCAGTTGCATGATGCATTCCTTCACACCAGGCATGAAGGTCTGGCTAAGCCATGAAGAGCTGACATCCCACAGCACACAGCCCTATTAATGCAGTGGGACCCAGATAAGGACCAACCAGTCTGTGCAGACCCCTCACGGTGCTCCCATGCGGGAGGCTGCCAATGGAGCTGAGGAGTAATAAGAAAATGCTACGTGGGAAAGGGTTAGTGTGAGCAGAGACAACTATCTCCAGGCCTAACTAGTACAAGCTACAGGTGTAACCTATTCAAGTTTGGGAGCAATGTGTCTTGTCAGTGACGGTGGACCTACCTCTGATGCATACGGTAATGTGTTCCCAGCCCCAATTACCTGCAAAAAGGAGTGAAAGACAATGATGCACTGGTCCTAGCTTTGGAGTCGGGGAGATCCGCCACCAGCTGTATCTTTGCATAAGTGACTTATAATTTGCTCACACATCGTCCTCCTATATCAGAATGTTGTGAACAAGGCTGCTCACTGACTCAGCGGCTGCCCCATCACCAGAGACTAACGGGGCCTAGGACCCTGCAGGGAGATGAAGGTGGCCTAGGGGACACGTCTTGCTGCTCCAGAGAAGAGTGGAGCACAGGAGACAGGGCACAAGCAACCACGGATGGGGACAGGCGCAGGTGGGTTATAGCAGGGAATGAGGACTGACTGGCTCTAAGGGACACTGACTGGTATATTGACGGGACACGGAGGGCCTGCGGGGGAAACGGGCCCACAGAGGCTGGGGAGGGAGGTCTCAGCAGCCCTCGCTGTTTTCTTCTACTGTTCTGCCTCTCTCTCTGTGAGGATCATCACGACCTGTCCCATCCCTTCTTTGAGGGCCTCCCTCTAGGGTTTCACTCATTTTGTTGCATGGCTTTGCATGGAACCATTAAAGAGAATGCAACAATTCTGTGTGCCATGGATTTTAATAATATTTCCAGTCCGTGTCAAAGAGCTCCCTAGACACACATGTCCTTACTCCAGACAAGTCTGCTCGGGTACAGGAGCTAGAATAACATTTTGCTGAGGCCAACTTGAGTATGTCGTGACATACGAGTGACATTTTGCATCCTGTTAGGTCATGTTCTTAGAAAACGAATTATCCTTCATTTTAGATATTTTAACTTGCTGTTGTGAATTAATAAAAGAAATTTTATAGAACTGAAACGCCCCACTCCATCCTTCACCGCCTCCCCACCTTCAGCTCAACTGGTCAGGGAAAGCAGTAGAGGGCATTTTCAAATTCATGGTCGCTTTTTCTGCAGGTCCCATTCCGACCTTCCACTTGTCCGCTCAGGTGACAAACGTGCCTTCGACCACAGAGGCATGAGTTCAGGCCTAGGGGAGTGAGGGCTGGTGGGAGGATGTGCTCACTCCAGGGTGGGGCGGGCCCCCACCGCTGTGACTGCTTCCAGGGGCTGTGCAAATCCTGCAAGGGCAGAGAGGGCTACACAGAAGACTGAATCACCCTGGGAAGGATGAGAAGGAGGTCAAAGGCAGACCAGGCAGGACCCGGGGCCCCGAGGAAGCCTGGCTGCACTGAAGCTTCCTGGGGTTTACTTTCCATCCCCCTTAATTTTCCTAGGTCCTAGCCCATGTCAGCTGGGCTCAGGAAGGCTCTGGGTCTACCCTGGGCCCAAAACTTAAATGAGAACTGAAAGACTGTGGTGACAGCCGTGAATGAAGTTAGAAATCCCTAAGGACAAGGTGGCCACCTCTCCCTTCCCGTAAGACCTTTTTTCTAGGCTCAAAATTGTATGTGTGTTGGGGGTGGGGTGGGGGTGGAGTAAAGGGGATCAATTATTGAAGGCTTCTGTGCCAATTGCTTCACAAACGTTGCCTAGGCAATAGAAACGCCCGCTATTTAAAGCAAAAACAACTTTTCTTTGATAAGAGCACTGTCTCATAATTAAAAGAAAATGTATACATTGAAGATAAAAATAAAACCACTCATAATTCTGTCATCATTCTTAACATTTTTTTTATGTAAGTATTTATAAGCATATACATATTAGGACTGCACTGCATTCACAGCTTTGCTATTTTGCTTTTGTCCCCAGTAATAACGAGAATATTTTGAGTGAATTGCTGTAATGTGATTATTCTGGTAAATATTCTTCAATAGCATTAACTGACCACAGAATTATTTTATCAAACGGATGAAATATTTAATCCTCCTACTGTCTGACATTTATTTCTTATTTTCCATTCTCTTAAATAGTCTGCATATGAAGGGATACAAGTGGCCTGTCATTCCATTTTGCATCTCTCTACTAGCAAAGGTCAATTTTTCACATTTTATTATCCCTTTGTACGTCTGTGGTTGGTCCATTCTGCGACTTAAGTCATGTTTTTTGCAACACACACAAGTGACTATAAGTCTATGGTCTCCCCTGCTTCTGTGTTAAATCTTGGGGAGCTCTGAAAGGCAGATCACTGTGCTCCACTCCCCTTCCCTCGGCCCCAGCGCCCTCCAGAAGAGCAGTGAGACCAAGGTCCTGGTTCTCGTGTGTGCATGGGGGGTGCCCGAGAGGTGCTGCCCAGGTGGGGCCCAAATTCTTCCCGGAACACCTCCTCCAAGCTCTGCCTTGCCCTGGACTTCTGAACCCGACTGAGGCAGCAAGGAGCTCGGAACACAGGTGTCTGCACCTCAGGGTTGGTCTGGGACGCAATTTAAGAGACAACATACATTAATAATTCATCACAGGTCCTACAACTTTTGCTTTTCATTGCAATTTATATTTGCACGTGAATTACCTTTAATTTATATACGTAAGTGCAAAGCCTCAACTGAAGTCTGTCATGAAAATTCCCTGTAACTCAGAAGTATTTTGAACTGATCATGTGCTTAAAAAGGCCTCAGCTTGGTTGAATACATCATGGCTTAGTAGAGATTGTGTGATAATGGTCTAATTTTTGTTTAGCTGTAGTTTTTTTTAATCTGACACAGGTGCACATCTGCCGAGGAAGAGAGGCTGTGGAGGTAAGTTCGCGTGTGAGCACGCACCTCTCTTCACTGGATGCTAGGCCCTTTCTCAGTCCTGTGCTGGGGATCTGTCTGTCCTGCTGGACTACCTTGATCTCGACCCCAGCAGGGATAGCCTCCTTCACCCCCCACCACAAGGTCACACCCAGGGTGTGGCACAGGGCAGGCATTTCAACAGTGTTTACTGGGAGGAACGAAAGAAGAGCAGCTGCCTTTCCCTGTTGCAGGTTAATATTTGAGACACGTTTTTGCAGAAAACTCTGATCACCTAAAGTATTACCAAAGAACCATGCTTCATACTCTAAATGGATGTGTGAATGAATGCAGTTAAGTGTGGATTAAATAACAGGTCCTGTTGCGGGATCTTGAAAACAGCAATCCCCTTTCATGGTTGAGAAATCAGAGACAGGTCTGTGAGGAACTGTTCTTTCCTCTCTTCTATTTTTCACGAGATGGATGCTAATAGAAGGGTGGTTTGGGGTAAATTGATGAATGGGGAAAGGCTCTTCTTGATGACTAAATTTCTCCTCAGAATCCACATGGCAAAAAGTGGCAGGCATCCCAGACTATCAATTAGACCATCCTAGATATTCTGTCTACGAGGCTGGGATGGAAGGAAACGAGGCCTGGACATACACCGGGTGTGAAGGGAAACTTCAGAGCTTATGGGCCCAGGTTCTAAGGGAAGGCGGCTCAAGACAGTTGACAAGTGTCAACATTAAATCCTAATCACCTAAGGGAGAGAATGCAGAGTACTTAAGAACATCTGACATGGCTAAAGGAGGTCTTGAATAAAATCAGGTTATAAAAGGCCAAGTTTTCAAAGGGAAAGGAAGGCACGTCACCAAGAATTAACACAGTATAGAAGCAAAGGCGAGAACAGTGCAAGGGGATTATAAGACCCAGAATGAAATGAAACTAGAGGGGAAATGTCGTCAAAAAGGAGTTTTACTGTTAGGTTCAAAATAAGATGATGGACAAAGAACGCAAGGGCATTCTTGAACCGGATGGCATGACGTTAAACACCAGCTGTGGGTTCTCAGGCTCCATGGCGCAGGGACCACGTGGCCTTCACCTCTGTGGACCCAGCAGCTGGCTCAGGGACTGACAGAGGTAAGACATCCCACTAAAATGACTTAAACCCAACTAACGGAAGGAGGGGTCAAAATTCACTTCTACTTGTCTTTTCTGTAGGGGAGAAAAAGATTTTCAGGATGGAAAAATGTCGAATGAACAAGATAATGAGAAACAAGTGAAATGATTCCACTTGATGACAGACTAAAAAGGAAAAATTTTGAGTTAGTCTAAGAAAATACTCGCTAATAACTCAGAGGACCTTAAAACTGATAGAGGTGTCCTAAGAGGTCACTTAGTAAACGCCATTCTCAAATTTATTACAAATGAAATTTCCTTCACTCTTTTTTCAGCATTTATGTAACCATTTTGGATTAATAACATATCACTGCATCAAGTTTTTATATCCTATGACTATCACATATAGTTAAATTGGAAAATAAATGATAAACTCCCTATTCCTTTTGTTCCTAAATACTACATGAAATTTCATTAAACATTCTTCTTGCTTCAAGCTATTTTGCACAAATGTTTAAAAACAATAAAACAAAGTAATTAAAATTATAATGTTTTCCCCTTTTATGTAGCATTCTAACTTAAGGTGCTAAGATTTTTAAGGAAAAATTATACCCATTATCTCAGTATTTTTCTAAGCAGATATCTGATTAAAATGGTAACTGAAGTATTAGATGACTAACAGAGTCTGTGAAAACACAACAAACTTGTTCAATGCCTACTCAATCAGGACTTGATTGTGTGATATACGTGTAGAGGGAATTGTGTGAAATGATAAAAAAAAAGGATCAAATCAACAGCAGTTTAGATCTTTGTGGAAAAAAAGATATCTGAGAAAAAGTACACTATGGAAGTCACTGTTGACAAGGACAAGAACACTTTTATAATTATGAACTTTATTTTTATTTACTATGCCAACATTTTCCGGAAAGAGACTTTACATCCAGTTTTTATAATTCATTTTACAAGCAAATTCTACTATACAGTATTTACTCTGAACTGGTTTTTTAAATCAATGGGAAAAACAATACTGCAGATATTAAAGATTGTGATGTTTTGTTTTTATTTAGTAATGACTTAAGAGACTCTAATTCTCAGGGTCAGGATTATTCCATTATGGCAATGCTTTACCAAGGAGAAAGTGGGTAGCTTTTCCCCAGCAAGGTTAAAACATACGATGTACTTTAATTAATAGCATAGCTGTAGATTGGCACCCACCACCATAATCATTTGTCCAAACGTATTGTTTCAAATTGCTGCAGCAGAAAAACTGAAGGGAGGTGTGGAAAGAAAACTAGAAAATGTAATTCAAGCATCAGAATTGAGAAAAATAGCAAGATCGATCATCCCCAAGGAAAAACATCAGGTATCTGTATTACAGCTATAATTAATTTTCAGTGTGTGCATAAGCATGCAAACATAACCACCCCAACTAATTCATAAACACGAAAACTACTGTGTAAGATGGGGAGTAAAGTGAACCTGTGCTGCAGTCTTACTGATCTTCATTGCAAACCTATGTGGTGATTCCAGATTACATCCTCAGTGCCCTAGAGACCAGGGAAACGTCCTGACAACCCTGCTAAGGAACGGACTGCGTGTCCGTAATACCATCTATGCTACAGGAAGGTTAAGACGGGGCAGCTATAGGGGGAATCATGTTCTCTTTGATACACTGAGTAAAATACTTAAGGGGACAATGAAACACTCAAAGAACTTAGTGCTTTAATGGGGAAAGTGACATGCTGAGGATACAATTCTGTGAGAAGCTGTACTTCAAACAGCAACAATTATAGAGAAATTCATTTCAACAAAGAAAGCCACACCCAATAGGAGGCATTTGGATATTTCAGGCACAACTCCAAGCAATTAAGCTCATTTAAAGTGCAAATCTGATATTTTCTTTCATATTCAGATTTTTATTTGTTAAAATAGTTAATAAGTTCCTTACTATCTATATAAATACAATGAACAGTAGTCTATATGCCTGAAAATATTGCACAAATTAAAATGAGACTCCAAAAGAAAAATGCTAAAGGGTCTCAGTTATTAGAAACATTCTAAATGATATAACTATATAATTCTTTGTTTAATGCCTTAAAATCATCTGCATCTGTACTGATTAACTCCTTAGGCCAAGCTTTCTTTAAAGAATTTGATATGCATCCCATTAACAGTCAAATGCATAATTCTACATACTCTATTAATTTTCTCTTTCACAAATGTGAAACTTAAACTTCCAAAACACTTCTTCTTTAGGACGTAGAACTCATACGTTGCAACCATCTTCACTGAAATCACAAGAACTAAGACAAAAAGGGATCTGAGTTCCTGTGGAGGAGGGTTTGGCACAGAGCTGACTTAGAGAAGCACTAAACAGAGATCCAGCCAAATCAGAGAGGGTGATCTCCGACGGTTCAGGTGAGCTACATCCTCATCTCAGAATTTGCGACTTGACGTTTACTAAGGAGTAGACTAGCGGAATAATTATTCTGGCAGCTTTTAAAAGAAAACTGCAGGCAAATACTTCGTTGTTTTGTGCAAGCATCCTAGATTGTTCTTCTCTCACGTATATTACACTTCATAATTACACTGATGAGACTTCTGCCAAGATTAAGGCTCAAGAAAAGTACAGAGAAGTTAAACTGATTGGTTAGTATTTCTGCAAATTCATCGGTGGCAAAAGAGAGCAGGAAAGATCGGAACAAACAAACTGCAGGAGTCAACATTTTTATATAACAGACAGAGACATTTCCCTCAGACTAGGGGAAATAAAATAAAGTAAAATTGAAAACTTTTAAAGTAAAAATTTAAAACTTTTCCCCTAAAGATAAAGGCGTACTTGTCAAAATGTTCCACAAGAGTCTATACCAACTCCTAATAAACCAAAAACCTACTAATTCCTCAGTCTGTTTCACTTTAGGGAAATGTGGTGCGGTAATATCCCATTTACAACACATGAGATCAGCTTTCTCCTTCAAAATGAAAAACCACATGTCCCCACTCACAGCTGCAGCTGTCCCTGCTCTTCTCCGTGAACACACGAGAGCTCTGCTGTGCTCGGTCACTTTACACTAATAACACCTGGACCGTGTGACAGACATTCTGAAACTCAGCGCTTCTCTGGCAGAAGTGCTATCGAATAAGAGTATGGCACTGGATGTGTGCTGCTCACCTGTCGCCAAATGCAAAAATAGTCTGTGTCCAGGGAAGGGCAAATTCTCTCGACTGGTTCTCTGGTAGGTAAGGGAAGACTGCGTCAAAATGGTAGTAAACCCCTCTTTCGAAATTTCCACTAAAGCACTTGCTGTTGTTTCTCTGAAAAGGGTCTGACAATTTCACCAATGTACGTTTGTTAAAGGAATCCTTAGAAATTTGAGTGACTAACTTTTTGGCCATAATCCCTTTTGAAACATTTTTGGTCAGCTGATCACAACCAAAATTGACTCTATAAAAGGCTATCTGTCTGAAAGACCTTAATTCCAATTAAAACAGCAACAGGTGAACAACCGAAAGCTGACATGATCTGGGAGAACAGGAAGGCAAAGTCACTGAGCCATCAGACGACTGGCCCACAGCATGATTAGGTGCGTGCACATGGTCCCTGGGAGGCTCCAGAGCTCCCTTCCTAGCACAGTAAAAGGAATGAGCACGTTGCCACTGAAATATCTTTTAATACCTTTTAATAAGACACATTTCCCCTCTCCAATTCTACTTCTCTTCCCAAATCTACTTTTCAAGAAACTTGTCGTTCAAACACACACCAACATAAAAGGGAAACCTGGAAAACTCAGAAAAACAAAACTATTATGAATTCCAGCTTTCTCAAGACAGTCTTACTTAAATTTATAATTATTCTCAACATATTTTAACTTGTTTGCCTATAGAAAATAGTTTCAAATCCCTACATATGAGATATTTATATCCCATCAAAGTTTTGTGCAAACATTTCAAGTTCATTATTCCAGTCTTCGGATATTAGCAGAAAGTCAATAAATATAAATATTACAACAGGAATTTAAAATATATTCTGTGGAACCTTAAAACAGCTCTCATGGATCCGTAAGCCTATAGGGTTCAAAACTGAATTACCAGCAAAACTCTAGCACCAACATATGTTACAAATGAATACATCTTTAAGTACAGGTTTCAAGATGTATCTCAAGCTTTCCAAAATTCATCCAGTAGCAAAAAACAAATAAAAATGCGGGGTTGTGTGTGTGTGTGTGTGTGTGTGTGTGTAAAACAAGATGTTAAAGTAACATATAATTGGTTTATATATATAATATGAAACATTTTTAGCCTGGGGAATTTGTCTGGTAAATAAATAAATATTGAGACAAGCTTGCTGATCCTAGCAAGGAAAAATAAAGCTTACACAGACTTCCCCTTAAAAGCCTGATCTCCTGTGTTCACCAGAGCTTTTGCATAGACCTTTTAGGTATACAGACACCGGCCAGAACTCTGTTTAAAGACTACCATCTTCCATTATCACCAAATCTTTAGTTAAAATAGTAACCATGTTCACAGGAGGGACAAGTGAAAAAGGGTGAGGCTCTGAGAATCGCGATTAATGCAGACCTTAAAAGGACTAAGTTAGCAAAGCACATTTCTTGCCTGCCGAGTGGAATATTAGGAATTCTCTGACGTGCAGAGGAATGGATAACATGATTGGAGCCTTGTGTTAGGCCTCTGAGATGGGTAAGCAAACTTCTGTGTTTACCTGAGACAAATATGCCAAAATGCTATGTACTTCAACCAGGATATGAAATGGAAGAGCCAAACTACTAGTAGAAGCTTCCACATTTTAATTTCAAGATTTGCAAGCTTGCAATGGAACCTCCATCATGGTAGCAAATAGCACGTAAAGCTATTACAGAACAGACCGTTCTTTTAAAAAAACAAATTGGCAGGTGATGGCTAGGTGCTCAATGTATCTTTGGTTTAGGAAGACGAGAATATCGATTAGAAGCCAAACAATCCCCAGAATTCAAATTGCCATTTGGATTCTGCATGATTTCTTTTTTCCTTGTGAGTGGCCTCGGGATGCTTGTCTTGGCTGGGAAGTTCTGAGGCTCTGCTCCGGGATTGCTTATTGGTTTCTGCTTGAAAGAGCCAGAAGGGGGGCGGAGCTTAGACGCTTTTGGATTTGGATTATTTGCAAGATTTGTTTGACTAGATGTTGGCTGCAGTTTAGCTGAATTACATGGTATGATCATTGGTGACTTCTTACAAGTGGGAGTCCTACTTGAAGATGATTCAGAAACTGGAAGAGGTGCCAAAGAATTCAAGGCGGACGGCTTACAAAGCTGCGAGGACTTGGGCTGAGGCGCGTGGCCCTCCAGTGAAGACTCATTTCCTCCAACGCTCTGAGCCTGGTCTCCTGTTCTTGACGGGGGAGGTGCCTGAAGAGAAGCGGGGACAAACTGCACGTCACTAATTTGATTATCTGCCAAATGATAAGGCTCTTGAGCATTCGTGGTCATGTTCAAGTCTGCTTCAGAAGATGTACTCTTTGCCACATCCTTAGTGAATTGCGGGCTTGACGACAAAGGCCGGTCTTCCAGACCACAGCTGCTCTCTTGCTGCAAGCCGTGTGGAAAGCTTTCATCCAGATGTGCATCGCCCTGAGGCATGCCCTGGATTATGCACTCACTGAGGGCCTCGATATGTGGTGGCTTTACTAGTTTTCCCTGGGCGTGGTCTGAGAGTCTGGGAAGGCTGCTGGAAGGCTGTAGTACTTGAGGCTATTAAAATTAAAAACAACATTAGCAACAATTCATTTTAGAAATGCCATCCAGAATTAATATAAGTTCCAATGAGGCTGTGTTGGTATTTATTATGTTTTAAGATGAGAAATATGTGGGTTGTTTTCTAATCAAAAAGTAAATTGCAATAGTCAAGTGAATTCATGAGACACATACAAGAGTGATAATGCAAACAAAAAATGATACAGGCAGTAAACACTAAACAAGATCCAAAATCAAACAGGGGAAAAGAAAAATCTCAAAGTACTGATTTACTGTAGAAAAAAGATTCCTGCCCTAATTGATTCATTAAGCATTTAAAACTTTACATATAAGGGAGCTTACAGAGTGATTTCTACAGCACTCTGGTTTAATCTCCATAAAGCATTCAGACAGTAACTGTGACAATCAGAATATTACCCATTTTAAAGTTTTTTTTTAAAGGAAAGCTGTTTACCATGTTACCAAACTTGACTAGTTGATGTGAAATTCTAACTACAAATAGGTCAATACATCTAGCTAATGCTAACCGACTTTTCATATTCTTGTTGAAAAGTTTCAGAATACAATGTTTTCACTGTTTGTTTATTCTGTCTCACTGCCATATGAGGGACCAACTAAGGTTCTTTTATGGCTGATACACAGAAAATAGATTTACCCTGCCCAAGAGTGGACATCCACTGAGTAAAATTAAAAATGATCAGCCTTTCGAATGACGGCTGAGAGTAAAACAAATCTGAAATTGCCTGTAACTTGAACTAAAGCTCAGAAGCCCAGAGAGCAAAGTTCCTAAGGCCCATGTGCCACTTCTCTGGAGCTCACTGTGTGGTTACACTCTATGCAAATCAAAGGAAAGAGGCAACTTCCATCACTTTTGGGTATGCAGAAAAGCAATATGAATCTTGAAGTTATCTTTCAGTGGCCCACAGAGTGAAAGTATATGGGAAAGAGCCTACTGGCTGTGTTCTGATACAGAGGCGGTTGCTGTAATGTATAAACACACACACTCACAGGTACACGTTCTATTAAATAATGTGGGCTGAAACTGTCAAAAAGTTTAGCAAAGGGCTTTGAAACGTGAACTTTAAAGGACTATTTTTAACTAATAAAATGACTGGTTTTTTTACTATGCTAATCCACAAACAAACCTACACAGTATTTCTAACTACTCCAAGAGAGGGGTGAACCTATTTATACTGTATCATTTTTTTCATCTCCTTGACCAGCACTGAATGATGGTTGCCAGGGTCAGGGGTCTTGGATTAGATTATGGCAGGGTTACAAATGACTGAAAACAAAGTTCACGGCCTCATGGAGAGATGGCTGGCCATGATGGCATAGGGCTAGTGCTGACTTACTACTTGAAAAAAAAGTAAAATCAAGACAGTGACTACTCAAAATGAATCTATACAGTATACGTTACACTAAATTCCTATTTTAGAATGTTTAAACTAAGTAAGCCATCTCAGTTTTTGCTTCAAGCTAAATGCCCTAGACTTTAAAGTCACTGGGTATTTTCACAATAAATAATCACAGAGATGAATAAACTGTCCTTCAAGAAGAAAGGTACTAAAAACTCCAGGTACTTAATTCAACACACTGTGTGGTTCCCTAGAAAAAAATGACCAGGCAAAAGTGATCATACACTTTAGAAAGACGAGCAAAAACACAGAGCAGGACCATATTACGCAAACTAAAATCTACCAAAGGAGAAAAAGGCAACCAAGGAGAATACAAAGGTGCAGCATCAAATGGTTGATTAAATGGGGATGTTTTCCCTTTTCACCTAGAAAAACAGTAAGATATTCTAGTCTAGAGTTAAAAATCTTAAAGCAATTGAAGACCTCTGAAAATAGCGACAATTTAAAGAATGACTTCATTGTAGTATGTCTATTGCCATTAAGGAAAGAAAGGGCATAAATGTGCTATCAGACCAAAGAATAAAAAGGTATGATTTTCTAATGAAGACAAAGCAATAAACTGATTATTAAGAACTAAACCTCCTTTAAACTGTAGCTCAGTTATTCATCTGCACTGTTTGATTCCTTATATTACCCAACTGACCGCAGCTCATCAGAGAACTTAATGGGAATACAGGGATAGAAAGACGTGTTTGATTGTATGGTAAGCAAGAGAGCTCCATATCAAATACCAGTAGAATTAGGAAGTTACCAGGTGTTTAAGAATAATAAAATTTTGAGTCTTTTAATTGAGAGGGGTTAAATCCAACAATTATATTTTAAAAAGTCTAAATTATCGCTTAATTACATTAAATAAATTAGTGGTTTCTGAATGCTGAATAATGTAGATTTTATATTTCTACTAAAAGTTTACTTTAGTGGTATGATATGATTCCCCCCTCCCAAAATAAATCTCTTGTTTCATTAATTGTTTAAAAATAGTTTGGAAATCAATTCTACTATTGTAAAGAAAAAAAGTCTCTTGAAGAAGATTAAGAAACGAGGACAGTGGGGACAAAGGAAAGGACTTGCTCCCGATATGTGGACGATTGTGTAGAACTGTTACCCACTAAGGACTGGACACACGCTGCCTCGTAACCTCCAGCAAGCAAAGTAGAGAAGTGTTCTGACAGCTTGCTGCTTGCAGTGCAATTTTCCCAAATTCTAAACACTCAACTGTATTAACAGAAAGGCAAGATGTCAACCATTCATCTTACCCACATTCACTACTGTTTCTGTGCCCGCAGACATCTTTAGAATGAATTCCAAATATAGAAAGAAAGATCCTATGTTCTCATGGATAATAAGACCAATAAAGGAACATCAAAGACCATTCATTGATTTTTCAAAAATTTCTACAATGTATTGTGCACTGTACTAAGTACAGGAAAATGTGGAACCGAACACAAGGCTGTTCCTGTGGTTGAGAGGCCTAGCAAGGGAGGTAAACAAATCATGAGACTAAGTCTCAAGAATTACAACACACGGAAACAAAAAGAATACACACGCCTGATTGGAGAGGTAACAGAAGGCACCCAAGAATCGCAAATATCTGAACTGAGCTTTAAGATGAGAGGAGTTTGCCAAGTAGACAAGAAGGGAAGAGCATTAAGGGCAGAAGGCAAGTACATGCTAAGCACAGAGGCAAAAGAAGAACATGGTTTGTTCCAGTAACTTCAAATTGTTAGACTGAACTTGGAGAGCACAGTGCTGGTGGGAAAGCATAGGCAAAGGCAAGCTCACAAAGGACTTCGTGCCAGGCTAAGTGGTCCTGACTTCGTGCAGTAGATGCTGGAAGGCACCGATGGATTTTAAGCAGAGAAATTAGAAGATCCATGAGTACTGCAGAACCTCACTCTCATGGAATCAGCGAAGAACGTGATGGGAGGGGATGAGCTTGTAAGAAGAACAGTCAGGTAGTATGCTATTGCTAAGAGACCAGGTGATAAATTCCAAAGGCCTAAAATTAGGATACCAAAAAAAAAACCTGGAAAAGATTAGAAGAGATTTTGAAGGCGGGACAGGTAAGCAGCTGTCTGGGAGGAATTTAAGATGAGTTTCAGGTTTGTGGCTCTGGAGATGCGTGATGAGGGACTGCCCTGTAGCTAAAAAAGGCCTCTGGGAAAGCTGCCCCTTAGCCCACTCATTTTATAGCCTCGGCAGCCCACAAGACTCGAGGGCAAAAGGAAGCCCCTGCTACTGGGGAACTTTAGTATTCCGTCCTCACAACTTGTAGAAGGGTTGTTACTGACACTGAAAAATGTGGACCTATCCCCAGACTTAGAGAATTAAGTGCTTCCAACTGGATCCAGCAACTTCAAGTCTTACTTTAGTTAGATACATACACTGCAGCACACCATTCTGAGAATTCTCAGATGCAATGGTTACATGTGTCAAGGTCAAGAGTGCCAGCAAGGGGCACTACTGGGTAATGGTGCAAGGTATGGTAGGCATCTTCAATGATCATTTTAATGTATATTCTGGGCTGCTTCCAAAGATAACCAAGACGATGAGCTCCTTACAGGCACGTACCACGCTTTATTCATTTTTGTTGCTGTAGTTGGTATTCCTAGTATTTGGTACATAGTAAGGATTAAATATACATTTGCCAGATAAGTGAATAAATAAATGAATATTAGTGAGTGGTGTATTTCAGAACTGCTCCTTTGGTAATAAATTATCAAAGTGACACATCCCTGTCAGGGCAACGATGCAGCACTAATAATCAAAGAGAAATAAGTTTTAAAAACACTGATGAAAAAGAAATCTTATAATAGAAATAAAAATATTTCCTCTAAATAAGTTTGGGGTTAGTGTAACGATTCATGTTTAGAACAGCTGGAAGGATTAATGAATTACACGTAACTTGAACACAGCACCTCCCATAACAACCTACACCAGTTAAGCCACAAATGTTTTTCACTTGAGGACTAGACATTTCTAGATGAAATGAGCTGGGGAAACTGTCGTAATAAACTTTCAGCTATTTTACATTTCTAATTCTAATAATTAAATATGATTACACCTGTTAAACACTTAGCACAGGACCTCCCAGCACATCAAAAGTGCTCAATAAATATCACCTATGATTATTGAAAGGTGCGAGAACGACAAATTCAAGGCATGGCCCTTTTGTAAATGGGACTTGAGAAAAAAAAAAAGGCAAGTTCTATAACAGTATAATAAACTAGTTCCTACAGAATAAGAGGTTTCTAGGTCTCAAATTCATATTTCAATAATGTCGGTCACATCTAAATGTTTCAAATCCGTAGCAGGCATATCTGATATGACACAGAAGTTAAGATTACTTAAGTGCCTTCCTGGAGATAAACCAGAGCTGAGACATGCAAGGCACTTTACAGTTTAGAAAGAATTTCACATGGCTACATGATGAAGCTGCTACCACATGGCATTGAATCACTTGCCTTCTGGAGTCACACTGAGCTGGGTCTGAATCCTGGCTCTATCACTTACTATCAGTGAGATATTGGGCAAATTATCGTAGTACTCTGAGATGGCATTTCATAATTTACAAAATAAGGATAATAACAGGATCTCACCTTGCTGAATCGCTGTAAATAATAAACGATAACGTGTGCGTGAAGTGCTGTGTATAGTGCCTGACACACTGCAAAGGTCTCAGTAACGCTCTACTCTGGGCTCCGAGAGAACACGGCTTCTCTTCTTTCCAGGGCAGATGGCCCAGCTAAGGCTGCACACACGCTCTCTAATATCACAAGACCCTAGGTGGAAGGTACTGTCTTCTTTTTGTAAATGAGCAAACTGAGGATTAAAAAGTTATGTAAGATGTCCAAATTCACACACTTTAGCAAATGGCAAAGCCAGAATTTGAACCACAGAGAAGTTAAAAATGCAGCACTTAAACTATTATTCTGTGCTATGTGAGTAATTCCAGTGAGTTAACAGACTTTCAGAACAGGCAATATAGCCAGAGGATTGTTTTAGAAACTCAACAGGCGGATTCAATACCCACATTCAGGTACTAACTTTCCTGGGTTGTGCCCTACCTCTTTCTTAGCTGATCTATCCTACACAGGATAACTCTCAGACACCAAACAGGCCACGCTGTGGAGCAGCATTTCTGGGGAAAAGTGGTTCCAAGTGACCCAGTGAAGAAAATACACCGAACACAAGGAAAGGAAAAATAGCACTCAGCACTGAGAAATGCTTCACCTTCTCCCGTTCGTACCACTTCAAAGATTTCTAGCTTAAGAAAAAATGCTCCTATCAGTTCTGTAGACATTCTTGTTCTAGAGTCACCAACAATAAGACAGCAATAAGACTGAGTAAAAATATGTCAAGGTGTGTAAGGCAGAAAGCAGAAAATGCTCTAAAGTGCAATAATGCTACTGCATAACAGACACAGGAATTATCTAAAATTACTTTCTTGGTACATACAAGTTTATTACCATTGAACACATTTTAAGGTTAAAAAGGAAATGGAAATGGAGCCATCTGTAACATGCCTGTAATTTCATGCAGGCTCTGACATGCATCATGCAAACTGGAAAACAAAAACAAAAATTAAAAAGAGACTACGAGGAAGGCGGTAAGAAAAAATCTGAAATTGTACTGTACCACGCTTTGTCAGAGAAGTAATGGACTAACTTCTCAACTCCTTGCCAATGGCATAATGGGAGAGCAGAGACAAGAAAAAGACAGGACAATGGTGTCAGAGACCACACACAACACCAAGGAACCACCATGACTGGGTAGCAGCCAACAGTATTTGCTTTGACTTTTGTTGTGTTTTTCTAGGAATTATTATTTTATTTAATACATTTCTATAAAATTAAAACATATTTACACTTTCTTGCTGAAGTGGTTTGCAAATTGATACAAACATTCATATCCACAGAATAGTGTATGTCAAACTCAAACTTAAAAGCAATCACTTGCAGAATTTCACCAAATAAAATACTGGAAAGAATTCTGACACAATTTAATATTCATACTCCAAAGATCCAAAAAAGTTCAGCCACATGTAATCCCTTACAAAGGAATGAGAAATTTTAAAATAATTTTAGAGAATCTTGCACATTATACACTAAAGACAACTCAGTATTTGTTAGTCTACTTTTATTACTGCTGCATTAAAGAACAACGCAAGTATAATCTGATCTTCATGTATGTCTTCAATGTGATGCTCTAAATTATAGGCGAGGCTCCACCCATCACCATAGAGATGGAAGATGTGACTGGATTGCTAGTGTAACTAGATTCAAATAATTCTGCTCTATAATTCACATGAACCCAACCACAGCTTCCAAGGTTTCTTGGGAGCCAGGAACGCCCTTATTCCTCCAGATCTCAGAGAACTTACGGAAGATATCTGATTGATAAATACAAATTATATATGAGCAAATTCTGAAATAAGGAGTTGCACAGCTTTTCTAAGTCTATCAGTTAACTCCTTTTAAAAACTATCAAAGTGACTAATAGCGACTTAAGTAAGCATTTACTACACAGGCACAGTCAGTGTGAGATGCTTAATTGTCATGGGTCTTTAGGACACAAGAACCCATCAGCATCTACCTCCAGGATGCAGAGTAGTTAAGAAAACAAAACAAAATAGCATCATCATAGTACAATTCCACCGGTGTGCCCAATATGCATGTTGTATTTATCCACAGATGGAGACTGCAGGCATGACAGTACGGCAACACACACAGCTAGCAAAATGATCCCAACAGTCTGAAGAGCAGGTGTTATAAAAGGTTTGTACAGAAAACAGTAGTTGTACTTCTCGAAATTTCAAGGTGTTGCAAGAGAAACTAACACATGCCTCAGTTTACGGGACGGCCTCCTGGACCATGAGTCTGATGCACATTTCTAGTCAATTAACCACTAACTATGGTAAACAGCACATGAAATTAGCCATAAAAATGGACAAAGTGCCATAGTCTATATTAACTACAATTAAGAATATAGCTCACTGTAAAATCAAATTGTTCAGTTTTTACTGAGTTATTCTAGTTTCCATTTCACTGGAAAATATTTTATTTTTATGAAAAGTCACTCCCAGAGCTAATTTCTCATTAAACACTGAAGCTGATGCTACCCTTACATTGAAAATTGACTACAGTCACAGGGTGGAGCCAATCAGATGGAGCCACGTTAATGTTCACCTTACGAGCACGTGTGACAGTTCATCAATACACACCAGTGTCCCTAGAAAGAGCACACTCTTGATTAAGTAAATCCTTCTAAGAATCTGGCTAGGAGAGTGCTGACACTGATCTATATACAAGGATAAACTGCATTGCAGTAGAATCTCTGTTTAATAGAGAAAAATGGAAACAACATCAATGCCCCAAGTAGGAAAAGATTAAAAAATTAGAGTATATCCACAGGATAATGTAGTATCGTGAAGCCATTAAAATAACGTTTTCAAGAAATATTTACTACATGAAAAATGTTCCTATGACGACACTACATGAAAAAACGCAAAACAAAAAATTAAGAAGAAAATATGAGAGTATCATGTGTCCTAAGAGAAAGTACTGTTTCATGAATCTTTCATCAGAATTTTAAATACATCACACGTGTGCTGAGCTGTAAATACATAGTTTGATAAAGTAAATACATACTGGGTTGTGATATAAAATGAATTTTAAAGTTTCACTTGTCAAGAAGGTTTGCAAAACACTCCCTGAAGATTATAAGAGGAAAAGGAGGAAATAAGACAATATAATTGTCATTCTTAATCTAATTCCAGTGAATACAATTAGTTATTATTATAACATAAATTTAGAAATCACGCAACACTACCTCAAGAAACTGCTGTGCAACTGAGATACTAGGACATAAACATGCATTTATGTGATTTTTGTTTAAAAACAATTTCTTGCTTCCCATCTTAGTTATTGCACATAGAAGGTAAAGGCAGGTAAGAGTTCTAAATTCTCTCATGCCAGGTGTTAAAGAGCAAATTTTAAAAGTCTGTTTAGGCATGATAGGCAATAGGTACTATTTCAAAATACAGTTTTGAAAAGTCAGGTATTTCTAAAAGCATATGCTCTGGCAAGAAATGCTATTTGAGATTACCATTAAGGCTTTTTACTTGCCAACAGTCATGATTTCTATTAAATTTTCCGACAATGAGGTAGGTTATTTATCATCCCTAATTTTACACAGTTGAAATTAGAAAGACTAAACCCATGCCAGTGAAGTCATGTGGACAAAAGCTGAAGTGCCCACTGAAAACATAAAGACCCCATATGTCTAAATGTAGATATTTTTGTTAATTCAAAGGAAAATTTAATTTGAAATCAGAAGATAAGCATCATCAAGTTGAGACTAGTAATATACTCGAAAAAAGAAATGTAAGTCATAACGTCCTAGAAGGAAAAAAAATGCTGAAAGACCAGGATTTTCCTTTTATCTGCATTTTCCTAGAGTTATTCTTAAATTCAGCAAGAACATCCTTGGTCAGTGCAGCTTTCTTGAGTGGCCAGAGCTAAGTATTTCCTGTGAACATTAGCCATTTCACTCTCTGCATGTCTAGAACAGGCTATCTTTTTATGCTGAAAGGTCTACTACTCTTATACATTTTTTTTGAAACCAAAACCAGATTGCCTTACTGAAACTCACATCCAAGCGCACCTGGCTTCTGCATTCAGAAGAAAAGGCAGTTCACGTAGGCTGATGTTCAAGAGGGCATCAGAAAGAACTTACTAATGAAACAGACTATAACATAGAGCAACTCCCTCCACTACCTACTGTCACACACAGGATTAACCTCTCCAAAAATCGGCACCAGGAGTCACATTTTGACTAACCACGAAGACAAATAATATTTCACTGAATACAAGGTTAGTGTAGGAAAAGGAAAAATCTATTCCAAACCCTCTGAAAAAACACGTGATTTACTCCCATAATTCCATACCCTTCTCCTTCTCTGAATTTTATCACCAAAATTAATAATAATAATAATTTTCTTTGTAAACTGCTTCAGCCACTCTCAGGGCAAATCCCCAAGCAGCATAGTGGTTTAGAACATAAGGAACCTTTCGAGCTCAGTAAGAGAGCTGTCCAAAGCTGTGAACAAGTCCTAGTTATCACTGCCCACAAGCAGGTCCTACAAGTCTCAGTGATCAAGTACCAGGGCAGTTCTCTGAGCTGCGGAAGCCGCGAGAACCTACCCAAGAGAAGACTCCAGTGCATACACCTTCTCCGAGGTGGCTAACACATCCCAACTCTGGGGAACCCAAACTTCCTTTCCGCTACCTTGGAGACGCAGAGGAAGAAGGTTTTTTTTAGAAAAGTCAGAAAGACAGAGCTTGATAGCAGTGTTGCAGGACAGTGCTGCTGCACAGCGGGAAATGAAAGGGACTGCTCTGACCCCAAGGGAAAGGAGGAAGAAGCATTTGAAACTGGAGGGCCAATGACTGAGGGGAGGGACAAGAGAATTCTAAAGCTATACAAATAAGAAACTAGTGAAATGGGTGTTTCTGAGAAACATGTTTTAAAAATAAATCTAAAACTATGTGCAATACAGAATAATTAACCTTAAACTTCAATTCCATAATATAGCTAACCAAGGGAAAGGAGAACAGGGGAGAAGAAAAGTAGGAAAAAAGGAGAGGGACTATGGGGCCGGCCCGGTGGCCCAGTCGCTAAGTTCAGGTGCTCCTCTTTGACAGCCCAGGGTTCGTGGGTTCAGATCCCAGGTGTGGGCCTACACACGGCTCATCAAGCCATGCTGTCATGGTGTCCCACGTACAAAAAAGAGGAAGATTGGAACAAATGTTAGCTCAGGGCCACTCCTCCTCAAGCAAAAAGAGGAAGACTGTCTATAGATGTTAGCTCTGGGCCAATCTTCCCTCACCAAAAAAATCAATCAATCAATCTATAAAAAGGATAGGTACTGAAGGAGGGCTCCACTACATTCAAGGCGGGTGTGTTAATCTGGGGTCAATCTGTTAAACCATGCTGTTACTGGCCGCAGGCCTAAGAACAACATTAGCACTGGTTATCAGTGACTTCTGAAATTCAGATCAGTTCACTAGCAATTTAGAGTAACTCCTTACATGCTAGGAATCTTTAAACAGAGAAAAGAAGGCAACTTACTTGAAGATAAGAGAAGTAAAAAGGAGGGTTACAGAGGTGGCGAGAGACGGAGAGGAGGAGGAGGAGGAGGAGGAGGAGGAGGAGGAGGAGAAATCCCTCTTCTCTTGCTTCCACTAAACAAATTCACTCGCTGCTGAATCACCTAAACTCTCTATCCTATTTTTCTTTCAAACAAACAGTGCAAAAGGGAAGGAGAGGCATAATAACCAAAATATAACTTCAAACCCTGTCTTGAATCCATGCTGATGCTTCAAAATTTTGCCTAATTCAAGAAACAAATTTTTATTTGAATAAATCATTTTTCTTAATTTTAACTGCTTAAAATTTTACCTTTTGGACCTTTGATACTTCACATAGATGAGGATAATTTATGAAAAACTTGATATGAATCACAAATCAGGGTAAATCCATGGAGAAAGCAATTCAAAATGACTCTGATTAATAATTTTTATCTCTTTCATTAATATTAGCTTTTTTGGGTGACTTTTCAAAAAAGATAAAATATAACCAACTTACCAGGTGTACTTAAGTACATAATACAGAATAAACACTGTTTTGGAAAGCAGATTTAATGTAATCAAAAATATTTTTACAGTCAAACAATTACTAGGTCATTAGAAATGTTAGTAAACCATGCATATTCAAAAGCCATTTCTTCTGTACTGTAAAGCAGCTGATAAATTACAAAGACGTATTAGTTGTTAAAAAACACCCATGAAAAATGCTTTAAAAGCTCTTTCTTTCAGATGACAGTGAAATGCAATCAATACCTTCTGATTAGGAAATATTTAAAGAAATGTGCAATGGTCTAGTAAGCCTGCTCCCTAAACATATGCATCTGTCCATCATACCACTGCTGATAGTGTGTTTTTAACATAACTAGATTAAAGAACAATTTTTATTTACATATCTCAAGGTCATGAAAAAAGAACACGCATTAAAAACAGATGCATGTCAATAGGTCTAGGGTCACGGGCAACAGGTGTGAACAGCATTAGAGTGAAACTAACTCCAGACAGCTCTCCTAAGGCTCTAAGCAGAAGTCTACCACATGCAGTGAGAGGAGCGTTAATTAAGGAGGAGAGCCAGGAGTACCGGCTCAGCACATGCCTGCAGGTGACTGTGGACGGGAGAGGAGGTGCTGGGGAGGACGGGGCATGCAGAAGGGCAATACCATAGACGGGAAGCCAGAGCAGGATAGGAGTGAGAGGCACAGACTCACTCTGTCTGCGGTGCGGCGGAACAGTCCGTGGGATCCCCGGGAAGGAGCCCTGCCAAGGAGAGAAGGAGGGAGCAGAATACCCACCCTGTGCAGAGAGAGACGGGGGTGGGGAGGGATAATAAAAAAGGGAACCGAAAAATAGAGAAACCAGTCATATTTTTAAAAAATAACACAATAATAGTGTTAACGAGAAGACAGATTTCATTTTTTTAAACATAGGCAGCTCAAATTACTAAAAACACATCATAATCCAAACCTAGTTTTTTTAATATATTTTAAGAAAAATTATTTTCCACTAATATTTATAATTAATGCATAAGAAATAACAAATTCTTTCTGGCATACATTACATTTATCATCATATAGCTCTTTTTAACGTAGCAGATTCCAGTCTTTCACAAAAAAATCAAAGCATTTAAAAGGGGAGATAGACTTTTAGGTGTTAAACACACAGAAACTGCACCAATTATAAATCAGGCAATAAAATAATTACCATACAAAAAAGTTTTATTTCTTTGTAAATCATAGATTTTCAGAGGATTAGTAAGTAGAATAAAGAACATTAGCTGAAGCTAGCAGAACCAACATAACTTAGAAAGACTTAGGATATCGTGAGAGTACTGTATCAAGGTGACACATAGGCCACACATTACACATGCATACTTTTTAACCTGAATAACTTGTTGCTTCTTAGGCTTTACTTATTTTAATCACAGATTATCAGAATTGGAATACACTTGAAATGTTGTTTGCTTAAATTTCCTCACTTCCCAAATAAAACTGAGTCTTCAAGAAAGAAAGCATTTGTCCCATGTCTGTAAACAGAACTAGACTGGGTCTCACGCCTCTCTGGCCCCAGCCTCCGCACCGACCAAAACATACCCACAAATAAAACTACCGACACACTCACGAAATCACCAAGGAAAACGAGCCTGCAAACTATCATCATACCCAGTTCAATTTGCAAAGGAAAGCATGCATAATTTTTCAGACCAATTAATCTGACACAGAAATGACGTATTAAAAGATATTAACGTAGTTTATTGGTGTTTACAAATTTCATAAACATCAGTCCAAATGAAAAACACTTGTTCACCTCTGAATCAACATTCTTTGGCTCAGTTCAGTATAATCAGATACTTCCTTAAATTTAAGAGTAATCCTACACTGCTCACTATAAAGCAAAAACAAAGAAAAGATCCATTTTCTAAGGTGATGAAGGGAAAAAATATCTACAAGAAACTAACTAGAATTAAAGATCTCTACACTATCCTAGTAAATAAAGATCCCGTCTTTAGCTTAGAAAATATGTACTAGGGTGATGACCCCAGGTGCTCTGTATAGACATTACCTGATACAACTCTATTTTGCTGTTTCAGAAATGTTGTGATTCAAAAGCTTTACACAAAACAAGTCCTCAATCAAGAAGGGGCATGCTCTTCCCTGCCTACGAGTCTCACCAGGGCCAAGCTTCTACCCACTGCACTGGGTAAAAAACCTTACAGACAGGAATTTTGTAGATAAGCTAAACCAGCAGTCAGAGACTCTCTCTCCTAGAAAGAAGTTCTCTCTGGAGGTTTGTGAAAAAAGTACTCATGGGGAGTCAAGGGAACTGTGTTTTCCCTTGGATCTTCCATAAGTCCTGTAACCTTGAGAAAGCCACTGATTCTGAGCCTTAGTTTCTTCATTCGTAAGATGTTCAAAGAATATGCTATAGATTGAATATTTGCAATGCCCCCAAAATTTCATAGTTGCAACCTATTTCTCCCCATGCTCTGGAGGTGGGGAGGCGATTAGGTCATGGGGATGGAGCCCTCATGAATGGGAATAGTGCCCTTATAAAAGAAATGCCCGAGAGCTCCCTCGTTCCTTCCAGCACGTGAGGACACAGTGAGAAGATGGCCATCTATGAATAGGAAGTGGACTCTTCTTACCAGACACTGAACGTGCTGGCATCTTGATCTTGGACATCCCAGCCTCCAGACTGTGAGAAATAAATGCCTGTTGTTTATAAGCCGCCCGGGCTATGGCACTCTGTTACAGCTGCCTGAACAGACCAGGACAGAATGGTTTATCTCTAAGAAACGTCTCACTTTTACTCCTTAGAATTCAGTTACTCACATATCCATCCTTATCCCCAACTCCAGAGTCATTGTTATCCTTTTATAACTCTATTTATATCGCATTTAAAACAACCAACTTTGTATTAAATTGTCTCTCCTGATAAATCACTAGTTCTTTGAAATAATTTAAGTGAAAGTATCTGTCACAATACCTAGAACCTGGCAGGAGTTTTAAAAAATGTTAAATGTCCCACCTTCTCTGCCTAACAGTCCCCAGCACAAAGCAGACTCTAAATAACTGTTTACTGATTTAAACAGAATTAAATTGAGTTATTGTGTTTATCTAGAGATGAAGCTGTAACATCTGTCAGGCCTGGGACACACACTACAAGCACCTAAGAATTTTAAAAAACAAAACAGTGACACCCATCTTCATTCCCCCAAGAACGACAAACCACGATCTCTGAAACAGGCCTGAGCATAAGGAGAGAGACAAGCATGCGAAGTAAACTCACAAACAGCTCTGCCTGCTTTGCCAAGGGGCACCTGCTTATTAAGCTGACTGAACACTTGTCACCTGAGTTTATGCCCAGAAAGGCAAAACATGTTACTCGTTTTATTCCTGCTACTTAAAACGTCTCCTTCCACTTCCCTATCCCCATCTGTCCAAATCCTATCCAGCCTTCCCAGCCCATTTCAAACACATTTCCTCAAAGTTTGTTCTGATCCCACCTAAACTAATTATGACCACTCTCATTTGTAAGCATCCACATCTCTTGGTGGGAATTTGTCTCAGGGAATTTTTCTTCCTTTTTTCATTATGTTGATTTGAATATTTTTCCCATTCTTCTATTAAATATAACCACTCTGACAACACTAGCTCTCTTACTTTTCTTGGTGTCAACTATAGCTTCTTGTTAAGTGACTTTCATGGAGTAGAAACAACACACTGTAATTAAAATTTAATACAAGAGGGACTTCCAGTTCCAGCACAAGATAGAATAGATATGCTTTTCCCTTTCCTCCTGCAAAATACAGCTAAAAACCTTGGACATTATATATAAAGCAAACATGAAACTCTGCAAGGTGGAGATAAGAAGACAGAGCAGCTAGGGACCTTGAAATCCAAGGAAAAACAGAGAAGAGAATTCCCTGGGCTTTCTTTTTGTCTAATGTTTCCTAGACTAGGTGATGGAGAAGGCAGCACCCAGAAATGTCAATGGGCGCAGACAAAAACAAAAAAAGTCTCAGAAAAACCTGCACCCTACCAAACGACCAGGAAAGAAGGAGCCTGGTAATACACAAAACTCTACACAATAAAAACTAAACACCACAGGAAAACCTGGGGCCCTAGTCCCCATTCCCATCAGAAAAGAACAACTGGGAAACCTCGGCCTCCCCCCTCACCTGGCTCCAATATTATCTTATGTGGTTCTCAATGTGGTTCTTTATGTGGATGTAATATTAAAGACACTTACACTATAAACGGGGGAGAGGAGAGACTTAAAGGGCAGCAAGGCTTCCATACTTGGTAGACTACAGAAAGTTATGTATATGTAACGTAATACCTTCAGCAACCATACACTGCCACACAAAGAGTATGTAAAGAAAACAGGGAAAAGATACCCCATGCAAAAAAATCACAAGAAAGCAAGAGTGGCTATATTAACACCAGATAAAGGAGGATTCAGAGTAAGTTACCAGGTACAGAGTGGGACCTTATAAAAGGATAAAAGGGTCCATCTACCAAGAAAACATAGTGATCCTAAACGTTTATGCACCAAACTACAAAACTGTATAATATATGAAGCAAAAACTGACAGAACTGAAAGAACAACCAAGTTCACAATTACAGGTGGAGGGTCCAACATGCCTCTCTCAACAACTGATAAAACCACTAGACAATAAAAGCAATAATGATATAAAAGAACTCAAAGACACCATCAACAATCAGGATCTAATCAACATTTATAGAATATTCCATCCAATAGCAGCAAAATGCATATTCTTTTCAAGAGACCACAGAACATTTAATAAGACAGACCACAGTCTAGGCCATACAACAAACCACAACAAACTTAAAAGAACTGAAATTATACAGAATGTCTCTGATTAAAATGGAATCAAATGAGAAATCAGTAACAGAAAGACGATAAAAAAATTTCCAAACACTTGGATACTAAACATTAATTCACGGGTCAAAGAAGAAGTCTAGGGGCCGGCCCGGTGGCACAGTGGTTAGGTGTGCACGTTCCACTTCAGCGGCCCAGGGTTCACTGGTTCAGATCCCGGGTGCAGACATAGCACCACTTGGCATACCATGCTGTGGTAGGCATCCCACATATAAAGTAGAGGAAGATGGGCATGGATGTTAGCTCAGGGCTACTCTTCCTCAGCAAAAAGAGGAGGATTGGCAGTAGTTAGCTCAGGGCTAATCTTCCTCAAAAAAAAGTCATCTAAAGGGAAATTTAAAAAAACACACTCAATACAAAATACAATACATAATATCAAAAGTTGTGGGGCACAGCTAAAGCAGTGACAGAAAAGAGAAAAAAATCTCAAACCATTAAACTAATTTTCCACCTTAAGAAACTTGGAAAAAAAGACAAAAATAAACCAAAAGTAAGCAGAAAAAAAGAATACAATGAAGAGTAAAACTACTGAAATTGAACACAGAAAAATAGAAGTAATCAAGGAAAGCAAAAGTTTATTCTTGAAAAGGTCAATAAAATTGACAAACCACTAAGACTGATGAAGAAAAACATAGAGAAGACACTAACTACCAAAATCAGGAACAAATGTGCTATCAATACAGATCTTTCTGCCATTAAAAAGACAGTGAAGGAATACTATGAACCATAGTACAGTCATAAATTTGACAACTGAGAAGAAACAGACTAATTCCTCAAAACCACAGACTACGAAAACTTATCCGAGATGAAAGAGATCACTTGAATAGGTCTATAACAATTTGAAAACTCCCAAAAAAGAAATATCCAGGCCCAGATGGTTTCACTGAGCCAAACGTTTAAAGAAGAATTAACATTAATTCTACACAATCTCTTCTGGAAAGTAGAAGAAGAAAGAACACTTTCCAACTTACTTATGAGGCTGGAATTACCCTAACACAAAACCAGACAAAGATAGTCCAAAAAAAATTTTCCCTCATTATCCTTCATGAATTCAGATGTAAATAATCCTTAACAAAATACTACTGAATAGAATTCAGAAACATCTAAGAGAATTAAATACCATGACCAAGCGGGGTTTAGGTCAACAAGACTGATGCATTATTCAAAAATCAGTCAATGTAATCAATAGGCTAACGGGCAAAAATCACATTCATATACATTAGTATAACAAAAGCATTTAACAAAACCCAACACACATTCATGATAAAAACCCTCAGCAAACTGGAAATAGAGAAGTTCTTCAACGTGGTAAAAACCATCTCTCGAATATCTACAGCTAACATTTACCTAATGTGAAAGCCTGAACGCTTCCCCCTTTCGATCAGGAACACGGCAAGAATGCCTGCTCTCACCATTTGTATTCAACATACTATTGGAAGTCCTCGCCAGTTGCATAATACAAGAAAAGGAAATAAAACACATATAGATCAAAAAGTAAGACAACTGTTCCTATTTGCAGATGACATGATGGTCCACATAGAAAATCTCAATTTACAGGAAACCTCCCAGAACTAATAAGTGAGTTTAGTAACTTCAACAGGATATAAGATCCATATACCAAAATCAATTGTATTTCTAAATACCAGCAATAAACACATGGAAACTGAAATTTAAAATACAACACCATCTATAAACACTCAAAAAAATGAAATAATAAATCTAAGAAAGCATATGCAGAATTCGTATTCTGAAAACTAGAAAATACTGATTAAAGAAATCAAAGATTCAAATTAGTGGAGAGAGAGACCTTATTCATAGATTAGAAGACTCAACATACTAAAGATGTTAATTTTCCCCAAAATGATCTTTAGGTATACGACATTTCCTGTCAAAGTCCTGGCAAGATTTTTCTTTTTAATAGACAAGCTCGTCCTAACATTATGTAGAAAGGTAAAAGAACTAGAATATATAAACAATTCTGAAAAAGAATAATAAACTAGGAGGAATCACTCTATTCACTTTACGACATTATATAGCTATAGCCATCAAGACAGTGTGGTGTTGGTGGAGAGGGACACACAAAGATCAGTGGAACAGAGAACCCAGAAGCAGAGCCACACAAGTACAGTCAACTAATTTTTGACAAAAGTGCAAACGCAACTCAATGGAGAAAGGATGGTCTTTTAAACAAATGGTGCAAAGCAACTGGATATTCATAGGAAATGGAGCTAAACCTCATATCTGACAGAAAAATCAACTTAAATTGGATCATAGGTTTAAATGTAAAATGTAAAACTATAAACATTTCAGAGGAAAACAATATTTTCAGTGTCTTGGGCTTGGTGAAGAGTTTAGACGTAACACAAAAAGCATAATCTGTAAAAGTAAAAAATACAGATAAATTGGACCTCATCAAAATTAAAATCGTTTGCTCTGTGACTCTGTGAAGACGATGAAAAGACAAGCTACTGGGGGGAAATACTTGCAAACCACATACCTGACAAAGGACTCATATCAAGAATATATAAGGAACTCTCAAAATTCAACAGTAGAAAAATAAACAATCCAATTAGAATATGGGAAAAAAGACGAAGAAACATTTCAACAAAGATGGCAAATAAGCACACAAAAAGACGTTAACATCACTAGCCGTTAGGGAAATACAAACTAAAACCACAATGAGATATCACTCTGACCAGAATGGCTAAGAGAAAAAAATAATTACAACACTGAATGCTGGAGAGGACGCAGAGAAACTGGATCACTCAGACAGTGCTGATGAGAATCTAAAATAGCACGGCTGCTCTGGCAGATCACTTGGCAGTTTCTTTGAAAACTAAACATACAGTTAACCACATGACCCAGAAATCACATTACTGGGTATTTAACCCACAGAAATGAAAATTTACATCTGCACAAGATTCTCTACACAAACATCCATAGCAACTTTATTTGTAATAGTCAAAACCTCAAAACTACCAAAATGTCTCTCAATTGAGGAGTGGTTAAACAAACTGTAGAACATCCATATCATGGAATACTACTCAGCAATACAAAGAAACAAATTACTAACAGACATAACTACTTGAATGGATCTCCACAGTGTTATGCTGGGTGAAAAAAGCCAATCCCAAAAGTTCACACACCATATAATACCATTTATATAAATTCTTAAAACGACAAAACTACAGATATGGAAAACAGATTAGTGGTTGCTGGGGGTTAGGAATGGTAAGGGAAGCAGGGAGTGGTTGGACTATTAAAAGGCAGCACAAAAGGGAGAACTTTGTAATAGTGCAATAATTCTGCATTGCACATATGGTAGCTGTTGCAGAAATCTACACAAGTGCTAAGACGGCACAGAACTACATAGACACTGATGTCAATTTCCTGGTTTTGATATTGTGCTTTAGTTATATAAAATGTAACTCTTGTGAGACATTGGGTGAAAGATACAAGGGCTCTTTCTGTACTATTTTTGCAATTTCCTATGAATCTATAAGTATTTAAAATAAAAAAGTAAAAAAAGCCAGAGGAATAAAACCATAATGCAGATTAGAGGAACACAGAGGAAAATTATCTGAAGCACTGATTATATTGGTAGGGTCATATTTTCTTGGGGAGAGAAGGAAAACATGTTTATCATGCAGTTTCTTGGAAAGCTAACAGGACCATCCATGTCTCACCGACTGTTGCCTAACGTTAGAATCTAAGAGTAAGAGTCTCTATGTCCTGCCTTCGCCCTCAATGTACAAGTCAGGAAATTAAACTCTACCATACACAGATACAATGGATCCCAGGCATGGAAAACCTTGATATTATCCTTTATTTGCTAACTGCAATGCAGACAAACTTTGCTTCCTTCAATGGACACTTTAAACAAAGTTTCAAAAATGCTTTTCATAGTTCTGGTATTTGGTACCGCAGGACACAAATTTAGATACCCTTAAATTTATGAACAGATAAATCACTCAATTGCTATAATATCCACATTTAATTTGTTCCTAGCTTTGAAAAACAGTTCTATATTTCAGTTACTGGTGTTAGATGTATCCATGAAAACTACAGCATTATTGTTTATAAAAATGAGTGTAAAAGATACACATAATAGAATTCACGGTGTGTTGTTCTAAATACACACGTGCTAGAATGTGAGGTCGGCAACTCGGATTGCTCCTGTCAGCATTTAGTTCACTGAAATACAGGCCGTATTCAACAGTCAATGTCTAATACCGACTAACCATTAAACAACTTAAAAATAATTGCATGACCATACCATCAATATTACTTGTTTAAACACCAAAGTATATGTATATTTCACTTAAAATACCTCTGGTGGCATATTTTAAATATAAGTAATAGTGAATATAAATAAATAAAGGACCTTGTCAAAAAAATAAATGCCTTAATTACCTTTGGAAATATATATGAATAGTAATGTAAAATCTCTCCAATTGGGAGAAAATGGCACATCTAAATTTAAAATCAGGACATTAACCCCACATAAAAATTAATCAATAATGCTGCCCACTTTCAAATCAGGAAGGCATACGGTCTAAAAGGAAAAGAACTTAGTTGAAAGTACTCCAAAGACAAATCTTTGGGTTATATCGTTCCTTTCATTTAACATTTCATCTTATCTCCCAGGCAAGAACATAAAAAAGGAGCAGAGTTCTGTGCTAGTACATTGTCAGGACTGACGGAAGCTAGGTAGACTTCTCCTTTGGGAATTATAAATAGTTGATATGGTTTTTGGGATATGTCCATAATAAGGTTTTCTGATTTTCTTTTCTATTTTATAAATAGCTACGACAGGAACATATGTGACTATGATATTTTGAAATATATGCATAATCCAGTAAATCTGAGGCATAAGAACCTAATTCTGAGCACAAAGGATTGCTGATAATGCTGACCATATTCCGATCGTTGAATTTATATAAATTATATGCATATCTATTAAATACACTATAAAATGGATTACTCTTTGATTCAATACCAGAAGTTAATTCCAAAAGAGCATTTTTAAGTTCGTGTCAAATCATCTTTTCTCATCCCTCTGCTATAGATAACACAGTTGGTTCTTAAATTTGAGAGAAAACTAGTCTCAGATCAAATTGCGCACATTCTGAGCTCTAACTGGTAGGCACTTTTCACTGATACTGATATAACGAGGTTTATTCCTGCACTCAACTTTCATAGTAATCCATGTCAGGTCACTATGTGACAGGCCAGGTGCATCCTTTGGGTCTATCTTGAAATCCTTTCTTTGAGACTCAAGGGAACAAATAAGAGATTTGATGGTGTGAGTCTAGAAATGTTTTCTTTTGTGGTATTTTGGCTTCTCAAGTTAATTTAAGATGTTCAAACAAATGCTCTGTAAAAAGTATTTATCAGGAAAATTTAGAATTTACTTAATGTGCAAAATAACTATTCAACCCTTCAAATACTGATGTCAAATGTTTTTAAAACAATATTGGAAATACACTAAAAAATCTTATAATTCACTCCAAGATAATGCTATTTATATGAATATGCTTGTACATGGATCAGTAATGTCACACTATCTTTAAAAATAGTTTTCTAAGTTTATATGTTCAAAATGAACTTTGATTTCTCGCATAATCACCACCGAGCTGCAGTGCTCCTAGTCTCTTCAACTATTTATGTGAGTGATTAACTACCTTTCACGTTGTTACTCTTCCCACATTATCCGTGTCACCATTTTGCCTGGTATTCTATTCCTCAGATGAGGATATCTGGTCAGAAGCAGACTTATCCACTCTCCTCTGAAGGCACCATCTTCTCCCACAGCTCATTTTTACTTCTTTTCTTTTCCCTCTTTTTTCCTCTACCGAAATCTGAACTCCATGTTCTTTATTTTCCTTCATTTCTTCCAAAAACTGCCGTCACTGACTTCCCCTTTACTTATTGCTCCAGGTGGCGTTCCTATGCCCATCGAAGGGGACCTGATTAGCTCTAGAGCTGCTTTGTCCCATATAGTACCCACTAGTCCTATGAGGCTTTTTACGTTTAAATTAATTACAATTAAATAAAATTTAAAATCCTCTTCTGCAGTCACAGTAGCCACATTTTCAGGTATTCAGTCACATGTAGCTACTGGCTACACTGTGGCACTGCACAGCACAGCAAGTTCTCTACAGCAGCCTCTCCTTCTCAATTTTGAAACCCAGACCTACTGTGTCTGCCTGCTTTTTATAAGGCAGGGCTCTGGGCAGTTCACCCCTATGTTATCCCTTTCCTAAGCAGAGGATAGCCTCACATACTTTATTCTAAAAGGTAAGACATGCTTCACATTGGAAACACTGCTCTTGAACAGGAACTATACGTAAAAGGGTCATATAATACTCCTACAGCACGTCTTAGGCAGCTCCCTGTAGCAGCAGACACCTTTGCCACAGCCCAAATGAAGAGCACCCAGCAGGTGATTAACTACTGTTCCCTTGCTATGGTTCAATTTCACAAATAACACCCAAACTAAACCCAAAACAGTTTTGATCCTTATCAGTAAAGCTCCAAACACGATAAGTACCTGTAGCATGAAAGCCAGATGTTACTATAGGCAGAAAGACACTCCTATAATTCTAAGGATCAAAATACGTAATGAATAAATAAAAGCTGAGGTTGAATATACGCAAAACAGAACCTAATAAAATGGTTCCTGGGCTAGAAAGAGGAAGGCCAGAAGTTGTAAAGTAAGAACATACCCCAAAGAGGAATGGTCAGAACCAAAATAGTTGAGAGTGACCCCCCAGCAGGGGAGCCATCCTGGCCGAAACGTTACCTGTCCTGTCAGGGCAGCACATATTTCTCTTCTGTAGAGGTAAATATCATAGGCTCTTATAACCTGATGACATCAAACATTTGAACCACATGACCTAATATCATGGCCACCAGCCATTTTCCGATCACAGCTTAGCTCATGGTAGTATAAACTGTATAAATCTTTAAGAAAAAAATGCAGTAATGTATTTCAAGAAACTTACAAAGGACTAGCCACTATGGGAATTCATTTTTGATTAAAAGTAACGCATTCCTTCAATTCTGGTTTAGCAAAAAATCAAAGAAAATAGAAATAATATCAGTAGTCGCCACCACCACCACCACCACCTAATAAGCAGGTTAGAATATAGCATGTACAACACAATTCCATCTAGATAGATATGACAGACATTACATTAGATTCTGGAAGACCATATATGAAATGTTAACAATGGTTGTCAGTAGTTAGTATGATTTGAGTAATTTAAATTTTTCTCAAATCGTTTTGATTCTTTATTTTCCACTTGCTATAGAATGAATACATTGTTACCTGTCAACAAAAATGGACAGGGAAGAAGAAAGCCATTTTAGTGTGTTTCTCTCTTAAGGATATACATTTTTTCTGACTCTACGTCATTCTTAAAGTATCCTCCGCATTCCATTTTTTTCTTTTCTTTAAAAGGTGTTAAATTTTATCATTCTTTCTATTGAGAAAATCACTTACGCAATCTACTATGTCAATAGATTTCTTCATACTAACATTGGACTGAACCTAACCTGGTTGTGGAAAATTTTTCTTTCATATTCACCCTGAAACTACGCCTTTTTAACCATAAATAACTTTTCTCCCAGGAATTTTCAATAGTACAGGTATGTTCTATAGATCATCACAATGGACTGCTAAAATCTCTACCACACGGCGTAAACCTGGGCACCTGTTGTCTTTACCATGATCTCTCAGTGAGATCAAGCCTCTCCTCCCTTCCCAGAGCTATGACCCTGTTCTCCTCTCTGTTCCTTCTACTCGCCTTACGTCCTGCAACCACTCAAAAGGGAGGCAACTGAGATGTTACCTCCAAGTTAGAAAACCCGGCACAGAAAACCTTCCTGCATCAGACTATGTATCCAAGTTGCCTAAGTACCTCCACAAGTCACTTCTTAGTCTGAGCTTCCCCACGCGCAGGCAAGAGTGAGATTAGTAGCACTGAGGCACACCAGAGGTTCTGCAAGCGCCTGAGGGCTGGCACTGTATCTTTTCATGTCTACACTCTCAGATGAGGACCAGCCTAGGACAGAGCAGGCACACAAACACCTGTTGAACGAGTGAGTGAATATCTCGTTAGCTCCCTGCCCCTGTTCTACTGCCTTGCTTCCTCCTCTTATTTCCAGTTGGTTCTCCATCTTAAAAACTTCATTCGCAGCCACTAGGTGATAACAAAATCCTCTTGGGCAAAGTTATGAAAACTTATGTTGGGCTCAACAAATCAAATTTCCATTGCTCTGCTGCTGTTGGGGGCCTACCACTCTCTTCCTCTGGCAGGTTCTGCCTAAGACGTCTATATTATTATTTTTTTTCACACTTCTTTCCACCTTCTAAATGGCTGCCAACAAATATTAGAGGCAGTACCTCTCTTTCCTCCACCATCCTTCTCTGCCTTCCAATTCCAGGAGATGTACAGAGGAAATGCTCAGATATGCCTCACAAACCTCTGAGGTAAATTCTAAAATCCTCAACTGAGGGAGTGTCAAGAAGGGTATTTAAATTTCCCACATGCTTGCAAGGAACGGTGAAGAACAAGGACTCAGATTGTAACTTTCAATCTTCCCAAAGGCTTAGCCACACCAAAAAACTTTTTACCTATACTAAACTCGGGAATTTTTTTAATAAAACATGGTTTGATTTCCAAATCACTGCCTGACAAACTAGATGCTGTCAGAGAAGAATCCCACTGCCTCTCCCCATCCCCATCCTCAATGTCTCACTTAAATATGCTGGGTTCCTGCTAAAAAAAGAATGTTTAGAGTCAAGCGTAACTGTTTAAAAGAGAAAATAAAATCTTCATTATAGTAAATAGTTTCCAAAATAAAGTAATTTATTTCAAGTAAATCTCACTAAGTTCAAAGAACATGAAAATCAGAGAATAAACTCAGTATTTAATGTTCATATTTAATAATAAGCATGTAACTAAGTAAATAAATATATGTAACTATTTCTCTAACTAAAGACATACAACTTCGTAAAACCACTTTAATTCCTGATTAAAATTTTGAACTCTGCCTTCAAACGAGGCTTCAACACTAACTTCCACTCCTTCCCTAAACACACATCTATGTTTCAGCCAAAATCACGTCCGTATTACTGCCTAACTGTATCTTCCCACCTCTTTGCCTTTACTTGGCCTGTTCCTTTTTTCAAGGCTATTTCCCCCATTTCAATCTGTAAAACGTCTCTCGATCCTCAAGCTCCTCAGTGTGCCTGTAGGCAGAGGAACCTTGGACCACCAGGCAGGAGTCTGAAGTTAGGTACCATCTCAGCCACTGATGACTGATGGAAACTTCAAACACCATTTAACCTCCCCGGCTTTTGTTAGGTTATCTAGAAAGCAAGGGTGTTAAGCCAGGTGACTCCCACAGTAGCAGATAAGGCAGCCGGAAGTCTGGGTTTGTCAGGAGTGCGAGGCTGGAAAATCGACCTTCACTTCACCCAAGATCACAGTAAAAGTAACTCAGGAACATAGGAATGTCTTGGGGCTGTTTTGCACCATACACTTTTGTCTGACGAGCAGGCTGAGTAATAGCCAGTTTCCAGAACAGTGCGGTTGAGGGAGCCAGAGATGGTATAAAGACTCCTGTGAGGATGGCCAAACGGAACTTCTCACACTTAGTGAAATCACCCATCTACTTCCAGTAAGACGGTTGGAAAGCACCAACATCCCTGAGAGGAAACCGGAGAAACCTGGAAAGCCCAAACCTCCATCGAGAAACAGGAAGCATGTCGCCAAACAGATGAAGTCTGCGTATCCTCTGACAGTACAGAAATACTACACCATCCCTGGCTGCTGGCAGCTGTTGCTCTCTATGACTCAACCACTGCCTTCACCTTCGTCACCAAACACCTTGACTCTTCCAACCAGACTTTCCCCAGCCCGAGCCTTACAGGATTTACTACACTTTAACTACATCACACACCAGTGCCTTTAATAAGCACTTGCTAACGGAGGACTCCTTATTCGTCTGTGTATGTCCTTCCTTAATTCCCTTCCTCTACTTCGAGCCTTATAACTGAGATGGAAGAGGTTCACCAAACTTTTCTTGAATAAATTATTAGCATCAAACCTTACACAGAGCACACAAAAAACATCAGAATGAAAAGAAATAAGCATTTTATAAACTTTAAAAGCCTATAGCCAAGTCTTAAAAATTGGATTGTTGATTACATTAATTGTCATAGTTCCCTGTTCATTTGTGTTACTAGGATTCCACTGCTAAAATAAGGCAAAACAAGAGTCAAGGCTGGCTTATTAGACATTCTCTTAAGAAATACCTATTACTTGGCACCATACAATAGGATAACGATGACTGATGACCATATGGCAATTCTGTGGCTCAGGCACATCCCAAACTGAGTTCAGAAGAACTCAGATTAAATTACGGTCAGTGTATTTTAGTGCTAAATATGTTTTGAGATGTAACACTTTTGAAAAACAACAAAGACACACGGAATGCACGGTCCTTTCTACTGTTTAGAAGAAACCGTTCCCTAACTATGCCTAAAACCGAAACTTTATTGTCTATATCTTAATGCATTTATACTTCCTAACAACCTCAACATTTGAGTAATTGTAATAATAGAATATATTTGAAAACAGAATATAGTTCAACAAAAAAGAGAATACGCTACATCATATGTTTTCAAAGAGTCGTATGCTGCTCAAGAGGGAAGACGGCATTTTGGACTTACATTTATTTCAGGGAAATACTACTCCCATAAATACATGCAACGAGAGGAGACTAGACACTCAAATAAAATGGGCTACAGTGAGCAGAATGGAAAAGCTGTTAAATGCACATTCATTTATATAAGACACAAAAGAAAAGCTTTAGAAAGCACATAAACCCCTAAGACACACACAAAAAAAATCAACTTACCTAAAAATAATTAGTCACAACAAATTCAAAATTTAATTAGAGATTCAAGTAAAAAGAGCAGAACAAAACAACAAAATAGTAAATGACAAGAGAAGAAGTTAAGGGCCTATGTTACTTACAGGAATTCTTCTCCAGGGTGTTTGGGTATATTTATCAGCATATGTGCATTTTTCCTCTTTAGATTTTTGGTGGCAGTTACACTGAGTTGCCTGAACAAAACCACAAATTTTTACATTGGTGTAATTCTACATATACACATACACATGCAAACAAAGTAATTAGGGTCTCTCTTAGGGGAATAAAAAAAAAACAACAGAAAAGGGCAAACATCAAGGTCTATTCAGCAGTCTCCCATCTTATTCAGAGATTGGGTTCTAGCACCACCAGTAAGGCTAACATTTTAAATAGTCAAAATGACCCTTGGCAATCTCTTATATTGCGTATGAAACACACTACCTAAAATTTTATATATATAAATATATACAGTACCAAGTATATATATGTAGAATATATATGGCAATATATAGTATATAAAGAATCCAACTATAAAATTTTAAGGATCTCCCTAAACTATTATGGTACAACAGTCACTGCAGCACAAGTTCTTAAATTCGTTTTTGATGCGACTCTACAGGATCTCAAATATCACCAATCCACGTAAGGCTGCGTGCTCACATGGAGAGTGCTTTTAAGTCCCTTTAATGATGTGCTGACTTTATTGGACTGGAATATTTTGAAGGATCACTGCCCATTTGACAAGATCCATCTGACCATCTGAGTTCACAAATGAATTCTCTACACACGATTCCACTCAAAGCATACTCATTTAGTCATTTATACAACACAAAGCAAAGTACCTATTATATAAACTTCGGTCTCTCAAATAAATATCAAATTAAAAAAAGAATGAAAAGAATGATAATGAGAATTTCTCTTTAGTGTGAAGTTGGAATACAACCGTATTATTTGCTGAACAACTCCACTGGAGGTAAACACACTTCTTTGTAGGAAAACCTATATAACAAATTCTTGATTACTGCATTAAGTTAAAATTATAAGTTTCTACTTTAACAATATTTACCAATATTCAAGATTTTCTGAATTGTAATCAGATCATTTCTATTTTCACATACAAAATAAAATCTAATCAAAACCAAAAATCTCTGTACTACAGAAATGGTGTAGTCACTGAGACAAAATTCAATATATAAGCAGGTCAACTTAGAGTCTCTTGGAATTCACTATAATAGGACCTAACTTTTAACATACATAGGAGATATGTAAAGAAGAGAAAAGATAATATAAAACATTGATCTTAATGCAAACACATTACTTAACAGGCGTAAAATGTCTGTGTAAATCATCCCCTCGCCATCTGCCTCCTTTATTACTGACAGGTTCTTTCAGACGCTCCCCTTCCCGTACTCAGGGAAGCACATCCTATCTCTCTGACTCAAAGACAGATTTTGATTAGTCTGAACCAATCTGGTTAATCCTACTCCTATATGCCTAGGAAGGGACCAAGAACTCAAATTAGCACATAAAACATGAGAAAAGTCTGGGTTATTTCTGAGAAAGTGGTCTTGATTTTAAAAATAGGCATGCTAGAGAAAACAAGCTCTTTTCCCACCTTTGGGGCTACTGTGTGAACAGGTGACACACACAGCCATAGCAGACATCTGGTGACCATGAAGGCACAGCCAAGAGGATTACAGAAAAGCCAACCTAGAACTTCACTATTACCCCAATAACTAATGAAGCAGCCGTGGAAATGGATGAGACCTACACACTTTCTTGTTATTTGAGTTTACAAATGTCCTTATTTTTAAGTCACTTTTACTTGGGGACTTTTACTTGGAACTTAAAACATCATAAGATAATGCACTGATTTACTAGCTGGTGATTTGGGGAAAGACATTAAATAAGAGTTGCTATTTATCAACCACCCATGGCCCAGGCAGATCATTAGGTATTTACATATGTAGTTCATTTAACTAGTACAGCCCTGTATGGTCAGTATTATTTTTATTATCCCCACATACAGAAGAGGCTTAACAGAAATTAAGGAACCTCCCTAAGAGAACATGGCTATGAAGTTTCAGAGCCAGGATTTAAACCCAGGTCTACTCAGCTTCAAAGCTGGTTATGGCTTTTCAAATATATCACATGCTATGTCTCCATAAAGAAAATTCTACACTAGTAATTTCATAAAATTATTCTAAGGATTCAATGAGCAAATGTATCTAAATTAACTACTATTTAACTAGTGTATGGAAGTGAAAATAAACCAGCATTCTTGCATGTTGGAATAAGGTCAGAACAGTCGAGCCCCTAGCCCTTTCAGTTAAATTCCTGGAGCACTGCAATCTGATTTTATATCTGCACATTTCACATAAAATACGAATTCAACACACTGTTTGTCTGCAAGTTTGCATGCAAACGTAGGTTAGAGTTGAGTGCATATTTTTGAAAAAAGATAAAAAGCACAGAAAGCCAGAACTGAAACGGGACTTTGAAATCAAATAGAAAAATCTTCACTTATTTGATAAAGAAAGCACTAGAGAGTTACGGAAACTGCCAATGTTATTCAGCTAATTAATACTGAAGGTAAGAAAAGTCCTCTAATTCCTAGTCATGGCTCTTCTGATGACATTCTGCTACTTTAAGAAAAGCAGTTTAGGGATGTCAGGAAAGAAAAAAACTGCAAATAGAAAGGCAATTTGATTTTGATAATGTAAAAAATGCTGTTGTCTCTACTTTCAGTGGTTGACATCTTTAAATTCCCCTGATTTGAACAGGTGACTTTCTAGAGTTTCATAATGAAACGGAAGATAGGTGATAGGATTTTCCAAATACGATCACTAGGTTTAATACAGCAAATACAGAGGATTTCAAAGCACATATTGCTAAAGAGTAACGCTTTCACCATTTTTCTGTTTTCTTTCTTTCTTTAGGGTTCTGTTAGATATTTCTAAAACGTTTCCAAAAATTAATCGCAAGGTGAGATACTGCTCATCACAACTGGCCCAGCCTCTTCAACGAGTGATGACAACCATAAAAGGATGGTTCTAAATTAAGAGAGACTCAAGGGGGATAACCAGGCGTAATGTACAAACGTAAGGATACGTTTGGAACTGGAGAAATCTGAATATGGACTGGCTATTAGAAGATATTTAGGAACTATTATTAATTGATTGAAGATGACAATATTTCAGCTATGAAGAGAACTGTTTTTATTTTTTAAATAAGTATATTGAGGTGAAAAGAACACTATTAAAACTTCTCAATATAAAAAGCCTCATCTTTCATTATTTACTAATCATGTATCAATATAAAGTGACCTTATTCATAATTCTTTCAGTCTTAAATTTTTATAATTTTAATATCACAACCCCAGTTTTTTTGATGAGAATAATTTTATCCTGTCCTGCCCAACCTTTTATATTCAGCATCACTGTGCCATTTTACTTTATCTAGATTTCTTTTATACAAAGAAAGTTAATGGATTTTGCTTTAAATCCTCAATTACACTCTCTCCATAATATAAAATCATTTGCTTTTACTATTATATTTATTACATTTGGTCTAATTTCTGTCACTTTAGTTTTGCTATTTTCAGATATCCTTGGGATTTTTCTACTTTGGTTTTTCTTTACTTTTATCTTTTGCAAGATACATTATTCTAACCTACTAACAGTTATCCTAAAGTATTTCACAAACATTTTATAATTTAAGTATATAAAAATAGTTTTAAAAATAATTTTTCAAATAATTAAAAAAATAATTTTACATATTCATTTGTAGAAGATAAAAAATTCAGTACTTCTGTCTTCTTCAGCATATTCCTTACCTTCTTCCTCAAATTTATTTTATTTAATCTAAACATTTTCAAAAATTAATAGCAATTTAAAATTTTAAAAACTAAAAATAATTTTTTTAATTTCAAAAAATTAAAAATGTATAAATTCAAAAAAACTGCCAAGATTCAAATGATGTATAATTACATTAAGATAAAATAATGTGTAATAAGTTTGCTCCCATTAGTGGTTGGGAAGTTTATCCTACCTACTCTCTCTAAAGGGTTTTCATTTCACCACTCATTCATTTTAATCATTATTTCCTTATTCCTATTTTTCAATTTCTCTCTCAGGTGGAGTGCATTATTAAGCAATTTTACAAAGATAACTGGGTGGCACATTTTTCAAGACATTAAAACTCTGAGAATTTACCTTCATATATAAATAAAAATTTGTTTAGATATGAAATATGGAGGTAATAAACTTTTTTCTGAAGTGTACCAGACACAACAACTTCTTGTGCTCTGTAATACACTTTTGCAAAATTTGAAGTTTACTTAATTTCCTAACACTGTCTTTTTTCTTCTCCCTGAAAACTGCCTGGGTTGACTGGATCCTTATCTTCAGCTTTAAAAAATAAAAATCAGTCTTACTATATTCTTTTTTAATTTTATATTTGATAGGTCCTCAATTTGCAATATTGTTATTCTTTTCTCAGATTCTTAAGTTTTCTTTGTACCCTTAATCATAATATCCTATGTCTGTCCTTACTATTTATTCACGAGCTGAATCTGCACTGAACCCAGTGGCTCCGAGTTCCGTATATTATATCCTTTATATTCTGATTGAGATTAATACTTCATGTTGCCGAATTGCTTTACTATACCAAAACATGCTTTTGACTTCCAACAAAGATTTTCCTTGGCCTATTGTGATTTTTATGCCATTATGTTCTTGCTATCCGGGCCATTCAAACTAAATTATAATTGAATTCAAGGCACTGCAAAGACTGCTTTCGTACGGGACTAACATGAAATTGTAACAATTATAAAACTAGAAAGGTTCAAACACGGCTCTGAGGGACCACCCTACATTATCCATGGGAAAAAATATTTCTTTAGAATTTTTACTGACAGCCATGCAAATACTTAAGCCTGAATCCTCAATTTCATTCTGCTCTCAGAGAGAAAATGCTCTGTCCTCAACGCATAGCACTCACTTCTTTAAGCATACGTGAAGGAAAGACATTTACCCTGCATCAATAAATGTACCTGAACTGGTGAATTTCAAATCCCCAAAACAGAGGCCACTGAAAATGGACTGACAAAGATTTTCTTTCCACCTTGAATACTTAATATTTAGCCTGAAAGTACTTTTAGAGTGCATATAATCTAAAAATAATAGAATAGTGCAACTTTGAAAGCCAAAAACAAAGTCAAATTTCAATTCCAAGTTTCATAAAAAATATATACTGTCAGTTTGAAAAGTCCCCACTTTACATACTATACTATAATACTTACAAGCTGATGTTCTAACAGTTGAATTTTTTCATCTTTTTTCTTTATTTCCTCTTTAAGTTGTTTTATTTCATTTAATAAATCTTCATTCTGAAATATTTAAAAAAATTAGCATGAAGTATTTAACTGTATTTAAAATACCCTAACAAGAAGCTTTAAATCAATGATGAAAAGTGAGTCACGAATGGTTTCTTCATTTAAGGGAAAAAATTCTTCTCAAATATGCCAGCTATTAAGCTATAGAAAAACAAACAGACAAAAAAACCCACTTTGGTCTTCTAAGAACTCAGTCTGCTGGAGTCTGACATGTAAACAAAGGCCAGTAACAGCAGCAACAGCTAACACACATTGAGTAGTTAGTGCCAAGAACAAAGTACTTTTAGGTGTCTAAGCATCTGATCCTGACTACAACCCTGAAGGAGGCAGGTACTATTATCCCCATTTTACAAATAAGCAAACTGGAACACAGGCCATATAGCAAAATAAATTACACACAAAATAGTAACTCGGGCTACATTTCAAAGGATGTGTAAGAGATGCCTGTCAGAGAAAAGGAAGAGCACAACAGCAGAGGGAACAGCGTAATTATAGGCACAGAGTCATTTCAAGGCAGCTCAGAAATAAGCAGAAAGATAAACGTGCCTGAAGGGTAAGAAGGGGGATTTTTTTCCATGAGGCACTTTCCTGCAGAGAACGGCCTGAATCAAAGAGAAAATACCCTGTCAACTTAGTCTATAAGAAACTCCTAACAGTATTAAAGGGAAACCTATTGTTAAGTGAGGCAGGAATCCAGTTACATTTCATATGCCCTATATATGTGCAGGGTAAAGTACCATTACCCTCTAGTTAGTCCATTTTGTTTACTATGATTCAATCGTCCAGAAGTACATACTGAGGCGGTAGTGCAAGCAAGAAGTTAGAACATACAGGTGGATGATCTATCTTTCCAGAAAGAAAAATATATAAGCAAATAATTATAATGTGTTGTTACTGAGTAAAGTAAGCCATTTCCTTCAGATATGTTAGAACAAAAAATACATATTGCAGTCTCTTTAATAAGGGATCAGAAATAGACATTTACAAAAGCCTTAACATAGCAAATGAGCATCACAAAGAACATGGAAGAGATGTTCCAAAATGCTGTTATGTATACTGCAATTGGGAAAGACTATTACATATGAAAAGTGATTTGCAGTTGAATTTAAAAAGAGTTTAGAAATTTAAAAAATCATAAATCAAGACAAAAAAGGATGATTGTAGATCATGGATACATTTTTAAGCTATGTAGCAAAGGAAGCTATTAAGAATGGATAAATATATTTGACTATATAAAATTTTTAAGCATCTATACAATTAAAATTAAAGTTAAAAGCTGGTGAAAACCTATGCAAATATGACAAACAATTTATATCTCAAGTATATGAAGAGCCTGCTCAAATATTTAAGAGCATTTTCTAGGCCCTGTAGTCAAACAACCAGTTCTCACAAACATACATATAATTGGCAAAATGTTCTAATTAACTTGTTGAAGAAATACTAATTAAAGTATTAAAGGCATTGTTTTGTAGGTATTAAATTTGGGGGAGAAATTCCCACTGTGATTAACAAGACTGTAGAAAAAAATGATACATTATCAACCATCACAACTGACCTTTCTGGACAAACATATGGCTGCACATATGAGAGTCATAAAAACATCTGCACTCTGATTCATTATCCCACGCCTAAGAATCTATGACAAAGAAATGATCTTAAGTATGAGAAAACCTACAAGTTTACAAATGTACAATTGTCCTATACGGAGACAAGTGAAATACAATGTAGCAACTTGAGGAAATACTACATAGTCATCATTCAGTCACTGCTAGGTTCTGCCGCTGTTGGAGAAAACAGACAAAAATAAAATCAAAATACAATGTGGTAATAACATTAATAGCCAACATGACATGATAATATGACTTTAAGACAGGCACTGCTCTAAGGATTTTACATATGAAGATAGGCAAAGGAGAACACATCAGGAAATGGGTAACTCCAAGGGAGTCTTAAAGGATGAGTAAAAAGTTCCAAAGACATGGAAGTGTGACAGGCTTCGGATTTTAGGGTAAGAGATTCTATGTATCGTATGACAATATAGAGATGAGGACAAGCACAGCACGTTTGGAGAACTACAAGCAGTGATGCTGTCACACAAAGGCTGTGATGAACAGTGCGGAGCAATGTGGTTAGTAAACTAGGTAGGGGGCCAGATCACAGAGGGACAGGAAGATCAAGCAGGGGAGTGACAGATGGATTTTCATTTGAGATGGCTTTGACAGCTGTCTGGAGGGCAAATTAGACGACAACAAAACCACGCTAGGGAACTCATTATCAAGATGTTGTAATACTCCAGATGAGAGTAGCAGCCTGACCCAAGAGAGTGATAACAGGGAGGAGAAGGAATCAGAATTAGGAGATTTTGGCAAGTGACTGCATGGGAGAGCAGAGCACAGAAGAGCAGTCAAGAACGACATCTGCATTTCTAGCCTGGGTGATACGGTGAATGGTTGGGCCACCAAAAGAAAGGGAGAAAAATGGAGGACAAATATGTCCAAAAAGGTCTATTTGTAAGTTTTAAATATATTGTTAGAAGTACCTGTAGGTGGGACATACAGTGGAAATGTCCAGTGGGCAAGTGGATTACTAAATATGAAAGAGATTTTTACATGTTATCAATATATATGTCGTAAATGAAATCAAGAAAGCAAAAAGTTCAAAGAGGACTGAACTAAAGATATAAATCTACATTCTAAAGAAGAAAAGGGACCTACAAAGGAAAGGGGGGGCAATGCTGAGGGGTACAAGGAATTTCAGAGAGAAGTGACACAAAAACCAAGGGATAAAGCTTTTAAGACAGAGGCCATGCCAAATGTCTACAAGATTAAAACCAGTATCTATTCTCACTTTTCCAAGCTTCCGTGTAAATTAGAAAGGGGTTTAAGGACAGTCAAGGGACTGTTCTGATTTACTGAATTTAAGATAGGTAAAATGTGGGAATTTAGAAACAGGCTGAAGAGGAGGTAGAGAAAGCACACGGAAGGCAGATGAGAGAGGAGGATGTAGTCAGGTCCTTAACAGCAGCAGCAAAGAGAGTCGGGAACACAAGAAGAAAGGGTGGCCTTCCACAGCACGCGGCCACTTCTCCCCTGTAACTGGAATGAAGTGAATGAGGATGACGATAAATGCAGGTAAGTCAGAGGGCAAGAAGGCAGGTGGCGGGAGATCTTGCTTGACGAATACAAGGCTCCCTGCAGAAGCTGAGAAGAGGGGCTGAGAATGGGGCTTGAGGAGAGAGGTCAATGTCTGGAGTAGCTCATCAGCAGAATGGGAGAGCTGTCCTGAGATAAAGGATGGACAGGAGGCAAGCAGGTCCAGCGGAGACTTCAGACCCTAAACTGGCACAAGTCATCCTATTTCTATCATTTTAAACTGAACTGCTAAACCATTTTGGATGAGAAGGTGACACAGTTGGGGATTTGCTGACAAAAGTCCAAGAGTCAGTGTACTGGAGAGAGACAGCATCAGCTATCACATCTCGCCTTGAAAAAGAAGGAAGAAGACTAGGAATGATCTGCCTGAAAGGAAACGGAGCTGGGACAAGAAATAAATACTACATAACAACATTTCTATCATGTAATATTAAGCATGCAGACAAACTAGAAAGGAGCATGGAAAAAACGAAGACACTAGTTGTGTAAAAAAGTTGGAATTAAATTTTTCTCCTTTAAATATAATTTCTTTATAATTTCTTTATAATTTTTCACAAAAAAGTTTCAGGAAAAAAGTCAATTTTACTTTTAAAATGTCAGTCAGAAAACTTAAGAAAGCTGAGAGATGATCAGAGTCATTTAAGTCAATGGTTCTCAACTGGCAGCAGAGTTTAAAGAAGAGCCGTGCGGCTGCAGACCCGCTGATCAGAGCACGGTTACAGGCACGACAGCACAGGAGCCAGAGATGGGGGGAATCTGTGCAAGGACAGGCAGGGAACACACTGAAAAGCCAAGATTAGAGAACTAGCTGTGACTACTATCCCACATTCTTTTGATTCGATTGTTTTCTATACAGTCTTGTTCCCAATGTCACTCCACATCCTATGAGAAAATTGTGTCCTCCGACTCCTAATATCAGGCTTGCCACTTGACTTGTTTTGGAAGCTACCTATGCTACATCCAGGCAGAATGTACATGTGGCTCTGCAAATGCTCTTCTCCCTCACGGACAAAAACAACACGTCCCAGGACAGGGGCTGATCCTTCAGCCTAGATCCCAGAATGAAGACAACACAGGAAGCAGAGTCCCAGCCCATCTCCAGCTGATGTGGAACACTGAGAACTAACAAGTGAGCCACCAATATTGCAAGGTTTTTTGTTAGTGCAGATGACTATCAAACACTGCCTAGCATACCCTGAAAATAAAAAGTAAAAGCAACCAATAATTTTACTTGGAAATATCTTAAAAAATCAAGAATACTCATGTGTGCTTAAGAAATAAATTTGTGCTTCAGAACAGTTGGAAAAGAAAAGAGCTTTTCTCAATGAAAAGTAGACCTGAAGATGAGAATTATAAAAAACATACTTCCAAACACTCTAATGCACCTGCATTTTATAATTATATTTTTAAACATGAAAAAAGATAAATTAATCTCATTTTCAGAATATTTCTTCAATGTGATTATATATGAGAAGTATCTATTAATCCTTTTAATTTTATTCATAGTCATATTTTAAAAACTGTTATTCATAATTATAAAAAAAGAATTTAAAAATTTAATGATTTAAATAATAAAGAATTCTCCACTATTAGTACTACAGAGATAAATGATTATCCAACTGATAAAATAAATTCAAATTAAGGCACCACCAGGGATATCATTTTAACGTAATAAAGTAGCAAAAGTTAAAAGCAAACCTGATTAAAATCCAAGACAGCAAAGCTGCAGGTTTCAATACATTTACTACTAAATGTTTTAACTTTTATTGCTTTATAATTTTAGTAATAAGAAAGAATTCTGAAAACTTCAGCATGGCTACCTAGTCATACCTTATATATCTGATCACCATCTTCCGGTTCCGGACTGGACGGCAATGACAGCTGAACATCGTGCAATGAACCACTTCCATCGTGCTGTTAGAAGAGAAAGGAAACACGAGGTTAACAGAGTAACCGTAGACATTCCGTTCAACTGGAATTCACCCTAGACCAAATGCCGGCACAGCAAGGAACAAAGAGGAAGTAAGATTTTGGAAATCTCCTCCCCATCTCCACACATCGGTAGAAGGAAACGTGGAAGAGGAAAAAAGAGAGTTAGGGCAAGAATAATCTGTGGAAATGGATACAAGACACTGTATGAGGGGACGAAGCAGAAAGTCACTGAAAGTTTTAGAGTGGGAAAAGGAATATGGGAAATTTCCTAAAGAATTTTAAAATTACCTCACCTAGGAAAAATGTAAACTAAAAGCCAAATTAAATCTGCTTTGCTTTAAATGTGGTATTTTAAGTATAAAGGAATCAGAAACAATAATATTAAATAACTCAGCAAAGCTTGACCACAAAAATCATTTGATTAAAAATGCTAGACACGAGTACACATTTTACATGACTATTTATACGCAGTCTGAGAATGGGTAAAACTAATTTCTGTGCTAGATATCAGAAGAACAGTACTCAGGGAAAGGGGGTTACTGACTAGGAAGGAACATTCGGGAACCTATTAGGGTGCAGGAAATGTTCTATGCCTTGACTGTATGGTGGTTATGTGGGTACACACATGAAAAGTTCAAGCTACCCACACAAGGATTGGTATACCTCAAGAACTTTACTGAATGTATGCTATACCTCAACAAAAAAGTTAAACTTTTTGTCCTTAAACGCAATAAAGAAAACGACAGGAGAGTAGTATTAAGTTGTACCCCTTGTTGAACAGGTTTAGGAATAACCAGCTAAGAAATGGTTTGTTTGATGATTCAGGGACAATCTCAAAAAGGGTGAAGCAGTGAAGAATATTCCTAGGATGAGAGTAAGGGACTGAGCTCCTGACAAAGGCAGTACCACTGTGGTTTGACACCGTGTTTGGTCAGATGGTACCCAGCTGCCTTGGGACAACCACTGAATCAACGACCTTCAAGGAGAACCATCACTGCAATCTTCCTCAGATATACCTGTCCAGAAGGAAAGTCCCCAGACCACGCAAATGACCTGCATTGAAACAAGAGTGCTAAAATTGAACATAAGCATGTAGGTCATTTTCTTTTTTATTTACTGTACTGTATAACTACTGAATCAGAATCTCTAGGGATGGGGCCTAGGAATTTAGAAAAGCTCAGCTGGTAATATTGATTGACAGCAAAGAATAAGAGTTTGCCAAATTTCTAGCACAGATAAATTACATTTTTATCGGTGATAACATATGGACATTACAACTTGACCTGAGAAGGGAGGCAATGTCCTAATGCATAAGAAATGTCCTAATGCATAAGAAACACCACATTAAAAAACATTAAAAAAGAAAGAAAGAACTTTTACAAGACATCTCAGTGGAAGGACCATCTCTGCTGAAATGCCTGACACAGAAAGACAGGGCCAGTCTGGCATACAAGTATGTATTTGAGAAAAGCAGGACTGTAAAATTTGACTTACTGCCAAACATCTACATCTTCCTGTCCACTGCAAAGCAGGAACCCCAAGGAATGAGAGACAAGACAAGCACACACTGCTTTGCCTTGGACATGGATGTCACTGTGGGAAATATGCAGCAGAACAAGAAAAATAAAACATCAACCTTCAGGACAGAGGAACAAAAACGGGAGCCCAAGGAAAGAAAAAGTATCAGAGAGACCACAAAGTACCAGGAGCTCAGGAAAAGGACTCTAGAAAGTTTCATGTAAATTTCTAGGTTCACCCCCTGAGCAGCATTTACCTGGATCTGATCCTAAATGGCATATTAAAGACTTTGAGAAATAAGCTAAGACCACTGCCCCAGTCCAAAACTAGCCTCTGGAAGGTGCAGACTCAGAACTGATCTGGTAAGCACGGCAAAGTCTTTCTTTGAAAATACAACTGACGTTACAACTACAATCCAAAGGTGGCTAGTTGGAACTTGTAGCATAAACCCCACCAGACTGTTTGCCTGCAGGAAAAAAAAAAAAAAAAATCAATATTCTCCATAGGATTTAAACAAAATCAAGAGACTCATAACACAACATCCAAATATCTAAAACACAATCCAAAATTACTCAACATATAAACAACAAAAGAGACTCACACAGGAAAAGACAATCAACAGACATCAATGCCAAAATAATACAGAAGTTGGAATTAATTGGAAAACATTTTAATAGAGCTATTATAAAAATTCTCCAAAAGTAAGCGTGAACCCTTAAAGAGAATATTGAGAAAGTGTCAACAAAGAAACAGAATCCATAAAGAGAAAAAAAATGGAAATTTTAAAACTGAAAAGATCCAATAACCAAAATTTAAAAATGCACTAGATGGACTAAATACCAGCATTTGAGATGATAGAGTGAATTTGACAGATCAGTAGAAATCATTCAATCTGAACAATGAAGAGAAAAAGATTCACAAAAAAAAAGCAAAAAGAAGAGAGTCTGCTGAGGCAGCTGTGGAACAGTAACAAAAGACCTAAGATTCATCACGTCATCAAAGTCGCAGAAGAAAGGGTGTGGGGCAGAAAAAAATATTTGAAGAAATAATGGATAATTACACCTCAAATTTGGTGAAAGATCTGAATCTGCATATTTGGAAGTTCAATTTAAAAGAACAGAAAATAGACAAAATGTGCTCTCTGAACATGAGGGAATTTTACTAGAAATCAATAACAGAAAGATAATCTTCACACACCTGGAAAGTAAACAGCAAACTTCTAAATCATCCATGGGCCAAAATTACTAGTTACAATAAACCAAGGTAAATAAGAAAATATTTTGAGATGAAGGAAAATGAAGACACCACATATCAAAATGTGTGGAAAGCAACTAAAGCAGCGGTTAGAGGGAAAATTATCACATGAGATGCTTGTAGCAAAACCAAGGCGTCAAATCCACAACCGGGACAAAATAAGCCCAGAACAAGCAGAAAACAATGAAGAGCAGAAATTAATAACATCGAAGATCAAGAAATAGAGAGAAATCAATGAAACCAATAATAGCTTCTCTGACAACTGCAAAACCTCTAGCAAAACTGCCAAAGGGCAAAGAAAGAAGGCGCAAATGAGACACACACAGGACACAGTGACATGTGTCAGGACGGAAGCAGCGACAGATGACAGACATCTCGGGCGTGAAAAGCAAACATGGCAGTAATAGTAGGAGTGCCGCTATGCACACAAATCCTCCATGAAATGGACAAATTACTCTAAAACCACGAACGATCAAAACTCACTCAAAATGAAACACACAACCTGAGTAGATCTATGACTTTTAATACAATGAACTCATAGTTTAAACCTTCTATAAGAGAGAAAATGAAGGCCTGATGTTTTCCTGACAAATTCTTCCAAAATTTAAAGGAATAATATCAGTCCTATATAATCTTAGAGGAAACAGAAATCAAATTAATTAGAAAGTTAATCAAATCAATTGATGAGGTCAGCATTTCCCTAATACCATACAAAGACAGTATAAGAAGACTATATAGATCAATACCCCACATGAACAGAGACTTAAAAATCCTTAATAAAATATCCGTGAATCAAATGAAACTATATATAAAAAGGAAAATACACCAGGAACAAAGGGGGTTGATCCTGGGAATGCAAAGCTGGTCAACAGTGGAAAATTCATCCTATCAAGAAATATAAGATCTATATGATTATCCCAATAGATACAGATAAAGTTTCTGACAAAATTCAACACCCATTCATGATAAAAACTCAGCTACCTAGGAAGAGAAAGGAACTTGCTCAACCTGATAAAGTCCATCTAAAAAGCTCTACAATTAACTTCACATTTAATGGTGACAGAATAAATGTTTTACACTTAAAACCAGGAACAAGGCACTCCTATTCAATACTGTACTGGAGTTTACACCCAGTATAATAAGGCAAGAAAAGAAGAAGAAGAAAAAAAGACAGACAAACAGGAAAGGAAGAAATAAAACTATTTCCATTCAGACACTATAAGTTTTGGTGTAGTAAATCCCTAAGTGTCTACAATAATATTACTAGAACTAATATATGAATTTAGAAAAGTCAGGATACAAGATCAACATACAAAAATCTACTATTTCTATGGCAAAGAACAACTGGAAATGGAAAACTTTTAAAAGATTACTATTTACAGGAAACCAAAATCCACAAAACAAAAAACAAAACCAAGAAAGAAACAGAAATCCAAAACTAAAAAAATATGTATTTAGGCACAAATCTAACAAAATATAGACACTCTATATTAACAACAAAAAAAAACTGATGAAAGAAACCAGAGATGACCTACGTAAATGAAGAGAGATACTCTGTTAATGGACTGGAAGACTCGATATTGTTGACGCGTCAGTTCTGTTCCAAATTCAACTACAGATCAGTGCCCTCACAATCAAAACGTCAGCAGAATTTTTCGTAGAAATAAAAAAGCTACTTCTAAAATTTATATCATAAAGCAAAAGAACTAAAAGAGAAACAATTCTGAAAAGAAGAACAAAGTCGGAGTAACACTACTTCATTTCAAGACTTACTATAAAGCTATAGTAATCAAGAGTGCGATACTGGCAAAAGGACAAACACTGATCAAAGGAACGGAATAGAGTCCAGAATTAGACCCACACACGTATGCTCAAAGGCATTTGAACAAAAGTACAAAGGCATTTCAATAGAGAAAGGACAGTCTTTTCAACAAATGGTACTAGAACATCCACGTGCAATAAAATTAACTTTAACCACACTTCATACCACATACAATGTAAACCTACATGTTAAACTTAAAACTATAAAACTTCTCCAAATAAACACAGAAAATCTTTGTGATCTAGGGTTGAGCAAAGATTTCTTAGATATGATACCAAAAACATGATCCATAAAAATTGATAAATTTGACTCAGACCTTCTCTTTAAAAAACTATTAACAGAATGAAAAGATAAGCCACGGACAAGGAGAAAATATTTGCAACAAGTGAGGTAAAATACTGAACATATTGCCTAACTCATAGACAGCATTTATAAATTGTTAGCTATTTTTTAAACAATAGCAACAACAAAAATAACTATAATGTGAAGGTCTAGGGTTTTTACCTGACTTCATTAACTCAGAATCATACCTAGTTGCCCAAAAAGCTAATGCTATTTTTTTTCAATATTCATTTGTTTTGCCATTTACATACCTGATAAAAGACATATATAAAAATGTAAAGAACTATCAAAAATTAACAATAAGATAAAAAACATTTTTGTTAATGGGCAAAAGAACAGATATTTCACCAAAGATACAGAAATGGCAAATCAGAAAATAAAAAGATTCTCAACATCATTAGTCGTTAGGCAACTACAAATTAAAACCACAGCGAGATATCACTGCACATCTATGAGAAGGGCTTTTGAAAAATACTGAGGACGCCAAGTGTGGCTGGCAAGGACACAGAACAACTGGAACTTCATTAACTGCTGGTGGGAATACAAAATTGTATAGCCACTTTAGAAAACAGTTTGGTAGTTTCTTAAAAAGTTAAATATACAGTCATGTGTCACTTAACAATGGGGTTCACTCTGAGAAATGTGCTGTCAGGCAATTGTGTCACTGTGCGAACATCACAGAGTGCACTTACACAAACCTAGACGATAAAGCCTACTGCACACCTAACCTGTATGGCACTAATCTTATGGGACCACTGTCATGCACGTGGTCTGTCATTGACCAAAACGTCATTACACAGCACATGACTGTATACTTAGCAAACAACCTAGCAACACCACCCCTACGTCTTTACCCAAGAGAAATGAAAACACACTCACATGAAAATCTGTGCATGAATGTTTATAATGGCTTTATTCATAATTGCCAAAAACTAGAAAGTGATACAAATATCCTTCAACCGGTAAATGGATAAACAAACCATGGTACATGCATATAATGGAATACTACTCAGCAATGAACAGGAACAAATTACTGATACATGGAACAGCATGAATGAATTTGAAATGTATTATGGTAAATGAAAAAAAGACAGACTCAAAAGACAATATAACATGCGATTCCATTTATGCGACAGTCTTGAACAGGCAAAACTGCAGAGACATAAAACAATCTAGTGGTTGCCAGGAGGTAGCAGTGGGTACAGGGATTGACTATAAGAGGAAAAATAAAAGGAATTTGGGGGAGTGACTGCAATAGCTGCACAGCTGCATGCATTTGTGAAAGCTCACGGAACTGTACAACAAAAACGGCTGAATTTTACTGCATGTAAATTATACCTCAATAGAAATGCACAAGGTTGAAAAGCGCCCCCTGGAAAGTCATGCTAACTCGGGACTTGTGAATATGACTTCACTCAGAAATAGGATCTTTGTAGATGTAACAAAATTGAGGTCACACTGGATTATGGTGGGGCCTAAATCCAATACGACCAGCGTCCTTTTGAGAGAAATTTGGACACACAGACACACAGGTCATGCAAAGATGGAGGCAGAGCCTGGAGCGACGCATCTACAAGCCAAGGAATGCCCAAGACTGCCAGCAGCCACCAGGCTAGAGAGGCAAGGAAGAGCCTTCAGAGAGCACACGGCCCCGAGGACACCTTGATTTCAGATTTCTAGCCTCCAGAACTGTGAGAGAATAAATTTCTGTTATTATACACCACCCAGCTTGTGGTATTTTATGTCTAGAAAACCAATCTAAGACCTGACAAAAAAACAATTAAAAGCAAACGAAGAGAGAGAGAAACACCAGATAAATCTCAACAATCACGAGACAAAGAAAGCTGACATAGCAATATCATTATAACACAAGAGGCAAGGTAGAATTAAAGATGAAAAGTATTAATAGGATAAACAAAGTCTTTAGCAATCAGAGGAACAGTCCGCCAAGAAGATGGGCCAATAATAAACATTTATAGACCGAATAAAATAGACTGACGATACTAAAACAAAAATTGACTGCATTAAAAGGAGAAATTGAAAGACCCGTAATTATAGCAGGAAATTAACAGACTCTCAGAAATTCACACATCAAAGACAAAAATTTAGTAAGGGTAAATAAGAATGGATACATAATTAAAAGCCTTCATATAATAGACATACTGCTACCTAAAATATAGAGAATATATATTCTAATCAAACAAACGTGCAACAGTCACAAAAACTGACCACGCTCTAAAGCGGGGCTTAGCATCTATGGCTCAGAGGACAAATCCAGCCAGATGCCTATTTTTATTATAGTCCAAGAGCGAACAATGATTCTTAAATCCTATTTATATTATAGTCCAAGAGCTAACACTGATTATAACATTCTTAAGTAGTTGCATTTTAAATGGTTTTATAAATATCTACATAATAGGCTCAATTTTGCTTTTGCTTGAAAAAGCTAAAATATTTACTATATGGCCCTCTAAGGAAAAGTTTTCCAAACCCTGCTTTAGGACACACAGGGACTATCAACACATTCTAAAGAATTTATATCACAAAGCTATTATTCTTTATTATTAATGTACTAAGATTAGAAATCAATTAAAAAATGAAAGCCCCATATACCAAACCAATATTTTTGAAAATTAAAAAAAGTTTTCAAATAAGTTTATAGTATACCCAAGACATTAATGTTTACGTATTGCGATGCCTTAAAGAAACAAAGAATCTTCCTTTTTTTTTAAACTGTCTAGCCGTCTAAATTTAGATCAAAGAAGGAAAAAGCTATTACTTCCATCAAAGCACAAGAGCTTAAAGATCATGAACACAGTCTCCAACTGAATCAATTAATAAAACTACCTCCCCTCCAAATAACTCCGACACTAACCAGTAGTAGTACTCTTTATTAAACCTTGTCCGAGACAAAAAGTGTGCAGGCCAAAAGTAGGAAAAATTTGAGAAAAGTTTCCTTAAGCATCAGAGGGGGAAAAAAATCATAAAATGGACAAAAAATATTCTCTTTTTAAAAAACAGTGAAGAAATAACCATCATGCATGTGATGTTCACGCTTCACATTACACATACTAAGGAGCTAACATTTCCTGACCAGGGCTGGGCACTGTTCTAAGCATTTTGCATGAACTTATTTAATAAATGGCTTGATGCAAAAATAATATATAAAACTACAACACACCACTGCACAAAAAACGAGCATTCACATTTAACTGATTGTCCAAGTACTCTGGGCTGCTTTACTGAGCAAAGTGTCTCAGCAGTTTCTATAGGTTCCAGTTAGGATTTTGAACTCCGAATGCAATTAACCTTAAGTTAATTAACTCTTCTGTCATTAGTATTTGATTAAAGATTCAAAAAGACAGATAAAACTTCCTCTATTCTAACAGCATTAGGGGTCTACTGTCAGCAAACCATCCTTCACTTTTCTTTCCTGACATAGCATAAAGGTAAACTTTTCTTCTAATATTAATCTTCCACACATTAACTTGTTGGAAAACCCTACAACAAACTCCGTCTTACCCAGGTGGTTCTTCCATGAGTTTGCAAAAACTGGGCTCTTCCTATGAGTTCCAGAGCAGCTGCAATGGACATGGACACTTGAAATGACTAACAAAACAGTTTGGCAGCACTGACCAATCTCTGCTGACAGGCATCATCAGTGAAGTCAACAAAGCTGCCTTGTGTTTCGGATATGCTACAACACAATCACCAGAGGCACGCCAGGAAAAGGAGGAGGGGAAGAGGAGAGACTGATTTTTTCTTTTTCTATTCAAAAAGGTACTTTTTAAAAATACAAAGGCATATGGATGAATGATCACATCACAGCACACTGACTCTAGAATGTGCACTGAGAATAATTTTTGAGTAAGGCTGTAATTCACCTATGAGATTTAAAATCAAATGATTGAAGCTACATTTGAGAGGATTTAAGAAATACAGACGTACAGAGCCTGATTTTCATTAAGTGCTTCCAAGAAGAGGTGATCTTAACAGATGCTTAGGACAAAGATATTTTAAAACAGAAAAATCTACCTGGTATTCAACTTGACTAGAATGTTATATACGGACAGATTCTTTATAATAGTCTAAGCAAATATTATTTACAAATTTCTTCTGTTTAGATTTTTTTAATTAAACCTAAGTGTTTAATTTGTACATATCTGAACCAGAATATCCTTTTCTATATGTTTCTTTTGTCACTTAAAATTAATGTGCTGTAAATTTCTTCTAATTTTTCTACATTTAAAAAAAATATTCAACTCTTCAAACCATCTGAGTTTACTATATCATAAAACAAACAACTAAATAACTGCTTCTATACTACTGAGTTTTTCTCAACATTTACTTGAAAATTCACCTCTGTCCAATCATTCTTTAGCAGATACTTCAGCATATATTTCTGAGTTTTCTCTTCTGTTCCCTAGCTCCATTTTCTATATGTGTTAGCATTACACCCTGCTTTAAAGGGTTTGTTCCCCCCTCTCTTTTTGTCCTTCTCAATGTACACAAACCTCATCCTCTGGTGCTAACAATTTTGGAGTCATTTCGATGAATCCTCAAAATAAAGCTTGTTGTGACTTCAGCTGAAGTTGTATTATACCTGTATACAAGTACTTGGAGGAACTATAGGTTCCTATCATACACCTACAATCATATACTTCTATCTTATCTTTGTCCTTTGTAACACATCATTCTTATACTTATTTAATAGTTGTATGTTCTCCTAGCCTATAAGGTGGCTGTCTTGGTTATTATATTAACACACATGTAAGTTAATGTCGATAATATTTAGCATTCCTGTAGAACATCAGTATTTTCTTTACAATTTTTATACAAAGTTTTGTAGGTTTCTTATAAAATGTCACAAACATCTCTCAGAAAATTGATGATTTAATGTATATTGATGCAGTAATTATTTCTAGTTAAACCTATGATTTATTATCCTTGGAGTCTTGAATACAGGTGCTGTTTATCTATTAGAACAGGTCTTTTTTTTTTACAGGATCATGGCCCACAACAAGAAATACATTTTATATCACACCAAGTACACATATATATACATACAAATATACATGCGAATGTGTGCACGTGTGTGTGCATATATTTATATAAGGATGGATGGATGGATGGATGGTGGACAGACAGAAAGATATAGATATCATATTAAAAACAAGTTTCACAAAACAGTATTTGTCCTTTATTACATGTGATGCCCCTAACAGTTTCTGTACTGTTCTGCTTTACTAAGAAAAAATAATAGTTATGACGGAGAACAAAAGTGATTTCAAAACCCACTAATCAGTTGTAATGTGCAATTTTAAGAACAATGCACTAGGCACAGGACAAGAATTGTGACTTCTTTTCATCTTCATTACTACCACAATCCTTGATACTCAACAGGTGCTTAATAAAGTATACTGAATGATGGAATAACAATAACTAAATGAATATTAAAGTAAATGGAATTAGCTTTTTGGGTAGCTACATAAAATTGTGAGCAATGCAAACAAATAAAAACTCTTGACTTTCACATTTTTATCATTATTGTTGCTATTAATGTTAAGATAACAGCTAACATTACTTACTTTCTATGCATCCAATACCACGGTTAGCACTTTATCTGAATTTCCCCATGCATTCTTGTTTTTCACACCCACAACACACCAAGCAGACACTTCACGAATTCTTTACAACAGTCCTGAGATAGGCGATATTACAATCTCTTTATCGTTTATGAGGAAATTTAGGTATAAAAAGTTTAAGTCATTTGTCCAAGGTCACACAACAAACAAGTGCAAGAACTGGTCTGAATTCAAATCTCAACCTTGGAATTTTCTATTCTAATTTTTTGAAATTACATTTATTCTTATTAACTTTCATCATTAATATGCAGAGAATTAATAATATTCCAATTATCCCACAACTAAAAACAACTGAAATGTCTATCAAGAGGTAAATGGATAAAATAAAATTGTGGGACATAAATGTACAATAGAACACTATTCAGCAATAAAAAGGAAGGTACTGATACTCACAAAACACAAACGAATATCAAAACCATTATAGTGAGTGAAAGCAACAGAAAGAACACACCTTGGATTGTGCCATTTAGATGAAATTCTAGAACAGACAGAACTTTAGTGACAGAAAGTAGAGCAACAGCTACCTGAGCCAGGTTTGAGACAGGACTGACTGCCAAGGGACAGGAGAGAATTTTAGCAGCTACAGAAATGTTCTATATCTTGATTGTGGCTGTGGTTACACAACGCTATATATTCATCAAAACTCAAACTATATACTTAAAATGGGTGCACTTTATTAAAATGTAGATTCTACCTTGATAGTGAATAAAACTTTTTTTTTAATTTTCTTCTTCTTCCACTTCACTTTCCTTTCCCTTCCTGAACAAGCCGAAACAGAACAAGATAGGTTTTCACCTGAAAGGACAGCCCAGCATGAAATTTCAGAGCCTAAGTAAGTTGAGGAATGTGCCCTGGCAGGGGGGCAGCTTACCACAGCAAGTCAGAGCCCAAAAGGGTGAAAAGGGCATCCACAGACGGGATAGGGGAACAATTTGATACCAGAGTCAAGCCTGAGCAGAATTAGCACGGCACATGCACATATGGGCAGCCCGGTGGGCTGTCAGAGTCCAAGGAGAGTGAGGTGGGCATCCACACATGGAATGGCCTGGAGAGGGCTACCAGAGCTCAAGAAGCATGAAGAGGACATCTACCCAGGAAAAGGCCCAGTGCCAGGGGTCAGACTCAAGTAGGGCGAGGAGGGCATCCATATGTGAGCATCAACTGACATGTGGTACCAAGCCCAAACAGAGTGAGGAGGCATCCAAATGGAGAGGGAGACTGGTGTGCAACGTCAGGGCCTGAGCTGAATGAAGAAGGTGTATACAGATGGTGGGGAGTAGCCAGGCATGGGGATTCAGAATTTCAGTGAGGAGAGAAGGGCAGCTGCAAGGAAGAGGTATGGACAGTGGTGGTAAGAAATTGGTTACACCCAGGAGGACTGATCAAACGAGTAAATATATTTTAAAAAATAGAAACCAATTCTCTCACTGTCAGAGAAAGGAGTCATAAATATGGAAAAAGAAAAATGCTGTATTTAGATTGGAATTGAAGTTATGAGTACAAACTTATCATTTTCAGTATATTTAGACAGATATAGAAATAGTCACAAGTATGCATATAAACACTCACAAACACATGCATACATGCACATGCATGTGCACGCACACACACCCCCTCAGAAGGCTTAAGGGCACTCATGCCCCAATAGCAATAAGCACACCTAGCCCCCAGATCTTGGATTCTAAATACCATTCCCCACTAAAAGGAACCACGGCTCCTTGAAAAAAAAGGTTGTTTCTAGGTTGAGATACGGAAAATACTAAATAAGCCTGGGACATCTTGTATTGCCAAAAAGGAAAGAAGTGCCCAAAGAATGATAGGTACAAGTCAAAAGGACATAGGAGCCAGCCTAAAAGCGCTCTCAAATGCCAAATCTTGGATAGTCTGAGCATCAAAATAAATCATATTAACATTATAACTGCATAATTTAAGAAACCAGGAGCACATACTAATATAAATAAATCACTGAATAAATAGGAAATTTGACAATGAATACGATATTTATATAGTTTCAAAATTCCTCCCTACAAAATACTAATTAAAATGGGAAAAGAGTAATTTCACAGTTGAGAAGGCTTGCAGACAACACCTTTATCAAGTGATCAAAGTTACCATCACTAATGGGACAAACCAAAATCAGGTGCCACCAGATCGGAAGCAAGGAGAACAATGCAGCACCTGCTTCTGTGACATTCCTGTCGAAGATGCACAACCTATACCAACCATGTATGTCGGTTTGGCTATGTAAGAGAAACCAAAATTGAAGGGCATTCTGCAGACTAACTGGCCCAAAATATTAAAAAGTGTCAAGGTCATCAAAGTCAACGGAAAACTGAGGAAGTACTGTAGTTTGAAGAAAACTACAGAGACATGACAAGTGAAAGCAATATGTGATTCTGAAGTGGATCTTTCTGCTATAAAGGACATTACCAGGACAATTGGCAAAATCTGAAAAGGCTCTGAGGATTACATAGTAGTAATGGATCAATGCTAAGGTTCTGATTTTGATGACTGTATTGAGCTTACACAGAAGAAAATCCTTATTTGTAGGAAATATACACTTGACATTTGGAGATGATGCTCTTTAACAGGCAACTCACTCTCATGTGATTCAAGAAAAAAAGTTTTTGAAACTTTAAGTACCTGAAATGTTTTTGTAAGAATGAGAATGTTTCAAAAAATTTTTGTTTCAAAAAATATCAGAAAAAAACACCAAACATTGGAAAGGAAAAACATAATTGTCACTATTGCAGATTGTATGCTTATCTAAATAAAAATTCCAAATAAATCTATGGGTAAATTATTATAATTAATAGTAATTGTATCAAGGTTGCTAGATACATAAACTCAACAAATAAAAGTCTACTGCATTTCTGTATACCAGCAATAATCCATTAGAAAATGGTAGCACTCACAATAGCAACAAAGACTTTAGGTACTAGAAATAAATCTAACAACACTGCATAATTCTTTTAAGGAAAAAAGTATAAAACTTTATTGAAAAAAATTTTTAAATCTAAATCAATGGACCTCTACATCACATTTTTTAGATACAAAGTCTTATAAATATTCTAACACGTTAATTCTTCCTGAAATTGAACTATTGATTCAATGCTATTCCTATTAAAATCCCAAAAGAGTTTCTCATGAGACTCAACAAAATGATTCTAACATTTTATGGAAAAGCAAAAGACTAAGAATAGTTAGGATACTCTAGAAGAAGAGTAAGACAGGGAACCACAACGATGTCTTATCATGTCTTATTACAAAAGCAAGTTAGATTATATAAGTTGGCACCGGGAGTGTGTCAAGCATACAGACATCTGGTTTTTTTAAAGAGCAGACACTGGATATCAGAGGAGAAAAAATGAACTCTTAATAACTTTTAGTACTGAACTGATTATCTACATGGAGAAAAGCGAAAGTGGACCTCTATCTCACACCTTATATACACCAAAATCAGTTCCAAGGTATTTGTAATTTAACTATGAAGGTCAAAACTCTTAATTTTTTTAAAGAATAGGTTATTTTTATGACTTCAGAACAAGGAAGGATTTCTTAAACAAGAATTTCTAAAAGCACAAACCACAAAGAAAAAGTCTGGGAAATCAATTACATTAAAATTGAGAGCTTTTGTTCATCCAAGGGTACCAAAGAGTGGAAAAGCAGGCCACAGAATAGAAGAAGATATTTGTATCACACATAACCAACAAAATACTTACATTCAGAACATACAGAAAACTCTAAATCACACACACACGGACAAACGGCATGGCCAGGCAATAAGACTGCATAAACATACAAAGAAGCTCAACTTTTATTAGCCAGTCAAATGCAGAATAAAACCACAATTAAATATCACTATATTCTCACCACAAGAAAAAAATTAAGAAGCTGGAAAATACCAAGTGTTGCAGAGATATGGAACAATGGAAAACAGCATCTCCTACTCCGGGGGAGTGAAACAGATTGAATAGTTTTGGAGAATAGTTTGATATTTCTAGAGTTGAATATTTCCATGCCCTATGACTCAGAAATTCCACTCCTAGTTACTCCAGAAGAATTGGCCCATGTGTACCAGGAAAATGTTCACATCAATATTACCTGTCATTGCAAAAAAACGGGAAGGAAACAAAATGGGCATCAAGAGTAAAACGGACAAAGAAATTGTTCTCAGAAGAGAACAATACAGAAATGAAAATTACTGAAATAAAACCAAACATAAATATGAATGAACCTTAAAGAAAATTCTGAATAAAAGAAGTCACAGAGAAATAAGTATAATTTCATTTATATAAAGTTCTAAAAGAGGCAAAATTAACATTCCCAGGGATACAAACACAGATGGTTCAAACTCAGAAAAGCAAGGGAAACACTGGATCCCGGGAAGGGAAGGTGCTGCCATCGGGAGCGAGCACAGGGGAGCTTCTCACTGCCTCATTTCTTGACCTGGGTGGGGAGCACAAAGCGGCTGCACATTATTCATTAAACTGCACCCTTATATCGTACATGCTTTATGTATATCTCATAACCTTTTCTTTTCCTTGAGGGACGAGAACAGTCTGATGATAGAGAAGCATGAGTCCCTGGCTTTTCTGGGTTTCTCCGCCACCAAGTAGCAATCGTGCAGCAGCTCCTCAACTCTTAGTGAACTCAGTCGGAACGGTGCTGCTCTAAGTATTTCATCCCCCTACCACTGCACGCCCACAAACACACACATGCACGCATACACATGCACGCATGCACAGAAATAGGAAAATCATGGGAAGGAAAAATTATTAGTATTATTATCAACATTGGAGGTGAGAGGAAATAAAACATCTGTATATCATACTTGACAATTCAGAAAACACTATCATACACTTTATTTTTATCCCCAAAACAGGTAGACAGAGCATGAATCATCAGGATCAAATATTTTGCAATCCCAAAGAAAAGGTCAGAAAGAGGTATCATCGTACTCTTCTCATTATTTCATCTTAGATTGTTCATTTCCTGCTCCAGGGTCAAAACAGATGCTGAATGTGACAACACCATAAACGCAAACACGGAAAGTAACGAGGGAAGAAAGTACATGAGCATAACCACTTTGAAACCCGTTCTGCAGTATCTACTACAGCTGAATACCTATACACCTTATGACTCAGCTAGGTATTCCACTCATAGGTGTACACCCAAAAAAGTGCACACATAGTTCACCAAAAGACATATACTAGAATACTGCAGCAGCCTTGTTCATGAAAACCAAAAACTGGAAAACTGCCTAAATATCTACAACTATAGAACAAATGAGACAAATTGTGGTATATTCACATCACAAAATACTCTACAGCAATGAGAAAGAAAGCAAAAAATGGATGACTCACAAATATAAATTGAACAAAAGGAGCCAGACAAAAATAGTATATATGATTTCATTTATATAAAGTTCAAACACGGGCAAACTCATCTGTTTTCAGAAATCAGGTTGTCACCGTTAGAAAAGCAGGGCAGTGACTGGAAGGCGCTAATGTGCTGGCAATGTCTGTTTCCTGCTGGGTGCTGGCTCAGATGCACAATGCTTAGCGGGGGCCTCTCTGGGTTTTGAAGGCAACATATTCCTCACTTGGGTCTGTTATTGCAGCCCACTTACCAGGTGACTCGAACAGCTGCTAGTTCTGACTGGGGGCAGAAGGCTCTGCCACAGGTTCAGGCTGCTGTGCAAGCTGCTCCGCCACTTGGGTCATAAGATCCAGCTGATCCCATGGCGTCAGTGACAAGGATGCTGTTTGGAGACTTCAGCAGACCTCTCCAGGTGAATCTCAGTGCAGGTCCATAGAATTGTGGAGCAAAGCCCTGCCATCCTCTGTGGATAACTACTCTCCCTTTGAGAAACAGCTCTTGGCCTGCTACTGGGTCTTACTAGCAACTGAATGCTTAACCTTGGCCACAAGTTACCGTGCGACCTGAACTGCCCATCATGAACTGGGTATTATCTGACAAAGTCATAAAGTTGGGTGCGCACAGCAATACTACATCAGCAAATAGAAGTGGTGTACACGTGATCAGATCAAAACAGGCCCTGAGGATACAAAGAAATTACACAAACAAGTGGCCCAAAAGCCCATGGTTCCCTGTTCTGCGACACTGCACTTTCTCTCCCAACCTGCACTGCGACCTCATCCTATGTTCCCTACGATCAGTTAACAGAGGAAGAGAAGACTCAGGTCTGGTTTACAGATGGTTCTGTACGATATGCAGACAACACCTGAAAGTGGACAGCTGCAGCACTACAGCCCCTCTGGGACACTCCAGAAAGACAGCAGTGAAGGCAAATCCTCCCAGTGAGCAGACCTTCAAGCAGCGCATCTGGCTGTTCACTCCACTTAGAAGAAAACAATGGCCAGACCTGCGATTATGCACCAATTCATGAGCTGCAGCCCACAGTCTGACTGGTGGTCAGGGACTCAGAAGGAACATGATTAAAAAATTGGTGACAAGGAAATCTGGGGAAGAGGTATGTGGACAGACCTCTCTGAATGGGCAAAAAATATGAGATACTTGTGTCATATGAATGCTCACAAAGGGTGACCTCAGCAGAGGAGGATTTTAATAATCAAGTGGAGAGATGACCCATTCTGTGGACACCAGTCAGCCTCTTTTCCCAGCACCCCCATTATTGCCCAACAAGCTCACGAACAAAACGGCCACAGTGGCAGGGATGGAGCTTATGCGTGGACTCAGCAACATGGCAGACCTGGCTGCCACCACTGATAGTACCTAACTTGCCAGCATCAGAGATCACACAGCCCCTGATATGGCACCATTCCCTGCGTAATCAGCCAGCTGCCTGGTGGCAGGTTGATTACAGCGAATCACTTTCATCATAGAAGGGGCAGTGTTTTGTCCTCACTGGAACAGATACTTACTCTGGATATGGATTTGCTTCTCTGCTTGCAGTGCTTCTGCCAAAACTACCATCAGTGGACTTAAAGAATGCCTCCCCAATGTGGGCGGGCCTCATCCAATTGGCTGAAGGCCTGAATAGAAGAAAAGGTGGAGTAAGGGAGAATTCTCTCTCTCCCTCTCTCTCTTTCTCTGTCTCACTGTCTTCGAGCTGGGACATTGGTCCTCCTGCCTTTGGACTCAGACTCACACTAAAACTTATATCACTGGCTTTCTGGTTCTCAGGCCTTCAGACTTAAGACTAAAACTATACCATCAACCCTCCTGGGTTTCCAGCTTGTCAACTGCAGATCCTGAGATTTCTCAGCCTCCATAATCGCATGAGCCAATTCTTCATAATCAATCTCTTCATATATATATATATATATATATATATATATATATATATATATATAAAATATGTGTGTGTGTGTGTGTGTGTCTCTCTCTAGATATATACACACACACATATACACAGACACAGATATACACACACCCACACACATATACACAACATTAGTTCTTTTTCTCTGGAGAACCCAGACTGACACAAAGGCAATTCCTTCAAACCGGTAATAGACACTAAGGGAAAGTCTAGAAAACATGAAGGTGGTTTTTCATTTGTCTTTATCAAGCAGGGCCCTTTGATCATGTCCCAGAGACCAAGAAAAAGACAGCAATGAGAGTCCACTGGATTAAGGGATAACCAGCAACTAAGGCAGGTAAGGTACTTGTAAAATTGTTTGATTAAAATCAATCTAACATACATTTATTGAGTACTAGGTAATAGAAATTTTATATATTTATAAGTAAAGTTCTCAAGAGCTCTACAAAATTCTGTTATTTCCAATAAGAATCAGGCTATAGAAACCATTTTTATGCTATTTGTATTTTCACTAATGATTTCTCTTTAGCATTCTTAAATAAACTAATTCCATCTTATAAAGGAAATAGCCTAACTAAACTTTGCTAAAAATAATGAAGGAAAATAATTCTGTCTGAGTTTAAGGCACACTGCCTTGGGGCAAGCCACTTGGAGGAGAGAACACCAAAGCAAGAGAACAAAAGAGATGCAACTACTGCTGTCTACGTGGACATTCATCTTTCTGAGCTAGCAGTCAGTCAAATCTTGGAGAGCTTCACGTTTTATTGAAGTAAGGGTGACTCCTCCCCATAATATCAATCTCTTATGAGTAGCCCCAAGCACATACTGAATGCTGGTGCTTAAGTTCTTACGTTTGCAAATGAGCAGAGACTGACCACCCCCCGCCCCCACAAACCCCCCAACAGGCAAATGCAGTGAATGATATAAATAAAAGGATTAAACCAAATTTTGAGCTGTGACACACGAAGTTTCACAAGAAGCATTCGCACAACTAAGTTAATTTTTTAAATATTTTTCTCTACATTTTTTAAAAGGAGAGGGCTTTGGATTAGAGATGTTTTTACCGTCTCTTTCTCTTAAACCTATACTAACTAACATGAAAGTAAATTTTTCTGAAAACATAAATCATAACAATAAAGAGAATTGGGGAGGCAACAGAGGACACAGAAACTTCAACAAAAGTAGCAGGATCCGAGGAAGACACACTAAAGTATGTATAGACGAGGAATATGGACAAATTGGGAATCAATTTGCCCTGAAGAACCCCAGAGAATCAAAATGCTAGATACAGAAAAAGGTAAGTATATGACCTATTAGGGTTAAAAATACTGGAATTAATTGGAAGTCTGCATAAAGCAAGAATAGACTCCCAGTCTTCTACCTCCAGTCCAAGCAAAAACATTAGAGATTTCTTCTCTGGAGAAACTGCAACGACCTGAAAAGGAAAAACCTTCACTTAGTAAGTACTGAGAGTCCACCGACACCCATCCATCACCGTAAAATGAAGACGGCAGGTTGACAAGTCCAGTCTGTGTACAGAGTCCTGAATCAACTTTTTAGTTCCTTACTCTTAAATATTAATAAACAACAAAGAATCATTAGATATTTGAAGAAAGATTCCAAAAGAAAGAGAAACCAAAATAAAGATCAAAAAGACCATTTAGAAAGACACAGAATGCAGGGAACCTGAGAAATCTTAACAAAACAGAACAGAAACAGTCTACCTAACGTAATTACAGACAAAACAAGAATTGAATGAAATGAATAAGGAATGGTATACAATAAGGAGTGCTTGGAAACTGAAAATACAATTGCTAAGACAATAATTCAACAGAAATAGAGAGCTGGAATATGAAATCAAGGATATATACCAGGAAACATAATCAAACCAAAAGAAAAGGAAAATATGAAAGAAAAAATAAAAGATTGAGAGTCAATTCAGAAGTTCTAGCTTGTGATTACCAAGAATTCCAAAAAGATACACAGAAAATGAAGTGAAGAATATAATCATAGAAATAAGAAAATTTCATACTATGTGAATCTCCAAAGAGCCCATTAATTATTACCCATGTATTGAGTGGAAAACAAACAAACAACTACAACAAAACTCAAATTCCAGGACAGTTCTGTAAAACTGAAGAATGCCAGAAATAAAAGATTAAAAATCTCCCAGAAAGATAAAAACCAGCAAAATACAATGCAAAATGAATCAGAATACAGTAGACTTTTCTCAGTGGCTAAACTGGATCCTAGAAAAGCAAGGCCTTCAAATTTCCAGGGGAAAACTCGCTTCCATCCCAGCCAATCAATGTCAATTAAATGTGAGAGTAGATAAAACAGATTTTTAGTTTGTAGTAACTAAAAAGATTTACCATCCATTTGCCCACTGTTAGGAAGTAAATGAAGGATATACTCCAGCTAAATGAGGGAGTAAACTGAGAAAAAAGAAGATACATTATCCAAGAAAAAGTGGACCCAATCCTAGAGAAGCTTCAGACGTAACCATTCGGGTTATGAGAGGCTGACCGAGGTGGGGAGAGGGACAGAAAGACTGTACTTTCATTACGCCTCTGGATACTATGCTAACTTTTTTAAACCACGTATGTGTATCACACTGAACTTTTTAAAATTTAGTAATATTAACAGGGAAAAACTTAAGAAGCACTTATATGAAATCCTGAACTCATTCAGCTTTTAACTTCTATTAGCATTTTGGGAAACTTAAAGATGCCTGAAAAGATTCTGCAATTTTCTTAATTTTGTTTTCACTATATAAACAAAAAGTCAAGCCAATCTGACCAGTGTGTACTATCTAAAATTTCAAAGGTCATAATGACAGAAAAGAGACATTAAGAGATTCACAATTTTTCATAAAGTGTCTCAAAAAATAGTTTTCTATTTTTATAGTATTTATCATTGGTGACTAATTTACCTATTCTCTCCTTAATTATGCTACTTCTCTCATTATTATTAACTGATACTTAATCATGCATCACATTTCAGGGCAATAAACCCAGGCACAAAAGAGGGTGTATGACATAGCTAGTACAATGACTGACTCAAAGTAGATATTTAACATATTTTAGCTATTTCCACTCTTTCTACCTCCTCTTTCCCTTGACTCTGAAGTTCCTGATCAGAAAATCTTCTCCCCAGACCAGTGAGCAGAGAAATACTACAAAACAGAGTCTATTTCCTAGTTAAACATGAACTAAGTTGTAAGCTCTATCTGGATATTTCAATCATGGAAACTCCTTCTGCCTCGAGAGGAGTCTAAGAATCTTTGACTGAAAAACCACCTTCCACTTTCTTGCTTCCAGTCTTAGCACAGAACAGTTTCTCTTCAAAAGGTAGTCAAATACTCACAAGAATGAAGAAGAGTAGCCCAGAGAGTCCATAACCAAGTAATAAAAAACAATTTAATGACTTTAACAGAATATTTGCACTAATCATCATTACTAACATGGGAGCCATACTTCACTTCAACCAGCCATTAGTGAGCATACATCATGAGTTGGTTTTGTCGGCCACCAAGAATTCTCAAACTTGGCCCCTGCACATCAGAAGCGAGAGCACACCGTCCTGAGGAAGGCAATTCTGAAAGCTGAGCAGAGAGCCAGACTTGGTTCTCAACCATATTTAAGCTCATCTGGCTAGTCTACAAAAGACAAATATAGATTCAAAACTAAACAAAAGATACCTACAATTTAAAATTAGTACTGTATTTCTTAGTTTTCTGCTATGCATCTGGCCTTGTCTGTAAGAGCTAAATGTGTGGATAAAGTACTACTGAATCAGAAGCCAGGTTCTACCATCAGCTACTCTTGTCTCTGTACAAGTCACATCACTATGAGTCTGGATTTCTCTCAAATAAAAAAACGAGAGGACTGAGGAAGATTAAACTTGAAGGTTTCAAAAGTAAGTGAAATTTTATGACTCAGATTACGTAAGGAAACACTGCTGCTTCTTATTTCCCACTTGGCTGAAATGCTAGCAGCAGCTCCTGATGACTGAACATCTACTATGTCTGAGGTCTTAGACTGGTCAGTTTACGACGGCTATTTCTAACTCCCAACAACTTTACAATGTAGGTACTATAAAAATGAGGAAACAGAAACAGAGAGATTGGCTTACCAGGTATCACACACGCAGAAATGCTGGGGGCTGTACTGAGACCATCAGGCAAAATCCTATGTTTTTTTCCTCTCAGAAAAAGGTTCTATTGTGTACTCTTTACAAGCATTATTTCTACAGAATTCTAAATAGACATTAGAAACCCAATTAACTTTTTTTTTTTAAAGTAAAGTCAACCCATTTTGCACTTCAAAATACCAGAGCTGAAAACGTTCATTCTGTACTCACCTGATGCAGCAGACGTTTCAGTTTGAGTAACTGGGTTTTTACAGAAGTGCAATCCTGGACCATGTGCCGGAGGGTCATCTCATCCAGTATCACTGTGTTTTCGGGTACATCCACAAACATCTTCTGAGCCTGGAAAAAGGGGGTCCCTCCATAGCTTTCAAAATGACCCAAAGGAGATTCTCTATAGGGAGAGCCTCTGGAAGGGCAGGGGAAGAAGTTGGAGGGAAAAGATATAGAACATAATTTCAGAAAGAAAGAAGGTAATGAAATTATTGCAAATCATTTAACATATCACAAAGTCTTTGACTTTCATTCACCTCAGACATTGAATTTGTTTCCACCGTAAAGTGCCATAAGTTCTAGTTGTCACGAATACAACTATCTTCTGTATTCCCCCCTTTCGTGTATTTTACACATTGGTTGAATAAATCTTATTCCTTAGGAAGTAGAACAGAAACAAAAACTCTGGGGAAAGGCCTTGCCTAGAAAAAATTACACATCTTCCTTTTCTGCACTGATTTGTCTGCTCTTTATTTACTTTTGACTTTAACTGGCCTCAAGTTTCACATCTTTTTGAACCCCACAACTGTGCTACCCACGTTAACTCCCAGTTTGGACAAGTCTCGTTCCTTGAAAGCCTCAGCAGACAGTGAAGACAGATGAGCTGCTGTTCTTTCTTTCGTTTCCACATTGTTGATAAATCATCTTTTCCAATAAAGATTAAACAAAGTTTTATGAAAGTCTTACACACGCCACATACTTCCTAATACTAAATCACACTAAAAGAAACCTACTCTAAAAAAATTTAAACTTCCCTTTAGTTTCAGACAATAATGTACATGCTGAATAAGAGGGAAAAAAACTAAGGATAACATGTTTCATGGACATGAAAAACATAATATTTTAACCAGAAATCATAGCTATAGCAATTTAAAAATTACTGCATTCACATTACACATAAGTGAAGTTGGTTCTTAAGACGAGAACTTGTTATATATGTGAAATCTCAATATTTAAAATAACAAACTGAACAATTATTCTCTCCAATATATTGGCTATGTTAACATATTGGGATCAAAGTTAAACTCATGATGCATTAAATTTGCAAAAGTCCCAATGCATTAAATTTGAACCATATTGAAAAAGTAGGAATGTGGTTTCTGCTAAATTTTCTAGCTTCTAACAAATATTCCCAAATCTCTAAATTCTCAAATATTCAATACGAGCTTGGCTTTCACAAGATTATTTTTCTCTGAAACTACTTCTCAATACTTGATTTCAGGCCAGATTTTTTTTTTTAACCAAAGAAAAAGATTTTTAAGAACTTTTAAATTGTTGATCCATAAGTAAGGCTCTAGTTTTTTTACACAGAATTCTGCTTTATTTTTATTGGTTCAAAATATAGTTGAATTATTAAATTTCAAATACTAATCAATTAATTAGTAAGACTTTACAATCCATGACTGAATAGATGGACAATCTATACACGGACTGATGAAAAATCTATAGTAATAAAAATTTAATAAAATAGTAAAGACAAAAATAGAGAATCACCTGGTGAATGAATTAAAAGAGATGATAAGAGCTATATTTTCAGAGAAAAAAGCTGAGATACTTCAGGAAATTTTCCCGGATAGGAAATAACTTGGGATGAGCTATAAAGTACGAGGTTTCAGTTTGACCAAAATGAAAGGCTAAGGCTTTCTAGAAAAAGATAATGAAAAGTAATGAGACAAAGTACAAGGCACGTTTTTTAGGGTTTAGGAGACTCTCAAATACGGCTTATGAGGCCACAGATAGCCTGAATCCAATTTATTCTTCAACTTCATCCCTTAACACACCTACCTCCTTCAGACTGACTTCTTAATCCACAGCCAATTACCTGATTTTGCCAAAGCATGCTACAGTGCCTCTTGTTTCCAAACCCACATCCTCAACCTCTCTGCACTCTCGGCCAGTCCACCCATCCTGCCCGCCATGTACACTTGATCTGGAGAACGCGAACTCCTCTCCATCTGAAGTTACTTGGCATTCCCTCCAGGACAGCTCCCTGAATCTCCAAAGGCAGGACCTGGTACTTCACAGGTGTCTGTACAGAGCCCCCTACACTGTCCATTTATAGTACTTGTCCAGTATACTGTGTTCCTTTGCAATCTGTGCTAAATTATAAACTCCATGAAGAGATGAACCAAGTATTCTCTTCCTCTGTATCAGACAGTTCATTTTTGTTTATTTGTCCACCTGTCCGTTTTTGTTGTTTTCTGTGAATGAGTAAGAAGCACACATTTTAAGCTTCCATCTCTGAGATTCTAAAATTCTTTCATTGTGACATGAAAAAGCATTACTTCAGAATTATAATCTGGAAGCAGTCACATTAAAAAGTCCCAGTTAATAATCAAATTAAAACTAACTTCATTTTACTGATTTAGCAAAAGAAAGATCAGAGAGGGGGAGACTAAAGGAGACTGGACTGTATGAGAATCAGGTATGAAATAAGGGTTTATATTAGGTTGACATAAATATGAACCACATGCAAGAAACAAATGAATTAAAAACATCTCAAAGGAAAAGTCAACAAGTCTGGATCACTAACTGAAGATGAGGACAAAGAATTGGCATTTAGAAAAGCCACAGTAGCATAAATGAGCCAGTTCTGGCCTAGGATTTACGCTTAAATTTTAGCTCTAAGTAACAAGCTACTAAAAATAATTAATATCTTTGGGCCACAGTTTCTTTAACTCTCAATGTTCTCCAATGCCTAATGAATAAAATTCACACGACTTCGGTTGCATTTGAAATACTTCCACCGTTAGATCCAAAACTAAACTTATAGCTACTCTTAGCACTGCAACGCTACCTCCTCCAGAAGCCCTTTCCAATCCCTTCAACTAGATAAGACCCCTGTTTTATGATCCCTGATTTATTTTACAGCATAAATTAAAGAAATCTGTATACGTATCACCTCTAATTACACTGTAAGCCCTTTGAATAGAGGGCCATATCTTACTCATTTTTCTGTTACTTACACAGATTATCTGAGTCCAAATCTCAGCTGTGACTTACTAGATGTATATAAAACACAGGGTAAGTTACTTAATCTCTCTATCCTTCATATTTCTCACCTATAAAATGGGGATAATAAGAGCACTTACCTCATTAGGTTGGCATAAGAACTAAATGAGGTAATATATGCTAAAGTGCTTGGAATGGTAACTGATACTACAATAAATGTTAAATAAAAAATTATGATTTTTACTATCAATACTTTCTTTATATTGAAAAAATTTTCTAACAGAAATTCAAAAGAATACTCTAACACCCTCCATCCTTCACTTATATTCCCCATTGGTAAATGTTTGACACATGTGCTTCATGTATGTGTATTTTCTGTTAAACCATCTGACACTAAGTTGGAAATAACATAACACCTCACCGGAGGACCTCTGAAGTTTGCTGGAAAAAAGTAAATATAATTGAGAAGGCCAAAAGGCAGAAGAAGAAAAAGATGGAACAGAAAGTAAATAAATGAGAGATTATTTTCAGAAAGTAAAAGGACATTATTATGACAAGAAAGGAAAAGAAATAGGATAGAAAGAAAGATAATGAAGATTCTGAGATTTCACATTCTGAGAAGATAACGAAGTCCACACACAAGAACCTGAACCTCTGAAACAGAATGGGAGGTAAAATCACTTTCCAAGAGCGCAAGGACAAACCCAGGGACGAAGGCGTGGAGAAGGCGACGGAAAAGGAACATGAGACAAGAGAGGAATTACTTGCCACAATACCTCGTATTAGGTTAACAGGCACAAATTTGTACTTGGGTACAAATTTTAACAATCACAGATTTCTAGTAGAGAAATTAGATGGTGAAAGCAACAAAAGACTGCAAGCTGCTTTGGGGACCACAGTGGAAGGTTAGCAGTGTGTCAGCAAAGGCAGAACCTACATGGCTGATCACAGGCCAGGTGGGCTAGTAGACAGGAAGAATCGAACCAATACAGGGGTGGATGAAAGCAAAAAATGAGTTCAGTGGTTAGAGAAGCAGGAGAAAGAAATGCCCACTATCACTGACGTTAGTTAACATTGTTTGGTAAGTATAGTCAATGAAGTCAACAAGAAAAACAAAGGATGACAATAACGACAAAAAGGAATCTTGAAGAGATAGCCTTTTTTGGGGGGCTGGCCCCATGGCCAAGTGGTTAAGTTTGTGGCTCTGCTTTGGGAGCTCAGGGTTTCGCCAGTTTGGATCCTGGGCACGGACCTAGTACCACTCATCAGGCCATGCTGAAGTGGCGTCCCACATAGCACAACCAGAAGGACCCCCAACTAGAATGTACAGCTATGTACTGGGGGCTGTGGGGAGAAGAAGAAAAAGAGAAAAAAAAAAGAGCACGCCATTTTTTAAACTCATTTACGTTGAACCCACATACACTGGCAGCACCTGATATTCAATCCACGTGCCTAATAATCACCTTGCTGCATAATCACTTATCGCAGTCCTAAAGGAATCTCCCCAAATTATGTTGCTGTATCCATATACGCATATTTTTGTCTGCTTCCACCCAAGCTTCTTGATTACTAACATGTGTGATTTTGTGCTAAAATTAAGGTTTGTGATTCATAGGTTAGACTAGCGAGTGGAAGGGTGTGTGTGTGTGAGATTTTTCTTTTTCATTTATTCATTATCAATCTGAGTTGCAGTTTGACTTCACAAAATCTTTAGCGTTTTTTTTCTTCACCATTAATAAAGTTTCTTTCCTTGCCATTAATAAAAACTGCACATATAGAAAGTTAAAAATACACTTTGTTAGGGGCCAGCCTAGGGGCATAGTGATTAAGTTCACGTGCTCTGCCTTGGTGGCCTGGGGTTCACAGGTTCGGATCCTGGGCACAGACGTGGCACTGCTCGTCAAGCCATGCTGTGGCAGCACATAAAATAGAGGAAGACTGCCACAGATGTTAGCTCAGCAATAATCCTCCTCAAGCAAAAAGAGGAAGAGTGGCAACAGATGTTGGCTCAGGGCCAATCTTCCTCACCAAAAAAATATATATTTTATGTTCACAGTTATTTTTTTAATGCTAAATTCAACACAATCTCAATCAAAATCCCAGCAAGTCATTCAGTGGATATCAACAAAGTGATTCTAAAGTTTACACGAACAAGAAAAAGACCCAGAATAACTAACACAATATTGCAGAAGAAGAAAGTCAGAATACTGACCCTACCTAACTTCCAGACTAACTATATAAAGCAACAATAATCAATACAATGTGATATTGACTAAAGAATAGAGAAATAGATCAATGGAACAGAAAGAGAGTCCAGAAATGCACCCACACAAATGTAGTCAACTGATCCTTGACAAAGGAACCAATGCAATTCAAAGGAGAGAGGATAGTGTTTTCAACAAATGGTACTGGATCAACCAGACACCCATATGCAAAAAAAATGACCTTGTATACCTTTCACAAAAATTAACTCAAAATGGACCAAGGACCTAAATGTAAAACACCAAACTACAAGATAACAAGGGAGAAAATCCAGGTGACCTTGGGTTTGGCACTAAGTTTTAAATACAACATAGAGAGCACGATCCATGAAAGAAAAAATTCACTAAGTTGGACTGCATAAAATTAAAAACTAATGCTCTGTGAAAAACAGCATTAGGAGAACGAAAAGGCAAGCCACAGACTGAGAGAAAATATTCGTAAAACATTATCTGACAAAAGACTGATATCTAAAATATACAAAGAACTCTTAAAATTCAATAAAACAAACAACCCAATTAAAAAACGAGCAAAAGATCGAAACAGACAACTCACTAAAGAAGACATACAGATGGCAAATAAGCATATTAAAAAAGCTCAACATCATATATCATTAGGGAATTGCAAATTAAAACAAGATATCACTACACACCTATTAGAATGGTTAAAATCCAAAACACAACTTTAAATGCTGACAAAGATGTACCACAACAGGAGCTCTCATTCATTGCTGGTGGAAATACAAAATGTACAGTCACTTTGGAAGACGGGCTGGCAGTTTCTTACCAAACTAAACATACTCTTACTGTATGATCCAGCAATCATGCTTCTTGATCAATATCTAACAAAATGAAGTGAAAACATGCACATAAATGTCTTGAGAGCTTTATTCATAACTGCCAAATTTTGGAAGCAATCAAGATAGCTGCATATAAATGTTTAGAGTAGTTTTATTCATACTGCCAATTTTTGGAAGCAATAAAGAGGTCTTCAGGTAGGTGAATGGACAAACAAACTGCAGTACATCCATACAATGAATATTATTCAGTGATTAAAAAAAAGAGCTATCAGGCCATGAAAAGACATGAAAGAACCTAAAAGCATACTGCTAGGTGGAGGAAGTCAATCTGAAAAGGCTGCATACTCTCTGTTTCCAACTATAAGCATTCTGGAAAAGACAAAACCATGGAGACAATGAAAAGATTGGCGACTGCTAGGAATGGGGGGAGGGGAGAATGAAGGGATGACTAGGTGGAGAAGACGAGATTCCAAGAGCTGTGAAATTATTCTTTGATACTATAATGGTAGATATGTCATCACGCATTTGTCAAAGCCCAAAGAATGTACACACAAAGAGTAAGCCCGAACGTAAACCATGAATTTTAGTTAATAATAATGTATCAATATTGACACCTCAATTGTAACAAATACATCACACTAATGTAACATACTAATAATAGGAGAAGCTGTGTATAAAAGGAGATGGGGGAGTACATGAGAACTCTGCACTTTCTGTTCACTATTTCTGTAAACCTAAAACTGCTCTAAAAAGTGAAGTCTATTAAAAACAAAAAGCATGACATAAAGAAGGGAAAGAAGTACTCCCAGAATGACAGAATAAAGATCTCCAAAAATTCACTCCATAAAAGCACTGAGAACACTAGCAAATTTGTCAAAACCAACTTTTTCAGCACTCTGGAAATCAACCAAATGCTTGCAACAACCAAGAAGCACTTATTCAAAAGAACCCAGCTGAACCTCAGTTAGAAGAAGTCCTGTGACATTTTAGTTTATTCTACTGCCATGCCTATCTCTATCTCCCTGGCTCTGTGACAGCTGGAAAAACAACAGCCTTACAAGCAGGGTAGCTGTGAAATTCAGCAATCACTGAGTTGGGGGTGGGGCGGGGGGAGTAAACTGGGTTTGGAATTCTCCAAAAAGTGCCAAAGTACTCGTTGACCTAAGTGGCACCTTCCTAGGAAAGCCCCACTCCCAGGAGTTGTTTTATTTGGCCCGATTCAGAGCTCGCTTGGTGATAACAGCCTTCTCTCTAGTACATTTGTCGAAAAACATCAGTGGTGATTGTTTAAAACCTCAGCTGCCTGAGATGGTGACACCAGTTGAGGCAAACAAGGTGACCAAAAAACTCAGCAGAGAAAACCTGAGGAATGAGATGTCCACAGGAGGCTTTGAAATGCTCCAACATACTCTTGGGCATAGGTAAGGCCACAAGCAAGCATAGGGCTGTGTGCATGCCACAGAAACACCTGAGAAGGCCTTAGTGTCTCACTTGTGGCTCACCTTGAGCCTCTGAGCAAGCAGGAAATGAAGCTAAGGCAGAGCTGCAAATGCTTACTAGGTTGTTGAAGGCAGCCCTGCACAGACACACACACACACACAGAGCTCCTTGGCAAAGGCTGGAAGACTTACTAGTTGAAGGCATTTAAGGAAACTCCTATCTAATCATTTGCTCAACAAACTCCAAAATATGATAAACTAAAAGAGAGACACATCATAGTTAAACTGCTGAAAGACAAAGAAGATCTGAGAATCCTGAAGGCAGCAAGAAAAACGTGACTTACCACACAGAAGACATGCTCAATAAGATTAACAGCTGATTTTTCATCAGAAAGCACAGGGGTCAAAATGTTAAAAGGAAGACTGTCAACCAAGAATTCTTCACCTAGCAAAACTATCCGTCAAAATAAAAGAGAAATTAAAACATCCCCAGATAAACAAAAACTGAGAGAATCTGTTGGTATCAGACCTTCTCTGCAAGATATGCTGACGTTGGATACTTCAATATCTCCTCTTCATTAAGGAACAGAGTAACTAGGAGGAAGATCATCAAGGAAACAGAGGACTTGAACAACACTACAAACTAATAAAAACTAGCAAATATGTACATACCATCCATAGAGATTAAGTAAGTAATCAAAAAACTGGCCACAAAGAAAAGCCCAGGCCAAAGGCCTCACTGGTTCATTCTATAAAATGTTCAACAAAGAATCAACAAAAATCCTTCACAAACTCTTTGAAAAACAGAAATGAAGGGAAAACTTCCCAATTCAATCTATGTGATCATAATACCAAAGACATCTCAAGAAAACTACCAACCAATATTTCTTATGAATATATACACAAAAACCCTCAACAAAACTACCAGGAAATTGAATCTAGCAACATATTAAAGGATTATATACCACGACTAAGTAGGATTTACCTGAGAAATGCAAGGTTGGTTTAACAGTTAAAAATCAGTCAATGTCATACACCACATTAAGAGAAGGAAGGGAAAAAAAATGATTATCTCAACAGACACAGAAATAGCATTTGACAGAATCCAACACCCTTTCACGATTAAAAACACTCAATAAAAGATAAATAGAAGGGAACTTCCTCAACCTGATAAAGAGTATCTATGAAAAACCCACAACTAACATCATGCTTAACAGTGAAAGACAAAGCTTTGCTCCTGACATCAAAAACAAGACACAGACGTCTGCTCCAACCACTCCTATTCAACGTGGCACTGGAGGTTCTAGCCATAGCAATTTTGCAGGAGAAAAAAAAAGAAAAGTATCCAGATCGGAAAGAATAGTAAAACTATCTCTATTTTCAGATCCTAAGAACCAGGAATATAGAGAGAGAATACAGAGAGAGAATCCTAAGGAACCAGGGACCCAGAGAGTTAAACGAATCATGTGCATGAATACTGGAGCCACTGAGGACTACAGCAAAGCTCACAATGAAGAGGGAAAGTGAGCTGAGGGCCAAAAAGTTTGTGAGCAAGGAGTAGGGACCAGTAAGGAAGAGCTGATACAGTCAAATGCTCTAAGTCTCAAGGGAAAGAGACTTACGAATACTTCATTTAGAAATGACAATGAGGAGTGAAAAAAAGACCCCACCTCTAAACAGTAAAGTACTAGAGTGACTGGGAGATAAGAATTTTCCTGTAAGAATGCTATTGGGGAATTAGTACATTTAGGAAAAACTCAGGTTTCAGTTATATTCAGGAGAATGTAGCAAAGAGGTCAAGGATGTGAGTTTGTTAGTATGTAAGAGAATTCCACATAGCATGGTGGAAGGTGTAGGGAAATAAGATCTGAGGAGAAAAGAGGAGTGGAAGGCTAGGCCAGGAGAAAAGAGAGAGCAGCATTATGATGAAACATAGAGAAAGCAGATCCATGGTTCACAACCACCAGTCTTCTGAGTTATGAATAAGACATAAGCCTCTAGTTAATTAAATGATGGGAGGTAAAGGACGGACAGGAAAGAGAACCAACATTCAAGAAGTTATAGAATGGGAAGAGGGACTTTCACACATGTAATATTTAAAAGGCCCTGTGGATAGTGCCTCCAAATCTGTTTAATATCAAGGCACAGAGAGAAAATAATAGTTTTAAGGTATGTTGGCATAAGGCTTGTCTTGGATGAGGTGTCTCTCTACCACACATCCCATAACTGGCTCTGGGGGATCTCTATGTCCCAAACCCCACACGGCCCCCAAAGCCTGAGGGGATCAATAAAGCGGTTAACCGATAACTCATCACAACAGACAGGGGTGCTCAGCCCACTTTCTGGGAAGTTCTGCACTGCGTGAGTGAGATTAGCAGCCGCCAAGAATGCTGCACATTTCTCTCCTCAGTGTGGACGGTCCACAAGTCACTGGTCTCTTGAAACAAACAGTGCAGAAGGGATTTGTGGTCATACGTTTTGGGAAACAGCTACATATTCTATCTTACCACCTTTTGCAAAATCATAGAACTCTATTTATATAGGAAAGGTCCTGTGGAGTCCACTATTTAAAAAAGCTCATTTAACTTTGTTTAATTTGTTTGTTCTCATACTTATTTGATCAGAGAATCTCTCTTTTCTGGACCTACTGATATCTAGAAACAGAGATTTTAGAAAATGTTGCTTAGCTTTCCTGACAGATTACTCTCAGCCTCAGCTTGATCACTCCCAAGGACAGAGATGACTACCTCCAGGTAACTCCTTCCATTTTGGAAAGTTTGATTAATAGCCTCACTTCAAGCTGAAATTTGCCACCCTTTATCTTAAAATGCATAGAGGCTTTGCTATCTAGAGTTACAGATCATATCCATTCATCCCTCCAAACGACCTAGCCAATCCAGCTATGAATTAGAGTAGTTCTCTGAAAATGCCATGCACTTTCATACAGGGTTTTGCACATGCTGTTTCTTTCCATCTGAATACTCATCCTTCTCCCACAGAAACCACTCCTCTGCAGTCTCCAAAGTCATACTCACCAGTTCAGTAGTAACTTCCTTTATACACCACTATTCTAGACAAAAAACAGTAGCTGCATGTTCTGGAGTCCTGTACACATCAGCGTTTTGAGGCACCCATCACCATCACTCTGCTCTAACACTGCATTACTACTATCTGCATGGCTGTCTCTCCCACGACTCAGCATCCTGGCAGCAAGAAGTATCTACCTCTCATCTTTCTATAGGATGGAAGAGGCACATGAATCTTCCACATAACCAGTAACTGCAATGATTCCAACCGAGCTCATACACTGCAGAAGTCTTTTTATCGTCCTCAAAACAATGCTCCGAGAAGTCATTACCAACCCACAGCTTTCACCCCTCACACCATCTCCGTAGTTACCCAAGCTTGAGAATTTAGCACAGGATTCAACATACAGCTTCTCAATGAATATTTGTTAAATAGATGAATAAATCTTATCTGGAGTATAAGCAATGGTTCACATTTTAATTAGGCTTCTAAATTTTCCTAAGTTGGCATTAAATTTATCTTCTTATAAACCAACCATTAAAGACAAGGGAAGCATAATCTTCATCATTAGCAATGAAGACTATCTTTACATCAGATTCTTGCCTAAAAATACCAACTCTCTGATGTCCATTCCTTATCGAAAGCCCAGATGTGAGAAACAGAACAAGCAAAATAATGCCCAGAAGGATATGCACCCTGTGCATTCTTCCAGATCTTCTAAATTTTATTCTTGCATCAAATTACCCCAACAGAAGGATCTTTAATTGGACCTCGTCATTTCATGACCCACTGCAGACCCACGGTTTCCTACTTTGGACTAGAGTTCTTTCTAGCTTGCAATGAAGAACACAAGGAAGAAAGAGACACGGAATTTATCATTATTTCCACTTTGGGAAGCTGTCTGAGTCCTGTCCACTATACCACAAGGTGTTCTCCCTATAAGAATTCATGCAAAGGTTTCTGACTCATAAAAGCAATCAGTTTGGAAGAAACATATCCTTTATCTTACGTACACTGTAAATCTTGTAATGGGTCAAGTTTTGTTCTTTGCTTTTGCTGCAAGGAATCTTAGAACAATTTTTTTTTCCTTACGTCAAGAACTATATGGGGCCGCGTTTCCCTCCCGTTATTTCTTTATCCTAACTTTATTATTTGTATTGTTAACGTGCTCCAAAATGACCTCAATCCCTAGTGGAATGAGAGCGTTCAAAGGAAAAAAATTAATAACAACTACCACGGGGTGCCTACTGCAAGGGTGATATTTCTCCCGGCACTTTTAGTCCTGATGCTCAAACACAGAGAGGAAGGTAGTATTAACTATGTTTTACAGATGGTAAACTCAAGTAGACAGGGGTTAAGTAAATTACCGAAGCTCGCAAAGCTAATCTGTGCCAGGCCAGGGTTTGATGCCAGGTTTGGGATAACGACTCCAGAGCCATATTAGACACAAGGTCTGATCAAATTAAAGGCTATGCTAGCATGATACAGTACTTGCTGCTGTTCCTAGTATTACTCGAGGAATTTTTTAATTTCACTCTATTATATAAGTAAAAGAAGACAAATCACTCAGTACTAATTTTATACGTTATTATTTAAAAATTAATAAACTTTAACAAAGTCAAAATGTAACCATACCTAAATAAGAATTAGAAAATCACACCAAAACTTAAAGTCCAAATAGCAGGCATAAATATTTATATTTATAATAAAGCTAAAAGATTTGGGCCAAAAGGGAAGAATTAAACATATTATTCCAATTAATACCACATATAACTTGAAGCGGTTTGTGGTGCTTCTAAAAATCAGACCAAAAAAACACTTTTGGGGGGCGAGGAGGGAATTATGATTCAAAATTAGCCAGAGGATAGAAATGTGATCTGAACGGGACTCACCTGCTCAGGTCACTTTTCCCGTGGTGATGGTAGTGGTCAGGATGGCTGAGGTGGTAATGTTCCTGTCCGCTCCACCTCTGGGTCGGCCTTTTCCAAAATCCTTCCTGAGGTGGCCGGGCATTCCTGTCTGATCGGTCAAAGCGGTTCATATTGTCACACTCCACTAGACAGATTCAAAAGCAAAACACTTAAATATGCACACACTCTGTAAAACTGAACTACTTGCAGCTTGATAATGAAATGCTGCTCAAAATATAAAAGCAATACTGGAAAAATACCAGCCATGTATGTCAGCTAATCACAAAATCAAGATTTCCAAAAGAAAAATAACCAGCTGTTTTCGTGAAAACTGAACTTTCTATTATTCAAACTGAAGTAAATTATGAAACTTTGATATTACAGTCACTTAAGTCACAATTAATGGTCCCACTGTTTCAAAACAAGCAAATTATCCTTGAAATCAACATTATACATTTTAAACACCATTAATCAGTTTTAAGTCGTTTTCATTATTATCACCAGTTGGTTCTGACTTTAAAATGAAAACGATAAGAAAAAGCACAAGATTTTAAGTCTAGCAGAGAACTTATTCCTAAACATGAATGCCACAATTAATTTTCACTGATGTCAAGAAACAGAAATTAACTTTTCATGAGAAACAAATCAAATTTTCTGAATTAAGCTCACAGTTTTAGAAAGTAAGACGCTCAATCTGCCTGCAATAGAGCTTGTTCAAAAAGTCTAAAATACCACAGAAAACAAAGCCAGTACTTTGCAGCAACAAATAGTACACTCCCTGAAATGCAAATGCCACAAAAACATGCAAAGAATCTCTTTGAAACACCCCAAGCTTCCCTTCACTTACCCAAACACTTTGCCCTCACATATCTGAGCACTCACTGAGGCAGCGACCTCGTACAAGGGAGACATTGTGTCGCCGGCTGCCTACTCAGACATAGCTGCATCCCGGGCTCTGCCGACCAGGCCTTCCTTCCTGCTCACTCCCAGCCCTCCCTATGGGAAGCAAGCCCAGTTTACCCTGTGACTCCGTCTTCGCTCGGGGCTTACATAGCTACGGAGTTAGGACTGTTACTAAAAATACAGTTAAACACTACCCCATGCCAGGAACAGCAAAGGTTTCTCTAGTCTGAGAATTATTGCACGAAAAAGTTCAAATCCTACATGTTCAGAACTCTTTATGATAAAGAAGCTTTAGAAATCAATGCATTCTCCAATGTAAAGAAACCTCATTATTTAAATGATTGTTTTCACTGAACCTAAAACTTGAACTTGAAATATGGAAAGTGTTTACATTACAGTATAGCAGATAAAAACAAACTTTCTCACTCCAAAAAAGGACAATGTAAAGTATAGATGTTCGATTCTCATAAACACTGAACTCACTGTAACATATTTCTTCTAAGTGTATAACAATTTAAATAAGGTTTTAAAAGACATGGAAATTTTGTTTATATTCATTAGAGAATCAATTACGGGGAAAAGCAATTATTTATTATAGCTTTTCAAAAATTTTTGCAAAGAAAAAATTTTTTACAGAAGTCTTACATTTAAAATTATTTCAAACAATTTCTTGTCATCTTATTGGGATAAATTAAGATCTATTTTTTCTTAAAATTCAATTACAGAAAACCTAACTGTTAGATAAATAAAGGCACGGTGATCATTGTGCAGAAAAAAAAATCAGGAGTAGAAAATGAGATTCCAAAAGGAAAATAAATTAAAAAATAAACCTAAGAAGGCTTAAAACTGCTTTAAGTTCACAAGCGTATTATACGCATAGATTTCGTGAAGTTTCTTAAGTATTTCAACATGGTGTTAAAATGTTACTTTAAGCAACTTTGTATAGCTGAGGAACAATCTATATTCACTTTCAAATACTCTGAATTCATATTTTTCTTAATTCAGGCAGGTAACATTCCACTCACTCCCAAACAAGAAACCTGTCCTAATCAGAACCTGACGGGTAGTTAGGGCGTCATTAGCACAGGGCCCACAGAGGACCAAGAAGCAGAAGAACCAGATGCACAGGCCAGGGGACGCCTTCGACATTCTGGGAAGCTACACCCAGAAACGGATGTGCTGCTTTTGAGTCTGCTAAAGGTTGCTGGTGCTTCGCACAGGCTCCAAATTAAAGCACCTTTACTGAAACATGAACCACCATGGACACTGGCACACAAGCACCGGAAACAAACATGTGCCCTGACCACAAAAGACAAAGACGCTTAGAAACTGAGACAGAGGTGGCTCAACCTCTCGGAGAAATGGCCGCTCCCAGATGGCAGGAAGGGCCCTGCTGTCCTCCTACCCGAGGTGTCCATCAATCACATTTACATACCCTGAAGTGTTACCAAGAAGACAATGTGAAATAACATCAGTGGTGGAAATAGAAAATAGGAAAAAGAAATAACATAACTTTTCTTAGAAAACTTAAAGCTTCTCTGACAGAATCAAAGAAATTATATAGAAAAGAAAATGGAAAGCAAATAAAATTACAAGGGGAGAGAAGTCAAAATCAGGACAAACAAGACCAGGAAAGGAAAGGATCCCTCTGAAGGTGTAATACCAAAGGGGATGATGGAGCAAACCGAAAGCTATCCCAGCTCAAGAAGTTTTTAACCCAGTGTGCTGATCAAAACTATCTATACACAGAATGTGGCCCTAACTGTAAGCTTAGGACTAGAGAATAAATAAAGGCCTTCTGAAGGAGGCTTCCAGCTCCAACAGCAAAAGCCGATCTCAGTTCTTTTATACGAGTAGGGGTATGGGACGTGGGGATGCCTTTGTCTAACACTCGTCATACCCACTTTTTCTGACTTGAAAAAGGCACAAAACATGAGACTAAAGTAAGCTAGATTATTTCTGGGATAACTTCAAGTGCTAAGAAGGTAATGGGCGGCATAAGTAGTATTACCATGGGACTGACAATGGGCTATGAGGATAAAGAAATCACACATCAGAAAGCCTGAAAAGAATGTGTAAGGCAGGAGGCTTTACAAGCTGATGAGGAAAGCTTTGAACTGAAATTTGGCTTCATAGCAGAAAAGCTCATGTAAAACAAAAAATCATGAACCTTGTTATTACTAAACAGAATTAGTTACTGAAAAAGAAAGATAAATTTCCAGAAGAAAATATAGTAATTGGAAAGTGGCCAACCACAATACTTCTGAGCTCACATGACTATAACTCAACAAAAAGTTCAGCAAAAATGTGGTCTCAGGAAATACAACATGAAATAAGTACAATTTGATGAGCTCCATGACTTGGTAGGGTGAGATTCAGGAAGTGACTAGAAAGACATCTTCTTCAACAGAGAAAAGTTTCACACAAAAGCAGCAGAGGAAACAACACATGGAAGAAGGTATACAATACGGAAATTTCATAAACCTGAGGATTGTACATGAATGTGCCAAAGGTGAACAAAACACGTGACCCCAGAGTATGCCACTTTGGCATGTGGATTATTTTGAGCTGAAGGCAATCAAGACCAGCAGACTCAAGAAAAACTTTTACCTCTCCCGTAACTACCTAAACGAATTCAGATCGGGTGCCTGGCCCAGAAAGAGTGCTACTACCAGAGAGAACTTTTTATCTGAAACACCTGCCTATATGGCAGTGCAAACATCTAATTATCAATCATCTACTCTTCTCATTGTGCCTTTGAAGCCCCCAGGTTCCTACTTCATTCTTCAGCCCAGGACGACGGCATATAAAGCATAAAAGCCTCAACTGCCCAACCTGTCCTAGGGGCTCCTAAGTTTATGGGGCTCCCGTACATACCAAATTAAATTTATTTTTCTCCTTTTAATCAGTCTTATGTCAATCTGATTATTAGACCAACCAAAGAACCTAGCAGGGTAGAAGGAAAACCTTCCTCCCTACAGTGTCAACTGCTTTAATCTCTAAGTAATGAGTAACCATTAGAAGCTCCAAAGCAAGAGAATGAAGCGATACAATTGCAATTTTGAGAGAACAAAACTGTTCATTTGAGAGACAGTTTAGAAAAAGGAACAAATTCCAAATACCCAATGGTTTGCCAAAAGAAATTCAGATTCCAAAATGGATTCCTTAAGAGATTTCTTGACCAAGGTAAAATAAAAATATAAATGAATCAAAACAATGTTTCTTTTAGATTCCCCAAATCACAACTCAAACCTAAAGTCCTTTCTCCCTTTATTCCTCTGCCGTCATTCCATGCTCCTCGACTTCCCTCTGCCCCATCTCGCCTCTGACCTGGCCCCCTACTGCTCACGCTGGCCAGAAACATTACAAGCTCAATACCTCTTTTTAAAGTTAAACCTCCTTCAGAAGAGAGAAAAACCCCTTCAGGTTGATTTTAAGACCTGGTCTCACTCTGAGCTCACAGCCATGGCTACATAGTTTTTAAGAGCTAAACACAAACGGGAGCAATCCACAGAGGAATTTAGAATAATTTCAGGAATTAATAACCCAGAGCCCCCAGATCTATATATTAGTTCATACATCAGAGGGAACTCCAAGTGCAAAAAGTAGAAGGGAAAAGCACAGTGTGAAGAAACTGAAGATGATTTAAGAACCCATGATTAATTGTGTAGAGGAGGAAAAAGTTTTTCCTGACCCTTTTAGGATCTGAAAATTAAACTGACAAGACAGATTAACACGAGAAAAGCATACAAATTTATTTAATATAATACATGACACAAGAGCTTTCATAAGGAAATGAAGGCCCAAGGAAACAGTTAGACCTGTGTTTTGTTTTGTTTTTAAATGAGGAAGATTGGCCCTCAGCTAACATCTGTTGCCAATCTTCCTCTTTTTGCTTGAGGAAGATGGGCCCTGAGCTAACATCTGTGCCCTGTCTGCCTCTATTTTATGTGGGATGCCACCACAGCATTGCCTGACAAGTGGTGCTGGGTCCATGCGCGGGATGCAAACCCGCGAACCCCAGGCTGCCAAAGTGGAGCGTGCAAACTTAACCACTATTCCCCTGGGCCAGCCCCTTAGACCTGTGTATTTTTAATCTAGGTTTGATGAAGAACGGACAGCCATGGTATAATATAACAGGTTAGGGAGCAGGAGGTGATCGTATTAAACTGGGGGAAACTCAGCAAGGCCTGTTTGCTAGGATTCTTCTTGGCGTCCCTTCATCTTTGGAGACAAGGATGCTCCTTTCCTCTGCGTGTAGGGAGGAGGGCGCCCCACATGAGGGCTTCATAATGTCTCAGGGAAGAAGGGTGAAGGGGGAGGAGGTCAGAGTGACCTTCCTGCTTCTCCTGTTTTCTCAAACTCCTTCAGTTTAAAATATTCAAAATGCCAAGGTGCCATATTTTGGGGTAGCGTGTTGTGTCCCGAACTTCAGGAATTGCATGGGAAACCAGAGGCCTTTCAGAAACCAAAAGGCCTTTGAGAGGCTGTCAACAAAGTCTTTTCTGTGAACACAGATTGGGCTCTAACTCAGTTCTGTAAACAAAGGAAGGATAAATCCACTGCAGGCTCCAAGGACGGACTAACACCTTTAGACAGCACTCAAAAGCAGATTCTGAAAGAGGTGTGACCCCTCTCACTCGTCACTTTCTGTGAAAGAATTTAACGCAGAAATAGGGTAAACAGCCTCATTGTTAGACTTCCAATACTTGGAAAGAGGCTCAGGAAAAAAGAGAATGTGACTCAGAATAAAATGATGTCCTTCACATCTAACAACTGGACGTCTCCCCTCAGTCTTTTCAACATAGAAGGAAGGAGTCTCTCAACACACTTACAGATACTGCAAATAGCAGGGCACTGGGAAAGCAAGTGGTCTGCCTCACATAAGAAATAAAGGAGAAAAAATAAAGTGGGCGACTAATCAAAGTCTTCTGAGGGGGAATCAAGCACCCAATTTCTGGTTCTACCCTTACGCTCAAAGATAAACTTCTCTAAATATGAAAGGACAACCTTGCAAACGTTTTACTGACACAGGCACTACAGTATCAACCTTAAACCCTACTACTGAACCCAGAAAGGTTCAAAGTGACCCATCAAAACTCTACCCAAATTTGCATAACGGCCTCAAAAACCAGAATCTAAAGGGAACTAAAACCAGTCGTCAAAAGTGTATTAGAAGACTCCTCAAACCTTGTGCCAGTCCTTGTAACCCCCCATCCTCCCAATCAAACCTCGATGAGTGGGCAGTCCTTCAGGACCTCAGTGCTGTACAGAGAACAGTCACTCTCCACTTCCTGCTAGGACCAAACCTCGATATTACTTTATCTTTGGTGTCTCTGAAGGCCACATATTTTAGAATCCATGTTCTGCTTTCTTCAGTGTTCCATTAGCTCCAAATAGTCAACACTTGTTTGCCTTCTTCGAGGAAAATCTACAACATCTGTGAGTTGTTACACTTCAGGAGTTCCCTCCTAAGTTTCACAAGCCCCCCACCCCAGACCTCAAAGAGTAAATGTCCCTGAGATTCTACTTTTATCTAACACGTGGACAACATCCTGCGGTGCTTTAAAGATGAGGCAGGCTCTAACACCGATTCCACCGCTCCACTTCTTTGTAGCTCCGAGAGGGCATTCGGTTTTCAAAGAGAAGGCTCTAACACCGATTCCACCGCTCCACTTCTTTGTAGCTCCGAAAGGGCATTCGGTTTTCAAAGAGAAGCTGTTATAATCCCGAAGTAATTATAAAAAATTAATACATTATCTAGGATGTAATACATTATCTAGGATGTGATTTATCCCAAGGAGGCAAATCCCTCCCTCCTCGCTACCAGCCCTTAAAACTTCACATTAAATTTTCTGGATCATGAAGTCTCATGACTTTTTCCCCTATAATTTTCAATGGTTTATGTTTTTCCTCTGTTTTCTACAATATTTTTCCACTTGACCTTCCTGGCCACCAACTCAGATTTCAACAGCAGCTAAGCTTTCTGTCCTCTACTGAACCGTCTTGTCAGGGAACCTTGTACAGCTCCAGAATGAAGTGTGCTGCCATCAAATCTCCCTAAGTCCTCCCACTCTCTCTTTGGGCCGCTCTAATCCCGAGAGTTCTGTGGTTTTCCCTGTTCCTCCTCCTGAGTGTTGGCTGTGATTTTTCTCCCTCAGGTGACTAGAACTCAGCTCTGGTTGCTGGAGTATGACACACGACAGCGGAACCACAGAAGGTGCGACAGTCTCTACCCCTGTGGAAGAGCAGATACTGTTCTCAGCTCTTCATTCTCTCCCTTAACAGAACTGTACATCCAGTGTCCTCTGACGCGGAGCTTCTCACTGTGAGCTGAGCATACCTCCCAGTCCCACTGGCATTAGGCTTGGCCATATAACTTGCTTCGTCCCAACAGATTGTGGGTGGAAGTAACAGTGTGCCGGTTCTAAGTCAAGACTTTAAGAGCTATTATATGTATGCTTCTGCTCCCCTGCTGTCTCCTGAAATCTGCCATAAGAGCAAGCTGCTCCAAGGAGTCCTGGTCGCAGAAAGGAAAGAACAAGGAACAGATTTGAACTCAGTCCCACAGCCTGAGCTGCCTCTGCTAACCCACAGATCCATGAATAAGAAAAATGAACATTTGTTTTGAAAGCCATTGAGATTTTGAGATTGTTACATAGCATCGTGGCAGCGCAATAAAAGCCTGGCCAATATGACAAAAGTGAGCCGTGAGCAGGCTCCTAGGACCTCAATGAAGCAGAGAACAAACACCCACCCTCTCTGACGTTCCCTTGCATTTTTCTAGCATCATGTATAAAAAGGACTTCACCACCCTTGCCAGTTCATCCCTGGCCCCTGGGAGGCCTGAGAGACCAGGCAAACGTTGACCAATGGGGACTCACAGACCTCTGGACCATTCCTGCTCCCAAAAGGACCCCACTTCAACCCATGTCCCAGGGGCTTTCCTGGGCTGGGCTCTGGTTCTCGACCAGTCCTTGAGGTAAGAAATCCCACAAGCGCTATGCCAGTCAGGGCAAGAGTGCTCACGCCTCTTGCATATGGATTATCTGAAGCTCCACTCCAGCCGTTACTGGGATCAGGAGAGGAAGACAGACTGGATTTGAAAGTAAAAAGGGCAGAATGATTAATTCAGAAGGTCACCATTTTCCCCAAATTGATCTTTTTAAAATATTTACCAACTTAGTGACTTTTATTGCTGTTTCCCAAGTCAAATGATTATCTCTGTTTCTCTAAATGTATTTCTTCTTAGAATTAAAATGAGACCAAAGGAGGAAAAACTGGATATGCACACAGAGAAAAAAAAGGACAAATCCAACCTACCACTTACTTTATGGTATAGGTCTGCAATGTTATTGGATCCTACAGAATTATATCTAAGACCTACAAAATCAGGTTTTAAACATTTAAATAAGTTTTCTAATGAACCTATATAACGTAATTTAAGATTGATTCTCAGTCTGAAAAGGCTTCCTCCCTTGAGATTAGGAAGTCTGTAAATAACATATCAAAGTGGATACAAGCAAGTAGCCAACTTCTGACGGTTCCATGTTGTCCCCACGTACCATTTTCAAGAGGTGCATCCTCAGGCAGATCCACATCAAGCATAAGGTCATCATCCTCAAGGTCACATGATTCAAGGTTATTCAGAATATCCTGTGAAAAAAAGCAGTAAAAAATGCTATAATCTAGCTCAAATGATGTGTGTAATTAATGGTTTTGAAAATATAACTATATGATAATCTGAATTTACTCAAGGTTTGTGTTTTAAGAATAGATTTTAAAAATAAAAATTTTTAATGGAAAATATAGAGTCAACTGTTTTACTTGATCAAGCTATTTGTAACATCCTCCTAAGTCTTCCTCCCCATCAGATTTTTTTTATTTTAAAAAACTTATGGTGCTTACTATATGCAAGATATTGTTCTAATCGCTCTACAAATATTAATTCACTTGTTTAATCTTCAAAATAACCCTATGATTTAGGGATGAGTACGATCCTCATACTATATATGATGAAATCAATGCACAGAGAGCCTAACACCTGGCCAAGATCAGATGCGAAGATAGGAGGTCTGTCTCCTGATTCCATGCTTCTAACAACTTCCCTGATAACACAAATAATCAAAAGTGGTAAAGAATCTCCCAAAACTTATTCACCTTTGGTGTAGGAGGTTGTTTTATTATCTCTAGGGATTGGGCCACTTACGTAAAACAAGGAAATAAGCCTTTAACGATGTGATTATTCCATTTCCTTTCTTGTGCCAAGCCTACCTACCACTACCTTTGGCCCCACTACCACCTCCTTGGTTTGCCTTAATCTGTTCTTTTTCTATAACAGGACTAGACTATCGAACTGGTATAGGCAGCCCCTCCACGGTTCTATCTGCAACCTTGCTATTGCTAGCTATCACCTATCCTGAGAAAAGCGGTGTTTTGCTTTCAAAGACTCTTGTTCTGAAGTCTAAAGAAATAAACAAAAACTTCCAATCCAAGAATTGATCCAACACTGCAGACCTTTCCAGAGTACAATATAAGTAAAAACATCACAAAGCCACACATTTTTAAATGACTTAGAGATTACAGCCTTGAAAAACTCTCACAGAAAGGGAAGACTTTATTTCCGACAATGTGAATAAAATTAGAATGGTTTCCCTGTGTTCCATCCAAATCTTTCGAATTTTGTGTTGTTGGGCCTTCCTTCCAGGATCCATTGAGGACAAAAAGTAACTGAAATAATCGCTATTATTTAAAAGGAAAAAACTCTGGATAATTATCTAACCATGGCACAAAAAAGAGATGTTTCGCAGAACCTCTTTCCATCATGAAATATTTGCTGTCCTTAATACCTACTCTTCCTAAAGCTCAAGAAAAAAGATGAACGTGAAAAAAAACTGGCAAAGTCCACAGTGGAAAATTCACAAAATAAATATAAAATAAATAGCCAATAAATACAATGTAGGAAAGAATGCTAACACAAATGTTGATGTTTCATGATTGAGAGGACTCTAGTACTCATCTACACTCCAGAAAGGATTAGATTCACGCAAACTTTCTGGAGGTCAATTTGTTAAAATTTAGCTAAAACCTTTTTTAAAAAGGCAAATTTTTCCTTTCTAAGAATTTATCCCTTAGAAATAGACAAAAGCAGAATATGTATGTATTAGTGTGGTTATTGCAGCATTGTTCAGAATGCCAAAAAAGCAGGAATAGCCTAAATACCCAACAACAGAAAAATGACTAAACAGAAAGTGTAATATAGTCATACAACAGAATATTATGCTGTTCTTAAGAAAAGATAATAAAAATATATCTTACAGACATGGAAATATGTTAATTGGGGGGAAAAATAGATTGGGTCATTTCCAATCTTTTGCTCTTAGAATGAATCTCTATAAGTCAAAAGTAAATCAAAATAAATGAATCTAACTGTGTTTCAAGTTGATGGCATAACACTCAGAGGGAAACTATTTCAAGTGGAGAAAAAACCCTCAAGCAGTTGTAAGTAATCACATTATTACTATGGTAGCGCTGGTGTTATTACTCCGAGATGCTCGTGTACACATGGGTACAAATGACAGGCCTTATATTGATTGGTGTTTGTTGAAAAATGGATTCTCATCTTAGGAAAAGGGAAATAAGGATGTAAAAAACAATGAAATTAAACAAAAACTCTATGTTTCTGGATATAAATGGGAAGTATCAGTATGAACACAAGATGTTTCTCACCTTAAAGAAAAAATACATTCTTCTACTGAGAAGGCCTAGATGTTAACTGAAAAAAACTTCAGGTCTTTAAAACAGTCAGTATGTACAGAATTATCCATTTTACTAAAAAAAACCATATAATATGCATAGAAAAAAATAGGAATGAAAAATGAAACACAAGTTAACCCTCTATTTTAGGATTATGGATTTTTTTCTTTTTTTTTTGTTTAGAGTACCTGTATCTTCTCATTTCCTGCAATGAGCAGTATGAGTTATGTAATTTTACCCAAAAGAATCAAATCCTCTATACAAACATTTGGCTGTATTGTATATATGAGTATGTGTGAAACCAGATGATGCTGGGTGCCCCTGGTGAGATCAACAACCAGTGACAAGGCAAAGAATCAAAGGCACTGGAACCACACTTTCTCAGTCCAGAGCAGGGCTGCTGAGATGCACCAAGAGCAAAGGGAACACTGCCAGCGCTGCCAAAGATGTGCTCGACCTTTTTTTTTTTTTTTGCCAACGAAGATTCACCCTGAGCTAACATCCGTGCCAATCTTCCTCTATTTTTTTTTAAGTATGTGGGACACCAGCACAGCATGGCCACTAACAGAGTCATGTAGGTCCGTGCACGGGAAGTGAACCCAGGCTGTCAAAGTGGAGTGCACCAAACTTAACCACTAGGCCACAATGGCTGGCCCTATAACTTTAATAACTAACTAAACTCTCTATTTGTTTTATGTGGTTTTCTGCAGGTTTCACTTCATAATGAAAGGTTTAAAACAATAGTCTTAAAGAATGGGAATGAGCCAGTTCTAATGAATGCAAAAGTGGTGGAACAATTGTGATACCATTTTGAGAAGTTACTGGGAAAGCCCAGTGGGAAAGGAAGCGTAACACCATTAGCAACAGTTACAGGGAGGAACCAAGGGGAAACTATCCATATTCATGCCTCAAATTAACACTCATCAATAAATTATTACATATGATGTTTTAGAAATTTACCTAGTCTCATGGAAAGATGCTCTGTAAAATGGGGGTAGGGGGAGAAACAGATTACATGTGCACAATATGACTCCATCTTAAATGCTAAAAAATACAGGAAAATACCTGGATGGTGACAAACCAAAGGACTGTTAGAATTTTCCATTACATGAGATAGTATGTACTTACACTTTTTTATGTTCTTTTTGATTTTTCTGTAATAAGGACACAGTGCATTTATAATAAGCAAAACTTCTTGTTGGAAAAAATCTACCTCCCTTGGCATCAGCAGGGAAGTTCCAAGCACACAAATCTAAATCTAGGCTGTGTGTGGGAGCCCTCGACCCAGCCTGTCCTCCAACCACAATAAATCCAGAGCCATGTGCCCTCCCCTCCTCACTCAAGCCATTCTGGACCAGTTTGGGTGTCTACCCTGCTCTCCGCAGAAAGCCTCACTCGGTGAGCAATAACTCTTCTCACCCCCTCTTGGTACATGTGTGGCACCATCAGTCATAACATTCTAACAAATTTGGGGGAGGGGAGCTGATCCTGCCCTTCTACGCGGCAACCATAAGACACACTCTCAGTAATCCAACACATACAAAAACCAATACACACAAGGCCCAATTCTGACACAGGATACACCCGTGTAAAAAGACAATCCCCACTTTTGTGAGTGCGCAACTAAACTCCTCCGTGATACTGCTGCCTCAGCATCCATTCTGTGTGGCCAAGCGGCCTGCAGGGCCTTGAACTGAAGCCAGCCCCTCCTGGAGCACCCGCCTAGATAACAGCGCCAGAGTTACAGCAAATGTAAGTTCCTCATACAACTGCCCCAGCAGCTCTGGGGAGCAACAGTCTCCCCGCCTCCCAGGGCCTTCCCCGTGTGCACCCCTTAGAGAAGACCCCATGGAGCTATCCAAAACCCTGCCCTTTTCAGTTTGAACGGAACGATCCCGCTTTACCCTGGGAACCCCAAAGCGTTCCACCACGGACTCTAATAAAGGCCCATGCCCCAGGTCCTGCTGCTCTGTCTGAACTTGCACAGCCCCTCATGGTAGGCCAGGTACTTCTCCATAAGGCCCTCAAAGCCTGCCCTGTACTTCCTCCAGGATCTGTAAGTAATAAACTCTTTTATCTGAATTCCCCTTGCGGTTTTTTGTTGAACTGAGGTTCACCATCCAACACTCCAGGGCTCTACTTAACAAATGTTAATTTAACAAAGTCACAACGACCCGCCAAGGCTACTTGTCTCCCAGGGAACACACAGTTACTTTACAGCGTGGTGACTGCTCAAGGGCCAGGAGAGTACATCAGATGGATATCTAAGTCTGAGCAAGTCAGAGACAACCTAAAACAAGGTCAAGTCAGAGACAATCTAAACAACGAGCAAACCCGGCCTATAGAACATGGAAGAGAACCCTTCTGCATAAACAGTGCGGTGAGGGCAAGGAAGTAAAAAGCACAACCCATTCCAGGTGTTTAGCAAAAATGTTTCCAAAGTCGAGAAGTAAATATTTCAGACTTTGCCGGCCTGCAGACAAAGTTAAGTATATTATGCAGGCACTTATATAACCAGAAAAGTGTAACCACTTGAAATATAAAGAGCATTCTTAGTTTGCAGGCTGTGAAAAGCCAGGTTGGTCAGATCTGGCTTACAGGACGGAGTGTGCTGACCTGATCTACTCAAACACTGTTATGGACTGAATGTTTGTGTCCCCCCAAAATTTATGTGTTGAACCCCCAGTATGAGGATATTTGGAGGTAGGGCCTTTGGGAGGTAATTAGGTTCAGACAAGACCATGACGGTGGGGACCCGAGGATGGGATTAGCGTCCTTATGAGAGGAGAAAGAGACCACAGCACACTCTCCCACTCCCTGCCACGTGAGGACACAGTGAGAGGCAGCTGTCTGCAAGCCAGGAGGGCCCTCAGCAGACACTGAACCTGCCAACACCATGACCTGGACCGCCAGCTTCCAGGTCTGTGAGAAACAAATGTCCGTTGTTTAAGCCACTCGGTCTACAGTGTTTCGTCATAGTAGCCGGAGCTGACCAAGACGACATTCAAACAGAGTGTAAGGGGAAGAAACAAGTAGAGTTGCAACATAAACAACCACTTAGGCCATAGTAAGAAGTCTGGATTTTATTTCAACTACAGAGGTACGACTGACAAATTTTAAGAAGTGACAGGGGCCAGCCGTGTGGCCCAGTGGTTAAGTTCATGCACTCCACTTCAGGGGCCCAGGGTTTCACTGGTGTGGATCCTGGGTGAGGACCCAGCACTGCTCATCAAGCCATGCTAAGGCGGCGTCCCATATAGCAGAGCCAGAAGGACCTACAACTAGAATATACAAGTACGTACTGGAGGGCTTTGGGGAGAAGAAGGGAAAAAAAACCAGAAGATTGGCAACAGATGTTAGCTCAGGTGCCAATCTTAAAAAAAAAGTGATAATTGAGATTTGCATTAAAGAAATATTATTCTGGCTGAAGCGCAGAGAATGGATCGAAGTGAGAAAGAAAAGCCAGTTTTGTGGCTATTGCAGAATCCATGTGACATAAGATGGTAGCCTGATGTTAACAAGTGTCAGTGAGAACAAAGAAAAAGCAGTTATGAGACATACTGAGGAGTCAGGGTCTACAGAACCCAAGGTAACTGAGAAGTAAGAAAGGAGCCATGAATGACTCCTGGGTTCTTGGCCTGAGAAACAGACGGCTGAGTCCTATTCACTAAAATAAAGTATAAAAAAGACCACATCTAGTAGGAGATAAAAGAATTAGATCTAATTTTAGAACCTGATGATTTTGACGTGCTTGCTGCATCTTCGAGAGGACATCTCCCACAGACAACTGAATACACAAGGGTGTGGAGTTGAACAGAGATTTGAGGGGTGGGAGTCACCACCACACAGATGACAAATAAAAGACGTTGAATAACGAGTCTGACAAGGGAGACAGTGAGAAGACTGGCTTCTAATACAGTCATCCGTCACTTAATGACGGGGACACATTCTCAGAAATGCATCATTAGGCGATTTAGTCATTGTGTGAACATCGAAGACTGCACTTACACAAACCTAGATGGTACAGCCTACTACACACCTAGGCCAACAGGTGCTAATCTTATGGACCACCATCGTATATGCTTGACCGAAAGGTTATTATGCAGCCTATGATTATATCCGTTTTAGACAATTTTTCCTCTGTTCACACTTATAGAAGGTCCATGTTTCTCCAATATCACATTATTTTTTCTTTTTAAAGATTGGCACCTGAGCTAACATCTGTTGCCAATCTTCTTCTTTTTCCTTCTCCCCAAAGCCTCCCAGTACATAGCTGTATATTCTAGTTGTGAGTGCCTCTGGTTGTGCTGTGTGGGACAGCGTCTCAGCGTGGCCTGATGAGCGAGTGCCATGTCCGCACCCAGGATCCAAACCAGTGAAACCCTGGGCCACCGAAGCGGAGCGTGAGAACTCAACCACTTCGCCACGAGGCCTGCCCCTCCAATATCAGATTTTGAAAAGAGTTCTATCAGAGATGTTATTAAACCTTTCAGTAAGGTTCCAGGCAAAGAGAGAAGGAAATAAATTAGTCTACTATAATTTTTCTTCATCAGCTTAGAAATCTGTCATCTGCACAGGCTATGAACTGTACCATTACAGGAAGAAAGGAAGCCATGCAGCATGGAGACTGGTCAACGTGGGAAGGAGGTTCTGCTCCACGTTTGTTATGGCAGGCTCTTCTTCTAACTGGCAAGTCTGCACCTGTTGGAAGCCAACATCTACACACCAGTTTTAGTTGGAAGACCATCTAACACAACCACTAGCTGGGAGTATGACAATGAAAACCTCAATCTGCACACTCGCTAGCTTCAGAGGCTTTCCACGAGCCCCAGTGGAATTAAAACTCAGACTGAGCACGTGTCAGCAGAACTGCCACAGAACTCCCTGGCCTCTGAGTAGGCTTTTCCACTCAACCAGAGTGAACTACGAGACGGTGGGCCAGCACTTCCTCCAGTGAGCTTCTCCTTCACTAATAAACTGGAGAAAGGCTAAATGTTTGTGACAAACGAATGGTACCATCACTAGGTTTGTTTTAATTATTATGCAGTAAAATTAATTTCTTCTTTTGGCATATAGTTTATGAATTTTAAAACACACAGAAATTTGTGTAAACACCAATACAATCAGGACACAGAACAGTTTCTTCACCCAAAAAAACTCCCTTGTACTATCCAGTTATAGTTACATCCTCCCACCCAAAACCTCTGGCAAACAATGAGCTGTTCTCCATCACTATAGTTTAGTCTTTTAAGAATGTCATATAAATGGCATCATGCAGTATGTAACCCTTTGGACTGGGTTCCTTCAATCAGAAGAACACCTTTTAAGATTCATCTAAGCCACTGAATATATCAATAAATCATTATGTTTTACGGCTGAGTAGTATTCCATTGCATGAATGTACTAGTTTGTATACCTATTTACTCACCGACATTTTGGTTTTACAGTTTTTGTTTATTATGAATAAGGCGATTAGAAGACTCATGTAGAAGCGCCTGTGTGAATATAAGCTTTCATTTCTCTGCAGTAAACACCCAGGGGCGGGACTGCTGGGCTGGAGTGAGGACACGTGTAACTTCATAAGAAACTTCTGAACCACTTCTGGGAGCTGCTGTAACAGTTTGCATTCCAATCACTAACAAGACTGGCCTTTCCCACTTGCCCCTCCCCAGCTTCAAGTCTGTAATTTAGTTTGAGATCCTGGTTACTTGTTCCAAAGAGCGCAGTGGAGACCTTACTGACAAAGAATTGTATGTGTCTGCTCTGGGGTTCCCCGAATGACTGACACAAAGTGCTTGTCTTTGTTTTACCTAACTCAGAATTCACTCAGGGCAGAGATGTGGTGGGCATAAGGCAAACAATCCACAACCACTCTGGGGCAAAAGATAATAGTTGAGACACATAATAAAATACTGAAAGACTGAGAGAAAAGGCTGGAGAGAGCGTTTCTTTGGGGAAATTAGGCAATTCAAAAGTGCCATGTAGAGTAGGGAATTTAGAAAGCCACAAAGTGCCCAGGGCAGGATGCATACTCAGTAAAGACCTAAGAAGACTCCGAGCTCTCAACTCTGGCTGATCTCCAGGCTCAGAGGCAGCAGCAAGAGACGGCTCTGGTGCAGCCGTACGTGCTCAGGCCAAGCACTGAGGTACCCCAACACAGAGCAACACGCGAAGACAAAGACGACAAGAGGTTTTATTTAAATTTTGATCTTGAGACTTTTTATTTCTTTGTTCTTTCTCTGCCTCCCTCCTTCTTTCCCTCCTTCCCTTCCTCTCTCTTACTCTCACTCTCCCTCTTTTTTTTTATTTTTGGATTCTGGCATTCAAGGAAATCTCTGCATGAAACACTAAATAAACAGACGCTAAAGTAACACAGACTTCACAGACCACACATGACAAAAAGACTTTACAAAAATAGTTCAGCAAAGTCACTAAAAAAATAAACAGCTATCGCCTACAGCAAGTAACATAAACAAACCCTAAGGAGGGTGAAGAATATGACTTCCAGTGTTGCCACATTAAAATATTCAAGATGCCCAGTTTTCAACAAAAACTTAGGGGTATGTAAAGAATGTATCATCCATTCACAGAAAAAAAATTAACAGAAATAACCTCTGAGGAAGCCCAAGCACTGAACTTAACAAAGACTTAAATCAACTCTCAAATATGCTCACAGAGCTAAGGAAAACCACAGGCAAAGCACATCTAACCACATACAGAACACCAGCAAGAGGCAGAATATAAAGGAACGAAAAACAAAACTTCTGGAGGTGAAAGCATAACAACTTAAATAAAAACGCACTAACATTTCTGGGTCTATATCCAAAACAAGTGAAAGCAGGATCTCAAAGAGAGATTTACACACCATGTTCACTGCAGCATTATTTCACAATAGTCAAGATGTAGAAACAACCTAAATGTCCATCAATGATAAATGAGTAAATAAAATGTGGTATACACATACAATGGAATATTATCCAGCTTTAAAAAGAAGGAAAGCCTGTCACGTGCTACAACATAGATGAACCTTGAGGACACTGTACTTAGTGAAATACGCTGATCACAAAAAAGTGAACACTGAATGATCCCACTGTTATGCAGTATATAGAGTAATCAAACTTACAGAAACAGAAAGTAAAATGGGGATTACCAGGGATGTGGGGAGAGGAAAAAGGGGAGCTCATTGTTCAATGCATGTAGAGTTTTAGTCGTGCAAGATAAAAAAGTTCTAGAGATCTGTAGCACATCAATGTGAATACAGTTGAAGCTCCTGCACTGTACATTTTAAAATAGCTAAGACGGCAAATTTTATGTAATTTTTTTTACCACAATTAAAAATTTAAAAAGAAAGAATAACTAACTGACAACTCTTAAGAACTAAGGGATTACAGTTGCAACTTACATTTACTGCATACCTACTTGGTGCCAGGTATTATGGTAAGCATTTTTAATAAATTATTTCATTTGGTCCTCATGAAAAAAAAATAACTAGAGAGTTTCAATAGCACATCTGAGGAGGACGAAGAAAAAATCAGCAAATCTGAAGATTGGGCAATTGCAATTATTCAGGCTGAGAAGAAGAAAGAAAAAAAATGAAGAAAAGCAAAAAGCCTAAGAGACTTTTAGGACACAGTTCAGGCATTCCAACATCTGCATGATAACTTCAGAAGGAGGGAGGGGTGAAAATGAACAAAAAGAATATTTGAAGAAACAACATGCAAAAACCTCTCCCACTTGAAAACAGACATGAATCTACGCACTGAGGAAGCAAATTAATTACAAAAAGGATAAATGCAGACAGCCACACCAAGACACATCATATCCCTATTGTCAAAAGACAAAGACAAAGTGAAAATATTTAAAGCAACAAGAGAAAAGTGATGTATTAAAAAAGCAAGGGATCCACAGTAAGATTAACAGTCAGTTCTCATCACAAAGCATGGAAGGCAGAAGGCTGTGGGATGGCATTTTTAAAGTGCTTAAAGAAAAACTTCAACCAAGAATTCTATATCCAGGAGAACTATCCTTCAAAAATGAAGCAGAAATTAAGAGATTACAAGATTGAAAAACAAAACAGTTTGTATCTAGTGGGCCTGCCTCACAAAAAAATGCTAAATGGAATCCTTCATACAAAAGTGAATGGACAAGAAAGAAAACTTGAAGCCATACAAAACAAACAAACCAAAAAACTCTAGAAAGTTTAACTAATCGGGGAATAATAAAACCTAGTATTACTGTACTTTTGTTTGTAATTGTTCTTTTTATGTCCTACATAATTTAAAAGACAAATACATAAAACAAAAATTAGAAATCCACATTAATAGGCATACAATGTGCTAAGACATAATTTGTGACAATAACACAAAGAAAAGCAAATACAACTGTATAACAGCAGTTTTTATATTCTATTGAAGCTAAGAGGGTAACAACTCAAACTAGATTGTTATAAACTTAGGATTTTCACTGTAATTCCCAGGTAACCAAAAAGAAAACATTTTAGATATACACATAAAAGGAAATTAGTAGAGAATCAAAATGGAACACCAAAAAAAATCAATTAAACATAAAAAATGGCAGTAATAAAGGAAATGAGAGAAAAAAAGTGTAAGACACAGAGAAAACAAATAGCAAAATGACATAACTAAGTCATTACTTAAAAGTGATTACTTTAAATGTAAACGGATTTAGCACTCCATTCAAATGGTAGAGATTGTCAGGGTGGGTTTAAAAAAAAAAAAACAGTGAGTCATTTAAGACTTACTTTATATCCAAAGACACATTCAGGTTGAAAGTGAAAAGACAAAAAATATATTCCATGCAAACAGTAACCAAAAGACAGCTTGGGTGGCTACACTAATATCAAGCAGAATATTTTTAAGTCAAAAATTATTACAAGAGACAAAGAAGGATATCATATATTGATAAAGGATCAATTAATCAAGAAGATATAACAATTATAGACATATATGCACCAATCAACAGAGCAAAACATATGAAGCAAACATTCACAGATTTTAAGAAGAAAAAGAGTTCTATGATAATACCTGGAAACGTCAATACTACACTTTAAATAATGGATAGACTACCTAGACAGAAGATTATTACAGAAACAGAGCACTTGAACAATACTATAAATCAACTGAACTTGAAAGATATATATAGTCATGCATCACTTAACAACGGGATGTTTTGAGAAAGGCATCATCAGGCAATATCATCATTGTGTGAACATCATAGAGTGCACTTACACAAACCTAGATGGTATAGCATACCACACACTAGGCTATATGGTACCATCTCATGGGACCACTGTCATACGAGCATTCTGTTGTCGACTGAAATGTCATTGTGTGGTGCATGACTATATAATTAAAATTCACCCAACAAAAGCAGAATACACATTCTTCTTATGTGCACATGGAATATTCTCCAAGATATACCATACGTTATTCACAAAACAATTTTCAACAATTTTAAAAAGACTGAAATCACAGAGAGAATCTTCTTAATCCAAACATAATGAAATTACAAATCATAACAGAAAGAAATCTAGAAAATTCACATATGTGGAAGTTGAACAACATGCTTCAACAACCAATGGACCAAAGAAAAAAAATCACAAGAAAAATCAGAAAATACCTGGATTCTCCAAATTAAAATGAAAACACAATATCAAAACTTATGGGATGGGGCAAAAGCAGTGCTCAGAGGGAAATTTATAGCAGCAAATGTCTACGGTAAAAAGAGAAAAATTTAAAAATCAATAACCTAACTAAACAGCTTAGAGAGCTAGAAAAATAACAGAAAACAAAGCCAAAGCTAGCAGAAGGAAAGAAATTACAAAGATTAGTGCAGAAAAACATAAAATAGAAAAATACAGAAAATCAACAAAACCAAAAGTTGGTTATTTGAAAAGAACAAAATTGACACACCATTAGCTATACTGACAAAGAAAAAAGAGAGAAAATAAATAAATAACTAAAATCAGAGGGGAAACTAGGGAAATTACTACAACCTTATTGAAATAAAAGAATTTATGAGAATTCTGTGAACAATAATACAGAAACAAATTAGAAGCATAGAAATTATGAAAATGACTCAAGGAAAAACAGAAAATCTGAACAAACTTCCAAAAGAGGCAGAATCAGTCCTCAGAAACCTCCCAATAAAGAAAACTATAGAATCAGACTGCTTAACTGGTGAATTCTACCAAACATTTAAAGAAGAATTAACACCAGTCCTTTTCAAACTTTTCAAAAAAATAGATGAAGAAAAATTTCTAACTCATTCTATGAGCCAAGAATTACCCTGATATAAAAGCCAGACAAAAACACTACAAGAAAACTACAGACCAATATCCTTCTGAATATGAAGTAAAAATACCAATAAATACTAGTAAATTCAGTTAAGAGCATATCAAAAGGATTATATATCCTGAACAAGAGGAATTTATCCTAGGGATTCAAGAACAATTCAACATATGAAAAATCAATGTTAAACACTACATTAATAGAATGAAAGAAAAAAGTCACATCATCATCTCAACTGATGCAGAAAATTTGATAAATTTGAACATCCTTTGATTATAAAACACTCAGAAAACTAGCAATAGACTGGAACTTTCTCTACATGACAGAGGGCATTTATGAAAAACTCAGACCTAACATGTTCAATGGTCAAAAGACTGAGAGTTTTTTCCCTAAGATCAGAAACAAAACAAGGATGCACGCTTTCCCCACTGCTATTCAACAAGGTATTGGAAGTTCTAGCCAGAGCAGTTACACAGGAAAATGAAATAAAAGGTATCTGACCTGCAAAGGAAGAAATAACACTCTCTCTTTTCACAGATGAAATGATCCTATATATACAGAAAATTCCAAAGAACCCACAAAAGAACTAGTAGAGCTAATAATAAACAAATTGAGCAGAGTTGCAGGGTACAATATCAACGCACAAAAATCAGCTGTCTTTCTATACAACAAAAGAAACAATCCAAAAGGAATTAAGGAAACAATTCCATTTATAACAGCATCCAAAAGAATAAAGTACCTAGAATAAATTCAACTAAGAAGGTAAAACACTTATACACTGAAAACCACAAAACTGCTGAAAGAAACTAAAGAAGACCTAAACAAATGAAAAGAACATTTTGCGTTCATAGATTGGAAGAATTAATATTATTAAGATGCCTACCACCCAAAGTGATCTATATTTTCATTACAATCTCTATCAAAACGCAAATGGTCTTTTTTGCAGAAATGGAAAAGCTCATTCCAAAATTTAACTGGAAGAGTACGGGGCCCCAAATACCAAAAACAGTACTGAAAAAGAACAACAAATTTGGAGGACTCATACTTCTTGATTTCAAAACTTACCTTTGTGGTCAAGTCATCAAAATCATGTGATTACAGATTACCTATAGTGATCAAACAGTGAGCCACTGGCAAAAGCACAGACATGCAAATCAATGGAACAGAATTGACAGAACAGAAATAAATGTATACATCTATGGCCAACTGATTGTTGACAAGGGTGCCAATATCATTCATAAGGAAAGAATCGTCTCTTCAACAAAGGATGCTGAGAGAATTGGATATCCACATGCAAAAGAATGAAGCTGGACCATTACTTCACAACATAAACTAAAACTAACAAGAAGTGGATCAACAACCTAAATATAAGAACTAAAACCACAAAATTTTTAGAAGAAAACATAGGGGAAAATCTTAGTGACTTTGCATTTGGCAGCGAATTCTTGGATATGACATCAAGAGCATAAGCAATGAAAAAATTAATTAGATTTCTTCAAAATTAAAAACTGCACATCAAAGGACATTATCAATAAAGTGAAAACATAATCTACAGAATGAGAGAAAATATTTGCAAATCATCTATGTGCTAAGAGTCTAATATCCAGAAGACATAAAAACACAACCCAACTAAAAAATGGGCAAAGGACTTGATAGACATTTCTCTGAAAAAGATATACAAACAGCCAACAAGCACATGAAAAGATGCTCAGCATCATTATTCATTTGGGAAATGTAAATCAAAACCACAATAAAATATCACTTAACATCAGTAGGATGACTATAATAAAAAACAGAAAATAATCAGTGTTCTCAAGGATGTATAAAAATTGCAAGACTTACACGTTGCTGGTGGAACGTAAAATGATTCAGCTGCTGTGGAGAACAGCTTGGCAGTTCCTCAAAAAGTTAAACATACCAATTACTATATTACCCAGCAATTTCACTGCAAGGTATACATCCTTCAGAAATTTAAAGCAGGTACTCAAACATGTACATGCATGTTCAAAGCAGCATTATTCACAATACAAAAGGGAGACACAACCCATATGATCAACGGATGAATGGATGTATAGATGATGGAATATTATTCAGCTTTAGAAAGGAATGGACTACTGATACAAGCTATAATGTGGATGAACTTCAAAAACATGGTAAGTAAAAAAAGCCAGACACAAACGGTCACATATTATATGATTCCATTTATACTGAATATCCAAAATAGGTACATCCATCCAGATAGGGAGCAGATTAGTGGTTTCCAGAGGCTGGGGGGGGGGGGGGGGTGCAGATGTGGAGGAACTACTCAACGGGTATGAGGTTTACTTTGGGATGATGGAAATGTTTTGGAACTAGACAGGGGTAGCGGCTGCACAATATTGCAAATGTACTAGATGCCACTAAAATGTTCACTTTAAAATGGTTAATTTTATGTTCTATGAATTTCACTCAAAGAAAAAAAAGAGCTCTTGAAAATGTCTATCCCCAAAACACAAAACGACAAGGCTGGGCTATTTATTAAAGAATTATTTGTAACCGTAAAAGCATAAACATATGCTTAGAAACTGAGGGGAAGTAAATATATTCATATTTGCTTACTAAAAAAAATTTTTTAATTTAAACAAAAATCCTTATATTCATACCCCTTCCCCTAATTAGCCTCTATAATATGCAATTTTTTTTTCGCTTTTTCTCCCCAAATCCCCCCAGTACATAGTTGTATATTTTAGTTGTGGGTCCTTCTAGTTGTGGCATGTGGGACGCCACCTCAGTGTGGCCTGATGAGCAGTGCCATGTCTGCGCCCAGGATCCCAACCAGCAAAACCCTGGGTTGCCGAAGCAGAGCACATTAACTTAACCACTCGGCCACGGAGCCAGTCCCTAATATGCTATTCTTATGTAATATGAATATTATTTGGATGTTTGGGTTGTTTCCAATCTTCTACTATTATAAATAATGCTTAAATGAATCCCTAAAAATCAAAAGTAAAATGATATACACAAACCCAACTGTGTATCAAGTTCATGGAGTAATCATTCAGAGAGAAACTATTTTAACTAGGAAAAAAAATCCTCAAAAGCTGTCTTCAGGAATTCTATTATTGGTGGTGGACTCTTATTCTGAGACCTTCAAAGGACAATAACCCCATCAACCCTTGCATTCCTAACATCAGCTTCCCTCCATTAAGACTTCACCTCGTGGTTCTGGTTTCACACCAGTAGGTAGGACACACTACCCTTTTCCATAAAACATTCAGGCAGAGGAGACCAACCACTTCACATAAAGCCACTTAAACATTCCAATTTCCATCTGAGCCTTCACCTTGAGCCCATCAACTCTTGCATTACGATACTCCACTCTAAAAGTGGCCCCAGTTAGGACACCATCAACAGGTCTTGACAGGAAAGTAGCTAGGGCTCCTGTGTCAAGGAGTGCCAGCAAGGTCTCTTCTCTAGCTGGTGACCATTTTACCTACACGTGTACATAAGACTTTAGGTCCCCAGAGGGGAAGTGGTAAGAGCTAGGGGACCCTGGCCCTTCTGTCGATCTTCATTTTGATTAAGCTACCGGAACACTGTCCCAGGTTGATTCCAAGCCAGGTTCTTCATTTTCAGCTTCACCTTTTAGCTTTTTAAATTCCTCCAAATTGGGGTAAATAAAGAGGAGCTGCTTAGGGCCCTTTAATGTCATGGAACCAGCACTGGCTGCCACTGGTAGCCACAATCTTCAGTTGGGCTGCATTAACACCTTTGTTTCAACCTGATCAAGGTCTGATATATTCGTCTCATTTCTTAATAAACATCGACCCCTGATGGGATGAGTCCCTTGGCTCTTCCCTTCCGTCTTTCTCCTTTTTCTTGTTAATGACTTTAATTTTGTTAGCATCTTTAACACCTATAAGGGAAACTGAGACAGCAAATATGATAAGGTTTCTCGGACAGTTGCCTGGTTCTACAGCAGTATAGTGACGTGGGGTGCCCATGTAAAAGGGGTCCCCCTAATCACAGCAGTTACATGACCTGGTTAAGAGGCATATTCGGTAGGTGAACACCCCCATCATCATAAGGTTAACCCAGCATGGCTTGCTATAAAGTGTACAGCACTTCATCTGAGGTGTTCCACTCGGCACTTATAGGAGAAAGACAGTCCTTCTTCTCAGGTAAACAAACTTCACAGCAGCCCTTATCCAGTTCACCAGGCTACCTGCTCCCTTGGGAATAACCTGCTGTGTAAAGGCATCTGTGATTGCTGTATGGTGAGCTGTGGATCCTATACCAACCCAAACATTCTCTCCTCTCTGCAGCATTCAATACCAAAAATACTGCCCCTAAATGAGTCGCTCTCACAATCCACTTTAGAAAAGGTTCTTCAGGAAGCTGAGGATACCAATCCATGAAATGAGACAACTCCTTGGCACTGGAACCCCTGGTTTCAGTAGTTTCTAGGGTATGCCCTCCCTCCAATTGGACTACCTTCCTGGTAACCAGAGGCCATGACAGTACTGTCTACTGTCCTAGAATCTTTCCTATTGGGGGTGGCTTTAAGGCTACAGTGGTAGCTCAGACTGACCGAAATCTAAGCTTGGCCCAGCATCAGGATCAGCCCCAGCATGCTCTGCTACTTTCGTTTTAACTGTCACAAGTAACAGGTAATCCTTTGGTTTCCACATTCAGTTTGTTTCTTAATATAGGATTTATATTAAGGATTGTATATTCAGTTTGTTAATATTCTACATTTCCTTATGTATCCAGAGAGCCATCCAATGGGGTGTTGGATCTACCACCATTTCTAAATTCCATTCCATAACTTTTGCCTTTAGTAATGGATCACAGCACAGTTACAGTTTCGTATCATGAGTGACTAGATAGCCAGCCAAGAATCAGAAATTCCTCACCCCCTGCCCTTTCATCCTTTCTCTTTCTAAACCATAAGTTTCAGCAGGTCAAGCTTTATCTAGCAAATTCCATTTTTTATGTCACCGACTACAATGACTTTTGATTCTGACTATCCAGAGTTAGGACAAACTTCATAGGTTAAGGGCACAGTCTTCCACAAGACTGACCTTAATTCAGACACCACCAGCCAAACCTCAGGGGTTCTCAGGCCTTGCATTTCTGAGGTTCCCACCACTCCTTCAGGTTCAACAATTCACTATAACAGAACTCAGGAAAGCACTACACTTTATGACCACAATTTTATTACAGCAAAAAAGATATAAATCATGCCAGCCAAAAGAAGAGACACACAGGACAAGGTCTGGGATGGTCCCACATGCAAAGCTTCTGTGTTCTCTCCCTGTGGAGTCAGAGCACATCACCTCTTTGGCACACTGATGAGTAACAATAAGCAGAGGATTGTTAGCCTGAGACGCTCACCTGGGATTCAACATCCAGAGTTTTTATGGGAGTTTCATTACATACACATGATTGATTGAATCACTGGCCACATGCCTGAACTCAGTCTCCAGCCCACTTCTCTGCTCCCCACAGGTCAGACAAACATCACACGGCTTAACACCCCAACCCTCTAATCACACATTTGGTTTTTCTTGCATGGCCTACCCTCATCCTAAGTCACCTTTTTAGCATAAACTATTAGGGACCACCATGAACAAAACACTTAGGAAATTCCTAAGATATAGAGGCTCCCATGTAGGAACTAGGGACAAAATAACTGATCTCTATTATACAACACAGACTTACTATAAGACAAAACAAGACAGTAACAACGCACCATGCTATTGGTGAAAGAACAGAACATACATCAGTAGAACAGAATGCAGAGTTCATAAGTAGACCCATACAAAATACACTCAACTGATCCTGACACAGGAGCAAAGGCAATTCAAGGCAGAAAGGACAGTCTTTTTCAACAAAGAGTGCTGGAAGTTTTGACAAAATTATATGCAGAAAAATTAACCCAAACACAGTTGTTACACAAAAATTAACTCAAAATGGATCACAGATCAAAATGTAAAATGCAAGACTATAAAATTTATTGAAGTAAACAAAGTAGAAGTACTGCATGACCTTGGGTTTTTTAACTACAACACCAACAGCATGATCTGTGAAAGAAAAAATGAACAAGGGACGATTTAGCATGGTGAAACTATTCTTCATGATATTGTAATGATGAATACAAGACATTAAGCATTTTTCAAAATCCACTGAACCCTACCGCACAAAGAGTGAACCTTAATGCACGTAAATTTTTAAAAATCTTTTAGGAAGTCAGGGCCCCTAGATGGAATGCAGAATGTAACAAAAATCTAAATGCATTACAAATTTATGAAACCACCTCACTTAAAGGGGGTGAGGGGAATAAAGTGCTGTCCCAAGTAATTCTGGAAAGGAATGGAGTCTGTAAGACTAAAGGCAATGGATCCTATACAGGCACTGTCCTCTAGTTGATAAAGCTGCTTCCTGGCGGGGCACAAATTAACAATTCTGAAGTGACTAGACATGTATACTGGAACTGAAGAATTACATAATTGGATGCCTGATGGTAAACAGCGGGTGTCTCACTGTTAAGAGTGGGAGGTTATAAATAAGGGGAAAAAGCAAGAAGGATGCACGTGGTAATGGATAAGAGTTGGAGACATCAGTATATGAACTCATGTTTAGCTTAAAATACAGATGGCTAAAAACAGAAATATTTATAGATATGTGTATATACACATATATCTCCTTGCTCTGTCAGCTGACATAGCCTAGAAGCATACTTCGCATCCACGTTTTGGTTTCTAACTCTGTTCTCCAACTAAAAGAACCAAGGCTCTTTGGAAAAATGGCTAAGGTCTGAGACTCTAGGACTGAGGCAGGAAATATACAAGATGAGCCTGCAGCATCTTGCAGTGCCAGAAAGCTGAAAAGAAAATGCTCAAAAACAAAACAAAAAAACACAATGATGGGAGTATGAATCAGAACCAAAAGTATAAAAATAGGTAAGTCCATACTGATATAAAGAAATGATTGGATAGATAATTAAATGAGGGAAAAGAGACAAATGCTTTTCAGTCTTGCAGTAGAAATCTAAATAATTAATGCAGATACTCTGCCCTTAAGGAGGTGGAGCATAACTAGCCAGTCCTTCAGTGTGGGCTGCCCATAGTCATTTTTTCCAAAGAGTACAGTACGGAAAGAGAGGGGAAAAAAGCCACTTTCCTGTGGAGAAAGCTGACAAACAGTATCTCAAGCCAGGCAAGCAGGGCTAACATCAATGGTGTTAAGTCATATGCACAGTAAGGTACCCTTGATACGACGCGATGAGCATGCACTTCCCCTCCACAGTCGTCCTTCCAAAAACACATCATGCCAATCTAATCACAAGAAAAACACCAGACAAATCCCAGCTGGGCAACATTCTACAAAATACTTGACTAATACTCCTCAAAACTGTCAAGGCCATTGAAAACAAGGGAAGCATGAGACACTGTCACAACCAAGAGGAGCCTAGACATGGCTACTAAGCACAATACAGCATCCCGGATGGGATCCTGGGACAGAAAAAGGGGGAAACTGAGAGTATCTGAATAATATGGACTATTTACATAATAAGACATCAATACTGGCTTATTAATGTGACAAATGTACCATATTAATATAATATGCTAATAATAAGGGAAATTGGGTGTGGGGTGCACAGGAACTCTCTACACTATCTTTGCAATAATTCTGTAAATCTTAAACTATTCTAAAATAAAAGTTCACTAAAAAAATTAAACATTTACTGGGTCCTTAAGGATATCAAGAAATTATTCTTAATTTTTTTAGAGGTACAATAATGAAACTGTAGTTATGTCTTAACAAGAATCCTTATCCATTAGTAAGACATTCATAAATATCTACATACAAATGTTTAAGTACATATTTACATATAAATATTTTTATGTTACATTTAAATGATGATGATGCTCAAATTAATCCCAGTTGGGAAAGGGGAGTGGGTCAACAGGGATATAAGTGAAAACAACAGGCCACAATTCGATCACTGTTGAAGTGAAGGAACTGGTATAGTGAACCCCCATGGCTTTTCTCTCTAGGTCTGAATATGTTTAAAATTTTCCATAAAGAGTTAAGTAATTGCCTGATTTAAAAATTTAACAGAAAGGGCCAGAAAAAACTCTAGGAATAATATCTCAAAAAGACAAGGGACAAAAAGAAAAAAGTAGAAGAACAAAGGAACAAAGGTTAAAAAAAGAAGAATGAACAGAAGACAGGAGAGAAAAAAGGCTCATGTGAGATATAATATCCAACTATTAGAAGTTCTAGGAAAAGGGCACAGAAACAGTGGAGGGGATATAATAATAAAAAAGAAAACAGCGAAAAATGTCCAGATTTGAAAAGGATAATAGAGTAAATTCCTCGTTTAAGAAGGACTTAAAAATGCTATTATCCTGTTTACAATCATTACCTAGTAGGTACTCAAAACATATTTACTGAGTGAAAATAAATAAATTCAGACTAACACTTAGCTCCAGTAACTTCTAATACAGGGTCCCTCCTTGCTTCACCTCCCATCACAACAGCCAAACACACTGCCCAGAGAAATTTCAGCTAGAGTATTGCTACAAGACTGTTCCTAGGAAAAGGGCTGAGGCAGTTAGTCTAACCCTAAGGAAACCTCAAATGGCCAGACATGGGGAGAGTGACCAAGTCTAAATAAGCTTATAGAACATCACCACAATACAAGCATTATACCCAAGAAATTTCCTTAAAATAGAGCTGGTTTCCAGACCAGGAGAACAGAACAACAGGGCTCTGTTGACGTGTCCACACAAATTCTTTACAAAGAATACGCTAGGAAACAAAATCTTACTCAAAAAAAAAAAGAGGCTGTTCATCATTGTATTTCTTGTGAATTCTAACTAGAAAGGGAAGACTTCAGCTGTAGCTCAATTCTTTATAAATTTCTCTTCTGCTCTCAAGAAATGATTATCTTAGATTTTCCTCCATTCTTCATAGGAACAAAACTACCATCGTAACACCCAGGAACACCTTAAAAATATAAACACAGTACATAAGGTCACAAATCTAAGAGCTCCAGAGGAAAAAACGACTACTTACTGTTTTATTCTGGGGTCTCCATGCCGAAATTATGATTTTTCACAAAATACTTTAAGAATTCTACTACAATATAAATAAGAATTCCAGAGAAATGGAACAATTTTCCTGAAAAGCCGAATAACCCCTGGAACCTATGAACATGTTCAGTTACACGGCAAAGGGGGAATTAAGGTTGCAGATGGACTTATGGTTGCCAGTCAGCTGATTTTCAAACAGGGATATTATCCTGGATTAGCTGGGTGGGCCCAATGCAATCATTCCTTGGAACGCAAGAGGGAGGCAGAGGGGAGGCAGAGAATGGTCAAAGAGATGCAGTGTTGCTGGCTTTAAAGATGAAGGAAGGGGGCCACAGTTCAAGGGCAGATGCCAGAAACTGGAAAAGGTAAGAACACGGATTCTCCCCAAAGCCTCCAAAAAGGAACGCAGCCCTGCAGACACCTTGATTTCAGCCGGCGGAGCCCTGGACTGACTGCTAGCCCACAGAATGAGGTGATGATAAATCTCTGCTGTTTTAAGACACTAGGTTTGTGACAACCTGTTATTGTTAGTAGCAAGAGAAAACTAATATATCCTGTTTCCTTAAATTCTATAATTAGACATTTCTGTTTCTTCTGTTTTAAATCCAATCCTATTCCTAATGTCTGCAATTTCTATGCTTTAAATATTTGTTCCCTCCTTTCTGTGGACCTTCCCAGTGGACTGAGAGCTAGGCCAACACGCGCGCACCTGAAAAGGAAGGAGAGAGGAGTCAGTGTGAGAGCTTGCGTGGGTTCCAGAGGCTGCAGGCAAACTCTCCCTGCCCGGCCAGTCTTGTAACATGTTGCGAATCTCATCAGCAAGTCCAAGTCAGCTCCTGCTTGACTTCATTCAAACCTTTTTAAGTGTCTTGACTTAAGCCTTTACAGGTTTCAGATGAGTAACTTTAGCCACACTGATTAGAACGGTGGGTGGCAGATGTCAGTTAACACGTATGTCTCTCGAGAGCATAGCTACGCTCTCCAGGGTACCGCTGCCTCAGCATCCCTTTGGTTTGGCCAGGCCACCTGCGAGAGCCTTGAACTGACAGGAACCCCTCCTACAAGTACGAGCCTAGGTAACAGCCCAGAGTCACAGGTAAACGTAGGTTCCCTGCCTCCCAGCACCTTCTCCTGGTGCGCCTCTTAGATAAAAGCCCTGTGGAGCTTACCAAAACCCCACTCTTTTTGGTTTGAATTTACCAATCCAGCCTTAGCCCAGGAAGCCCAAAGCACTCCACCCACAGACAATAAAAAGGGCGAGCACCCAGGTCCTGTCTCTCTCTCTGCCTGCACCCTGCCCTGACCTCCCTGTGTGGCCGCCCGAGGTGTGCCCTGTACCTCCTCCAGGACCTGTGAGTAGTAAACTCCTCTCTCTCAATTTCTCTTGTGGTCTTTTGTTGAGTCTCAGCTCAACATCCAGCACCCTAGGGCTCTACTCAACCAACAGTGATTTAACAAAATCACAACAATGTTTAATAAATCAAAACGCCAAGTGCACTAGCGGTTTAGTGTATCCTTTTGTTGGATGATAGAATGAATGTACAATTCCTTCAGTAGCCTCAACTTCCTTTTTTTAGATTCAATTTTTTGTCCTTAAACCAGTCAAGTTATAGTGCAAGAGTGAGTCCCGTTTTAGCTGAGCCTCAGACTCTCTGCACATTACATCAAATGGAGTTTCAGAAATATGAAAAAAAAGCATTTCCTTTTGTTTTGTTACACTGTAGAACTTCACCTCTTAAGGACACTATATGTTTTTTGGTGGGGGAATGAGGTGGCAGTAATAAAAATATCACGAGATGAAATTTATGAGTACATTCTACTAACCCTATAGATTTATTAATTATAGCATTTAAGATTTGCCAGTAAGTTTTGGATAAGAGTAGAAGATGAGTGGAATGTTCTAGGAAAACAGAATATCAGGAATAACAACCATCATATTGTAATACTGAAGAGCAATTTCACATGCAAAAAAATTTAACAACTGAATAGGAGCTGGTATGGACATAGGTAAGGCGCTAAGAAGCTTTCTTTTATTTAAAATATGAAAATAAATATGCACTGGGATAATCGATACGGTAGTTTATAATTGCACAATATTGAAATACTCTTAATGCTCACTGTTAGGAGACTAATTGAATAAACAATATATATCTTCAAAATAAAGTAGTACACAGTGGTAAAAAGAAACAATGAGGAAGAGCTCCATAAAGTGATATGAAGTAATTAAATAACTTAAATGACTATGATGTGGAGGGAGGTGATCTCAAAATGAAATACAAACTAACAAATGAACCTACCAGGGTTACAAATGAGTAACGACCCGCACTGAAGGGGATGAGAACTAAAAGAACTAACCTAAGTAAACCCAGAACAGTACTTTGTATACTGTAAAGCTGAAGTTAAAAAAGAATGGTACAAAAACATTGCAAGTTAGTAAATTTATTTTTCATGGGGTATGGGTTAGCAATTCTGAAACTGTGTCTGTGTCTATATATACACTTAATATATGTAATATTTATATTTATATATATATATATATATATATACACTCACTAGGATTGAACAACTAAGTAGATATACAGTGATTAACAAGAGCTAAGTTTCTCACTTCCTGAGAACAGAGTTAAAAATAAGAAAAGGCGAAAGGCCAGAATAAATTCTGTTGTACTAGACTGGAAGCAAAGGCATCAGTATGAACTCCCAGCCTTTAACGTATTAACAAATGGATACATAAATACACAGTCATGTACTGCATAACGCTGTTTCCGTCAACAACAAACCACATACACTACGGTGGTCCCATAAGAGTAGGACCTTATAGCCTAGGTGTGTAGTAGGCTATACCACGTAGGTTTGTGTAAGTGCACTGTGTTATGTTCACACAATAACGGAATCCCTTAACGACCCTTTTCTCAGAACATATCCCCGTTGCTAAGTGACGCATGACTGTAGATTTGCATATACACACAGTTTCTAGCTCTGTCTGTTATGATGCCTAAAAGCAATTACACCTCACTAGCAACAAGCACACCTAGCCCCCAGATCTTGAGTTCTAAATATCATTTTCCAATAAAGTTCTTCCTGGGAGAAATGTTGATCCCAAGGCTGGGGTAGGAAAAAGACAAGATGAGCCCATAACATCTGTAAGGCCAGAAAATAATGGGGGTATGCCAGAAAGGCATAGGAATCAAACGGAAGGAGCTCCCAATGACCAAATCTGGAACACTTGGAACAAATAAAGATAATAATGGATTATACATGTGGAATAAATATCCATGAGCCCACACTGATATAAATTAAATAAATAAATAAATAAATAAATAAATGGAAGGGACAGCTCCTACTTATAGAATTCCAATTAACAAAGAATCAACAGATGCTAAAATTAATAGGCAAAACTATAAAAAATAGAATGTTCGCATAGTCAAAATATCTGTCCACAAGACACTTATTAATAACAAAGGGAAATACAGTAACTTTGCAGTAAAGAAACCTGGCAGATACTACCTTGGTCAAGCAACCAAAGTTAACATCATCAGTAACAAATATATACTGAAATCCCGTACTCCTGATATGATGTACTGAAAAGGATGGAACATCATCTTTGTGGCTTTCTTGCCAAAAATACATAATCACAATCTAACTATGAGAAAACACTACATAAACCCACAATGAAGATTATTCTACAAAACAACTCGCCAGTACTCTTCAAAAGTATCAAGATTATGAAAGAGCAAGAAAGACTGAGAACTGTCAGACAGGAGGAGCCTAAGGAGACAGGACAACCAAATACAATGTGGGATCCTGGACTGGATTCTGGACTGGATGAAAGACATTAATGGGAAAACTGGCAAAACCCAAGTAAAGTCTGCAGATTAACTAGTATTGTGTCAACTTAATTTCCTGGTTTTGACAACTGTACTATGGATACGTTATATGTCAACATTAGGAGACAATGAGTAAAGAGTAGACTGGAACTCCTTGTATTTTTAAAAATTTCTCTGTCAGTATAAAATTATTTTGAAACAAAAAGCTAAAAAAGAAAAAATCAAGCTACATCATATATCCTACTTTGTGGGCAGGTAAAACATTCTCATTTGTCACCTTCAGGTTGGCAAGAAAATCTTTTAACCACTAATAAACAGCTTTCAAAACAAATAGACATATTTAGGAAACTAAAATTTTTCAAGCAGAGGGAATTTTCAAAACAAATATCCCTATTTCTTCCAGAACTGAAAACAAGAAAAGGGACAGTAAATCCCAAAGGAAGAAAAAAAATTAGAATTTCAAAGCTAGGAAAAGTCTCAAATCACTTGATGCAACCTCTTAGGATGACGAGCACTCGTAGGTTATATCATATGAAACCCTACTGCTGGAGCTAAGGCGGAAACACAGGCTTCCTGATGGTTAGTCTGATGTTCTCACGCTATTTTCTACTTCATCATATACCAAAAGGTAGAAAGTTTCCACAGACCAGCTTTTCCCCTGTGCCTCCATGCAACCCAACTTAAGCTATCAAGTTGACAGCTTCTGCAAATCCAGGCTGCCTGACTCCTACAACCAGGAAAGGGAGAAGATTGGAGCGCTACCACCTAAATGCCACTAAAAACTGACGAGCCTAAAGGCAACACATTCTGGCTTCTGTTCTGATCACCACAGGACGATAAAACAGAACAGCCTGAGCTGGAAAATATTTACTCATCCAGGCCAGAACCACAACTGCAACAAGTCCTAAAATTAATCCAATTAGTGAATGAAAGGCACTTAACTTCTGAGCCTCAGAGCCTTCAGTAACCAAAACTAGTTCATATCTATCTGAACCAAGTCAGATAATTCAATATTTTCTTCATAAGCATTACTAATTATGCATCTACTCTATGCCAGGTCCTATGCTAGGTAAAAGGGACTTGGTGGTGAACAAATTACTTTTAACTTCACTAACTTTTTCTTTGAAACATAGGCTCTAACCTAGGAGTTTAGATAGTCCAATAACTCCATTTTTATGAAAGAAGAAAAACTCAGAAAATAATATTCTGCTCATGGTTCCATACATAGACCGGAAGTGTGTATGAAGATCTGAGGTACAGATACTGACATAATATTTAAATAATATCTATCTTATACTATTTTAAAAATCTGATTTGTAAACATCATTTGTCTTTTCAGTTTGACATACAAGATTTTTCTTCCATCCATCTTCTTAATTCCCTGGCTTCATTTCCAGCTACTCTCCACCTCACACTTGGTACTCTTAGTCGTGCTGGTATTCCTCTCGTACATCCTAATTTTATGAGACTTCCATGCCACTGTACATGCTGTTCCCTATGGCTAAAATGCTCACCCTCTCTTTTCCTTGACCAGTTGGTCAACTTTATACTCTTAGAAACTCAACTCAAATATCAGTTCCTCTTCAAAACCTTCTGAACACACATACACACACACTCACAGTTAAACCCAGTTTGTGTTATTTTCAGACCATGCACTTACTAATCATAGCATGCATGATACGACTTAAAAAACTATACTATGAAAATCTATTTATAATACATCTGCCTATCATACTAGACTTTGAATTCATTAAGGATAAACATCGCCTTATCTATATCAGTATTTTAGCACATAACAGTATGCCTGGGACATAACAGAATAGAATGCTCAATAAATAGAAGCTCATAATAGAAGCTCAATAACTAATCACTGAATTGAACTTCATATGGTAATATATTTCATCTACAAGAAACAATATAGAGTGAAGAAAAATGGTATGTTTAAAGGGTCACAAAAGCTATATTTGATAAACTTTTTTCCAATATAAGAGTTATATTAACAGACCAAAAAGAAGCTGTGCTAATAATTAAATGCACATGAAAACCTCATTAGTCTGGCAAAAAAAAAAGTGAATTAAGAAAACTTTAGTTTCCTCATCTCATTCTGTCCCTTTATCTGTAAAATAATAGAATTGAATCAGATTCCTTCTATGCCTTCACATTCTGTATTCTGTATCAGAGCACAGCCAAAGCATCAACATCAGGTTGAGATTTTCATTTACCTATATTAGCACAGTCTCAAGTTTCTGTAAGCCGTCCCTCCACTATCACATCTCTGCTAATGTCATATTTTTAGTTACTTTGCAGCATGCTATTATGACACGTGGTACCTTAGAAACTTCCTTTGTAAAGAGGCTATGTCACAATGTGTATGGAAAAATATTGAACATATTAAACACTACCTTTAGCTTAAGAGTTTGTACTTATTTTGAATTAAACGGCATGTCACCATGGCACCTATTTCAACAAGTATATAGCGAGTCCTTACTTAGTGCCAGAAGCCTAAGAGAGTAAGGAGAGAGAATGAAATAGCAACTACCTTCAAAATACGTGGTAGGAACTGCAGATTCAAAGCAACTAGAGACCAGTGTAAGGCAAGAACAGATCATGGAGAGCCAACCAAAGGAGTTTAGATTTGACAGCACAAGGAATGGGAAAATAACAAGTCAAACCAGCAATTTAGGATGAGCTCGGCAGAATGAACAGAAACAATACTAGTCATAACTTCCGAAAGGGAGAAAGTCAATGAATAATGGAATTTTGCCAATTGTACTCTCTAAACCCACTTTCAAAACTGCCCACCCCTCTAGATCTCCATTCTGCCACCGTCTTAGCCCCAGCCACTACCACCTCTCACTTCAATGGGAGCTTCCTGTCTAGCTTTCTTGTTAACTGAATCTTTATACAGAGCATTTTAAAAATGTAAATCGAATTACGTCCCTTTCCAGCTTAAAATCCTCCAACAGCTCCCCTTCAATTTTTAGTATAAAAACCCCAATCCTTCGAGCCCATAAAAGCTCTGCACTAAGGGCTCCTCTCCTGCACTGCTCCTCTGTGTCAGTGCTCAGGGTATCCTGGCCTCTTCATAGCTCCTCAAACGCTCCATGATCCCATCCTGCCTCAAGGCCTTCTCACACACCGTTCACTAGAACATGTAACATCCTTCCAATTACACACACTCTTTTTACCTACTGTATTCCTGGACCAACTTAGCCTAAATATTGTTTCCTAAAAAAGGCTTACCCAACATCCACACCAGACCAGGTTTTCCAATAATATTCTTTCACACTTCGTAATTTTCTTCTGTAGCACTTTCCTCACTTATAAACTGAAGATAATAGTTAATGAGCTAGCTAAATATTTCAACTTCCTCGTTATAACATAAATCCCACTAAAACAGAACCTGTAGCTGTCTCATCACTACCATCCTCAGTGCCTTGCACATACCACTGGCTCAAATACACTGAATGGATTGATGGATGCCTCCCACTTGGGCCCAGAGGAAGAATGGCACTAGGAATGACAATAACGAGAAAATTCAATGCCTAAAAAGTTTACACAGACTTATATTTGGCTTAAAAAGTTAATTCCTGAATCTTTAAAATTATCTGCAGTGTTCTAATTCAGGGATCAGCAAGCTTTTTCTTAAAGGCCAAAGAGTAAATATTTTAGGTTTGTAGGCAACACAGCCTCTGTTGTAACTACTCAATCTTGCCACAGCAGCATGAAAACAGCCAGAAACTATATGTAAATGAGGCGGCACAGCCGCCTTCCAACAAAACCTTATTTACAAAAACAGGTGGGCAGCCTGCAGGCTGTAGCTTGCTGGCTGCTGTTAATACATCTCAAAGAAACAGGAGATAGAAATTAAACAAATGCAAAAAATAATTTCTCTCTTCATTTTAAACTCATAAAGAAGTCTTTCTTGAAATACCATACAAATGTCCCCAAACTCTGGACTCAAAATGGGTTGGCATATATTGTTCATTAGAAACACACACTGAACCTTCCTTTAATGGTCAGAAATGAGTATGTCTCCTCTCTGAATTTGGATCATGAGTTTCTGCTAAGAAGCAACTGTCTCTTTCTTCATATGTATTTCTCAGTAAATAGAGTAGCAGTAGCACACAGTGGGGATTAAAAAATACAAGCTGAACAAATGAATGAACCAAAAAGAAGAAATATAGAGAGCAAGTCCTCCTATATTAGCCCTTTCCCCTTTCACTCTCCCCTTCTTCTATAGTGAGGTGAAGAGATGAACAAGAGGGGAAGCAGATAATCTAAACGTTTTGATTTTCAAAAGAGGCATTCTCCAATAAGACTGCAAACGAACCATTTTCCAAAAGGCTGCCATCTGATAGCAAACAGAAAACAGAGGACAGCAGTAAACAGGTACTTCTCCACCCTAAGGAAGAAACCAGCATGAATCCACGCTGACACGTGGTACAGCAGAGACAATGACATGGGAGCCAGAGATTCCAAGTCTGAACTCTTCTGTGTCTCATAAGTGATTTTGTGACTTAACCTTTCTAGGCCTCAGTATCTTCATCTATGAAATGAGTAGAGAAGACCAAACGATCTCTATGTCCTTGACGTGATGGCATCTAATTTTTCTGCCTATAGAAGACACTACTGGGGCCCTGTGGCGTAGTGGTTAAGTGTGCAGCTCCACTTAGGTGGCCCAGATGCTCGGGTTCAGATCCCAGGCACAGACCTACACCACTCATCAGCCGTGCTGTGGTGGTGAGCCACACACACACTGGAGGCAGACTGCCACAGATGTTAGCTGAGGGCAAATCTTCCTCAGCAAAGAATAAAAAGACGCTACAGCTTTGCCAAACATTTGTAAAAGGCCAAATGGATGGAAGCAGAAGCAAAAGCAAAATCTCATAAAACTGAATAATGGGGGCGAGGGGGTGGGGGGAAGAGTATATATTCTCCACTGTGATTAAGTGTAACTAATATTATCTATAACAAAAATTCAGAATAAATGTACAAACTGACTGTCACAGAGTGCATATCTGTCCAATATCCAGGAAAACAAAAGCTGGGTGTTATAAAGTAATCCCATACTCCTTTTATGGTAAATCATAGGGCAGCCACATCTAGCATTCTGAGCAGTCATGATCCTCACATCCCAACAGAAACACAATGGAAATGTGAGACAACTAAAATGATCAAACGAGTAAAAAGTCTATAGGAACAAGACAAAAAAAGAAAAGAACGCTTTATCCCTCAGTGGGAAGGAATCTAGATCTGTAATTATTTTAAGCAGCTATTGATGTAAGGCAATCAATAACATCAAACAGATGCATTTATCATGTACACTGTTAGTAAATAAAGAGTCTATCATACTTTGCAATCTACACAGTGCTAATCTAACATTATATGTACTTAACTGACAGTACTGGACACTATTTTCAAGTCAGGGTCTATAAACAATTTTTCCTAGAAAACAGAGTTGAAAATATCTAAAATCTAACAAAGCCAATGATTTCACCATCCTATTAGTCTTTAATTGCCTTTCTTAGAAATGAGTTGTCTTTAAATTCTGTCAATTTACAGAAAATACAAGTACACATATATAACCTGCTACAAATTATTCCCAGTTATTATATCAAACGTTGAGAGTAAAAATATTCAAATATCTCCAAATAAGAAAATTTATGACTAGCTCTAGCACTACATCATTAAATTAGTGAACAGTCATTAGTGAAGGCTCCTTGAATAACTATACCATCAGTTTAGATTAACTTAAACTGAAAAAATGAGTTTGGCTAAACTGTGCTTACAATTTACAATTTTATTCTTTAAATCAAATTTAGAACCTATTAATGCTAAATTTGTCAACCTCCAAAGAATAATTTTTTTTTATTTTAAATTTAATAAGAGTATTATTTTTTTAAAAAACTGAAAAGTATGCTGCCAGTTACCTTAAGCAGAATAATGGCCTCCTCAAACCCAGCCAGATCTTACTTCCTGGATCCTGTGACTATGTCAGGTTACACAGCAAGGAAGAATTAAGGTTACAGATAGAATTAAGGTTGCTAATGAGCTGGCCTCAAAATAGGGACAGTATACAGGACTATCAGGTGAGCCCAATGTAATCACAAGGGTTCTTGAGTGGAAGAGGGAAACTGAAAAAAGGTCACAGTGACATAATGTGAGACAACCCACCACCCCGCCTCTGAAGATGGAAGGGGCTGCAAGCTAAGGAATGTGGACAGCCTGCAGAAGCTGGAAAGGGCAAGAAAACAGATTCTCCAGTAAAACGTTCAAAAGGAAAGCAGCTTTGTCTACCGTGCTTTTAGCCCAGGAGATCCATTTTGTACTTATGACTTCTAAAACAGTAAGACAATAAAGTTTATGCTGTTTTAAGCCACTAAGTTTGTGGTAATTTGTTACAGCAATAAGAGAAAACCAATACACCAACAGATTTATAAATGAGTTTTTCATTAAACTCTAAATCTGATTACAAAAACAACAAACATCAGAATGCCTAGCACTCTTAATGAAATTCTTTTAAAGAACAATAATTGTGTAGTTCTTTTTCTCTACAAACTCACAAAAACATGGTATTATACGTGCTATTTTTTCCAAATAAATAATAATATTGTTGCCCTTTGAAACAGTTTCGAAATAACTGCCTCTTGAATCTTTAGGGCTAAGCTGATCCCAGATTCTTATAAATCCTTCCAATATAAGATATTGTGCACTTTCCTGATTATGATTAAATATATTCACATAAACTAACCATTATAATTATATAATTTACACCAAATTTTGAATTTAACCAGTGTTCGAAAAATGAAGCTTTTAGCTCTCTAGACAATTCTAAACCCAAGCTTCCATATTAATCCCATAAAATGATACAAATCCTATAAAACTTACTATACACAGATTATTTTTCGTGATTTTTGTTGTCATTCACTTTGACAATAAAACAAATACATGCAGAGGTCTGGGAATGTTTACACTGTATCTATATTATCAAGATTAAGATGTCCAAGAACCATCTCTACAAATATTCCTTCAGGCAGGCAGGATTTTGGGCATGGGGAATGAGACACGAGAAGTCAGAGATGGAGCAAGGGGAGGGAGGCAAACACAGGGGTGGCCGAGCACAGGGATTAGAACCTAAGGAACATGAAAAGAGGACCCATGCACGGGCTGGCCTAGCACACGAGGGCTTGAGCACATCAGGGGGGATCATGACACTCACGTGGAGGACATGGAGAGGAAGGGTCTGAGGCACGACCTGGTGCGGGGTATGAGAATTTAAGGAGAGTACATGTGGAGGACGACCTCATGGGCCCAGGGCCCATGACAGGGTAGAGAGGTCATCCATGCATGGTGGTGGCCTACTGTGGGGGTTTCAGAACCCAAGTAGGGTGAGAAAGACATCAAGGGGGAAGAGGAAGTGGCAGCAAGAAAGGGAAATTGGTTACATAGAGGGAGGTTGATCAAATAAGTAAATATTTTAATGATAACAGAAGCCAGGTTTATCACCATCAGAGATGGGAGGTTACAAATACAGAAAGAGAGAAAACTAGAAAGAATCCTGTGGTGATGGACTGAAAGGTATTAGTGTGAACTCATGATTTTCAATATATATAGTTAACACAGAAATATTGACGGAAATGTAGGTCTGTGTATATATACACACATACCTGTATTCCCTACCTCTGTCCATTAAAGATGCCTGGGAGAGCACTTATCAATAGCAACGAGCATATCTAGCCTCCAGAACTTGGCTTCAAAACAGCATGTTCAATTAAAAAGAACCAGGGCTCTTGGAGAAATGGCTGAGTCTAAGTCTAGGACAGAATAAGTATAAGATGAGACTAGAACATCTTGTACAAGAAAGCAAGGGAATGCTCACAGAATCACAGATACAGAAGAAAAGGACACAGAAGCCAGCTGGAAGGAGCACTCAACTGGCCAGGAGACGGAAGAGATTAATGACCATGACAACCAAAACTAACACGGGATTCTAACTTGGGTCTCTGCTACCGAAGGTATTAGTCAACTGGAGAAACTCAATGGCATCTGAGGATTGGATGGTACTAATGTATCAACGTTAATCTGATTTCAATGGTTATGTAGCGGAATGTTCTTCTTCCTAAGAAATACACAGTAAAGTATCTGAGAGTGATGGGGCATCAGGTAGGGAACTTACTCTCAAACAGCTCAAGGAAAAAAAGATAAAGTCACGTGTACTGTATGTTGCCACTTTTTCACAGGTACAACTACACTGGTCTCTGGAGCACTTCGTAGAGATTGTCAATACTATGCACTCCACCTCCTCACCATCATTTCGTGACTATGAATGAATGTGGGAAGTAACTGTCTCCACAGTGGCCTTGGCAGAAAAGATCATAAGGAGGCTATTAACAACTCATAGTGAAGGAAAGGACAAACATGAATAAGTTCAAAAGTTCAGCCATGAAACTAGTCTTATGGACCACAGACCAAAATTTGAGACTTTATTCTAAACCAAAACAACAGAATTTAAACAAAAATAACAAGAAACTTAATACTGATGCAAAATCTACGGTAAAACCTGAGGGACAAGTGGTATAAACATCAAAAAATGAGAATTTTACAAAGTAAATTAAAAAATTTAAATACAATTCACATCACTGGCACTTTAGTTATGTAGGTTCCTAATTTCATTTCAAAATACCAACAGGTTCTACCCTGGGGTAGGAAGAAAGATGAATAAGACACAGCCCAGTTCTCGCTTTCAAAAGGGAAAGCTTCAGTGTAGGTGGGGAGACCAACATAAAGTAGCACACCGCTAAGCAAAATAGAGTGCTAAAACTCAGAGGAAGCAATACGGTTAGAAGCAGACAGGAAGGAGCGATTAATTCTAACTGAAAATCACCATTTACTGAGTACCTACCTACACACGCTAAGTCAGTATCAGGGCAAAAAAAGATAAAAAGCAGCAGCCTTCATTTCACTATCCAGCAGGAAGAAGGAAAGCAGAAAACCAGGACGTGATTTAAAAATGCTATGGGGTCTCACCAGGGAACAGCGAACCCTTCCTTCAGGGGAGGGGAGGGAAGAGAAGTCTGAATTTAGCCAAAAAGAACGAACAAAGTTGACAGCAGAGGAACCCCGGGAAGAGGGCAGGCTGTGCTGGAGCACAGCACAGGCACATATAAGGCAGCAGCAGCATGAGCTCACCAGAGCTCCATGAAGACAGTCGGGGGAGCTATGAGAGACGGCTAAACTGGGTGCCAAGCAGAACGGAGACAAGTTGCCACGACCTCTAAAATCATATGTGTGAATACCATTTACCAAGATTAAAGTATTCCTGGCCTCTTCCTTCAAGTAAAAAAACCTGGGCTAAATTAAATGACAGTAAGACCACTGATACAAAATTAGAGAATAATTAAAAATTTCCTGGAATTTCCTCTAAAATTCAAAGTAAAACCAAATAAGGAAAATACAAGCCAGATTTGATACTTTAATGTTCCTCTGCTATATTTTTAGACTACAAAACATTCCAAAATTCAGTACAAATAAACTAGGGAACTCATATTCCCGTGTAAACTACTGCTAAGAATATTATGACCTTCAGCTCACATTTAAGTCTCAATAAAGTCTAACAGCATCGGTCTCCAAGGTAGAAACCCCAATCCAGCTAGTGGTTCCCCTAGTAAAACAGTGGTAAAGAAATGTGTAACAAATGAGTTAGCATTGTGAAAAATAAAAGCGTAACTCCTTATTACGTGTGTCAGAAGCATTTAAGCAAGAGTTTGAATCTAAATTTTAAAGTGAAAAAGACTCTATTTAAATGATACGGTTAAACTTGCTACTATGTGAAGACAAGTCAAGGCTGATAAAACAGAAAAACAAAGCTATAGATACTTCCAGGGTCACCCAGTTCAACCACTGCTTTAGGCTCCCTATAAAAACCCTTCCAAAAATAAAAGCCCTCCACATGATGATTTAAAATTATCAATTCCTAAATATTTTAGTGTTAGGAAATGAGTCATCATGACATTGTAGTTCAACTCCTCTTCAGTGACGCTCTCGTACTGGTCAGGGTACTGCAGCAAGAGGACTCAGAGGATGGCTCACTGCGCTTACAAGATGGAAAACGTCTTCGCCTAAAATTGCGCACATACAATACGATTCTGACGATATTTAACAGGAAAAATATTACTGTACTTCATCTTCCAATCTTCAAAAAAGTTAAATATCAATTAAAAGTTTATTGAGTTAAAAAATGCTCAGTTATCCTGAGTAGACACAAGGCTGAAAATCAAGAATACCAGACTGAGAGTACACTAATTAGTAAACTAATTCCCAATCTATTAATATCTATTTACTCAACTCCTCTGAAATTCATCCAAATCCCTAACAGGAGTTAGTAACTGGTCCATAGCTACTTCAAAGGATTATTATAAAAATATAAAAGATGACTAAAAAAAGATACTGTCACGCAGTGAACAGAGATAACTTTACACCAGTACCTGTGTGAAGGCCTCCAGACCACCCCCAGCTTAGATGATACGAGGAGGACTCACGGGACTCAGCACACAGTCATATTCACAGCTATGACCTGTCCCAGAAAAGGACACAGAGCAAAATAAGCAAAGGAAAAGGCTCAGGGGGCAAAGGTGAAGGAAACCAGGTGCAAGCTTCCAAGAGTCCTCCCTCGGGGGGAGTCACACAGGACGTGTTCAATTCCTCCAGCAACAAGCTGTGGCAACAGATGGAAAGTGCTGTCTACTACAGATATTCTTAAGAAATTTGGTGGTTTTCATTAGCAGCTGGTCATGTAGGCACCCTCTGCCTAGCACATACCAAAACTCCAGAAACCCAGAAGAAAAGCAGGTGTGCAGCATAAACCACACAGTTTGTACAGTTTGGGACAGTGAGCCACTCTCATCACTGAGGGGAAGGCTGACATCACTGTAGGGGAACCGTTTGCCAGCAAGGGTCAACCTTCCTAAGGACAGGCAATCTCGGGCCCACTATGTTAACTCTTTTCTGCACAGTACTCTGAGTATATTATGAAGGAATATTAAAGAGGGTTAATTACCATGCCTCATACACTCCAGATGGATTAAAGTCTTAAATGTAAAAAAAGTTGAAAGTAGAAGATGATGAAATAACAATAAATAGCTAAGATTTACCAAGCTCTTGCTATACCCCTGGCAGTAAGCATTTTTATGTAAGACCATATTTAATGTTCACAGCAATCTCCTGAGCAAGTCAGCGATGATAAAATACTCACCAGCCCGGATCACGTGGCTGGTACACCATTCAGGCTCGTACTTCCTGATATCAGCCCTGGAGGCAGGTACTGATATTATCTCCATTTCACAAGAGAAGGAACACTCATAGAGGACCAAGGACACATAGCTGTACACGACAGAGATGGGATTTCTAACTTAGCTTGTTCCAGAGCCCTGGCTCTTAATTGCTGTGCTGTATTACCTCTCAATATACAAAATACCTGTATGGTGCTAGGACAGAAAGGGATTTTTTTTTTTTTTTTTTGAGAAAGATTAGCCCTGAGCTAACATCTGCTGCCAGTCCTCCTCTTTTTGTTGAGGAAGACTGGCCCTGAGCTAACATCTATGCCCATCTTCCTCCACTTTATATGTGGGACGCCTATGTCTATATGTGGGTGCCATGTCTGCACCCAGGATCTGAACCGGAGAACCCCAGGCTGCCAAAGCGGAACGTGGGAACTTAACTACTACACTACCGGGTTGGCCCCAGAAAAGGATGTCTTAAACGCACACACACACAGTAAAAACCATGAAGAAAAACATTACTAAATACAACTACATCAAAACTTAGAATTAAGCATGGTAACAGGCACAAAAAAACACAATTATAAACCAATCACTGAGAGATTATTTGCAACATATTTAACAGGAAATAAACTCAGACACATAAGAAACTTTTCCTTATCAATAAGAAAAAGACAAACAACCCAATAGAAAAATCAGCAAAGTAAATAAGTAATTCACATAAAAGGAAACCAAACAGTGGGAAATACAGGAAAAAAAATTGATAGAATTAAGAATGATATAAATGCAAAATAAAATAACACACCATTCCACACTCACCAGACTGGCTAAAGTTTTAAAGTTAGATAACTGGAAGTGGGGTGATGATGAGGAGCAAGAGAAGTCTTAATTCACTGCTGGGAAGGATAAATTGGTAGAGCCATCATGGGGAGATATTTGGCAGCATCTAGAAAGAAGATCCACACACCCTCTGATCCAGCAACGCTATTCCTAGTTTTATATCCCAGAGAAACCCTGACATGTATGACATGTATGACCAAAGACACATGAGTAAGAATGTTCATTACTGCACTGTCTCAATATTACTATTATTAGTGAGAAATAACTCAAACATCCATTAGTGGGGGAACAGAGAGAAAAAACTATAAATGATATTACTCAGCAGAAAACTGAATGAACTAGACCTATAATACAAATATGCATGTATCAGAAAAACATAAAACTGAGTAAAAAAAAAAAAGAATTTGCAGGACATTATGTATCACTTACATAAGTCGTAACACTTATAGTAAGTCGTAAAATACATACACAAAACAATACTATGTATTGTTCACAAATATATAAATGTATTAAAGGTAAAAAAAAAAAATGAAGGTGGCTTGTACAACATGGCTTAGAATTCATCGTTTTAAAGGAAGACCCATCAGAAGAAACTCACTGTTGTATTTACCACTGGGGTGCTACTGGATACATTATTTACTACACAATAAAGCCTTCTCTTTATGAGAATCCATGCATACGTTAGAGGAAGAAAAGGCTGAAAATTGATGCTCTAGTTTCCATGTCAAGAATTCTGGAAAAGAAAAAGCAAATTAAACTAAAAGAAAGTAGAAAGTAAGGAAATAAAGATATGATCCAAAATCAATAAAACAGAAAAAAGGTAAACGATAGAGAAAAATCATGAAAGCCCAAATATGGTTCTTTGAAATAAAGAAAAAGAGAGGAAACACCACTTACCAATATCAAGAATGAAAAAGTGAACAGCACCATAAGACGATAGAGACATTAAAAAAATAAGATAACCACTGCACCACTGGGTCAACCCCAAGATAAAGTTCGCACGTTCCACTTTGATGGGCCGGGGGTTCACCTGGGTGCGGACCTATGCAACACATATCAACCCATGCTGTGGCAGGTGTCCCACATATAAAGCAGAGGAAGATGGGCATGGATGTTAGCTCAAGGCCAGTCTTCCTCAGCAAAAAAGAGGAGGACTGGTAGCAGATATTTGCTCAGGGCTAATCTCAAAAAAAATAATAATAATAATCCCTTTTACCAACAAATGAAAACACAGATGATTTTCATAGATGAAAAATACATTCTCAAAAACCAACAGAAGAAGAAATAAACATATAAATCTAAATGCACCAATACCTATTTTTAAAATTAAATCTGTTATTAAAATCTTTCTCACAAACAAAACTCTAGGTCCAAAAGGTTTCACTGGCGAATTCTTTAAACATTTAAGAAAGAAGTAACATCAGTTGTATATAAACTTTTTCAAAGGGAAAAAAAAAAAAGGGGAAACTTTCTCAACTCATTTATAAAGCCAGCATAACCTTAATACCAAAACATGACAAGAACACCAAAAAAAAAGAGAGTGAAAAATTACCGAGTAGTCTTGACTATAAATGCAGAAAACCTAAATAAACTATTAGGAAATCAAGTCTAACATTTAAAAGGATAATACATCACAACCGAGTGAATTTACTGCAGGAATGGAAAGGTAGTTTAATACTTGAAAATCAAGAAATGCAATCTACCACACTAAGAGAAAAAAATAATAATAACTTGATCATTTCAATAGATGTAGAGAAAGCATTTGGTAAAAATTAACACTCACTCACAACAAAAATTCAGCAAATGAAATAAAAGGGAACTTCCTTAATCTGATGAAAGATATCTACAACCCCGACCCCCAACAAATACAGAAATTTTAGCGATGAACTATTAACACTTCCCTGAAATTCTATCACCTTTTCACTTCAACAGCATGTTGGGGGTCCTAACCAGTCAATAAAGGGGAGGGTGGGGGATGGAGGCTTTGAAAATGGTATCATTGTATAGTATATGCAGAAATTCCAAAAATAGTCACAGGTAGATTATTAGAACTAGTAAGTGAATTTACCAAGATCACAGGAAAAACAAGTCAAAACACAAAAATCAGGGGCCGGACCCATGGCACAGTGGTTAAGTCCGGCGTGCTATATTTCAGCAGTCCAGGTTCACAGATTCGAATCTCAGGCACAGACCTATACCAGTCGTGAGCCATGCTGTGGCAGTGACCCACATACAAAATAGAGAAAGACTGGCACAGATGTTAGCTCAGGGGTAATCTTCCTCAAAACAAGAACAAAGAGAAAGAATGGCAACAGATGTTACCTCAGAGTGAACCTTCCTTATGAAAAAAACAAACAAAAATCAAATATATTTGTATATATAAAAAAACAGAAAATAAAATCTTAAAAGTGGTACCATTTATAGCAACAAAATCAAATACCTAAAAAGAAAGCAAAAATGTATAAAATGTTATAGAAAAGTACAAAACATAAGCAAGAAACATTTCTAAAGACTCAAATAAATGAAGAAACATACCTTATTCATAAACTAGAAGATTCTATAGTAAGTACATCAGTTCTCCCCAAATTAATCTATAAAGTCAATGCAATCCCATTCAAAACCCCTGCAGGTTCTTTGCAGAAACTGCCAAGTTCATTCTAATATTTAAACAGATTACAAATGGCAAGCTAGGGCAATCTTGGAAGAGAACAAAGCTGGGAGAATTACACTACCAGATGTCAGTACTTATGTTAAAGCTACAGTAATTAAAACAGCGTAACACTCACACAAGGATAAACAAAGGGACAAATGAACTGAAAAAGAGTCAAGAAATACAGAGATAGAGTCACTGATTTAGGACAAAGATAACCCTGCAGTAGAGTGGGGTGAAGAGGACTTTTCCAAAAAGGAAAAAAACTAATCTTGACCTCTACTTCACACCATGCACAAAAATAATTTCCAGGTAGCTTGTAGATCTAAATGTGAAAAGTTAAAAAACTAAGCTTTTAAAAGAAAACACTGGAAGATACCTTCATGACCTTAGGGTAGACAAAAATTTCAAACAGTTCAAAAAAATGCTAACAATCAAGAAAAAAGCAGTAAATTGGACTACATTAAAATTAACTTCTATTTGTCAAAAGATACTATTAAGAAATTTAAAAAGCAACCCACATATATAAAATATATACACATGTGCATATGTGTATGTGTGTATGTATATACATAAAAAACTTATATCCAAAATACATGAAGGATTTTTACAAACCAATAAGAAAAAATACATACAGCCCAATAATAGGCACTTTACAAAAGAGGATATCCCAATGGCAAATAAACATATGTGAAGGTGTCTAACAAGTGGTTATCACAAAGCACAAGACAAAACTCTCAATGCAAACTATGACACTCCCACCAGAAAAGCAAAAATGCAAAATACAGACAACACCAAGAGTTGACTAGAAAGTGGCTTGTCTGGAATGCTCGCTTATGGCCAGTGGGAGTGTAAACTGGTACAACCACTTTGGAAAACTGAAGGCATCTAAAGCTATATATATAAGCACACCCTATAATCCAAGGATTCCTCTCCTACGTGTTTTACCAAGAGAAATGCATAAATGTTCACCAAAAAACATGTAGCAAAATTTTCACAGCAGTAGCAGAGCCAAACACTGGAAACAACGTAAATGCCATCAACAGCAGGATAAAGTAAGCTGCAATATATTCACACAAAGATATATCACATAACAAGAAGAATGAAGAAACTACAACTTACAAATACACAACAGTGATTCAAAGAAGCCAAACATTAATACAGCACATTTATAATTTTACTTATATGGTGTTCAAGAATAGGCAAAACTAATCTACACCAATAGAAATCAGAACAGTGGTCAGGCCTCTGGGTTGGGGGTGAGAGAATGATTGAAAAGCAGAGGAAAAATTTGGGGGTGGTGGAAACACTCCATATCATAACCTGGATGATTGTGAACCAAGTGTACATATTTTCAAAATTCCCCGTGCTGTATGCAAAAGATTTGTGCATTTTATTGTATTTAAATTATACCTCAGCAAAACAGTGTTAGTATTTAAACAAAAGAAACAGCCTGAATTCTAGACAAGTGCTATGCAAAGTGGTCCATGCACAAACTGTTAGGGTCCCCAACATGATAAGGGGCTCACACCACAATGTATATCAGCACCCTGCTTTCCTCAAAGAGAAAGTCCTGCTATGAAAACGTCAGCTGAACTAAATCGGGCTGAAGTGAACTGTGACAGCAGTGACACTGCTGACTGACATGCTAGGGAAACCTCCTTATCTTGACCCCGACTGGAATGAGCACTGTTGTAAAGGCCACAGTGGGTGAGACAGAGGACGTGGGGTCAGGAAATGCCCCTGGTGAGAGGCAATGGAGGAACCATGAGAAATGAGAATACCCTAAAGTTCTTTCTGGGCTAAGTTAGATACTAATTTAAACTACTTTAGAGAAAAAAAAAAAAAAAGGAGAAAGAAGAAACAGAAAAAGCAAGGCAATTTAAATAAAAATAGTAAGATGGCAGAGTAAAGTCCAAGTATATTAATAAATGCCAACATAGAGGACTATAGTCACCAGTTAAAAGAAAAAGACAGATCGTATTTAAAAAAATAAAAACCTATTTGCTATCAAAAAGGCTGACAGTAAAAGGATGGAAAATATGTTAATAAAACTGATAGGGGGCTGGACCTGTGGCCGAGTGGTTAAGTTCATGCACTCCGCTTCACAGCCCAGGGTTCTGCTGGTTCGGATCCTGGGCGTGGACATGGCACCACTTGTCAGGCCATGCTGAGGCGGCACCCCACATGCCACAACTAGAAGGACCTGCAACTAGAAGATACCACTATGTACTGGAGGGATTTGGGGAGAAGACGATAAAAAAAAAAAAAAGAAGACTGGCAACAGACGTTAGCTCAGGTGCCGATCTATAAAAAAAAAAAAACTGATAAATATACTAATATCTGAAAAAAGGGGCTTAAGACAAAAAATGTAACCGGGGATAGGACCATTAAATAATAACTAAAAATCCAATTCACCAAGAAAACAATTCTAAACAGGTACACACCTAATAAAACAAACTTAAAATATAAAAAGCAAAAAATGATAGAATTTCAAAGCAAAAATGGTAAATTCATTATCACATCTTCTACTCTTTTCAACTTTTGCCATCAATTCTCCATCCTTTCTCAGACTGTCTCCCTCTTAGCTCAGGTGACAATCACACAGAGACATCACCTTATTCCAAAGCACAGAATGAATATTTTTGTTGCCTCCCATCCTATACACACAAGCCTAATCCAGGTGCATAGCCAACTCTCTTAGAGACTATTTTGTCATTAAGTCACAGGAACAGTGAACTGAAGATGGTGAACCTCCGAGAAATGTCAGGTTCTAAGTGGCTTACTGCTGCCATCTGCCGGACACAGTGTTCATTTACACTTCAATTAGATTTGCTTAAAAGTCCCAGTAAGAGAGCACATAAGGCCCTGAACAGTACTCTTTCCTGAACTTCCTTTCTCTAATGAGACAGACACACTCTCTCTAAATTAAATGTGTGTCCTGTCTTTGTCCATGCAACTTAACAAGCCTCTGGTAGTGATATTTATTTTTTCCAAGTCATAGGTTTATATGAGTGTAAAAAACTACATTGCCTGAAATTCACCTAGAATTAATATATCCACAAAGACTACCAATTTTCCCATACCACTAGTGGAAAATCATATTTTATATACTAAGTCATTACAATGAGTCACTTTAAACACACCAACTACACTTTACTCATACAGCATACTGTCCACATGACCTGCAGTGTTTCTTACAACAGGCACGTACAAATACGAGGTAGGTCTTCTGGTGCCCATTCACAGCCGGCTCCCTCACAGGAACATCACTCTTCCTGCCCCCTTAGGACATAAGATTAGTCCAGGCCAAGAGGCTGTGAATGAAACTGCAATGTGCCACCTGCAGGTCAACTCCAGTAAGTGCACGTGTGAGACCCCGCAGCACGCCCTTCCTCTACCACGGCGACAAAACAGGCCTCAAAGGGAGACCCGGAAGCTCTAAGATCAGAGCAGCTTAGAACACTGAAGACAGCTGCCTAGAGAACTGCCCAGACCTGCAAAAGACTTTGTAGGAGTAAAAAGTAAACTTTTATTGCATTGAGCCACTGCGAGCAGGAACATGAATGTCATCTCAGCACAGCACAGCCCAGGGTTTTTCTACAGCGGTACCAACATCCTGGCCTGGACACTTCTTTGTTGTGAGTGCCATCCTGTGCATTGTCGGATGTTAAGCAGCATTCCAGGTGTCTACTCACTAGTGGCCAGGAGCACCCCTGAATTTGACAATCAAAAATGCTTCCAGACACTGCCCTCCTCCTCCACTTTGAGAACCATTTTGAGCTTAAGCTGAACAACACAGTATGTCTACAGGTATATATGTACGTATTATGAATACGTGTACATGAGAGCATATTTAACTCGTGTCATATGACACAAATATATACTTTATTATGTATTAAGATCAGATGTTTACAGACCCTTAACAGAGAGAAATTCTCATTTCTCAAACTAGGAGAGTTAATTCCAAAACTTAAAAAAAAAATCCAGTCACTGTCACAAGTCTCTATAGTAAGGTAAACAAACTGTTCCAAAAGGGTATATAAATTCATACATACTATGCTGTTCATTTCAGAGGACTCATAGCTGCCAACCGGATGGACGTTTCCAATGGGCTCCAAGCCCTCTTCGTCCCACATGTACGTCCCATCAGAGCTATCCGAGGGAGAGAGTTCAAACGAAGAACCAGCTCTGTAATCTGCATCTGGTGAAATCAAGTTATCCCCAGAAGGATGTTTTGTACATTCACTCCTGTCTTCAATTGATTTTTTTAAAAGAGAGGAAAAAAAGTTATTAATCCACAAAAATACAATTATTTCTCATGTTCTAAAAATATAAGCTCTAATATATATTATAGCAAGAGTCGGCAAAAAAAGCATTCATAACTATAGTATTTTCTAAATCCTAAACAATAAAAAAAGAAAATCAAGAGGCAAAATCTTAAAAATAACCTACTGAAATGTTTCCCAATGAACACAAAGAAAATTCACTCAGCCACCTTTCACTGTGCAACATTTCTAGACATGTAAATAATCCCTCATATTCTTTTAATATTTCCTAAAGACAGTGACTTTTAAGAAATGGCCGGGAAACTCCTTATTCCATGTACGTCATTTAACCTTGAAGTTGTCTCCTTTATAAGGAAAGACTTGCCCCAGCAGTCGCTCCTCACTAGACGACCCTCCGAGAGTGAGGGTTTATGCACACCCCTAGGCACAGCCTAGTCTCTTGACCAGACCACATGCCTGTACCCAACGCCTTCAGTCTTTTTTTTTCAGGCTATCTGGGCAGACAGATACATTTTCTCCAGCATTTAGTGCCAGGATAACCAAGTAGAAGAGGAAATGTTTAACAGGTGCTATTTCAATTTCCTCAACTGGAAAAAAAAATAAGAAAGCTCCTCTGAAAGTACAAATATAAAGTTTGCTAAATAAGAAATCTAATCCTCCTGTAAAAAAAATGAAAATTTCCTAGAATAAAAAAATTCAGGTGGCATAGGGATTAAGTTCACACGCTCCACTTCGGTGGCATGGGGTTTGCAGGTTCAGATCCCAGGCACAGACCTATACACTGCTTGTCAAGCCATGCTGTGGTGGCATCCCACATACAAAATAGAGGAAGACTAGCATAGATGTTAGCTCAATGACAATCTTCCCCAGCAAAAAAGAGGAAGATTGGCAACAGATATTAGCTCAGGGCCAATCTTCCTCACCAAAAAAAATAATCATCATCATTACATTGGACATAACCTATATTAGCTCCTTTATCCTTTGGTACACCTTCACGTTTAACAAATAGCAATGATCTACTACCCTAAGGGAAGAGGTGGTTTAAAACGGCATGCCAGTGGTTGGGGGAGGCGGGGAAAAAATAATTTTGACGCAAGCAGAAATAGGCCTGTGTATGACAATCAAAGAACAAAGGTAAGATACCTTAGGGGAGGGTGTTTTTATTGATGATGTTTTAGATAAGAGTGAAAAACAGGACAGGAACAAAAGAAAAAAAGGGAGAAAAGACAGCCCCACTCCAATTTTTCTAGATCCATCTCTCCATGAAATTGATAGTATCTTGGAATTAATGAGAAAATAATCCTAGATGTAAGTTCAGTTATATTATCTAAGAGAAAGCAAACAAACTTAAGGATATTAATATTTACCAGAGACACTTAAATCTATCCACTCATCAGTTTTACTGAAGGATTTTTCATTTTCCTTGGGGGAATCAAATACATCCTTCGATGGTACATTTTCATGCTTTTCTTCTTTGAGAGAAATTTCCTCCGGAGTTATTCTAGTTCTATTGGAGTCTTCTATATCTATAAAATCATCACTAAAGTCTTCACTTAAATCATTCTTATCAGAAGATGACAGAGAAGACAAGGAAATGTCATCCACATCATCACTCAGGAATCTAGTTTTAGCATCACGCTTCATGGTCTGGTCATTTTCTGTTCTATAACTATCATTTTCAATCAGCGCTTGGTCCTTAGCAGCAGCTCTGTCCTTGGCCAAAAGTGCAGCATCTTCCTCTACACATGTGTCAGCAGGTGAATTTTTATTACCATCAACAGTGATAGTCCCAGAAAACGGAGGTCGGCTAGATTTCAGTAGAGAGGGATGAACCACCCGATAACCCAAAGTGGAAGTTACCCCTGGGCCGTTTGGTAAAGCCACCTTCTTTCCCGCAGCTGCATAAGGCCTGTTAAACCCATAGCCTAAACGCTCATTCGCATTGAGTACTTCCGACTGCCGGGAATTTCTAGTTAGCATGCTCGCCCTCAGAGGCACCCTGATAGGTAGCTGTTGGTTCTGATAAGGCTTTGGGAGATCTGCAGCTCTGTTGAAGGAATGTGATCTGGTGAGAGATGACGGTGGGAGGAATGGATTCTGGATGGAATGTGAAAAGCTCTGTGACCTTACCATTTTCTCACACGTAAGAGACTTAGCATTGTCTGGGGACTGTGCTAAACTCTCCCCAGAACTGCTCCTGGTGGCACAGGAGTTTGCTCTCGGCCTTTGTATGCCACCAGCTGATCGGTTCCCATAAAACCCATTCAACTGCGATTTTGGCGCACTGACTGAAGAATAGGAAGTCCTTCCTAATAATTTGCCTTTGGTGAATTTACCCAAATTAGATGCTCCAGACAAAGTCTTTTGGTTTAACTCCTCTGTAGATGACACAAACATGGTGGATGGCTTTGCTAACTTCGATGTGAGTAAAGAAACACTTTTCAGACCTCCCTTTATCCCATTTTTATCAAACATTCCTTGGGTAGGTGCGTGTTTTTCAGGATCAATTACTTTATCGTGTGAACTCTGAGAATTGTCAGGCTCTTCAGCACTCTGTGCACTGAGTTGGTATTTACTGGCCATTCTCCAATTAAATGAATGGGATGATGGACAAGCAGAGCCATTATTTTTGATGTAACTTTTGACATTGCCATTCCTGGAAGTTCCCAATAAATTAACAGGTGCCCCATTTGGCATTGGCTGCAGTGTACTTCTTACAGATTTTGTTCCGTACTTTGGCAACTTGGAACCCAAAAACGTCTTGATTTGTGTTTTTTCTTCCATGAGCTATAAGGTGCATTTGCTCTTAAAATCTTTGAAAGAATCTGAGGAGACAAAAAAGTAAATTAAACACTCCTAAATAAGAATAATTACATGGATTACTACATAATATGAATGTATATTCTTATACAATTAAATGCAGCAAAGCCCAAAAGCTACTCATGACTCTTTAGAACTGTTAATAAATATCAAATGCACTAATTGAATCAATAGCTTTCATGTTAAAAGAAAATGAAGAACATTTTTATAACACTTTTATAAACTTAGGCTATAGATAATGATAGCAAAATGTAGAAATTATAAAGTTAGACTATCAAATTTGACTGTAAAAAAAATAACTCTCCTGCAGCACAGCTTCCAATTTCTAATCCAAATTATTTTTTCACTTTGGGTAATACTGTCTCTTTTAAAAATAAGAACACTCGAATTTGTTTTTTAAAGCACACATGATTTTATAAAAACAGGAATACATGCTTAAAACTTTCCTTATTAAAGTCACAGGAAGGATGTAGGTTAAGAATACAATTGCACCAAAACAAATCTTCGGCATTAAGGGCTGAGGTGTCAGCTGTCATTTTAAGCAACTATCTCAAAAGAATTTCCATCCAGTAATATAAACAGCCACTGCAGTTAACGCCAGGGTGAGAAGCATGAGAATTTAATAAAGTTGATTAGTCCATTAATTTCAACCTCTCAAATTTACTGTAAAGGTAATACAAAACAACAGCACAAAAAGGTTCAATACACACACAAGAGCATAAAACTGGAAACTAGTGTCCTCTATTTGAGGAACTGTTCAATAAATTATGATAGGTCATGTGGTGAGATTACAAAGATGATACAGAAATATTAAAATGTCTGTCCTACCATTAACAGAAATATAATATAGTATCTCACTATACACTCACTGTGATTATTTAAAAATTCCGTAAAAGCACACACAAGAAGAAAATGCAGATAAAAGAAAAAACATGCCTTAGAGTCATTAATGTTTTTTAAAATTATGTATCTTATGACACTGTCTTTAATGTGTTGGTTTTCTTTTTTTAATTAAAAAAAATGGATTCCAGGTCATCTCTGACCTTAAGAATTAAAGTTTCTAGAGTATATACATGTTATTACTTATGTCAAAAGTAAATATTTAGGAAATCATGCAGACTTTCAAGTAAAGATGGGGTGAAGCAGAGTTACAGAACGCCCCCTCCCCAGTAACTAATGAAAGGGACAGTATACACATACATATACATACATATGTATGGGACAGTATACACATACATATGTGTGTGTCTATGGATGGATTTTTAGCCAAAAGACCACCAGCTACACTCAAACAAGAAACTGTTCAAACTAGAAACTCTGGACTTTAAAATGCAGTAGCCAGAGGAAGATTCTGTACGGTGCGGTCTGGCTCCTAGCCTGATTACACTGCCTGGAAGCAGTAATGAGAAAAACAGATGAGTTAATAAAACTTGAAAATCTGAACGAACATTCTCGAGTTTGGAGAGAGATCTGATTTGGCACACCCTGGAAAAGTCCAGGAAAACAGCTGCAGCACAGAAGCTTCAAAATCTCAGCTGAGGCAGTGTAGCCACCAGAACCTGTCAACTTCCACAGCACCACTCTGAGTTCAGGGAAGGGTCTGAAGCCCCAAAGGCCGTACAACACCAGCAGCAGGACGGACCATGAAGGACACTTAAAATCTACGGAGAGAGGGGAGCCTGGGACCCTAGAGGAGACCTGCCCCCAACAGCGCCTCATGCCCTTCAACTAGAGAGAAGCAGAGAATAACACACTCCACTCAAAACGCGGACTGACAGGGTGCAATAAAGGAGGAGACAAGGTCACAGCTAAGGCGGGAAAGGCGTCAAGGAGAACTCACCCACGTCCTCTCAGGGCAAATACAAAGTCTTGACCAACTATCCAAGTCTTTACCTAGCAAGATAAAAAGAAATGACCCTGCAACTACATAAACACAGGAGTGAAAGGAAGGTGAGAAACAAATACAGTCACGTGTCTCTAGCAATGGGGATACTCTGAGAAATGTGTCATTAGGCCGTTGTGTCATTGTGAGAACATAAGAGAGTACACCTACACAAAGCTAGATGGTATAACCGACTACACACCTAGGCTGTATGGTACCAATCTCACGGGCCCACCATCATACATGCGGTCTGTCATCAACAAAACATCATTACGTGATGCACAACTGCACTGACTATCGCACACAAAACAAAGGAAAGACCCAGCCTGAAAGAAAACACAACACAAGGAAAACAAGGAAATCCCCAGTGAGGTCTCTGTAACAGAGAACAACCTAAAAGGACATACATTTAATAAAATAAAAGCTCAAAGATAAAATGACAAAAGAGGTAAAATTGAAAAGTTATAGAACTAAGGAAACCAATGAAGAACAACAATGAACTTGAAAAAAAACAAGAAAAAGAACCAAAGACTGAAAACCAAACTAATGGGAAGGAGAAAAGATCTTGAGATAACTTGAGTACTGAGGAGAAAAAAGAAAACAAAGAGATCAAAGCAATTAGACAGAAGATGCAGGACAGAGATTGAACAGAAAGACCATTAATATCCCTGAAGTAGAAAAACCAAACAAATAGAAGAGAAAAAGCAGGCAGGCATAATAGAAAATATCCCCAAAATAAAGAAGGGGGAAAAAATCTACAGAAGGGAAGGGAAAACAACCTAAACTATAGATCCAAATACACACCAAGGTTAAGTTAATAAATATCAAGGATAAAGAAATAACTCTCCAACAATGCAGGCAGAAAAAAAAATCTCTCCGTAAAGAAAACTTTAAGAGTTTAGAGTAAGCTAAAGAGATGTCTGGACATCCTTCCAATGAAATGCTGGAGCCTCCAGGGATAATTTAATCCTAGAGGAATTATCATTCGGCTATTTTAAACTCTGTAAAGATAGAGGTTAGCATGCAGAAAACTAATGGTAAGTCAAACAATTCTTGTCTGCAGACATGCAAATAAATTCTGTCCAGTTCAGTTCAGCTCCCTCCACCGCTGGTGAAGAAGCCAGCCTGGTATCCATTTGCAAATGCACTTCAATATTCCCCATCTATAAATGTACCAGTTCTTTGCATTTGTGGCTATAACATCTCTCTGACTCATTAATAATTTATAAAATCTTTAACATGTGTTCATTTGATATCTGAATGGGACTCATGATTTTATTCTCTTCTAACATGTATCCTTTAACAGTTTTGGAGATTCCACCAAGATACCCAGTGGATGCACTAGACAGACAGACAGAGCTCGGTAATTTCTTTGCCAGCATGGTACATCTCACGGGCGGCTGAGGCCCAAACACATCTTCACCTGTCTCCTACAAGTGAAACGAGAACAGCAACAGAACTTTGCTCTCTTTCTATTTTAACTTTCCTCTCTTCTAATATTGTTTTTGTTTTTAGTTTACTTATGGTCATTAAGTTATTCCCCACTGGTGGGAACAATGATTGAGAATCTATTCTGTGTTGGGTGAGAGAAAAAGAAGAATCTGATTCATTAGTCACTTGTTCATTTCTCTCTTTTGTTTATCTATTTTGAGCTCAGATCAATTAAAAATTTCACGCTGACCAGGAAGGAAAATAGCTCTTTGGGATCTGGACAGGTCAGGTTTTTGTTTCTGTGTTAACTCCATAGCCACGGCTGAGGCTGAAATTACAGAATTGGAAACAATCAGCTCTCTCAATGTCCATACGGCTGTGTGTCTAGTTCAGAACGGTCTTCACCTCTCACCATGAGGACATAATGCTTTCCCACTGTAGAGGGTGTTAACCAATTGGACTGTAAAGTCTCTTAAAGCAGCTCTGTTCTGATTGGCTTATAGAGATAAATATGTACTTATAAAAGCTGAATATTACCAAAACTCCCAGAATATAAGGAAATTGATCTTCTAATACTTTAAATGTGTTGTACTTTTTTAAAAGTTATTCTTACAGAAACTCAGAAAGGTTTTAAGAACCAAGTTCACATAATTAAGGTAAATGTCTGGCAAACAAAACTAGTTTAATAAAATACGTTTGCCTTCCGATTTTTTAATCAGTGTTAAATATAATATAAGCATACATTTTTATTCCATTAGAGTAACTTTGCTAAAACACATATAGGCTTACTGATCAAATAAGCCAATACTACTGATACACAATGTTTAAGATTACAAAAATGTAAACCTGTGTTTAAATTGAATGATTATTCTGACCCACTTTTTACTGCAATAGTAATTATGTTTTATGGTATGTCAACTTACAGATAATTTCCAAGAACTTTAAAGGTAACTTAAAACCTAGGACTAATGTCAAATTGACTTAATTAATGGATAATCATTGGCTGGCTAGATCATTTCTAAGATAGAACACTAAAACGTTAATTACTAGCCATAATTTCAAGTTTATATGCTTTTGCTTCCTGTTATTGTATGCCACAGAAAGACTGTATCTTTGGGACACATAAATGAACTAGTTTATTTTTGCTACTTTGAAAAATTCTACACTGGATCCCATTTTTATAAAAGTAACACTATAGACAGACAGACAGATATAACATAAAGATGAATGTTGACCCACAACTAAAATATACAACTGTGTACTGGGGGATTTGGGGAGAAAAAGCAAAAAAATTTTAAAAGATGCATGTGCACATACACATTCACAAACAACAAACACAGTAGTTCCTATTAGGGAAGTGAAAATTAGGTGAACAGGAGACTTGCTTTCACCATTAAATCAGTACTGTTTAAATATTTTAAATATAACAATCTTTTTGCCATTTAAAAAGTTTTGACTAAAAAACTGCATTTTAAAAATAAAAACTATTTATTCAATATCAAGACTCTTAATAGTTCAATCTAACCAAGAAAAATTCTTTAAAGTTTATTATATAAAATATACTTAAAAGATATAAAAATAGATGTTTCTACAAAAAACAATTTTTTTATTCAACAGATATTATTTCTTCATAAATTACCATTTCAATTTCTCCAGACCTCAACCTCAATTTAATGTTTCACTTATCAATTTTATAAAATTTATTCTAAATTCACCACTTCCATTCCACAATTCTAGTTCTGACCCTCATCACCTCTTCCTGTATTTACAAAGGTATCTTCTTACATTATCAAGATGCCGATATACCTTCTATTCAAACTGTCAACAGTTATTCTCTTAAAGCACAGATCTGATATGTCATCCCACTGATTAAAAACCACACGTGGCCCAGGAACCACATAATAAAACCCAAAATCCATTGGACAGAGCTCAAGCTTCTCTGTTTGATTCTACCCTACCTTTGCAGTCCTATACATTCAAGCCAAGATGCACTGTTTGTCATTTCCCAAAATCCATCCTATATTTTCTACCTTCTATGCCTTTGCTAAAGCTGTAAAGACCACCTTGAAGGCCCTACACTCAAAGTTCAAAATGCCTGTACCCACAAACCTTTTCAGTTAAAATTAACCTTGCATCCTTCTCTATTCCCTTCACACCAGTGATATAGCTGAGTCTGTCTTATAACTGTGTGCATGTCTATTTGACCTATAAGGAAATAAATCTGTTGAGAGCATAAACTGAGTCCTATATATTTTGGGGCCTGCTACAGGACCACAAATTTGACAGAGCCTCAAGTTTTAAGTAAATTCATAATCTCTCAGTGTAAATTAATTTAATAAATAGTAAGTCAAGACTGAAAAATAACTTTGTTTTGTGGGCCTACTGGTAGTAGCTGTCTTGAGCAATATGTTCAAAAAGATTCTCAAGTCAAATCTAGACTCAACAATAACGCATCATGGTCAAACAGCAGTATCTGCCATGAGCAGAAAAAGGGACAGTGCAATATCCACGCGAGATGACTGCCATCTCCATTTTTTTTATCCGTCTTTACCACAAAACATACTTTCACACCTACAAACACTTTCCGGATAACCATAAGGAAAGTGGTAACGATATTAGATAGAAGGGTCATTTTGCAAAGTGCTAAATAACACATTAAAAATTCTGTCCTGCAGTGAGTCAGTCTACGAGTCAGAAAGGCTTTAACATTTCCCTCCTGTCACAAGCAGACTGAGGACAGAACATCCTGTTATTTCCCTTCTCTATGCCTCTAATTTACCGTCTGAAATCAGGTAATGTATGTTAATCTTCCAAAAACATCTTAAGTATTTATGACTTAAGAGGCACAAGACAAGCCCACAAGAAAAGACACACTGTTAGGTACTACAAAGTGTTTGGGGTGCTAACACTTGGAGAAAATAAAAGGATTAGAACCTGAATGCATGATTTCCTATCAAGAATAGTTACTGCTTTCTAAAGGCACAAATAAGTGCAACATAAATGATGCCAACCATCTTGGACTGTGCTCTGAAGTCTAAACTAATCCAATGGCTCAACTATAAAAGTTTCCCTATTTGCTTAGATTATGAAGAGTCACTTCATTTGTTGATGAGCTACTTTGTCTTTAAACATTCGTGAAATTTTCTCCTACATTTGCTTCTAACTTTTAAACGAAATAAAACAGACACAGTGAGTCTGCCTCACTTTAGTCACTATGCCCTCTGTGATGCACCTTACCCAATAAGCAGTCTATTAAGCAATTAAAAAAATGCAGTCATAACAACGTGAAAAAGTACCTGTTGGCTACAAAATCTATGATGTACTCTCTGAAACACTTCAGTGCTGTCTGTGAGCTTTAATTTAATGCTGAACTAAGAACACCTGGTGTAGGGCTTGGACATGTCTGAGATTTTCTGAGTTAAAGAATAATTTTTTAAAGTATAGCACTTTTACAGTATTGGCATTGAAATTCACATCTGAAAGAATTTTCAAAATACTTACAAATTCCTTTTCAAAAAACTATTAAATCAAAATGTTTTGCTTTTAAAGGAAATGCACAAGTGGATGAGCAGGGAAAAGACGGAGCAAACATTACTGAACACGTACATGGCAGGCGCCACGCTCACCGCTGCTTGCTGTTTATTCCTCATCACATTATGAGGGGCCGGATTTCACCCCACTTTAAATACATACACCAGGACTTAGAGGGGCTAAAACACTCATCCAAGGTCACAGGTTCATTGACTACTGGAGAGGATTCAGGGTCAAGTCTACCTATTCCAGCAGCCGTGCAGACTGCCTTCCTGACAAAGGATGAAACATTCCGAGAGGATTACAACAGCTGGGGACAAGAGCGAAGGAAGGGACTGGACAGCTAAGGTCAGAGGAGCACGGAGACAGCAAGGAACTCAGGTCCTGTTAATCAAAGGAGAAGTTCTGCCAAGGAACAGTGAGAGCTTCCATTTTTCAAACTCCTTTCATATCCATTACCCTATCATCTGAGGAACCACCCACTCACACACTTTTTTTCAGTTCTTCAAATAGCTTTTTAGAAGGTATGAACTGCCTGCATTTTAGGGATTTTCATAGGCAGAAATTCACTACTGAATCCAAGAGCAATTAACTGAGCCACAATGCTGATGACTACCTACCCAGAACCAGTCACTTCTTGAAACCTGCTTTCACATTCAGACAACTACATCTTAATTTTAAAAAAATTTTTTACCTTGTGTTACTCAACATCTTTCCCCATATCCCCTTCTCCTCTATTTTTCCAGGCTTTCATCTGTGGCAGAAGCTGATTCAAAGGCTTGATCATAGCAATTAAAAAAGCAAAAATGACACCTTCAGCCAAAATCAAAGGTTTAAAAAAACAGAACAACTTCACTGCAGATTCTTGGTTTTAAAGAGAGCACAGCAACCTCAACACAAAGCTCATCACTGTGGCAAGCTGACCTTTTCGCCGTCCAGCTGCCACTTTTTACTCAGGTAGATGCAGATCAAAGCAATTTATGAAAGCTGGGCTCTAAATGAATTTGTGGCTTAGGAACATTAAATAATGTTATTAAATGTAGATTCAAGGCGTATCACTTCCTGAAATTTTTATTTAAGGGACAAGCAGAATACTAGCAGATAAAGAGGAAACAGAAGCTCCCCTGGCCAAACCACAAAAACTCTCCCTCGGAATTTCACCTTTTAGTTCAGGCAAAACTCTAACAACTGTGTGGGGCATGCAAATGACATGAAGGTGACAGGGCTAGGTAAAGACGACAGGTGCCAAGTTGCTCGAACAATGACCAAGTCCGACACCCGAGTTGCTCGAACAATGACCAAGTCCGACACCCGAGTAGTTACACGGCCTTTTAAAACAGCCATGACCACTAAACACAGACGTTTCGCAAACACTGGGTGCTTCAAGAATCACAGCAGGCAAGTGTTTAGAATTTTGGTCTATGTAGGACCTGCTGCAGGCAAGGCTCCTAAATTAAATTAAATAAGCAATGAGGACAGGGCTAGAGCAAGAAGAGCAACGTGGGTGACATTAACATGGAATTAACATAATCACTAGGCTGTAAGTTCACTGCTGGCACAAACTGGATGTGACACACTAGTATACAGGACTCAACCCCAAGCCTGTTCTGCATATGACAGACACTCAATAAATACCCCCAAATGAAACATTTTGTTAATATTCACATGTACTGAAAGTACCGTAACATAGAAACATAAATTTTAGCAATAATTTTAGCATGATAGAACACAACATGACAGTAAAAAAAAAAGAGCTAACTATTGGTTACATGCAAAATGCAAACGAATCTAACAAGATCCTTTAAACAAAAGAATCCAGATACTTCAGAGTACATAGAGTGAGCTTCCATTTACAGGAAGATCAGACTTCCCTTCCACTTAGGATGCAGAAAGCAGCAATGAATGTCACTACTACGTAACAACCTGGAAGAGCTAAATAATCTTCAAAATCCTAACTTTTCTGGAGCCCATCAGAGAGCTGACATGGTAAGGTAACCAAGTAAGCCCAATTCAAAAGGGGGCCAGGACCCTCCAAGGAGAGACAAGACATTTTAACAGTTTTGTTTTGGGGAGAGCATAAGAGAAAGAAATGACCACCACAGGAAGGAGTGATAAGCTAACATTTTCATAGATGCTTGAAAGCCAAATGTGGAGTAACAAGTCAGTCTGGAACAGCAAGCTCTTCTATGGAATAGCAAGCTCTTCTATGGAACATCCTCCACCTAGTGTCCAGGGGAAAGACATGAGCGAGCCCCCTCCCAATGGCACACGCATGCAGGAGATGATGGAGGCCATGCTGGATAAGGACGAGGCCCCACTCACTTGCCTGCATCCTTCTATCCTAGCAAGCAAAGCCTTAAACTGCTGGGGAAGGGGAAGCAAACCCTCCCCGCCACCCCTAGGGCACAGGGAACCACCACTGCACCTGGGGGAAGCAGACCGGAAGAGGAAAGATGTTCACTGCTCCACCATGTGAGGGGAAGGTCAAGAACAAGCTAACCTACTTACGAGAACAAAGGTGAGAAGGGAGCAGTGGCTCACCAATGTTGCTGTGCATCAGAGTCACCAGGGAGGGCTCCTTAGAACAAGGTCAGTCACAGGGCTCCACCCGCAAAACTTCTGAGTCAATATGTCCAGGATAAGGACTTAGAAAATGGATTTCTAACAATTTCCTAGGTGATACCGATGCAGCTGACATGGAGGTTAACATGTCGAGAACCCCTGGAACAGAGATTCCCTCTACAAAACGGGGTGGACTGAGGAACTGCCGACAATCCATCACTCGATCTGGATGGTGTTTCTCAGGTGTACACTTATGTAAAAAGTCACCAAGAGGTACATTTAAGATTTACACACTTTACTTGTATGTAAGTTATACCTCGATTAAAACACAAGTTTTTCTAAAGAATTAAAAATCTTCACACTAACCGCGTCCAATCCTATCAACAACCAGCAAAAATAAGCCTTGCTGCCAGGACAACTTACTCTACAGACTGATGACAGAACTATCTACCCTGCCTCCCCTGTGTTTGCAGGTAATCAAAACATTGATGATGAAAGTTTTCTTTATATAAGAATCATATCTAATAAATGCAGAAAAAATGATGGAATCACAAAATAAGAAAATCAGATATATCTGGTATTGATTAGCAAGGAAGCCCTAATGAATTAATAGATCCACGCAGCAACCATTAATGACTGCTAAATCCAATAGGTGAAAAGACCCCTGAACCTAAATCAATCTTAACGTCCTATTATGAGACAAGAGAAATACACAGGACTATCAACGAAATAGCCTCACCAGAACAAACTGAATCTGAATCTATTCAAGCCTCCAGATCTACCAGTTTACAAGAAAGACAAGAACAGAAAAACATGTTAAACAACACAAGGACATAATCAGCCAAAGCTAGAACATGGAAATTCCAGAAGAGGAAGGATTCGGTTTCCTTCTTCAATAAATAAATAGGGACAGAATGTTACAAGTGTAAGAGACGCATTAACCAAATGCAATGTCTGAACCTTGTATGGATCCTAATTTAATCAAACCCCCAGTAATAAAGAATTGCTCTTGAGACAATTCAGGGAAATTGAATATGGAATGGGAATTGGATCATATTAAAGACTTTATTATTTTTGTTGGGAGTGATAAGCGTATAATGTTCATACTTCTTTTTTTAAGTCGGTTTTACATTAGAGTTATAAATACTAAAGTATTTAAACACGAAATTGTATGTTGGAATTTGCTTTGAAATACTCTATTAAAGATCAACATCCTCCCAGCCAAAAAAAGTGGCGGGGGGGGGGGGGGTGTGTAGTTACCATACTGTTTTCCCAACTCATTATGTTTGAAAGAGTCTATATTATCCTCTTAGCATTCATTTCCTGTCTCTCCCTCCCTCCTCTCTCTCTCCCTCTCTCTCAGGTGCACCTGCATACTTCTATTCAGAGAACTCTTAATGCCTGAATCACTACACTTAACTCCTCCCACAAAGGATAAAACCCTCTTGATTTAGTATTACCATGAGCCATAAACTGCTCTAATCAAGGCTTGAGAGGTTCCAGCAAGAGAAAACCTATCTTGGAAAGTGGTAAAGGGTAACGGTTAAGAGGGCTACGGAGCTGCCCAGATTAGAATCCCATGCTCACCACTTCCTGGGAGTGTGGCCGAGGATAAATTACTTGGTCTTTCATTAAATCTGTTTTTTCATATGTAAATGATAGATAAATAACAGTACCTAATCATGGCTTTTATCTTAGGCTGCCCTGTTTTTAGACTAACAGAACAACCTGATGAAGCCAATCCGGCCTGTTGTTTTGACATCTGTCAAGGGATATTTTGTGAAAACACTATCAACAAGCAATATGAACAGGCATCCTGGACCCTTACTACACCTGAGCGCTAGCAACCCTGATACAAAGCTCAGAGATGATGCAAAAGTGGCTGTGTCATGCATTACTTTGTGGTTTACAAAAGTGAGATATTTAATAATTTATTTTTTAAGTACAAAGTGTTTCCAGCAAAACTGCTGGGACACAATGCATGTATCCAATCTAGTCACGCTGAGATGCATCCATTTTCAGCTTCGTATCAACACAGCACACAGCTCTCTTCAACAAGCCCAGCTCCTTTCTCATATTGAAGCTATAAAAGGACAGTATTTAACACAAGACACTATATTACATTACAAAGCTGATATTTTAACATTAATCTCAAATATTACTGAACAAAAATGTTTAAACAATAAACCAATCTTGCAAAATTAGGGAACAAATTGTTCTGATAACCAAATACTGAGTAATATTTAAAATAGACACTTGGTGCTAGACCTATAGTGACACCCAACGTAAGCTTTCTCTGATGATTCAGAAAGCACCTCAAGATCACAGGAACTGCCCCAGAGTTATTAAAATGACAGTTATTTCATTGAAAAACTGATTAAAGATTTCTAGCTAAAAGAAAGGCTGGACTGCAGTCCTCCATTCTTACAGAATTTCACGACAAGAATGGACATTCACCTCGTTCTAGATCCTTCCGAGGTGCAAGTGCCCATAAAACAGACATGTCAGGTTCCCAGTCAATTCTTCAACTGTATAAAATGTTACTATTACAACAATGCCTGAATTAACTAATCCTTTGGGAATAGAGCTCTTAAAAAAAAAAAAAGTCTACCTATGAGCTGAGAGTTGCATGTTCCCATCACTTCGAATGAGCAACAGCGGGAGGAGGTTACAGGAGTCCTTTTGAGAAGAAAGTTCACAAAGCCAATCAGGGTCCCAGGACCGCGGGGAGAGCAAACGCTAAGGCTTCACAGACCCCACGCACAGAAGCTCCTCGGCTCACTTCCACCTCACAGGCTTGTGTCCAGGTGAGCAAAGCAAAGCGAACAGATGGGGAAGACGGAATGTCTTTCTCCCTCACTAAGTCTCAGTCGGTACATGCCTGTCAGCACGAGCATGCTACCAAGAGTGTGAGAGTACTATCTGAAGATAAGCTTTCCTTGCATCAGCCAACTACTTGAAATCACGCTCAAGTGAAGCCGCAAAAAAGGACGAGGTTGACCTGAAGTCACCATCTGTTTTTTTCAAGGGCAATTTTGACTTTACAAGATTTTTAATCTATGTGCTAACTGGAACCTCACCTCACACAAGACATCCTATTTTGTAGTTATATATGTCCTCCGATCACTGGAGGCAGGGGAAACCCAGATAACTTAAGAGACAAGCATGTTCTCTAAGAAGTCTAGCGGGCTAAACTCTATCTAGCAGGAAAGGAAAGAAAATCTGAACTGAAATTAAAAGGAAAAGAACTCAGAGCTAAAAACATGCACTAAATCACATTCTCTTCTCCAGCAAAGCTGTTACTGTACACTTTCCATAACAATATTAAAATGTTATCCCTAACGGCATTTATTTGTTGACTAAATATTACTGAGCACTCACTGTGTGCCAGTCACTGTACAAGGTACTGGGGATACGGCTGTGCCTAACAGACAGGAACCTTGCATTCACAGCGCTAATGATCCAGCAAAGACTAGACAGCGAAATACATGAAAAGATAATTTATGTTACAGAAAGGTGGTATGAGACATACACAGGGAACCAAGTCCAATGGGGGAAAAAGGGAGTCAGGGACGTTCAAAGGTTTCCGTGGACAGTGCAGCTAGTCATTAGCCCAGGATTACTGCACAAACCACTTACAAAGGCTCATGGCTGACTCACTGAGGAGCCTTGGGACTCACAGCTCCCACACGAGACCATGCTCTCCCAGCAACACACGTCTGCACATCAAGTTTCTTCTGCCTGGAATGCACAGCCCCTCACCCTTCACACCCTCTTCACAGCATCGAGCAGCCTCTGTAGAGCCCAAGCCCACCAGGCCAGGTTGTGGGCTCCTATTTCTTGTCAGCAGGCCAAGAAGTACTCCTCAGACCCCTCCGCGTTTGTGTTCCCTCCACCAGGGGCCAATTCTTTGAGAACACAGACTATGCCTTTCACTCATCTGTTCCCTCACTCTGGCCCTAGGACACAGCCTGGCACATGACTGGTGTTTTATAAATGTAGGATAAAAGCAAGAACGAAGAGTATAACCCCTAACCGTGTCTTGCTGAGAATTCTGTTAGTTTTACCTGAAATCCACAATATCAACATTTACATACATAAAGCAGAACACAAAACAGGTAGTACATTTCAACTAACACCTGAGATCCTATAGAACTGGCTTATAAGCTTCTGTCTAAAAGCTCCTGTTTTCTAGGTACAACAGGTACCCAAATTCATGCTATTTTTTCCACTCCTCCACAAACCACACTGGTTTATTAAACCCAATGAACAAACCAATGTCTTGCCAGACGGCTTGCTTCTTGTTTAATAATTTATTCTAATTTGGACTCTCAATCCCTACCTATATCCATAGCACCTAACCCTTTAGCTTTTTTTAAGAAGAAACCTAAAACTTTTGGCATAAAACATCATTAAAAAAACAAAAACTAAGTTACAAAAGAGATGGGACATAATCACTGTTCGAATGTGCTCTTTGATTGCTGACTCCTTGTGTGACTTAATTACAAAGTATTTTAGATAATTACTCCACAACTTTTAATAGCAACTAGGATACCCATACTTCAACATTTTTAAAAAGTAAAAATCCTCAAACTAGTTAACAGCATTTAATCAATCCCCAGAGTACTGACACTGAGAATCTTCTTGATCTGGCAAATAGCAAAGTGATCACTGTCAGGCGTACTGTTCCCCTCCGTAAGTTGATCATGACGTGAGACACGAGGACCACCGAATACAAGACCAATCTTACTGTGCTTAGGACCAACGTAACCCAACTTCTTCCTCTGCCGGGAAGCCCCCTTAACCACTGCATTCCTCCACCTCAGATCACTACAACACTTCTCATCTAAGCACCTATGAGACAAGATCCTGAAAAATAAACAAGGTGAGATATAATCCTGCCAGGAGATTATGATCTTATAAAAGAGGAAATGGTCTCATTATGGTACTGACTGACAATACACTCATTCAGTATCAAACATTTACAGAAAGCCCATCACGAATCAGGCTCTGTGCTAGAGGTTACAGATACGGTAAGACACTGCAATACGGAGAGAAAGACACACAGGCAAGAAAAAGGCAATGAAGTGTTGTAACTGCTATAGGAGAGTGTGTGGGGCAGCACACTGGGGCACAAAAAAGAAAGTGCCTATCTGGGAGAAGGGGATATCATAAATGGCTTCATCTCAAAAGATAAATAGTAAATAATAATAAAGATGCTGAATGTGAAAAGCAATACAGCCTAAGTAAAAAGCATAAACAAAAGTACAGAACCAGCATGGCACATTCAGGAAACTGTTACTAATTAAACAAGGGCAGAGAACAAGGTTCAAAGAAATGCAGCATAAAAAGAAAGAACACTGAAGCAAACACAGCCTGTGGAAGGCCTGATATGCCATCCTAAGAAATGTGGACTTTACTATGGGCAATCAGGAAATCAACTGGCGTTAAGCTGTAAAAAAACAAAGATCTGACCTGGATTTTGAAAAGTCACTCTGATTTCAGTATGGACGATGGACTAGAGGAAGAGAGGGAGACAGGGGAGGAGGTTATAACACGAGAAAGATGGCAAGGATTGTAGCAAAAAGAGTAGAGAAAAGACACAAATACAAAAGATATCAGCAATGCTGAATCTTAATTTTATCACAACAGTGAGCACAAAATGAGACAATATTTAATAATTAATAAATAAATGGAAGAATAATTGATTGATTAGATGTAGGAGATGAAAGAGAAGAAAGAGTTTAGGCTTCCAGACCTGTCTGCTGGACAGAGGGTGGTGCCTTTAACTGAGAGTAGACACTGTGTCTGGGGAAAGAGATCGTGAACTTCGCACGTCAAGCTGACTCTGAAGAACCTCCACGGGACGCAATGGGGTGTTTACCAGTCACATAAAGGAGTCTGAAACGCAAGGACAAGGTCTAAATGGGAGATGATTTGGGAATTGTCAGCACAGAGATAATGGTCAAATGTTCTGTCAGAAACAAATGAGGCCACCTGGGGAAGATGCAGAACAAGGAGAGAGGGGCTGAGGGAACTGCCCAGGGGATCACCAACACTTAAGGAATGGACAGAAGGAAAAAAGCAACAGAGAAGGCTGAGAATGTATAATCTGAGAGGAAAGAAAAGAACTGGAAGAGAATTTGAAAATGGTAATAGGCAGTAGTGTCAAATTCCACAGAGAAGCAAAGAAAAAGTAAAAGCTGAAAACAATGATTGGCCTTGGTAGTGAGCAAATTTGGTCACCTGTGCTAGAACAGTTTCGGGAGAAGATGAGGCACAGAAAACTGACCACAGGGAGTTTGAGAGTGAAAAAAGATAAAGAAATAGAGTCAGGAAACGTACCCCATCCTTTCAAAGACAAGAGAGAAAAAGGCAATAACTTGAGAGGGTTACAAAGGCAATAGTTTTGGGTTTTTTTCTAATTTTGTGCCCTCTTTGCTGTTTCTAAGATGCAGGGAAAGAGCTAAAAGAGAAGGTTAAAACTAAAGAAAATGGTGGGAACCAGAGTTGCAGCAAGATCCTACAGGATACAAGGCGAAGGCGCTTCCAGTCCCACCACGAGACCTGGAGCGTGGGGCAGGAACACAAGGCAGAGGTTCTGACCCACGCTGAGTCTCGAAGGAGGTGCCCCTGACAGGCACACAGTCAGCACTCCAGCCCGCAACACTGGGCACCGCACCCTCCAGCGGCCACACGACCCGCAGGGCCCACCCATCTGGGCGGCCTGGCTGGACCTGAGGGTGGGGAACTGTGCCCACGGCTGAACGGGGCTGGAGAAGGCAGGGACGAGGTCTCCCTAAACACTAGGAGCAAATTAACCAGCAAGAGCATGGGGAACCTGGGCAATTCAAATAATCGCAAAAATATAAGCGTAATGAAATACCTATAACAAACACTCAGTAGCTTAACTAAGAGATCATTTTTTAAATTCTCAGCATCCAGCACAGTCTGACACATAACAGAACCAGTGCATACAAACGATGTTCTGGGGCTGGCTCGGGCCAATACCCCAAGAGACAGAAGCCCTGTGGAAGGCAGGCTCTGCAGCGAGTCCACGACCTGGGCAGGAAACTCTCCTCCCTAGCGGGACCAGGAGGGGGCAAAGACTGAACTGTCCCTGCTGACAACAAAAAGGGACAACATGACTGTGAGGGCCTTAACGATAACAGCCATTTTTACTGAAAACAGTACGGGCACGGCACTGTGCCAAGCAGTTTATAAGAACTATCATAGTTTAACCTCATTGCAATACATGACAGGTACATTTATTCCCATTTCAGAGATGAAGAAACTGAGGTCTGCAGCGGTTAACTAACTTGTCAAGTTCATACAGACAATAAGGGGCCACGACCTCTGAACCCAAGTCAGTGGCACTCAACAGGGCGGGCAGTGGTGGTGGTAGTGGCAGGAGCAACAGCAGCTAACAGTTACAGCTCTCACTGTGTGTTATGCAGCGTTCTAAGGGTTTCATACATGTTAGCCTATTTCATCCTCACAACTACTTTACGAAATATCTTTTTTTTTAAAGGACCACACTAATTCTTTTTTTAAGATTGGCACCAGCTTAGGTGCCAATCTTGTTTTTTCTTCTTCTTCTTCTCCCCAAAGCCCCCAAGTACATAGTTGTAAATTCTAGCTGTGGGTCCTTCTGGTTCTGCTATGTGGGATGCCACCTCAGCATGGCTGATGAACGGTGCTAAGGTCCGTGTCCAGCAGCCAAACCAGTGATACCCTGGGCAGCCGAAGCAGAGTGCAGGAACTTAACCACTTGGCCAGGGGGCCAGCCCCTGAAATACAATCTTTATTGTACCAATGCGGAAGCTAAACACAGAGAGGTTAAGTAGTTTTCCCATGGTCACACAGCAAGTAAGTGGTGGGGCCAAAATTCAAATTTAACTATTACCCTATATGACCTCTCTCCAATTCATTTTCTTAAGCTAATACTCAGTATACTTGTGTTTTTCAAACTGTAGATCATAATATCAATTTATTGGTTTATGACAAGCAAGTTTTGTTGTAAATGGAAAGACAAGAATAGAAGGGACTACCTCATTCTTTCCCCAGTGCCTTCTCTAGTGCTGAGCGAGACGGCTGAGCTCCTGGGCATGGCAAACTGCAGGAAAAGCATAGATTATGTACGTGCCTAGCTCTGGAATGGGTGCAGAAGGAAACAATAAAATTTAACAGTGAAAAATATTCAAGCACTGATCCATGGAGCACAAATCATAAAATCTGTCTCTTCTTCCATAAGTGTAAAAGTTAGGTAAAATAGAGAAGAGAAAATGTTCAAGAATTTTCAAAGTACCTGCAAAGTCAACCTCAATGAAAAAACCCAAAGAATAATCTATTTTTTAAAGAAATCAACACTTCAGGTAAACTTTTAGAAGAAAATGAGAAAAACGGTGGGAGGTTGAGAACAGAAAGCTGAGCAAGATGTTCAATTTAACTCTAACGAGAAAAAATGTAGCCACTACACACAAACAAGTGTGCAAAAGAAAATCAAGTTGCCAGAAAAAACTGCAGTTTTTTCAAGAATATCACAATAAGAGAAAAGTTCATTTTTTAATAATGAATAATAATAGGTAGGAAATGTATCTTAAAATAACTCTTTATGCAAACATAGCTAAGGGCAAGAAAATGGAACATGGAATACAAATCAGACGACTACAAACAAAAAAGAAGAGTTAAAGTCTTGTACTGTAAGTCAGAGAAGACACTTTTCACCACCCAAAGAAATTATAAGTGGCTAAGAAATCAACAGAAGAAACGAAAAGCAATGTTCTAAACAGGAAGACAACATACAAGTGCTGGAAGCAGAACCAGCTGATCCAGACGACGCAGAGAGAAGTTGTGAAAAGCAGTTTGAGGAAGAAATCTTAAATAAAAGGAGAGAGACTGAACTGGAAGCCAGTCAGCTTCAGCATTAACAGAAAGTTAAGGAACCAATAAGGAGAAAAACAGCTATAAAATGACAACTGGAAAGTTTTCAGAGACGAGAGGACAGATGAAGGGAGACTGCTATTTTTGTAAAGAGGAAGCAGGTGAAGTTCAGGGAAACCTAAAATTTCTTATGAAAGAACAAACAGAAGGCAAAGAGCTGTCGGGAAGGTACACAAATACATGTGGACATCGGGTGTTTGAAAAGAAAAGCAGCAAGCAGGAACTCTCAGTGAGACTGAGGTCACTGAGAAATCAAAATCAAAACTGTCTGAAGGCAAGAAAGAATTACCTTATTTGGGGTGAATTACAAAACAACACTGGAGTGGACCGACGTGAGGGAAAACACCAGGAAAGAAGGGCAGAAGCTGTGGATTACCTCGCACGGCTTTATCCGAATTCTGCCATCAAGTCGTCGAGGAAAGATTACAGGAGACTAAAGATGTAACACGGCGACAGACTCAGGCTCCTCACGTGGAGCAGGTGATTCCATTTGGGTGTGGTAACGGTCTCATTTGTCAGATCAACAAACAAGGCATGTCACATTCAGCAGACTTAAGAAAAAGAGTAAGAAATTTGCCTGCAATGTTAAATTTTTAAAACTTGAAACAGTACTATAAAGTGCAATCATTTTATGTAAACATTTTTGCTTTTTAAGTGTCTCACATAAGGAAAACCAATATAGAACCTAAGACGGTTACAGCTTCAGCAGTTTTTATAATGTTCAGGTGGATTTTTTTTTGTTTATGATGGGCACCTGAGCTAACAACTGCTGCCAATCTTTTTTTTTCCCTGCTCTTTCTCCCCGAATCCCCACAGTACGTAGTTGTGTATTTTAGTTGTGGGTCCTTTTAGTTATGGGACGCCCCCTCAACATGGCCTGATGAGCGGTGCCATGTCCGCGCCCAGGATCCGAACCAGCGAAACCCTGGGCCACAGAAGCAGAGCGCACGAACTTAACGACTCAGCCACAGGGCCAGCCCCAGTTGGATTTTTAAAAACAATTTTGCAACATTGCACAGAATCATTTTATGTGTTGGAAATTAGGTTTATTGTAGTAATATCCTAAAGCAGTCTTTTCCTACTTAACAATTAATCAGTAGCCCTGCTACACATACAACGAGAATAGAACAGAATAGGAAATATCAGAAGGCATCATGCACACTGAGGGTGTTTCATGACACTTTAGTTTCAGTTATATGTGTGCGTATGTGTGTGCAGCATGTAACACATTCTGAACATTGTAAGATTTCAAACACACAAGGATAAGACATTTTTATGTAATATTTAAGACATTTTTCCTGCATAGGTGTTCCTTAAAATGCAAAGACCCTACCCACAAACTTCCGCGAGTACAGAAACCTTGCACACTGGCTGCCATCCCCCCAGGACGGCTCGCCTCATTCTCCCCTCCCCAGGGCTTCTGCCATAAGCAGCTGACCCGAGCAGACACTGCCACCTGATGGCCAGTGCGAAGAACTGCATGTGCTGGGGCCCCATCCACGCACCTCTTCTCACTCACCCCATCTTCAAGACTGAGCCTCTCTAGCCTTAAAAGGATCGTGTGCACACAAGTCAACATTCTGTCTGTCTTCACTCTCCTGAGTAACCCCATTTCATACAATCTCTTACTCTAGCACTGTCCACAGAACTTTCTGCGATAATGGAAATGTTCCATATCCGGCCTGTCCAACCCAGTAGCCACCAGCCACATGTGGCTACTGAGCACTGAGAATGTGGCTAGGGTGACTAAGGAACTGAGCTTTTGTTTTTCTTTAATTTTAACTCATTCAAATTTAAACAGCTACCTGTAGCTAGTGGCTGCCATAATGAACAGCACAGTCTTAAGCACAAACATAAGAACAAAGTATTTGTCTTTCTCTCCTTCTCTCTTTTCAAATTCTTGCCCAGATATTATTTCAGAGACAAAAGACTTCTTTTTATTGTCACTCCATTTATGAATCACAAGACATGCCTAAGGAAGACAGATAAAGCTTGAAAACCAGATAAACCAGATAAAAATAGCTTCTTACCAAGAAAAATATTTTAAAGTGAAATTAGATGTAATAAATAAAAGTGCTATTTAACCTCTATTTCCTTGAAAATGCCACTCTATCATATAGTGTACTTTAATAAACCAGAATTTCAGCGTTCACAACCACTTACAGCAAATTACCAGATAGAAACAACAATAAGATAGAAACTCTACTCTCAAGCCATTTATTCTAAATGCCCACCTATCTCTTCTTAACACTCATGTAATAAAACTTGATTTTCTTCAATTATCAATGAGAAGAATAATTTCAATCAATTTTATTTTCTGGGTTTAATAACTAATATCCAACGCTGTTATTTTCTATTATTTTTGGTTGACAGATATAACACTTTTATGAGAAAAAAGCTTTCTGAGTACTAAATAAACATGTTTAAGTTTGGACATTACCATAATTTAATTCTAAGGACATTTTTCTGTAAAGACAAAGTATGGATTTATTTTTAAGTTTGCTTTCAAATATGCTAGCCATAGCATTTTACATGAGCTTTTTCTCAGAAATAACTTTCTACACTTTAGTTATAATTACCACTTATAATTATTAGTTTCCATTGAAAAGAATATTAAAATATTAACCTATTTCAAGACAGTAGGGAATATAGTACTGGTACAGAATATCCAAATAATGTACTAGCAGTCCAGGGTTTTGGTACCTTCAAGAAACAATTCAGACAGCAAAGAAAGCCCAAACCGTCCCTCGGCCACTCAGTCTATCTCGTCTCTATGCCAACCGGATGTGTCACCTCAGAAAAACGAGAATGTGTTTAAAGCTCAAGGAAACAAATTTTGTGCCTTGGATAACGTTAGCAGTTTCAGGTGATGAGTTCAAATGGGTTAACAGTGTGACGAGACCTCCGAACAGGCAACCTGAGGCCACACTAACAGCGATCCAGCGTCCGAACCCGAGGAGCTGGTGCAGACCAGTGACTCTCACTCACCTCCACCTGGAGCGACATTAACAGTTCTGAGCACTGAACTTTCTCCTTTCTTACTCAACTAATTATAAAATGCTCTTTATTTATTTAAAAACCTCTTCCCAGAATTCCACCCTAACACACCTGTTCTCAGCACTTCAGGCACCCTCCTACACTACATCTACACACCCCAGCGGCTATAATAACTACCTAGATACAACATAATGTCCTACTTTTTAAATACCATTATTTTATAAATATTTCTCAGTTTTCTATAGTTACATTATTTTAATAGTTACAATATATCACACTGAATTAATATGCTAGAAACCATGAATTGCTGGCCCAAAGACTATGAACATCCTCATCCTTCAATATGCCACTTTCAGAATTACCCTGAAAAAGTGGATACATACAGAGGGGGTAAGAGTGAAGAACCATGTCACATGATGAAACGTAAGGCATTTACAAATGTTTCAGCCTAGCAAAACCCAGAGAGTATGTGAGTGCTGCTGTCAAACAGTTTAAGGCGTCAGAGAGGGGCAACTAGGATCAATGGGTGGAAATAACAGAAAGGCAGTTTTCAGCCCAAAATAAGGAAAATCTTTCAAACTCTCAGAATTACTCAACAGGGTAAGAGGCTACCAGAGAAAACACTAAGCTGTCCACCTCTGAAAGCACCCCAAAAACAGGCTGGATAACCACGTGCCAGAGGCAGTGCAGACTCTCCCGCTGGGGGGCAGGAGCACCAGACAACCTCTCAGGTTTCCTTTTTCTACATAGTGTTCTTCAAATATTTATCAATCACCTGCCATGATCCTGGCAATGTGCTAGGTGCTAGCTATACAAATGTTGACAGAACAGACGTGGCCCCTACGGTTCTTGCAATTACAGTCTAGTGTAGGAGACAGAAAAGGAAATTTTAAAAAAACACACACACAAGCAAATAATTATGAATCACAAGAAAAACAATGAAATGCTCTAGAAGAAGATAGCATCCTGGGCATCAAGGAAGGCATCTCAGAGGGGGAATATTTAAGTTGTGACCTAAAGAAAGAGCAGCTTGCAATGCAAAGAGCGCTCTGGTGCAATGGAAAGCCACTGATGGTTAGAAGCTGGAAAGTGACATGATCTGATTTTCATTCCTAAAAGATCATTCTGGCTGTTATGTGGAGAATGAACTGGAAGGGAGAAAACATGGAAGCAGGGAAAACAGTTGAGAAGCTAGGTAGGAAGGAGTCCAGATGAGAAATGACAACGGTCTAGGGGTTGAGGTAGATGGACAGAAAGGAATAGAAGAGATCAAGATGTGTGGGCAAGAGAGGAGCTGCAGCACTCGGTGGCGGGTTAAACGCAGGGATGCCGGAAAAGAGAAGGACAGAAATCAAGGAGGACTCTAAGGTTTCTGGCCTGAACAACTAATCGAATGGGGCTGCCACTTTCTCAGATGCAAAGACTGGGGGAGAGACACACGGGGAGTAAAAGTGGAATCCAACTTTAAATCTCCATGATTTTCTTTAGAGCCTTAGTACAAAATTTCTACCAAAACTTTCTCACGATTCATTCTCTGCTCTTTAAAAAGCATCCTATAGAAAGAGGAGGGAAATGCTGTAAAGGAGACTTGGTCAACTGGAAAAAAAAAATGGAACACAAAAGGTAAATTAAATCATTGTATCAATGTTAAATTTAGTGAAGTCCATAACTATACAGTGATTATGTTAAAAAAAAATCCCTCTTCTTAGGAAATACATGTGGAAATATTTATGAGTCAAGTGTCATGATGTATGCAACTTACTCTCAAATGCTTGGCGCACACGTGTGTGTGCGTGTGTGTATGAGAGACTACATATATGTATTAGACATGTGTACACATAAATATATATGTATATATGTGAGAGAGCAAATGATAAACCAACGGCATAAAATATTAGAAAAAGGTGAATCTGGCTAAAGACTATTTGGACATTCTTTGTAGAATTCTTACTCTTACACCTTTCTCTGAGTACGAAATTATTTCCAAATTAAAAAAAAAAAAAATATATATATATATATATATATATATATATAAGGCAGTCAGTTCTAGACTTCTCTTATTCATGCTAAATAATTCCAATTTTTTTCAACCCCTCCCATAACTATTTCCCCCCAACCAGCCATCTTGTCTTTTCCATTACCCAGAGTAGTATACCCATCAGGGAAACAAGAAGCTTATAAACAGCTCCAAAAAGAGATGGCCTGACAAGAGGTGAGGACTGTAACAGCAGGCTACTTGCAGTGTGCAATCTCCTGTGAAGTACAAGGTCTACACCTCTGCTCTCTGGAATGTACTCTGTCCGATGTCCTGATCTGTCAGGCTGCTAGATGACAGCTCTCCGGGTTTGCATTTTCTCTTCTCACATAACATATAGCAATAAATCTCACTGTAGAATGAGCATGTTCATGTGACATCCACCTGAATTGAGTGCTCCTCCTGTACGCGCCCATCTCTCTCCATGTATAGCAATTATCATACTATTTTATTTTCAAAATCATGTCTACATGTGTTCTACTTTCTCTACTACATGGGGAGCTTCTTGAGAACAAGGACTACAACATATCTGGGTTTTTTTAATTCCTAAAGACTATGATAATATGTAGAAAAAATACTCAATAAAACCTATTGAGTGAAGAAATAAAGGTTACTGAAAAACCTAAATATGTTACAACTGCCGTTCTACTAAACAGTATTTTTTTGGCCTTGTACATGGCAATACGTAGAAAGAGTCTTCTTCTAATTCCATAGCAAAGGAGAAATAATGTCTAGGGGTTGCTGACACAGAACTCAAATGCCAGTAAAATTATGCACAATACCACAATCTTGTTTGCTTCAATAACAGAAATAATTACAATTTTATTAAATATGATTGACAAAAAGTAAAAGGATACCTTAGGCTGTAGGCTGAGGCCTGAGTATCAACCACACCCTAAAATCAAAGTACATTTATATTTAATCTGTATTAGCAATTGGTCAGTACAATGCAAGGAATACTTTAGTGACAAGAACATACACGTCATAACATTCTAGACAGAACTTTGTTCCCTACTATCAAAGAATCTTTAAGTAAAATTATGTAAGGTAATACTCAACTTATTAAACAAATTAAAAACTAATCATTTCACTGTGAAAGGCAATTTTTCAAATGCAACAATTAAACTTACCAAACAGATTGTGATTAAATGAGAATATACATAAACTAAGTACTCCAAAAACAAAACTATAAAGTAGAAATGCATCTGTACCCAAAATGACTATGTGGTAACACTTCCAAATGTCCACTATCAAATGTTAAAATACCAGATGCTTAAAGGATACTTCTGAGCTTGTAAATTAACAAAACTTCGGTGAGTCCCTAGTAGGCCTGATCCTCTTTCAGCACTCAGAAAGGGCAGAACCCAGAGATTCAAATCCAAACACAGTGCAACACTGTCAGTTTGTCCTTCCAGCCCCTTACGAACTACTTCCTCCTGTTTCATGCCTGGTCTGGCTTGGGTCTACTTGTGCTTTATGTCGCGTCTCTCCTGCACTCACGAGACCTTTCTGACACTTGGCACGCTATCCCTGCGTGCTGCCCAAGTCACTGCTCTGGACTTATCTAGAGTTGCCCAAATGTTCCAGCCCCGTCTGGGGAACAGCGGACAGCCCAGCTCAGCCATCAGATCCTAGGCAATGGTGACCAGGTGCCTCTAACCACCCTCTTCTGCCCTCTCCTATTACCAAGAGGAGAAGACAGCACTTCCTACTCAGCTGGGTATTCTGTCTACATCCTTGTTGTCCATTCCCCTAGTTCCCTTTAGATCTCCCCAACTCACAGAATACAACGCACATGTCAATTTGTAATAATTCTCAAATCCATCCTGACTTCTCTAACACCACCTTATTTCTTAATCTATAATCTTACCATCTCTAGCCAGTATTCCAGCATAGGTTTCATTAATTCCCTACCTTCAGTTTCTTCCCCTCCAATACATCCTTTATACTTTTCCCAGAGCTAAGATTCAAAATTGTAAATCTGATCACGTCACTCTTCAATTTAAAACCCTCAGTGGCTCTCCAAAGAACAAATGCCTTAAATCAGTACGAACAGCAGAGCTGATACCTACTGAGCACCTGTGTGCCAGGGACCTGAATTATCTCTTTTAAATCTCACAACAATCCTACAATGTAGATATTTTTATTATTCTCATTTTGCAGATTTAGAGAAACTGAAACCTGGAGAAATCACATAATCTGTCTGTAGATGCACAGACAGTGCGTGAGCGCAGGTAAGATTACAAAGGCCTTCAGAACCTGGCTCTGGGATCCCTTTGCAGCTGCTCTCTCCCACTACTGCCCAACAAACCCTGCCTCCACTCGCACCAAACCACCCAAGGACTGTGACCATACCATGACCTGTCAGGACTCCCTGCCAGAGCACACTGCTCCCTCGGCTCAAAACACCACTCACCTACCTCGGTCCAACACAGGAACTCTCTCTGAAGCTTTTTCCTTTCTTTCTCACTTCCTCCACCACGGAACTCCTGGGTAAAACAATATAAACCAAAACAATACACACACCCTACTCTCACTCTCAAAACGCTGCAGTGCAGAATGCTTAAATATATTTTCAAGGTAACTTCCGAGTGAGACTCCAGAACCAGCCTCATAAACCCTAAATTCATCAGAAAATAAAGATCAACAATATAACAGCAGCAAAAGTGAATAAAAATGCACGTAATAGCTTTGTAAAATTTCACAATATATAAAATACAATTAATTTGAAATATGTGCTACATCATTCAGAATATAAGGGACTCAAGCTTTAAAGTATTCTTTTCTGCAAATTTGGATTTTTTTAAACGTTACAAGCAAGACAAATTCTACCCAAAATATACTGTTAGCAAACCAAGAAAAAATTCAAGAAACTCAAGAGGTCTTCTATATCTGGGTTCAGAAAATAATGATTCAATACTAAACAACTTGTGCTTAGGAAACATATTAGATGACGTAGAGGTAACAGAGATTATGTTACCACATCTGTAGCATTAGCACATCAGGCCAGCATCTTCCAGGAACACGCAACAATATCAGGCGTCTCTCCTGGGGATTAACTGACAGTTAAACAGCATCTCTTCAAAGTACTACTCAAACGTATTAGCTTACAATTCCCCACACTCAAGCTCTCCTTTTTGTCTATTCAGTCTCAAGACCTTCCTGTAGTTAACTGCTCTCTAACTGGCATTTGGACACAAAGTACCAAGAGTTATTTCAAACTTTTAATCTCTTTTCTAGCTCATTAAGAAAACGTCCTATAAGAGCATTTCTGGCACTGAGCCCAACCAGAAATCTGTTTCCATATATCTTTCCTTGTTTTTTTTTCTTCCCCTCAAATCCTTACAGATCCTATTCTTAATCCTTAAGAAAATTTCTTGTAAAAAGTATAAATTATTTCCTAACAATGTCATCTAACAGAGATATTGAGGAAATTGACCTTTACCGGACGCACAAGGATTAGTCTAGGCTTCAAGCACTATTCTAGGGCAGACCCAAAACTATTCTGCCTTTGGCATTCCTACAGGATACAACCAACACGCATTTCCCAGAGAATATCCGGGACCAGGCAGAAGACTTACTTTAAAGGGCACTGGACAATGACCTACTCGGGATATCAGAGCCCTGCCACAGGAAACAGTAAAGGGAATGGAGAGGGGACAGCTCCTTTGGAAGGATTTGACAGCTAACGGAAAATGAGGGATAAGAGAACAGAAGTCAAGATGATCCCAGGTTTATAACTTGGGTTACTGAGTGACTGGCAGCATCATAACCAAGAAAGGAAAATGAGGTGAATACATGGGTCTAGAGAAGACCATGGACTTAATTTTTGACGTTTTAAGTTTCAGGCTTTCTGCTCGACAATCAGGTGGGCATTCTAGGAAGCAAAGCTAAGGACTGGAGTGCTCAAGAGAGAAACTGGGCTGAGAAATGAACACAGAAAGGAGACAATGAAAACAGTATGTGTTCAAGAAAGCATGACAGAATGAGGAAAATAGAGGTATGCATGAAACTCCAGGAAACATGAACATTAAGGGACAGGAGTGGGTAAAGACAGCTGAGAAAGAGTAGGTAAGAAGGAGAAACAGGAGCAAGTGATGTCATGAAGGCAGGAAGAGAAGGTGTTAAGAACATGGGCATCATCACCTAAAAGGTTCACAGTGGATTTAGTAATTAGGAACCACATCCAAGGATACATACAACTTCAGGAAGCAGAGGAAGCAAGAGCAAAAACACTGCTGGGAGGGGCAGTGGCTCAAACCAACAAGGCGAAAAAGGAAAAATGTGAAGTGTGTTTGGAACAGAATGTAGAAGTGTTTTGCTGGAATGGAAGGTTCAAGTAGCAGAAGACAAGAAAGGAAGTCTGGGCCAAAGGCTTTGAAGTCCAGTTTTATTCTATTTTGGAATTTAATCTGTGAGCAGGAAGAAGAAAAACACGTTTTTTTTTCCTTTTTAAGGCAACTACTCTGGTGACAGCATCCATGATGAACTGGAATGACAAGAGAGTTAAGGTAGGACAAGCTATTAAACAGTCTTAAAATTATCTAAACATAATAATGTGGGCCTGAAAGAGGCTGGCAGTAGCCAAAGTAAGAATTAAGGGATACATGAAAGACAGATATTTGCTACTCCCAGAGTGCCCTAAACATTCCACTATTACTATATTATTATACTCATCACACTGTATCATAATCAGTTGTGGACTGAGACCCTCTCCTCTTTGGCTTCTCATCACTAGCACTAACAAATCAGGAACACCACAAGTGGCCAAAAAATGCTTGTTGAATTATTATAGAACTCAGTAACGATAAGACATGGAAGTGAGACTAAAGATACTTCAGAGAAACCTAAGTGACTTACAAGACACTGATGCAGAAAACACGAAGGGAGAAGTCAGATCAAGTTTAGGGAATAAGTTTAAGACGTGTTCGGGGTGGAGAGTATCTAAGGACAACATCCAAATGAAAATGTCAGAGAGAAAAATTGAGATTACAATGGAAAAAAATATCCAGTTATTCAGACAAAAACAAAGATTTGAGACATACAATGAAATCCGCAAGAAATCTCATTATTTGCTCATAAGAAATATCTAATGGAGTATTAATTTCTAAGACACTTTGAGGTATGACTCTGTCTTTAAGAATGTATCTGAATGGCTCATTTGTATAGTCTGTACAAATTAAATTGATGTGAAACCCCAACCAAATGGCTCTATCAAAATTGGGTCAATGTTGGGCGGCTGGCCCCGTGGCCGAGTGGTTAAGTTCACACACTCCGCTTCGGCGGCCCAGGGTTTCGCCGGTTCAGATCCTGGGCACGGACATGGCACTGCTCATCAGGCCATGCTGAGGCGGCGTCCCAAATAGGAGAAACAGAGGCACTCACAACTAGAATATACAACTATGTACTGGGGGGCTCTGGGGAGAAGAAGAAGGAAAAAAAAAAAGATTGGCAACAGTTGTTAGCTCAGTTGCCAATCTTCTAAAAAAAAGAAATATTGGGTCAATCTTGAATAATTATTTGCTTTACTCATTCATTCATTCAACAAAAATTTATTGAGAGACTATAAGTTTATGTTGGGGCAAGGGGGACTAGACGCAAAAGCAAACAGAGTAAAATACAGCAAATACTACAACAAAATAACTGCAAAATGTCAGAGGAACACCGGGAACAGAGAACATAATGCAGGACAACTAGACGAGGCAGGATGAAAATATGCCTAGAAGCTCTCCTGGAAGAGTAGACATCTATACTGGGCTTTTAAAAAGATGATGCCATTTAATAAGATAGCTAAGAAGCTAAATGGTATTCTGGAAAAAAGGAATAGTATGTGCAAAAGCATAGAGATGTCAAAGAGTTTCTCATCTTCATGGAACCACGACAGAAGATGAGGGCCACAGCTCACAGAGAACTTTCTGCACACTGATAACAAATTTGATCATTACCCTGCAGTCCTGTGGGAAGAAACATCAGATGCGCATCAGAAGCCGCGAGGGAGCACTCCCGATGCCCTAAAGCAGGGCGCAAGTCCAAGGAGGAGGTGGGCAAGAAGCAGATAAGAGGACGAATTGACTTCCACAGACAACAGCGAGCCACAGAAGATTTTTAAGCAATAACAGGACCTGCTCACATCTGTGTTTCAGAAATCCAAGTCAGCAGCATGGACCAAATCTGGAGGAAGACCAGTGAGGAGGATTAAGAAGCAAGTGCAATAATGCTCCAGCACTGCACACTGACAACTACTTATTCAAACATAAATGAACCACAGAAAGAGGCACACAAAGTGCTGTAACCGTAATACGGGCTTTCAACACAAGTTTCTGAACTCGCCTCAGACATCAACTCAATAATCAGAAGCAGTTACGGTAAAAGCACCGTCAGGTACATTTTAAAAAAAGGAAAAAGAGTGGTCATTAAATTTTCCCCTTAAAAGTACTTCATTTATACAAGTATTTTTTTAACTAAAAAAAATTTTTTTTTCTTTTTTACAAAGGTAACTTCATACTAAAAGTACCGTATCGGACAGAGATTACCAAATCAAAATTTAGAACCTACCAGAGGGCAAGCACTGTGCAAAACTGCCGAGCATGATAACAGAGAGAAGCTACCAGAGAAAGACTGACTAGCAAAAAAAGACCATTTAACCCACTTCCTATTGATTCATAAAAAAATTCTGTTGCCCACATATAAAAACTACAGTTTTGAATTGATAAAAATTCACCAAATTGGAGGGAGGGGATGTTCTTTAACACCTTTCCCCACCAGCCAGTGTCTTCATTTGAAAGAAACAGGTCAACACATAAAGACACATATATGACAATGACACACCCTGGGTTCACGGATTAAGATAAAATCAATTTCATTTATTTTTCAAACAAATGGCTCCCGTCATTTTTTTTCTTTCTCTCGAATGGATCATTCCATCAGCTAGAAATACTTGGTATTTATACAAAGATACCAGGAAAGTATTCATCTTTAAAAAAATAAAACTTCCTTGACTCTACATCCTCTCCAGCTATCATTCTGTTTTTCTCAACTTTAACTTATAGCAAACTCCTTGAAAGAAGTGGCTGCCTCCAGTTCCTCTCCTACAGTGCTCTCTTAGACCCACTCCCACCAGTTTTCATCCCCACACTCCACCAGGAACAACCTGTTAAGGTCACCGATGATTTTCACATACATCCAACAGTCACATCTTAGTGTTCCATCCAGTAGCAGCTGACACAGCTATCACTCACTCCCTCCTTAAAGCATTTCACTTGGCTGCAGGGACACCATTCATTTGGTTCTCCTCCTTCTTCATGGGGGGCTTCTTAGTCTCCTTTGCTGGCTCTAACTCTCCCTCTGCCTTTCCCACTCCCTGGCCCCCCCTCCTCTCTGTAAACATTACAGGACCCGAAGGCAAAGTCTTTGAACGGCTTCTTCTCTGGCCACACTCACTCTCTAGATTATCTTAATCAGTTCTCATGGTATCAAATACTGTCTCTATGCCAAGGACTGGAAATTTATATCTCCAGCCCACAACTCTGCCCTGAAGCGCAGACTCATGTATATATCCAGCTGTCCAGAAAATATCTCCACTTGGATTGCTAACTTAACATGTCCAAAACTGAACTCATTATTTCCCCCTAAAACCTGCCTCTCCTACCTCAGTAAACAGCAACTCCATTATGCCAGCTGTTCAGGCCAAAATTCAGCCCGCATCCAATCCACCATCACATTCTATTGGCTCTGCCTTCAAAATGTGTACAGAATGTGAGCTCTTCTCCCTCCTAATCCCTGTCCAAAATCCCCACCATCTCCACCCCCGGATTGTTGCTGGAGCCTGCTCAGTGGTCTCATTATGCCCCGCCTCTGACACCTCCACACAGCAGTCGAGAGATCTATTTAAAACAAGTCAAAACCCTTCAGTGGTCTTCCCACCTTCAGAGTAAAAGCCAAAGTCCCACTGGCCTCCAAGGCCATATCCGATCTATCATGCACACCTCTCTCATACCCCCACGGCCCCCACCTCGCCTTCCACCACTCATTCCCCTCAATGCTTCCACGGAACTACTTGCCATTCCCCAAACAGGTCAAGCACGCTTCAGCCACAAGACACCTGCACTCTTGCTCCATCCTCTTCAAATGCTCCCCCAACATCTGCGCAGACTAGATCGCAGCACCTCTTCTTCCACATCTAACTCATCATTTCAGCCTCCTCTAAGCACCTCATAGAAAACAGCAGCAGCCCCCTCACACACTCTTTCCACTTTATTCTGCTTTGTTTTCTCCACAGCACTATAACAGGTGACACATTACATATATACATGTTCATTTTCCGTATCTTGTCATTAGAACGTACATTCTAAGTTCTACCAGGGCAGAAAATGTGTTTCTTCACTGCATCACGACTAGCAAGTGCCCAGCAGGTATCTCTTGGTAGGATGCACGGCATGAAGAAAGATGATCCAGACTCAGGATCTGGTCTCAAAGCCTGGGCTGAAGGAAGTCATGGTGGAGAACTTCTCAAGGCCTGGAAAAATGTGCACCATAAGTGTGGCCACAACGCGAGCCAAGTCTACAACTCTGGCTGATGCCAATAACAAATAAGGGTTGACAAGTCCAGACTAAGCTAAAATGAAGAAAACAAACTTGAGAAAAATTTTTAAAATAAAAATAAAAGGAAGAATAAGAAAAAAAGAAAATGGCCATCATAGCCTCCCCACTCCCTGCAAAGAAAAACCAGCTGGGTATATTTCCTGTAAGCTGGCCTGCCAACTCAAACCAAAATATCACAAGACCCATTCTGCACACTCAAAGAGCTGTGATGTTCCTGCTTTTCTAAGCTATGGTCTTCCGAGAAAATCCTAACTCCCAATCCGAACACTGGCTGCCAAGACATAATGGTCAGAGAAAGCTCTCAAATTTCCCCAAAGCACTCAGGCTGCAATTAAATATCATTAACACGATGACAACAACAATTCAAAGTACCTTCTGGTGTCTGCCTATCTGTGTTTTCCCCAGTGTATTCACTAGGGGCTCAGTCATCAAAGATTGTGATATCTTGGTATGGGGGGAGGCATGAGAGAGACAGACAGAGAGAGAGGGAGAACGAATTCCAAGAAACAGGACCTGATTTTATTTTCTGCATTTTAAAGAGAGGTAGATTGCAAGGGAATAGAAAGCCTTTGCTAAGATGTAACAGGTCACCTGGGCTTTTCAATACCAGACACCAAAACAGAGATTACAGAAGGACCAAAGCCCTTAGATCTCCAGCAATCCTCAGCTAAAGAGCTGTCTTGCTTCTCCCATCCCCACACATAGAACTGCAGATATGGGGCAGGAAGCCACGCCAAATCGGACAGCTGGGAGCACTGATTGGGGAGAGGAGGACGGTAACAACCACAGAAAGGGAAGGAAGAAAGACGTAATAACCCATAGGTTTTTTCTTTTTCCCTTCTCATTGTACTCACCAAAAACAGAAACTGGGCAGATGAAAACTCAGAAGGAGAAGGGAGAGAGTGAAGGGTAAGAATGCTCTGAAGCAAATGACAGCAAAACAAATCAAGCACAAACTCCTTTTCTAAGTGACTCTTTGAAAAACAGACATATGAAGTAAGTTAGGAACCAACCAAAGAAATTTAAAACAAGCCCACACACCTTAGATAGCTATAGAACTGTACAAAGAGAACAGAACTAAGAATCTTAATTATTTGGAATGATGGTCCTGGGGCATTTTTAAGATCAACAGTCTTCAAAGATGATCCAACTATATTCAAATTAATCTACTGATCAACACGGAAGAGTAAACAGGTGAGAAACTTCAGTTTTCACGGATACAGCCTTTAAGAACCCTCTGGCTTCCCAATGGCTCCAAATCTCAAAATAACCAACTGCAAGTCTTGAAAGTCACAGAGACAACTCTGGGGTCATTCAAAAGCAATCAACTCCGCAGAGAAGAGCTGAAAACTCAGAGGTTATACCTAACATACTCTGATTGGTCAATTCACTTAAAAAGAAAGGAGAGTTCTGATTGGTTGCTTTCAACAGGCCGAGTCACGCCCCAGCATCAGCACCTGGGGCAAGCAGATGTTAGAAGCTAAAAGAGGCAGGCCGCCGCAGGACACTCTGAGCCAGGTATGAGGAAGAAGAAAGCCAGGAAGAGAGGAAAGACAACGTAGCTCTCTACAGCCACTGGTTATCAGCATATCATATTAGGGACAGCAACCACAACCGTGTGTAGCCTGAGGCGGCATTCTGTGTTTCCTTCCGTGCTAATATACCTCCCTCTCCTTAACTCTCCTCCCCCACATTGGGCACTGACGGCTCTCCCCCCTCCTCCCTAACAGCTGTCACTTTCTAGAGCTCCTCCTCCTCCATCCACTCTTTGATCTTGACGATTTGGTGTTTCCTACCCCCGGTTCAGTCTCTTGCCCTCTTCCTGTATTAGCTCACCCTGAATTAGCTCATGTCTTCTACTCAGTCCCTGTCCTTGACAAGCACATAATCCAGTGGAGGAGCTAGATGTGTCACCAGATTAGGTACAATACATCAAAGTCAATGCTATGAAAGAAATATAACGAAGTGCTGTGAGCGCACATTCATCTGTCATTACCCCACTCAGTACCTTCCTAATCAGCACTCCAGCTTCCCACTCTCTGGCAAGTCAGTTACTAAGTCACAGTCTCTTTCCTCAATATCCCCTCATCTCCTAAGCCACCGTGCAGTTCAGGCTTCTCTTCTCGTGACCTACTTCAACCACTTCCTATCAGAAACACAATTCAATATATTTCCACACTGCCACATCGGCCATCTCCCTAACAGACATAACCTACCATATTATTCCCCTGCTTTGAAACATCTAATATCTTTCCAATGCCTAAGAGATAACGTTCAAATCCTTAGCACAGAAAATAAGATAATACAATACACTTTTCAAATAGAGCCTTTCAACAACAGGCAGATCGTACTCCAGTTCCACTGCTTACAAGCTGGGTTACCTTCAGTAGGTCACTTTACCTCTCTAACTTTTCTCATTTGATGAGGGTACGAAAAGAACCGACCTCCTAGTGCTTTATGAGAATTAAGAAAAAATTCCCTGGGGCCGGCCCGGTGGCGCAGTGGTTAAGTGTGCACATTTCACTTCTCGGCAGCCAGGGGTTCGCCGGTTCAGATCCCGGGTGCGGACATGGCACCACTTGTCACGCCATGCTGCGGTAGGCGTCCCACATATAAAGCAGAGGAAGATGGGTATGGATGTTAGCTCAGGGACAGTCTTCCTCAGCAAAAAAGAGGAAGAGTGGCAATAGTTAGCTCAGGGCTAATCTTCCTCAAAAAAAAAAGAAAAAGAAAAGAAAAAAACTCCCTGCCAAGGACCAGCACGCACGGCGCTCAGCAATCAGTGTTAACTACTGCCCTGAGATAGTGCATCTGTATAGAATGCCTCGATCCCAAAGGCAGCAGACTACCAAAGCTTTACTTTCATATATTTTAGAATGATTAACAACAAGGGTTAAATCAGAAAGGAGCTTCTGGTCAATCCTGAATCAACAAAAACTTCAATTATCCAACATACTGCTTTCGTGAAAATTTTGGTTCATCTAAATTTACCATAGTTTATTAAAAGCAAGTACCCATTTATAAAAAGACAATTAGGTTATTTTTGTTTTGTTTTGCTTCCCATTCAAGTTCAGGAAGAAAAAAGCCAGCAGCTTACCAATGGAAAATCACTTAGGTATTTATAAGAACGTGATTCTCTATAGTATAAAATCCACGGAAATTAAATTCAATCTCCATTGCACATATAATTTGTTAAAGAGATACATATATATAAATAACACAAACTGTAGATGCTTAAGAAAATAAAAGCGTGCATCAGATGGTGGAGTGACATTCGTTATCTGACCTCACAACCAAAACATGAAATCACGAAATTTTTCTTAGTCAGTCATTTTCATAATCCTAAAAACCGCAAAGCCTACAAAAATAAAAGAGATCAGAAACATATTTCAAGAAACTAATATATTTATGACGTTAAATGCTAATGAAAATTGGCAAGAAGATGCCAGTAAATTTATGGGCAAAGGACAAACAATTCATTCAAAGGAAGAAATAAAACTACAAAAATACTGCATTTGCTTTTCTATTTTGGAGAGTGATGTCAGACAGCAGGTGCCTTTACACCCATCTTTAAAAAACAAACTTTTAAAAACAAAAGCCTATAAAAGTATGATAAAACTCATCAACCAAAATACAGGAGACTAAATCAATACAATCTTTCAGAAATAAACCTAGTAATATTTTTCAAGTGACAACCACCTTCGTACCCTTTGACCTTTTAATCCCCCTCCTGGGACTTTAGCCAGAAGGCAAAGAAGCAAAACGAAGGACAGCTCTATGTTAACTGCATTGCTTGCAAAATGGGCAGCAACTTGGACGTCCAACTATTAAAAATAAGTAACAACTCACTATTAATACTATATAACAACTTAAATGTACAAAAACTATAGCAGAAAGAAAACATATATGAAAGTAAATATTAAACGTTATATTCACGCTTTGATTATAGTATAAAATCAGGGATATACGGTAAGAAATAAACGAAAAGAAAAATTCAAAGTTCATTTTGAGTTTTCTTATTTCTTTGACCATTAAGTTGTTTGTAAAGTAAAAAGTCTGTTGGAACTGATCATGCCCAGCACAGTAAGTACACATTTCAAAACTGACTTTTCAGAGGCAAAACCACAAAAATCAGGTTTTTTTACCAAACAACTTATCACATAGGAGAAATCAATAGGCTCTTCTCACATATAGCCTAGCCATACATGTAATTTTAGCCATGCTATTAGCCAGCTGTAACCTTATTAGAGGAAAATCTCATTTTACCATAAAACGGTAACTGGGATATGGGCTCTCCATATGGTGAGCAGAAGCCACTAGCCACGGGGCATCTGGAGAGAGGGCCCCAAACACGGAAGGAAAACTATCTGGCCGAGTAGACTGGTGAAGGTTAGGTTTCTCCTATATCCCCAAATGAATTATCATGTTTCTCAGCCACTCAAGGGTCTAAACCCCTAGGCATGGCAGCTGAGCAGCTAAGCATGGCAGGAGGGAGAATGTACAAGCCAACTGGCTCTCCCTCTGAAAACTGGCAACTTCCTCATTCTCCCTGCAAAGCACCATGGAGTAACGACAAATACACGACCACGAGGTCAGGAGATGTGGGATACAGGCCACTCTAAGAAACCTCAAGCAAGTTACTTGCCCCTTCAGGCTTTAGTTGTTTAATGGGTAAAATTTTAAAAGGTGAACCAGAGGCGGCACAGTGGCACAGAGGTTAAGTTTGCACGTTCCACTTCAGCAGCCTGGGGTTCGCCGGTTCAGATCCCGGGTGCGGACATGGCACCGATTGGCAAGCCATGCTGTGGCAGGCGTCCCACATATAAAGTAGAGGAAGATGAGCACGAATGTTAGCTCAGGGCCAGTCTCCCGCAGCAAAAAGAGGAGGATTGGTGGCAGATGTTAGCTGAGGGGCTAATCTTCCTCAAAAAAAAAAAAAATTGAACCAAACCAACAGTTAATTCTTTCAAGTTCAATATTCTATTAATTTAATAGACCTCCTTTACCAATACATGCCCAAGCCTCTCAAAAACCCCCACTCAGACTATATAACAATTATCAAGACTTAGAATTAGGAAACTGGGGGCAAAAGTAAAAAGATCTGGACAAAAGATGTGGACTGTATCCCACCTCTGTCCCTTTCTGCCTGCATGACCATGGGCAAATTACTTCACCTCAGAATAAAGTGCTAAGATCAAAACAGCAGCAGCCCTTACTGGCCATGTCCATTTCATTGTTGCGTCACAAAACGTATTGGTTTCTTCTGTCATAACTGGGGTTTTATTCCTAACCAGCAACAACAATAATTCGGACTTCATTCTTAGAAGTTTAAAAGTACCTTGTGCACTCATCTTTGCTAAGTATTCTGATGGTGAAAGAGGTAGTTAACGCATTTTGCCTTTCTGAAAGCTATACTCAAGACTGAGAGTATTCCAAAAAAATGTATTCAATAAATAGTTTTAGAGTACCTGTGCCACACACAGCACGTGCTAGAGCTGCAAAGGTCCCTTCCCTTAAGAAGCCCCGAAGTCTAGTGCAGACAGACATACAAAAAAATTAACTACGATTTTGATGAACGCTAACTGCAAAATGTACGATGTGCTATTGGATCAGTCAAGACAAGGGGAGAGACGGCTGGACAAGGGTCAGAGGTGATATTCTGCTTAGGTCTTGAAGGGTAAGTTGTTTACAGGCAGAGAAGAAATCTCCATGGAGGGCACAGTGCAAAACCATAAAGGAAGAAGTCATCTTCACAGAACTCGAAGTAGGCTCTGTATGGAGAGGGCAGGCGAAACGGCAGAAAGAAATTAGAAACGGAGACAAATACCAGAAACTGCGAAGGACTCGTACTTTTATCAAATACAGATTATGCAGAATCAGTGACGGACTTATAAACATAGAACCAAAGTCCCCTTCTCCCACCAAACAGTCAGATGAGTTGAGTCAAGGCAACAAGGAAAAGAAAGCAGGTCTAGACGTGGAAAGGTAGAATAAAATGTTTTGTTTTCTTAATGGAAAGTTCCGGCTCTCAGGATGGCTTCTAGCAGTTTCCTACTATGGCATATTAACACGACACTGAAATAAAACAGTATGAATTACAGCCAAAGGGTTCAAGAAAGTGTGTGTTTTTTACCTAAAGATTATTTGAACTCAATGTCGTTGAGAACACGAAAGAAAACCAAGTAAGAAATTACTAAAGAGCTATAATAAATTAAGAGAGGCAAACAGTAAAAAAGTCCCAGGAGACGAAGACTGACTCCAGGCCAAACATTCAGGAATGCTGACATCCTTATCATATGTTGATGACAGATAAAACATGTTTTGTGCCTATCTTTTGCACGAGAGGAGTATCTTAAATTCCTTTTGGTTAAAGAGCCGCCACCACTAAACTCCTTAAACTAGTCTAAATGATGATGATTTTTTTTTACAAAAAGGGCAAAATTAATAGGTTCCATGATATTTTAATGCTCAGGAAAAACGGAGAAAAGGAAGGCCTTTTCCAATGGCTATTCCAAAAAGCCTAAAGCTCAGTTTATCTCACCCATGGGGGTGAAACATCCGCATTCCAACCTGGGACCACGAAGAGTCCACCCATCACTGAAGGCAGGCCCGGCCTGGGCACCGCACGCCGAACTGGCTTGGGCAGCCTCCAAAGATGAATTTGCAATTATCGAAATTCCAACTCAAGCCTGGCCACCGCCGGCTCCTCGAGGGAGACCGTCCTCCTTTTCCTGTGACAAGTGCATAAAAAAATACAGATATCTCCGTGTAAAAATAGCAGACGCCTAACGAGGCGTTGAGCAGCAGCATCTGAACCTATGGCAACGCTGGGGTCCACCAAAGTTTTATCTCAGGATGTGCTTTAGGGTGTGTCTTTGTTTTGGCCCAGGAATTAGAAAAAAAAAAACACCCCGTCATTCAGGGCGCCCGGGTACCAGAGGCGCTCATCCCTCCCCAGCATCCCGGCTCCGAAACCACTGGGCATCTCCGCCTAGCGCCGACCGCCCAGAGATGCTGCAGCCCCGGCGGTCTGAGGCCGCGCCGGTCACAGCCGCGCGGGGGTCGCCCGGCCTCGGCGGCTCGCAGAGGGCTCCAGGGGTTGGCCCCAGGAAAAGGGTCTGGGGGCGCCAGTGCCCCCCAGGCGCCCGGGCCCCGGCCTGCGCCCCGCGCCCTGGCTCCGCGGGCACTGCCCCTCCCGGACGCCGGCCCGGCCCCCTCCCCGACCCCGGCTCTCACCGTGCGGAGGTCGCGGCCCGGCTGCGGGTCGCCCAGCGACCTACGGGCCCCAGCACAGCCGGAGAGGCGAGGACCGCTCGTCACATCCCCGCGGGCCCCGCGGCAGCCAGCATCGCCTCCGCGGCCTGAGGCAGCGCCGGACTCCGGGGCCGCCGCGCCCCGCCCTCGCCGGCGCCCGCGGGACTCCGCCCTCCGCGGCCCGCGCAGAGCGCGCGCGCGGCCCCGCCCCCGGCCGCCCCTGCGCAGGCGCGAGCCCTGCGCCGGCAGGCCCCGCCCTCCGGGCCCGCCCCCGCCGCCTGACTGCGGCCTCAGCCCACCTCTGGCTCCGCCCCCGCGCTCTCGCCAGCTGCGCCCAGGCCCCGCCCCCGCGTCGGGCCCCGCCCCCTCCGCTGACCTTGCCTCGCTGCCCCCTGACTCAGGTTTTTGCCCCGCCCAGCCCGTTACTCTGGCCTGGCGGCTTCCCCCACCTCTAGCCGGCCGGCTTCCTGGACTGACCTTGGCTGCTCGCGGTCAAACCTGCCAACTGCACCTGCTGACCACGAAAAGAGGAGTGGTCCGAGTTCTGGGACTGACCTGGGCTCCCCTCCCACCCTTCGGTGAATGGGACACCTGCAACATTTGATGTCTACGAGTGTATCCCTGTTCCCTGCGCCCTCGTGCTGTGGGGCGTGCCTGAACCACACATCCCGCCTACCACACCAAAACAGGGCATCTTGCTGAGGCTGAGGGCAAAGAGAGGGCACCCCCAAGTGCTGAGAGTTGGAGCAACTCCATGGAGACATCCACCTGGGTTCCCTGTGCCAGGAACCAGGTCCTCCTTCCCTTTGGGGCTTCCATCTCCCACAGGCCATCTCCCCCTCCTTCCTCGATGGCTGGGTCTGCCTTGAGTGCCCTTACCCGTGGAGTCCCCCCGGGTCCGGCTGGGTGCTAAAACCCTGGAGTTGCCCATATCTGGCGATAGGCGAGCTGCTCTCTGAAGTCCTTGCGGGCCACACTTAGCAACAGCTTGACTACAGTAACTAGCATCTGAGGAGGATTTCTTGAAAAATAGCCACTTCTTCCGTGTCACCAAATCAGTGATACTCCAAAGGGAAGGGAGTGGGCATTACCAGACTGAGATGAGGGGCATGCCTGATTTGCAGAATCAAGTTTCGCTTAATAATATACTTTTATACTTCGAAAATGAAGTGTCACTTTTAATATCAATCCCTAAAAATAAAGATTGAATCTCTTGGGTGATAAGATGCATGTTTAAAACGTTGAGAAAGACTTTATCTAAACACTTTACGGTTTATCTTTGGATTGAGTCAGATCATTAGAAAGGCAAAGTCACACTGAACTCTTGAACGCACCCCCAAACTTCCCTCAAGACATACTAACATGTACTTTGTGGTTTACACCATCAGCTCCACTGAGAGGTGGTACAAGATATGGCTCCCCACTGTTTGTCTGTGAGAACTGGGGAAGATGCTACATACTCAACAGTCTCCATAGAGGGTCTGGAAAAGGGACATCTCTCAGTTCCTAAAACCAGAAAGAGCTACGCTTCTCCTAACTGCCAGGTTGTTATCTTGCCATTTCCTGAACACTTGAGGTGATAATGTTTTCTGTTTTCTTTGGCAGCTCTTAAGGGCCAGGTCACCTTTCCCTTCCTCCTTTACAAAGGTTACTGGGTGCTACCGCGTATGAAGACTTTCCAGCTTCGTCTAATTTTGCTTGTCACTATTCTGTCTTTGTCCCAGTTTGCTCAGTTCCTTGGTTGTTATAGCACATAAATTCTATCAGCTATGTCAAATTATATATAGAATAAATTATATGTATATAATATCTCTTAGAAGTCTGACCTCTGAGGGTCTGAAGGTTGCTTATGACTGAGGTTAAGGGTGAGAGGGCAGACCATGCTGAGCAGTGGTTCACAGGCTTTAGCATGCATCAGAATCACCTGGGGGCTTAGTAAAACACAGATTGTTGGGCACCACTCCCAGGTTTCTGATTCAGCAGGCCTGCTTGGTACCCAAGAGTTTGTATTTCTAATAAGTTCCCAGGGGAGCAACGCCCCAGGGACCACACCTTGAGAACCACTGCACTAAAGTAGCTCTTCAACAGTCTATACTACAATCATCCCCAGCAGGCAGGAGAAGAGCATCTCCCAGGAACCCGTGAAAGACTGATGAGAGACCAAGGGTTAAGAGTCATGTGCTGTCATGTGGACAAATACCACAACTGTAACAACTTCAACACAGACCAGGCAGGGGAGAACAGCTGAGAAAGCCAGGGCATGACCCCAACCCCATGAGCTGGGGAAGTAGAACAGAAGATGAAGAGTCGGAATCAGATAGTATAAAATACTGTGATGGACATGTATGTGGTTTCAACAACCCTCCTTGCGTTTTTTTGAATGGGCCAGCTGTGTCAGAGCACAAAGACTGGGAGTCAGATGATCTTGCAAGGTGGCAGCCTGGACTGACTTGTTAAGAAAAACAGTACGATAGCCCAGAACGTCTGGAGGCTAAGGCATCTGATTTACAGACCTCTATATGGGGAGGGGTCTAGAGGAGAGTCAGTGAGCATATTTATACATTTTACTATACATTTTTTATTAGATTAAAAAAACTGCCTACAGTATAATCATAGTAGACAAAACAAGAAAAAGACTCACAATTCTCACACAAACACACTTAATACAGTCACAATAATATTTCAGGGTATTTTCTTTTTTCTTCCTGTTTTTTTTTCTCCCCACATTATATAGTTCTCCCCCCAGTATATAGTTGTATATTTTGTTTTTAGTTGTGGGTCCTTCTAGTTGTGCAGGGTATTTTCTTAATTTTGTAGACATCCTTAACATGTTATGTTAGTTTGGAGTTAATGCTCCTGGAAACCATGAATAAAACGAAAAGACAATCCACCAACTGGAAGAAAATATTTGCAAGTCATATAACCGACATGGGGTTAATTTCCAAACTATGTAAAGAACTCATACAACTCAATAACTAAAAAAACAAACAGGGGCCGGCTCCGTGACCAAGTGGTTAAGTTCACGCGCTCTGCTGCGGCGGCCCAGGGTTCGGATCCTGGGCGAGGACATGACACCACTCGTCAGGCTACGTTGAGGCGGCGTCCCACATCCCACAACTAGAAGGACCTGCAACTAAGATATACAACTATGTACCAGGAGGGTTTGGGAAATAAAGCAGAAAAAAAAAAAAAGATTAGCAACAGTTGTTAGCCCAGGTGCCAATCCTTAAAAAAAAAAAAAAGAAGGAAGATTGGCAACAGTTGTTAGCCTAGGTGCCAATCTTTAAAAAAAAAAAAAAAAAACCTGATCAAAAAATGGGCAGAAGATATGAACAGATATTTCTCCAAAGAAGATATACAGATGACCAATAGGCACCTGAAAAGATGTTCAATGTCACTAATCATCAGGGAAATGCAAATCAAAACTACAATGAGATATCACCTTAGACTTGTTAGAATGTGTATAGTCACCAAGATAAAAAACAACAAGTAGTGGAAAGGATGTGGAGAAAAGGGAACTGCAATACACTGCTGGTGGGAATGCAAACTGGTGCAACCATTGTGAAAAACAGTATGGAGATTTCTCAAAAAATTAAAAATAGAAATACCATATAATCCAGCTGCCCTACTTTTGGGTATTTATCCAAAGATCTTGAAATCAATAATCCAAAGAGACTTATGCAGCCCTGTGTTCACTGCAGCATTATTCACAATAGCCAAGATGTGGAAGCAACCCAAGTGCCCTGCTATGGATGAATGGATAAAGATGTAGTATTTATACAATGGAGTACTACACAGCCATAAAAAAGACAAAATCATCCCATTTGCAACAACATGGATAGACCTTGAGAGTACGATGTTAAGTGAAATAAGCCAGACAGAGAAAGACAAACACAGGATGATTTCACTCATATATGGAAGATAAACAAACATATGGATAAAGAGAACAGATTAGTGGTTACCAGAGGGGAAGGGGGCTGGGGAATGGGCTAAAGGGGTAAAGGGGCATATATGTATGGTGACGGATAAAAATTAAACTGCTGGTGGTGAGCACAATGCAGTCTATACAGAAACTGATAAATAATAATGTATACCTAAAACGATACAATGTTATAGACCTTTATGATTTAAATAAAATAATTGCAAAAAACTCTCAAAAAAATGATCCTGGGAAGCTTTTGTATTTATTTATTTACTTATTGCTCAAATAATGCACATTTTTCATCGTTGAAAAGATGCTCAAATCACTAACCATCAGTGAAATGCACATCAAAACCACAATGAGATATCACCTCACACCTGTTAGAATGGCTATTATCAAAAAGATAAGAAATAACAAGTGATAGCAAGGATGTGGAGAAAAGAGAATCCTCATGCACTGTTGGTAGGAATGTAAATCAGTGCAGCCACTATGGAAAACAGTATGGAGGTTCCTCAAAAAACTAAAAATAGAACTACCATATGATCCAGTCATCCCACCTCTGGGTATATATCTGAGGGAAATGAAGTCACTATCTCAAAGAGATATATGCACCCCTATGTTTGTTGCAGCATTATCCACAACAGCCAAGACATGGAAACATCCTAAATGTCCTTTGATGGATGAATGGGTAAGGAAGATGTGGAATATATATATACAATAGGGTATTATTCAGTGGTTAAAAAAAAAAGAAGAAGGAAATTCTGCCATTTGTGACAACATGGATGGACCTTGAGAGTATTATGGGAAGTGAAATAAGTCAGACAAAGAAAGACAGATACTGTGTGATCAATTATATGAAGGATTTAAAAACAGCCAAACTCATAGAAACAGAGAGCAGAATGGTGTTGCCAGGGGCTGAGCTTTGGAAGGGGCAAATGGGAAGATACTGGTCAAAGTGTACCAACTTCCAGTTATAAGATGAATAAGTTCTGGGGATCTACTACACAACATGATGACTGTAGCTAACAACATGGTATTGTGTACATGAAAGTTGCTATGAGAGTAGACCTTTAATTTTCTTACCATAACAATGACAACAACAAACTGGTAATTATGTGGTGAAGGACCAAACCTTGTTTGGTAATCATTTTGCAATATATAAGTGTGACAAATCATCACACTGTACACCTTAAACTTACGCAATGTTATATATCTATTATATGTCTAAAAAACTGGGAGGGGGTATGGATAACAAACTTACCTTAACATTTTGGAGATCAGAAGTCTGGAATGGATCTCACCTGACTAAACCTCCTATTATTTGGTGTAAGGAATGAATGCAATTTTCTTTTTTCATATGGCTGTCCAGTTATCTCAACACCATTTATTAAGAAGTACATCCTTTTCAACAAGTGGTACCGGGACAAATGAATATCCACATGGACTAAAAATCAACCTTGACATCGACACAAAAATTCAATGTAAAAGTTTAAATGACAAAGCTTGTTGTAGAAGAAAATGTAGGAGATGATGTTGCAATCTTGGGGTAGGCAAGTATTTTTCAGGCAGAACCCAGAAAACACTACTCATAAAAGAATAAATTGGTAAATTGGACCTCAGCAAAATTAAAAATCTCTATTCAACAAAAGACATAATTAAGAAACTGAATAGGCAAGCTACAGAACGGGAGACGATATTCACAAGAAAATTGTGAATCCAAAAAAATCCGTGAATCTGAAAAATAATTTGTATTAAGAATATTTAAAGAGCTCACTCAAGTTGGTAATGAAAAGAAAACCCCAAATATACAAGGAGCAACTATCTTGAATAGACTCCATAAAAGAAGGTATGTGAATGAGCACATGAAAAGATGCTTAACAGCCTCAGTCACCAGGGAAATGCAAATTAAAATCCAATGGGGTATCACTTCACACCCACTCTAATGGCTAACAATTTTAAAAGATTGGCAACATCAAATGTTGGGAAAGAATAGAGAGCAACTGGAACTCTCATACACTGCCAGTGAGAATTTAAAATGGTAGAACTATTTCGAAGGTCATTCTGGCAGTTTCTCATAAAGTTAAATATACCCTTGCCCCATAACCCAGCAACTGCCCTTTAAGGTATTTACTCCAGAGACATGAAAACATATCCACAAGATGACTTAAACAAAAATGTTCACAAAGGCCAAAAACTAGAAATAATCACATATCTAAGAACAAGTAAATGGACAAGCAAATGGCAGTATATTCATAAATGGAATACTAGATCAGCATTAGAAAGGATGAATTATATTCTAGTTCAATTATAGTACAACTATATTGTAGTTTGCATGTATTCATGCAAAAGAAGCCAGACACAAAAGAATACATACTGTATGATTTCATTTACATGAAATTCTAGAACAGGAGAAATGAACTTATGATGTCAAAAATCAAAACAATAGTTGAATGGTTGCTTTGAGCATGGGGGGAGCGGTGATGTTGAATGGAAAGTGGCAGGAGAAAACTTTCTGGGGTTCTAGAAATGTTATATATTTTGATCGGCATAGTGGTTTCATTGGCGTATAAATTTGCCGAAACTCATTGGATTATACAAATAAAAGCCGTGCATTTTTTATGATAATTATACCTCAGTTTAAAAAGAGTATTTTTTAAAGTGCATCATTTTCTCACTGATTTGAGAAGCTACCTTTGTCGTATATTACCTTTTCAAATGCAGTTGTGTCTATTTCTGGATTTTTAAAATTCTGTTTTATCGATCTTCCTGTATATTAATGGGCCATTACCAAAACGTTTTAAATATAGAAGCTGTATAATATATTCTAATGTCTGGTAAGGTTAGCTCTAAGCCTCTTCATTGCTCTCTTTTTTTAGGCTAGTTTTGCTCCTCTGTTCTTCCAAATAAATTTTATAATCAACTTATCTGGTTCCAAAAAAATAAAAGATAATATTTTTGTTGGAATTGCTTTGAATTTATAAATTAGTTTAGGGAAAACTGTCATTTCAATGAGGTTGAAGCTTCCTATCCAGGAACTTGAAATATCTTTCCATTTGTTCAAATTCAATTTTGTAATTTCAGAATTATTTTACAGTTTTCCTTCTTTCGGTATTATCTGTTACATTTATGCCTTGGTATTTTGTGTACTGTAATAAATGGGAACTTCTTTTCCTTTACGTCTTCTGTCTGTTTCTTGTTGGCATGTATGAAGGTCTTTGGGTTTATATGTTAATTTGACAAAATTTTTTGGTACTTTACTAAATTATCTTGTTTGTACTAATTTTCCCATGAATTCTTTTTGTTTGTTTTTGGTTTTTTTGATGAGGAAGTTTGGCCCTGAGCTAACATCTGTTGCCAATCTTCCTCGTTTTGCTTGAGGAAGATTGTCGCTGAGCTAACATCTGTGCCAGTCTTCCTCCTCGCACTAATTCTTTGGGGTTTTCGAGATATATAATTTGCCCTCTGTAAATAGCCCTGGCTAATGTCACCCTTTTTATGTTATATAGTAAAAGATATAATGACATTGTTTTGTTCATTACTTTAGCAGAAAAGCTAGTATGATGCTGACTTTTGACCTACAGTATATATTTTCATCATGTTAAGGACATATATCAATTTCTAGTTTACTGACGGTTTTAACTTTAAAAAAGAAAATACAAATAGATGGTAAATTCTGTCAAATGCCTTTTCCACATCTGTGGAGATGATTACATATTAATGGATTTCCTAATACTGAATTCTTTGTATTCCTGAAATAAACCTCATATGATCACAATGTAGCTTTTAAATTTGCTGTTGGATTCTATTTTAAGTTTTTTGCATTGAAATTCTTAAGTAAGAATGGTCTGTGGTTTCCTTTTATTGGAATAAAAATCTTTGGGATTTATTCCAAATAAATTTGAAATTTTGGCAATCTTTGTCAGGTTGGGGAATTAATAATATATGTGCTGCCTAAGATGAAATCTCTGAAGTGGTTTAAGTAAAAATGGAATTATCTGATCTTTAAAAATTATGTGGAATTCCTTTGTGAAACCATTTGGCTTAGCAATTCTTTGTGTGCTTGTTTTTGTGGAATAACTCATTAGCCTTTCCATTTCTTCTACAGCAATTAGTTTGAATAGATTTTCTGTCTCTATTAGCCTCAATTTTGGTAAATTGTATTTGCCTGGAAATATACTCATTTATTGTAAGTTTTCACATTCATTGGCATAGAATTGTACAAAGTACTTTCTTCTTAAAAATCGTTTTCTCTTTTTTTATGCTATTTACCTCTTATCATTTTTAGTTTTGGATATTTGTGCTTTCTCCCTTTTTAAAGCTTAAGTTAGCTAATGGTTTGTGTATTTTGTTGTGTTTTTATTTTTATTTTTTTAAAGATTGGCACCTGAGCTAACAACAGTTGCCAATCTTTTTTTTTCTTTTTTTCCTGCTTTTTTCTCCCCAAATCCCCCCAGTATATAGTTGTATATTTTACTTGTGGGTCCTTCTAGTTGTGGCACGTGGGACACCGCCTCACTGTGGCCTGATGAGCAGTGCCATGTCCGCGCCGAGGATCCGAACCTGGCGAAACCCTGGGCCGCCAAAGCGGAGCGCATGAACTTAACCACTCGGCCATGGGGCCGGCCCTATTTTGTTGTGTTTTTAATAACCAGCTTTTGGATTTATTAGTTCTACTCTTTTCTGTTTTCCAAATCATTATTTATAATTGTATCTTTATTAATTCCTTTCTTCTTCTTTCTTTGGGTTTACTTTGTTATCTTTTGTCCTAGCTTTCCATTTTGGATGTTAAATTCAATTATATTTACATCTTCATTTTTGTTGCACCAGGCATTGAAAGCTGTAAGTTTTCCTGTGATAACTGCTTTGACAGTAGTACAGGGATTCCATGTCATGCTTTCATTATTATTATGCTCAAGAAATTCTGCAATTTTATTTTTTATTTTCCCTTTAACCCAAAAGTTGCTTAGTAGAATGTTTTTAAATTACCTGGAAAAAGGAAATTTTAGATTCTTAAGAAATTCGATCAATAATCTCTAGTTGTATTGCATTCATAATGTTATTTGTATATTTCTATTCTTTGTAATTTCATGAGATTTTCTTGGTGGACTAATATTTGGTCAGTTTTCATGAATGTTCCACGTGCACTTGAAAAAATGGTATATTCTCTTTTGTATGGGTACAGAATTCAATACGGTTTTATAGGATCTATTAGTTCCCCCTTCTCACTTAACAATGAACAGAAAACCAAAATTGCAAGACACTAGAGGACAATCTCTAACATAGAAGACGGAGACCCAGACAGAGAGAACTGGAAGGAACCAGCACCTCTGCGGGGAGAAGAAAACCAGCCCCCAAACACTCCCTCCCAAAAACTGTCCGTAAGACATCCAGAGAAATAGGAAAGAATGTTACATCCACGAAATAAGAATGGATGCCATAGAAAATAAATGTTCTGAAAACACAAAAGAGCCCTTGGAAATGAAAAAGATACAGCAGCAATGAAAACTCAATAGAAGGGATGGAAAATAAAGTTGAGGAACTCTCCCAGAAATTGACGCAAACAGAAAAAGAGATTGAGAGGGGCTGTCCTGGTGGCGTCGTGGTTAAGTTCGGGTGCTCTGCTTTGGCAGCCCGGGGTTTGTGTGTTCAGATCCTGGGTACAGACTTACACACTGCTCCTTAAGCCATGCTGTGGCACCATCCCACACACAAAAAATAGAGGAAAATTGGCACAGACGTTAGCTCAGGGAGAAGAAGGAGAAGGAGAAGAAAGAGAAGAAGAAGAGGGGGAGGGGAGGGAGGGGGAGGGGAAGGAGGGGGAGGAGGACGAGCAGGGAGGGAGGAGGAGGAGGAGGAAGAAGAGGAGGCAGAAGAAAAAGAAGAAGAGGAGAAGAAGAAGACGAGATTGAGTAAGAAATAAAATTCCTGGACTTCTAAGAGGAAGCCCCTCGCTGCAGATGATTCTGTGGGACAAGGGTTTAAGAGGCTCCCGCAGGAGGCTGGACAGGCAGGGTCTCAGGGCCCAGAGAGCGAAGTGCTGACTCCTGCAGTCTCCTTTCCCCACCGTGCAGCCCGCCCTGACTAGTTGCCTCTGGATGTAGGACCACCCTTCTCTGGTCTGATATCCCTCCTTGCACTCTAGGAGAACCTTCCAGGGTCCTCTGCCCCATTCACGCTAGACCCGACGCTCTCCAGTCTACATACCGCAGATGGGACCATCAAGGATGGGCCAGGCACTGGACCCCAGGACCCAAAGGCCTTCTTCCTGTCCCCTGCCCCCATCCGTTTCTTAGGGGGCCAGCTCCAAATCTATCAAGTATCTTTCCTACAAAACCCTCATTTTGCTCCTGTTTCTGTCGTAATGTGGCTTAAAGTCCTTTCAGGCAGTTTCTCAAAAAGGAGCTCTAACAGTTAGCAACGCAAAAGTGTCTACTCACTTAAGGAGGGCCCGCCAATCCTCAGAAACACAATGGCCACTCTGCTTGTGCAGGGAGGGGGAGAGGAAACGCTGTCATTCTTTCTGGCTGAGTCACCGTTCCTGAGGGTGGACAGAGGGCTCCTTGCTAAAGCAGCAAAGACGCCGGTGCAGGTTTAATTTTGATACCCTGGAATAAAACACAGAATTCCACATAGCTCTTAAAACAAGTGCAGTAGGTCTGTGTGTACTGACATGGAAAACCACCAGGGAGTCTGCTGAAGTGAGACCCAAGTTTCCCCGGGCTAGTGGAGCGCGTGACCCCGGAGCCCAACCGCCTGGCTCTGAATCCTGGCGCTGCCACTCACCACGTAGGCTTTGGTCAAGTTACTTGTGCATGTCTTTGTTTTGTTTTTTTTTTTTGAGGAAGATTAGCCCTGAGCTAACATCTGCTGCCAATCCTCCTCTTTTTGCTGAGGAAGACTGGCCCTGAGCTAACATCCATGCCCATCTTCCTCTTCCTCTACTTTATACGTGGGACGCATACCATAGCATGGCTTTTGCCAAGCAGTGCCATGTCCACACCCGGGATCTGGGCCCGCGAACCCCGGGCTGCTGAGAAGCAGAACATGCAAACTTAACCACTGCGCCACAGGGCTGGCCCCACTCGTGCATGTCTTTAAATAAGGGTTAAATGTGGGTGTCACAAGAATAAAATGAGTTGATATATGTCTGCCCTTAGAACAATGCCTGGCCCATAGGAAGTGCTAAATAACTGGATATTATTATAACATGCTCCAGTTTATGTAAAACATTAAAGATGGAAGGAGGGTGTAAATTTATTTGCACGGTGATTCATTTATGCAGATGTATTAGTTTGCTCCGGCCACCATAACAAAGTACCACAGACTGTGTGGCTTAAACGACAGAAATGTATTTTCTCGCCATCCTGGAGGCTGGAAGTCCGAGAACAAGGTGTTGGCAGAGTTGATTTCTTCTGAGTCTTCTCTTTTTGGTCCATAGAAGGCCATCTTCTCCCTGTGTATTTACATTATCCTCCCTCCGTCTGTCTGTGTCCTAATCCCCTCCTTTTACAAGGATACCAGTCACAGTGGATTCAAACCCACCCTAATGGTCTCATTTTAGCTTAAATACCACTTGAAAGAGCCCATCTCCAAACACAGTCATGTTCTGAGGTACTGAGGGTTAGGACTTCAACTTACGAATTTTAGGGGGCCACAATTCCGCCTACAACAGTGGAGGAATTTAAATTCCTTTATTTGATTATAACTAATTTGGCTTTTTTCCTGAGTCCTTGCCTGTCATTTAAAAAAAAAAATTACTAAAATATCAGTATGCTTAAAACTTGGATGTAACTGATCATTTCTTTTTTTTTTTTTTTTTTTTTTGGTAACGCAGATTGGCCCTGAGCTAACATCTGTTGCCAATCTTCCTCTTTTTGTTTGAGGAAGAGTGGCCCTGAGCTAACATCTGTGCCAATCTTCCTCTATTTTGTATGTGGGTCACTGATGACTAGTGCTTAGGTCTGTGCCCTGGATCTGAACCCACGAACCCCAGGCTGCCAAAGCGGAGTGCATGAACTTAACTACTAAGCTACCAGGCCAGCCCTTAGCTGAGCTTTTAAACAATCCTTTTTAAGAAGTCCTTGATCATTTCTGGGTAAAAAGGCCCAATATCTCAATGGCTGCCTCCATTCCCTGCTTCTCTCTCTAAGAAAGTGTCTGAGTATGTGGGGGGAGGGCTATAGCTTTCAAGACTTTATGGTGGTGGGGGGGGAAGAGTTGGGGTCCCCAAGCACGATGTCTCCTGCCTCCTCTGGCCACTGCAGCAATGTCCCTTGTCTGCCCTTCCAGACAGAAGACACCAGGAGAGGTAACAGGAGGTGGGGTTCTCTTGGCTTGTTGAGGGCTCACTGGCTTTCCCTGGGTGACTTGGCCTCACCTCAGCTCCTGCAGACACAACAGCCCCTCTGAAGTCTGTCCATGATCCTGGGCAGTTGGCTCAATGATGGGCCAGGGAAAAAAGGGATGAAGGGTGACTCCTAGGCTTGGGTAACTGATGACATTATAGAAAGGACTTCCAATAGAAGGGGCAGGGATTCCAAATTAGCATGCAGCATACATAGCAAACGTGAGTTCCGTTATGAGCTGGCCTCCGCCTCCATCTGACGTATTGGATGGAGCCCAGGATCAGCTTCTCCAGGCAATATGGATACGCTAAGTCAGTTGGCAGCAACCGAGCCCTTTCAAGTGACCCATCTGGTTTAGCGCTGGACAGAGTGCGGGGGGCCAGGCACCAGAAACCCAGAGAGGTTTCTCTCAGAAACAGTGCAAATTGCGCTGGACCTTTAAGCTGGGTCAGTGTGCCCATGCACCACCAGCCAACAGTGGAGCCAGTGACAGGAAACCATCGGCTTAGTGACCCGTGGACTGCCCGTCTCACTTCTTCCCAGCTGGCCCCTATGCCAACTCTGCTTCCAATTTCCCCGGTCCTTGGGACCAGTGATGGAGAGGATCCCCTCCCAGGCCGCTGACCAGCAGCCAGCTCTTCCAACAGACCTAAGAAGAGGCTGTGTGCCCTCGAGGAGCAAGTGACCTGCTCATGATGAAGGGGCAAGAGGTCTGTTTCTGACACCAGGGGCCAGGCAGGTGTTGGGCTGAGGTTCTATGAGCACGTAGGTGTCCAGGGTGTCACCTGGGTGACCTGGGCATATTGGAAGCTTTCATCCCTAAAGAACAATTCCAGAGTGCTCTGTATACCCCTGCCCTGCTCCACAAGCACACTCCACACCCTCTCCCGGGCTCACCCACCAACTAGGGCTGAGGTTTCAAGCTGCAGGATTTGCTATGTAGGTTGGAAAGGCAAGGGCTGAGAATGGCTGATAAATTTTAAATCAACACCTCAAAATGAACCATTGCCTTTACTAGTGGCAGAGATTTAAAAATAAACATCAGAATCTATTTCTTGAGAATTCTGAGTGGATGGTAGATTATTACTTAGGACAAGGCAGAGACGGAAAAAACAGCAAAATTCAACCTGACGGAGGTTACCAATAGACCAAAATTTATTTCTCCCTCCAGGAAAAGTCAAGAGTGTACGTAGCCCAATGTTGGTGTGGAGGCTTGGCTCCATCAAGTTCTCTTGAAGTCCCTCTACTATCCCCAATGTGTGGCCCTCACCTTCAAGGTCTAAGTCAGCAACTTGTTCTAGACAGCAGGATGGAGAAAGGAACAAAGAGTGGGCAAAAGGTATGCTCCAGCAGCCTCTTAAGGAAGGTTCCTGAAAGTGGCCACAGGACACTTGCGCTTACATTTCCTCAGCCAAACGTAGTTCATGGCCACACCGAGTTATAGGGAGGCTGGCAGATGTGTTCTTTTTTCTCTACAGTTCTATGCCCAGATACAAAATCTATGAATATCGAGGAAAGAGAGAATGTGTATTAGGCACAGATGACTTCAAGGCAGCGTCTGATTCCTTCTCCCTCATTTCCTCCTTTGCATTATCCTAAGCACCACGGCACTAAGCTGGGGAAGCCAGGAGCTGCTGCTTGACACGCCTGATCCATGGAAATCTCTGGGGGAAGGAACAGGAACTGAAAGCAAGTGGGAAAATTGAGCAAAATTTTCGGTCCTTCCCACTAAGTTACCCTTCAGTGGAAATAGTAACCAAGGAGCAGCCAAGAGGCAGATTTTAGAGCATAGGAGGAACGATTGCAGAAGAATAAAACGTAAGCTAGGCTGAGAACAGGGATCACGCCTTCCGGAACAGTTATATTCCTGGTGCCTAGAATACAATCTGTAATGTAGTAAGCTTTCAAAACTATTTGTTGAATTGGGGAGGAAGAGGCTAACTTTGTAGGAAGTGACAATACAATAACCTGCATGATCCAGGAGTAAGGAAATCGAGACAGGCTGCAGCCCTGGGCCCCGAGAAGGATGCTGACTGTTCCTTGTGCAAAGTCACCCCTTGTTTTTCTTGTTGGATAAACACTCAGATAAAGCAGGAAGAATTGCTGATTTGATATTGCTGAGCTTTGCCCTCGCTGTATAAATGCCATTTGTCTGCTACGGCTGGGGAGGTTTCGTGACTCTGGGCTCCTTGCCAGGCGTCAGCATGTCATTGTGGAAGGTCCACAGACTCCCTTCCAGAAAGAGCCATTTCCCTTTTCAGCTCACTGTTTTGTGGGAGAAATAAAAGTGCTGTGGCTAGAATTGCTTCATTCCTCTCCACCACTGGCAGCAAAGCCAGAGATGGTGGCTGCAGGGATGGTGCCAGTCCTTACGGGTGGGGCGGGCAGCAGGGGGTACCTCTTACTGGAAGCTGCAGTGTGGGGAGCAGAGGGCAGGTTTGGGGGGCTCCCAGCATGACACAAGACATTTTTCCAAAAGTCAAAGCCAAAGAAATGTAACGGCGTTGAGAAGAACAAGAAGCTCTCTATGCATTGAAATGGAGCTCTCTCCAAATCATGATGTCAAGGGGGGAAAGCCAGGTGCAGAGTGTGGATGGCATGCTATAACTTGTATAGGGAAAAAGAAATATGTGTATATACACAAATATTTGTAAATTCGAAGGCCTTCTCTCTCTCGGAAGATACTCTAGAAACTGCTAACAGGGATTGCTTTTGCAAAGTGGGATTCTCTCACTAAGGGATGTGGAGTGAAAGGAGACTTTATATCCGCTGTAAACCTTTGTGTATACCCAGCTTTCCACTGCTGTGTCATGTGCATAAAATATCTATTCAAAATAGAAAACAAATAAAAATTGACAAAATAATAATGGTAAGACACAACCGAAAAGGAGAGTACCGGAATCACTGGTTTGCAGCAAGAAGGCTTGAGGGAGGAAATGGCAGACAGGATGAGGAACGAAGGGTTTGAGATGCAGAAAAGCCGGGAGCCAGGACCACAGTGCAATGTGAGCAGGCAGGAAGGAGAGCGGTGGGTGAGGGCACATCAAAGACAGGGAGGTATTCTCCGGGGCTGGGAGTTCACAGCGTAGGGGGTAGGAGCCGACTCAAATATATTTCATCCCGCAGTGAACCCCACCATAAGTCACTTAGAAGGGTCCAAAAAATTCAATTTTGTGAAATGTACAGGGTTATGTTATTGTGAACTTAATGAGATGAAAAGATGAGGAACTAGTCTTTTGAGGCAGGACTTCCCAGTCCATTCACATCCTGGTCGCATCTGGGGCTCCTGCTAGCACATGGCTGCCCCAACTTAAATACTCACGAGGGGGATTCTGGGCTCTCCGGCTGATTCAGAAGTCCAGGACAGGAGGGGCAGTCCCAGGATCCCTTAGTTGGTACAATAATGTACCCTATTGTATAACAATATATACAACCAATTGTACCGTGGTTGGTACAATTGACCTGGGGTGAACAAGCCAGGAGAATCCCAGGAAGTTGGAGGCCACACTCTTCATTTCATTGCCCAATCTCACATCTTCCAACATCCCCTACCCCAGAGGAAGGTAAGAATTTTATCTGGCCCCATTTGAAAAGGAGGAGAAGGGCTGAGAGGGGAGAAACGAAGCGCCGGTCTCAATAGATCTAAATTTGCGTTATGTCCGAAGTCACATTATTTATGGGGCAAATTATGGTAACATTGTAATGTCTGTAGACATCAAAGACAGTGAGAATGCTGCATGTCGGATTAAGGGGATACAGCCAAACTATATACAAAGATAAATTTCCAGCCTCAAATGTTTTATTATATACAAAAAAAAGATGCAGGGGGTGGTAGTGATGTGAAGGGATGAGGCAACGGAGGGGAAGCAGAGAAAATGCCCAGTAGAAACAGCACGCATAACATGACCCCAGTTACAGAATTATATGTGAGTGTGAAATATATTTCTAAAGCTCAAGACAATGAAAACAAGCTAAGCTTTCCATTCAAGATGTTGGAAAGAAATCTAAAACTGAAGAACATCATAAAGGTTACAAAATTACTGAATCTGAAAATAGGAAAAGAGTAGAATTAGTAAATAAAACCAAAGAAAGAAGCATAAACAAGTAGACAAATGTCTGCTAAATGGAATAAAGAAAAAAGATACAATTACTACATATTTTAGGGACAGCATTTAAAAAACATTAAACTATATTTTTAATATTCTCTAAATCATGTTCCCCAGAAGTCGCCCTGCCATTATGGCCCTGGGAAGGTGGCCAAATGTCCACCACAGGAAGAAGGAGGCAATAACAATGGAGAAGCAATTTCCAGACAAGAGGGGAAATAAAAGAAAGGCTTTCTGGTTCTGGGAGGCAAGCGGAGGACAGAGAGAGAGACTACGCTGCCAGATGCCGGTGTCCTTGTCTTTACCCCTCTCTGCATTTGGGTTCTAATGTTAAAAAGGGGGAAGATGATAGAGAAAAATTACACTTCGGATCAAAAGCCTAAAGCAAAAGGAGCTTGTGTTTTTCTTCCCATTTGGTGCTTTGGCAGGATGTCTCTCACAGGGAGCTCCCACATCATTTTAGGGGGAAGGAGGCAATGGCAGGCATGGAATGCTCATCAGAAGGAGAGCTGGAGGAAGCGCTCCCTCACCCGTTTCTCTTGCAAGGAATCCAGAAGTTCTTTTGAGCTCCCAGTAGCCTGTGGGGTAGGCAGCTGAGTTGAGAACAGTGAGCTAGCCATAGGACCACCTCAGTGAGAGCAAAGGGACCCCAAAGCAGAGGCTGTGGTGGAGATGCGGACAAGGGCCCCACAAAGAATAGCCCTTGGACCTGCCTCACCTGGGAGCTTGTGAGAAATGGAGCCTCTCGGCCCCACCCCAGACCTACTAATCAGAATCTCTGGGTGTGGCACCCAGGAATCTCTTTGTTTGTTTCTAGTTTTATTGAGAAATAATTGATGTATGTCACCGTATAAGTTTAAGGCATAGAGCATGATGGTTTGACTTACAGATATTGTGAAATGATTATTGTAATAGGTTTGGCTAACATTCATCATCTCACATAGATACAATGTAAAGAGGAGAAGGAAGGAAAAATATTTTCTTCTTGTGATGCAAGCTCTTAGGACTTACTCTCAACATTCTATATATCATATAGCAATGTTAACTATAGTTATTATGTTATACATCCCTAGTACTTACTTATCTTATAACTGGAAATTTGTACCTTTTGACCACTTTCCTCCAACTCTCCCTCCCCCCACCCTCCTCCACCTCTGGCAACCACATGCCTGATCTCTTTTTCTACTAGTTTTTTTCCCATTCTACACGTAAGTGAGACAGGCTCTCCTGGTGATTTGTCCGCATCCCGAAGTTTGACAAGCACTGTTGAAGACAGCCTGGCCAGGAGCCTGATGGAGACAATGTCCAGACTTAGAGGGTTTGCAGGAGTTGGGGTGGGGGGCTCAGTTGACAGAGAGGGGCTCTCAGAGACTTCAGGTGCGTGCTAGACCCCATGGCCAGATGCGACACAGTATACAACTGGGAGGACTGCCCAGGGACCAGCCCTCCCATGTCCCTGGGACACACTGCACAACTGCCAACCCAGATACCCATTTCAGAAGTAGGAGACTGATGAATATTGATGGATGATTTATCTCTAATAAGGGACATAAACCAGAAGAGAAAGCTGACCTTTTAAATGACTAGTCTAAGTTTTTCTCATTACTCCACGTGATAGAGACTATCTTGCAATAATTACAGAGAAATTTAAAAGCTGCATTCTTGTGTACCTGAGTACACTGTGCAAACTTTTTACCCCACCACCCACACACAATTTCAAATAATATAATGCTCTTTGTAATTGACAACAGATGCTAATAAAGAATGATACAAACATGCAATGAAATATTAGGCAGCCACTAAAAATTATGCTGTTGAGTTTTTTTCCTGACCGGTATTCATGACTTATTGTTAACTGGTAAAAAGAAAATTACAAGACAATATCGCAAGATTCATCTTGTAAAGAGATGTGTGTGTGTGTGTGTGTGTACACACGTATAGGAAAAAGAATATATACACAAATAGAATGTGGTTGTCTTTGGTGGGTAATATTACAAGTAGCTTTAGTTTTCTTTTTTTGCTCATCTGCGTTGTCTATTTTTCCTATAATGAATATAAATTACTTGTGTGATTAACTTTCACAAAAAATTGTATAGGGATGTTTATCAAAGTGAACTTTGGGAAAAAGAAGCCCTAAATTTTAAAATGAGGATGGCTAAATTAAAAGAAAAAGTCATAGCTACAACTTATTGAGGGCTTCTTGAGTGACAGATCCTGTCCCAAGCACTTTGCATGTATTCGTTTATTTATTCTCACAACTAGGCCATTTTACAGCAGCAGAAACTGAAGCTGTGTCCCCAAGGTCACACACTTGGAAAGTAGCAGGTCAGGGTTCGAGCCCAGAAGATGGGTCTGGCAGACCTACGCCCTTAACCAGCAAAGTGTTCTGTTTTCGGATTGGCCACTAGCACAGAATATCCACACAATCAGACCAGATCTCATTTAGATGAACTTTCCAAAGGATACACATTGCATGAAAAAAAGTGCCCATGCGACCATGGTGAGTGAAAAAAGCAGTATACAGAGCAGTGTGAAACACACATGTCTACCTGGCCTTCCCCACTCCAGGCCAGCTTCCTCTCACAGAAGGAGAGGGAAGGTCAAGACCTATGTCTCGTGGGAGGGGTCCTTGCGGGGGTCCTCAGCATCAGAGCTCCTCCCTGGCCTCGACCTGCTGGACGGCTGGTTGCTGCCAGGTGACTGGGCCCCAACACCTGCTAATCCTCCGAGACAGCATAGAGATGTGGCGGCGTGCAGTAGGCCCCTCTCCTCCATGCTCTCCTATAGTCCGCAGGATGCCCTGTCTCTATGCCAGCCATACAAGCAGGCACATTTCGATTTTCCAAGTCATTTTATAGATTTAAACATTTTTGTGAAAGTTATACACAAACACGGCTAAGAGTACCCAGAGGATGAGGAAGGCGAGGGGAAAGCAAGACCTTGCTTGCGCCACCTCTGACCACACCCCAGCTCTCGCTGGACAACCACTTTTAATCATAATTTATTAATTTTAGACCTTCTGTCTGTACTTCCTGTAGATCATGATTTCGCTTCCTTACGTCACCTTCTCCTTTCATTCTCCCAATATAGCTCTTTTATTATATTTGGTTAAATCAATAAACAGAGGCCACTTTGTTATGTCTACGTTGACAATGTTCTTTGTAGAGCCAGAGAGTGTGTAGTGACTGCATTTCCTTTCTTGTATACCTTTGTGTCTCTCTTTCCTGGAGTCCTGACATTCTTTCTTTTCTTCCATTAAACAATATCCATGGAACCAAGGCCCCTGTGTATCAGGTAAGGAGTTACCCGCCTTTTCACAGGAGACAGAGCCCCTCCCAGTGGCTTGTGTCTGCCTACCTGACCTGGGTCTGCTGCCCTGAGGTCATTAGGGCGGTGGAGGAAAAAGATTTGCCATGTAGAAGGTAATGATTAGCACTTCTCCCCAGAATCCAAATGACAGCACCGAAGAGATGAGCCCCTCCCAGAGGGGGGCCCCTCAGGGCACGACCCAGGTCTTAATCCAGCTCTGGGCTTCCAGCTTCCCCTTCACATCTGCCCACTGTGGTGGTGTCTCTCTTTAAACCTCCACCCACCTTTTGGCCAACACAGCCCCACGTGAGGGACAGGATCTCATGGCCCGAGTACCTTTCCCCAAGTCTGAGTCTTACATCACAAGCAGCCCTCGGTGCTACAGAAGGACGATGGGTAACCCCCGCCCCCTGACTTCCTCCCCTGTGCATCCTGGGCCGGGAAGGGTTTGGTCCTCAGATGCCAGTGATCCAGGTGGATGATCAGGTCGGCTTTCCTTTGCCACCCTCCTCAGGCTCTTCTGCTTCCTCAAATTGTGCACCTGTTAAATCCAGCATCGACACCCACATGTCCCGAGGACAAACACCGACACTAATTGGCAGGGACAGTGCCCAAACCCACACTGAGGAAGGCGTTCTTCCCTGAACAGCCTCATAATTAGTAGCACACCCCACTCTTTCCTGGGAGTCAGTCCACGGCATCGTTAGGCTGTGTCGTGTCTGGTTCATTTCCTGCCTTTCCTTGCCTGAAAAATCAAGGAGCCACATTCTGCTTCAGAGGATGCTCCCTCGGTCACCCCGGGAAGGGCCATGAAATGACCCTTCTAACAATGCTGTCATCTCATTCTCAGCTGAGGGCGCTTGGTCACCCAAGTCGCTCTGAAGGAAAGGGAGAAAATGGCCAATTCTTCCCACCACAAAGATGTGTGGTATGTTTCCAATTTTATATATTTTGGGAAGAAAGAAACAGGAAGGAAATACACCAATATGTTAGCAGTTGTTAGCTCTGGGTATGGATGTAAAAATAATCATTTTTCTTCTCTACACTTTTCTACATTTTCCTATTTTAAAAATTATACCTACTACGAGATGCTATTTAACAAATGTTAAAAAAAATGTAAAAATATAAACAATGTAGCGGGGGTCAGAGAGCCCATCTTGAATTTGAAGTGGAACTAGGCCTATTTGGGACACATTGGACCACTGGTGTGATGGGAGCCAAGGTCTCTTTCAAGAATGGAACTCCAGGGTGGTGGAGACTGTAGTCACTGCCGAATCCCCAGCACCCAGGGCAGTGCCTGGTGTGTTACGGGCACACACGGTACGTTTTTAAAATACACTTGTGAGTAAATGAGAGGAGAAGAATTCCCACAGGTGGAGCCCGACCCAATTAGGAACTTGGTCATAGGGAGGAGGCCAGACCCGGCGTCTCTCAGCTCTGTCTCTCAGCCCAGCCCTGAATGCCCAAGTCCCGGGAGAACAGGATGTTGGAAGGAAAACTGAGGGAGCTGTCCTTCTAAAGACAAACACCCTGCTTCATAACCACACCAAGAAAACGCATCACGGAAGGCGGGGGAGCTGCATTCACTCCCCTGCTCCTTTGAAGACCACCCATCATCTTTGGCAACAGGGACTTGCAAAGCCTGCCCCAGGGGAGCTGAGGTGCTCGCTGGGTGAAGCGGCAGCCCCAGCAACAGCAGTGTGAACTCGGTTCTGAGCGGCTTAGCTTTCACCACATGGATCAGTGTTGCTAAGAATCAGCAGAGCAGCAAGACGCTCTCTCAGTTTCCTATTTGGGGGGAGGGCGGTGGGCAGTTTCTCCGGCTGGCCAAGTCTGAAAGCTCATTCTTGGGGGTTAGGAGACATAAGCACAATGGGAAGTGGGACTTCTCACCTCAGCCATCCCTGGTTATTAGGTCTGTGGGCTAATCCTTCCTCGTTCTTACCTCCAAGGAACATCACAATGCCCATGCTCGCATTCTCAGCATCTTCACCAAACTTAGCTTCTCCAGGACTGAGACCCTACCTTCAGGTTCAGGTGACAATTTTTCTCCTCTCCTTGGCGATGCATCTGTCTGAAATGCCCCAAAACATCATTGCTCAACAGGCAGAGTCTGAGGGAGGCTTATGTTCCCGGACCAGTGGGTCTCTGGATATAAGATGTCCACTTGAGGTGAAGGAACAAATATTTTCTACCTCATGTTATAACCTACGGAGGTTATAAAGAGAGGCATTGTAGAGAGGAGGGGTCCTCTCCATTGTCTTCTCTAGAAATGGGATCAGGAGACAGGTGAGCGCCCCTCAGAAGCCAAAGTGGACTGAACATGCCCAGCTGGGTTTCCACAGACTTCCTTTGGACCCTGTGATAGTTAATGCTATGTCAGCATGGCTAAGCTATGGTACCAGTTTCTGGTCAGACGCTTGTCCAGATGTTGCTTTGAAGGTATTTTGTAGATGTGATTAACATTTACAATCAGTTGACTTTACATAAAGCGGGTCACCCTCCATAATGTGGGTGGGCCTCATCCCATCCACTGAAGGGCTTAAGAGCAAAAACGGAGGTTTCCCACAGAAGAAGACATTCTGCCTCAAGACTATTACAGAAATTCAGCCTTTGCTACCAGCCGGCTGGGCTGCCCTCTGGCTTTCAGACTGGCCAGCCTCACACAATTGCATGAATCAATTCCTTAAAATAAATCTCTCTCTCTCTCTTCCTTTCTACCTTCCCTCCCTCCTCTCTCTCTCTCTTCTCTCTTTCTCTCTCTGTCTCTCTCTCCATACACATATTTCTGTTGGGGCTGTTTCTCTGGAGAATTCTGATTGCTACTGACAGACTCTCTCCTTGACCTTCTTGACTAGGTCTCACCCTTGGCCAGCTGAGCCCAGTTTTACCAAAGAATCCTGCTGAGCCAGTTTATGAGGCATCTTCCTACCCCCACCTCCCCCTCACCAATATCCAATCAAGCTCTTCTTCCTCCGTCCTTGGTACCTAACCAAGTTCCCCTTAGTAAATTTTTATCCTCTCTTTCACTGTGCCTTGCCTATAAATCCCCACTTGTCCTTGTTTATGTTCAGAGTTCAGTTTAGTCTCTTTCTCTCCTATTGCAACATTCTCTCCCCTGTTGCAATAGTCTTGAATAAATTCCATCTTGAGATTTTTAACATGCATTCACTGAGTAATTTCTCTTTGACAATACAGACCCTAAACCTGAGGCCAGTTATTATAAGGATTAAATAATACTCCACAGTCAAACTCAGTTTCTCACCTGGCTGCTATTTCCCATGTTCCTACGGCAATCAGCAATAGTGAAATCAGGAACAGCATGCAGGTTTGCCAGGGGTGCAGAAGCAGGTGTGGAGGAGAGACTGGGTTTTACTGTGTCCACTAAGGGATGTGGTACAGAATGGAAGGTGATAGCTCTAAAGGATGGGAAAGCTTCTAAATCCCTTTGGCCCGAGTGAGTAAACCCAACAGCTGGCTGCGATCTGGTGGGAAGGAGGGCCCAGGAACTGAAGAGCAGGGCTGCTTAATTACAACCAGCTTCTTTTGTGTATGGGATGTTCTTTGTGAGTTTATCTGCAAGATGCACAGGGACCTCAGCAATATCAAATTGTGGGGAAGATTGGGAAGCCAGATTAGGTCATCACAAGACTGGAGAAACTCTCCAGAAAGCAGCTAGTGATCCACAGGGGTGTGGCGAGTGCTCAGCTGGGGAGAGAATCACAGTGACAGCTGGCACATTAAACAGATAGTGCCATCATTCTTCTGACAGCTGGCACTCACACAGGACCAAGCTCAGCTGTCATCTTAAGGCACCGGAGCCTCTTCCTTCCAAGCTCTGGGCAAGAGACCACAAGATCCAGGTGGGAATCCAGCCCCAGCCAAGTGTCCAGCAGAGAAAACAAGTCAGGGGCCAGGTTGGATGGACAAGGACAAGAGAAGGGGTGGCCTGGGATTCAGTGGGCACCTGACAAGAGGCTCAACTGTGGCACAGCTGGTGGGTTGAGGCCATGGTGTCCTCCTGTGCTGGTTGGGTATGGTTCAGGACATGGGTGGGGCTGCTTCTGCAGAGGAATGTCACTGACACTCCAACAGAGAGGGCCTGGGGCAATGAGGCTAAGTCCATCCTGTCTTGCCAACTCTGCTTCAGGAAATATGGAAACACACTAAGGAGTCTCTTCCTTTTATTGTTGAAAATCTTCAACTTTTCTTTCAGTGACCTGCATCACTGCACAGTAATGATAATGATAAAAATAGCTAAAGTTTATTGAATAGTTTCCATAGGCCAAGCACATAAATACGTAATTGCATATCAACAACCCTATTATCCCCATTACAGATGGGAAAACTGAGGCTTCCAGAGTGAAGTAAATGCCCCCAAATTACACAGCTAGTGGAAATTCAATCCAAGTTGACACTTAACCATCACAATATTGTATTATCTTACCATAAAATGTTCAACCCAAAGTGTAGCTATTGCTGAACTGACGACATCTCAGGCATGGCTTCAAGAGGAGATCCTGGTCTCAGTGTGTGAGGCCCATTCCATTCACTGGGGACATAACCACACACCAGGAAATCCCTCATTGCAGTCAAGTATTGGCGCTCTTTGGCTCAAGTCCCTGTCCTAGGGCATTGCCAATCCATGTCTTCAAGGATGGCCTCACTTTCTGCCACTGAGTAGGAGTGTAGCTATAGGCAGGCTCTTTCCAGCACCAAGAGGAGCTCCTCTGAAGGCTGAAGAAGCGGGTATGGAGGGAGGAGGACCCCTGGCTTCAAGCAGAGTACCACAATAATAAATAATCAACAGTATTTATTACCTAATCCTGATGCTCTTTAGTTCTTCTTAGGTAGATCAAGGGTCTGCAATGATGTCAACTTTTTGGAAATAGCAGCATCCAGAGTGTAAGGAGCTGGGGCTTTGGACTGAGAGAGGCCTGGAATTAAATTCTTTCCCCACTGCCAATTAGCTGGGTGACCTTCAGCGAGTTACTTAAATTCTCTGTGCCTCAGGTTCTTCATCAGTAAGAAAATGCTACATAGTGTTGTGAGGATCAAGTAAAATAACATTTATAAAGTACCTAGCCCAGCGAAAAATGTAGAGTATAAGTTTTATCAACATCCACTCTTTTCTTTCTCCTTGTTGGAAAGGTATCGGGTATAAAGGCAGCTCACATCAGGCCAGAAGGCCTTGGCTGATTCAGGTTTCATTTTATTTTCTTTTAAGAGACTTTTTGTTCCCAGGGGTCCCCAGCTCTGCTCAGCAGTGTTCTCCATGGCTCCCGGGAGGGAGCTGAGCCCATATGCTGCTAATGGGCGGAAGTGGGACCAGCGGGACCAGCGGGACCATTCAGCACTGAGGTCAGGGACAGCACCTGCTCCCTGGGTTCCCATATTCCAGCTCCCTGGGGAACAACTTTTGGTGGTGGTGCTGAAGGACGTTTTTCCAGATCCCCTGACTACTTTCCCTTCTCTCCACTTCCTTAGGTTGTAGGTTGGCTCACAGGTCTTGTGGTCAGCCTGGGTCGGGCCTCTGGTCAGTCCCCTCAGTTAAGCTCCACAGCTCATCATGGCAGTCATTTGCCCAACTGAGGAAGATGCTGAGTCAGGTTGAAAATTAGGGGAAAGCTCAGTTCTCACAATTTCTGATTCGGCATTCATCCTAATAACCAACTCCTTGCTCGGGAATGTAATAAGAATAACAATGCCAATAGTGAGCATTTATTGAGTCTCTACTATGTCTCAGACACTGTACTCAGTGTATTATTAAGTATTGACATATAATAAGCTTGGATTCCAGCTGATATACAGTAAGCATTCAATAACTGTCACTTTTGCTGTTATTTTCATTTAACCTTCTCAAAACCCTGATGGGTAGATATCATCATCCTCATTTTCCAGATGAATAATCTGACACTTCTTATCAGTAAGTAGCATATACTGAGACCACTCAGATAGAAAATAGCAGAGGCAAGGTTAGACCATAGGTGGTTGGGTCCTAAAGCTACTGTCAAAACATTATGCAGCTTCTTAAGATGGCCCTCGTGACATGGGTGGAGGTTGGCAGGGTTACTTGACCTCATCTATTTCTTCTAAGCTCAATCCAATGGTGCACTGGAGCTGGCTCACAGGGGCTCTCAAGAGCCGATTGTGTGCAACCCTTCCTAACTGTGTTGGCAGCATGAGATTAGTCACGGCAGGAGTACTTATACCAAGAACTAGGTAAACAGTACAAATCAGGGCTTTCTAAATGTTTCTAGAGATAAAGTTTACCAGCACACCACTGGCCCAGTCTGTTAGAACAAGACGTGGGCAATGTCAAGGACCATCATTTATGCCTGCGGTTTTTAAGCTGTGGTTTTCTGACTACCTATATGCCACACAAGGGAAGTGGGAATTAACATAATTGGTGCATTAGCTGTCTATTGCTGCATAACAAACTACCCTGAAATTTAGTGGCTTAAAGCAATAGTATGTAGATATTCTCTCTCATAGTTTTTTTGGGGTCAGGAATTTGGGAGAGACTTTGCTGGGTGGTTTTGGCTTGAGCTCTCTCATGAAATTGCAGGCAAGAGGTCAGCCGGGCTTCCAGTCATGCGAAGCTGGAGCTGGAGGATCCGAGCGAAGTTGGCTCACTCCGTGGCTTGCAAATCCATGTCAGCTGTTGGTAGGAGGCCTCAGTTTCTACTCACATGGACTTTGCCATAGGACTGCTTGGGTGCTTGACGTGGGGCTGACTTCCTCCAGAATGAGTAACCCAAGAGGGCAAGATAAAGGCTACGATGTCTTTTATGACTTAGCTTCCAAAGTCAAATTCAAATTCTGCCATTTTCACAATATCCTGGTGGTCACACATCAGCTCCATTCATTGTAGGAGAGGATTATACAAGGCCGTGAATCCCAGGAGGTGAGGATCTCAAAAGCTTGCCTACCAAGATTTGTATAGAGGAGTTGTAATTTGTTCATCCATAAGGGCTAGTAGCAGATCATTCTCTCCTAAATCCCATGGCCCCCTGCCTGATATTCTTAGCAAACGGCTTTTTTTCTAAGCAATAAGGAACAGGGGTGGCTACTGGATAGCCAGACAAATGGCAGTGTCTGCCACAACGTTATACACTCTCCAGACAAGAAACCCTTCTTATGCCCACTACACAATTGGCCTCTGCATGTTTTCTCCCAGCTTATTAACCAGAATAAATTGCTCTTGTGTCTTTCCCGCTTGGTTTGCACAAGCCGACTTTGTGTCTCTCTGGTTGAATAGACGGCCTTTTCATTGGGTGGGGCTGCAGCTCTGGGCAGAAGGAAGGAGGAAAATGAGGCTGATGTGGAAAATAGAGTTTTTTTTGTCTCTGAGGAGACGAGGGTAAATGATGCTTCTACCACATTTGGCTTGATCACAGGTGCATAATTCTGAAGCTGCTGCTTGCTGTGTTAGTATACAGGTTGAAGGAGAAGGTTTCTCGACTGCTCCCAAGGCAGTTGCCTTTGGAAGTATTTGAAACATCTTCAGTGCAGTGTGCAATGAAGGAAAGAGAGGTGAAGGCATTTTTTTTATAACAAAGTATTTAGATTACTAACATTTGATTCCTTGATAATATGAACGGCACAAGTGAGTTCTGAGGTAGGAAAATGCTGTTGCTTTTCACTCAAAACTTTAATATGAGAGCTCAAAACAATAGGTAGTTAATAAATCTTCACCTTGTAAAAAGATTTGGATAAAACAGATGCCACGAATTTTTCTCCTTATTCCCTCCAACCCCCCGACTGAAGATTTAAACCCAAAGATTCTCAAATAGAAAACATGTTTTCCTCCTAAAGGAGATAGCTGTGCCTGGGACAAAAAGCTTTGAATGTAGCTTTCTTTGCTAGTGAGATCATTTGTCCCATCCACCTGTAATGAGTGCACCGAGTAGAAAGTCACACCATGTACAAGGCGTGCCAGACTCAGTTGAGCTGCTTGCAGTGGGATCGCTAGACAGGCAGATTAGAGACCTGCTTTAGACAGTGGCATCTGGACTTCAGTGAGGCACGCCTACTAGAAGAAGAGCACCTTCTAACTGCTGAGGACAGGAGTGAGGGATGGGGCTGGAAGGCAGTGTAGTCGAGAGAGTTATAATCAGTTTTTTGAAAGGGTCCCAAATGGCAATCTCTATCAACCTGAATGAAGGTTCCCTTTCTTCTTCTCAGACACTGTTAACGATGTTCTTGTCAAAATCCCTCTTAACAGGGTCTTTTGTAGAGTAAAGCTTTTTAATTTTGATGGCATCTAATTGACCAAGTTTTCCTGTTATGAATTGTCCTTTTGGTAAATCTAAGAACTCTTTGCTTTGGCTCTCTATATCCCATAGATTTTTCCTAAGTTTTTTTCTAAGAGTTTTACATTTTATATTTATGTCCATGATCCATTTGAAGTTAATTTTTGTGTAAATTTGAGTAAGTATGAGACTTAGGTCAAGGTTCTTTTCATTCCTTCATTCACTCAGTCATTCACGCCTAGAGATGTCCATTTGCACCATTTATTGAAAAGTTCATCCTTCCTCCATTGAATTGCTTGGGGACCTTTGTCAAAAATCGGTTGGGCGTATTGGTGTGGGTCTTTCTCTGGGTTCTCTGTTCTGTTCCACTGATCTATGTGACTAATCTTCTGCCAATACTACAGTCTTGATTCCTGTAGCTCTATAGTAACTCTTGAAATTGGGTAGATGGATTCCTTCCAGTTTATTCTTCTTTTTCAAAAATTTTAAGGTACCTTAGTTTCTTTGCCTTTCCTTATAATATTTTGAAAAACCTATATCTACAAAAACTTTTGCTAGGATTTTAATAGGAATTGCACTATACCTGCATATCAGTTTGGGGAGAATTAACATCTTTACTATGTTGAGTCTTCCAATTGATGAGCACGTTGTGTCTCTCCATTTACTTAGCTCTTCTCTGATTTCTTTCATGAGCATTGCATAGTTTTCAGCATACAAGTTCTGCATATGTTTTGTTAGATTTACACCTAAATATTTCACTTCTTTGAGCAATTGTAAATGGTATTGTATTTTAATTTCAGTTTCCACATGCTAGTATATAGAAATACAACAGATTTTTGTATGTTTTTCTAGGAGTTTCTATATTTGTTGGGATTTTCTATGTAGACAATCTTGTCATCTGCAAATAGAGGCAGTTTTATTTCTTCCTTTCTGATCTGTACGCTATTTATTTCCTTTTCTTGCCTTGCTTACACTGGCTAGAACTTCCAGCACTATGTTGAATAAGAGTTGTGAAAATCCTTTCTTTGCTCCTGATCTTAGGGAGAAAGCATTCAGCTTTTCACCACTAAGTATAATGTTAGCTATAAGTTTTTGTAGACGCTCTTTGTCAAGTTAGGCAAGTTCCTCTCTATTCCTATTTTTCTGAGAGTTATTATCATGAATAGGTGTTGAATTTTATCAAATGCTTTTTATACATCTGTTGATATGGTCACGTGATTCTTATTCTTTAGTCTGTTGGTATGGTGGATTACATTGATAAATTTTCCCACGTTGAACCAGCTTTGTATCCCCAAGAATAAAGCCTTCTTGATCATGGTTTATAATTGTTTTTATGTTTTGTTGATTTCTATTTTCTGATTTTCTGTTAAGAGTTTTTGCATCTATATTCATGAGGTATATTGGTCTGTATACCTGTCTTTGTCTGGTTTTGGTATTGGGGTAATGACAGCTTCATAAAATGAATTGGGAAGTGTTCCCTTCTCTTCTATTGTGTGGAAGAGATTGCATAGAACTAGTGTTAATTCTTCTTTAAACATTTGGTAGAATTCCCTGGGTCTGAAGATTTCTTTTCGGGGGGAGATTTTAAATTATAAGTTCAATTACCTTAATAGTTGTAGGGCTATTGGCATTATCTATTTCATATTGGGTGATTTATGGTAGTTTGTGCTTTTTAAGGAATTGGTCCATTTGATTGAAGTTGTGAAATTTACGTGTGTAGAGTCGTGTGTAGCATTCCCATATTATCCTTTTGCTATCTGCAGAGTCTCTAGTGGTATCCTTGTTTCATTCCTAATATTGTAATTTGTGTCTTCTCCCTTTATTCTTTGTCATACTTACAGAGTATTGTTAATTTTATTGATCTTTAAAAAAAAAAACCCAGGTCTTTGTTTTACTGATTTTCTGTATTGTTTTTCTGTTTTCAATTTCATTGATTTGGGCTCTTATCTTTATTATTTCCTTCCTTCTGCTTTTTGGGGGTTTATTTTACTCTACCTTTTGTAGATTCTTGAGGTGGGAGCATAGATAATTCAGTTGAGACCTTTCTTTTTTCCAATGAATGCATTTAGTGCTATCCATTTCCCTCTGAGCACTGCTTTACATATGTCTCATCCATTTTCATATGTTGTATTTTTATTTTCTTCCAGTTAAGTGCATTTTTAAAATTTCCCTTGAGACTTTCCCTTTGATTCATGGATCATTAGAAGTGTTTAGTTTCCAAGTACTTGAAGATTTTTCTGTTTTCTTTCTGTTACTGATTTGTAATTTGATTCCATTGCAATCAAAGATTATACTCTACATGATTTTAATTATTGTAAATTTGTAAGGCTTACTGTATGGCCCAAAATATGTTCTTTGAACACTTGAATAGAATGTGTATTCTGCTGTTGGTGGCTGGAATGTCCTATAAACGTTGATTGGATGTGTTGATTGATGGTGGTGTTCAGTTCCTCTACGTCCTGGCCGGTTTTCTGTCTAGTTGTCCTCTCAATTATTGAGAGGGAGGTATCAAAGTTTCCAACTATAATGGTGTCTTTGTCTAGTTCTCTAGTCAGTTCTATCAGGTTTTGCTTCACATGTCTTACGGCTCTGTTGTTTGGTGCGTACACATTTAAGATTGCTGTGTCTTCTTGGGGAATTTACACTTGGATCATTATATAAAGTTCTTCTCTGACTGGTAATTTTCTTTGCTCTGAAGCCTACTTTGTCTGACATTAATGTAGCCACTCCTGATTTCCTTTGATTAATTTTTCCTCTGTCTCCTCCATTCTGCTATTGAGCCTATCCACGGAGATTTTGTTTTAGTTACTGCATTTTTCAGTTCTTTTAAAATTTTCATTTTGTTTTTGTTATATCTTCTATTTCTTTGGTGAGGTTTTCTAATCATTTTCATTTGTTTCAGGAGTGATTGCTTGTTGAAATATTTTTACCATGTCTACTTTAAGATCTTTGTCAGATAATCTTAACCTCTTTCTCATCTTAGTTTTGGGATTGATTGATATCTTTTTCATTCGATTTGAGACCTTTCTGGTTCTTTGTGTGATAAGTGAGTCTCAATTGAATTTGAGTGATGATGAGTGAGTTTCAATTGAAACCTGGATATTTTCATATTATGTTATAAGTCTCTGCATCTTACTTAAATCTGTTTTAGCCAGCTTTCTCTGGCATGAGAAGAGGGGTTACCTCCTGATTGTTTCCAGGTGGGGATAGAAGTTTAGCTTCTATATGTGGCTCTGTTGATACTTGAAGTGGGGAGAGGGCTCCTCATTGCTACCAGGTGGAGGTGAAAGTATAGGCTCCCAGTGTGGTCTCCACTGACACTCTGGGGTGGGGCTCCTTACTGGGGGTTGATATAGTTGAGGAGGAAAGTCCTAGCCCCCTACTTGACCTTCCCCGACACTATCTTGGCAGGAGTTTTACGGTACATTGTTAGTGCTTCACAAGAGTGGAAGTCTAGCCTCCTTGCTCAGCTTTTCCTGATGTGAGGGGGGAAGCGGGTCACAGCTTTTTCCATGGTGTTTGGCTGGAGTGGGCAGCTATTGTCTAAAAGTTTTCTGTCTTGCTGGGCTGTGCCTTCCCTGTTCATCTGACTGGAGAGAGCAGGCTTTTATCAGGGCTTTTTTTTTTCTGCACTAATGGTCATGACTTGGCTGCTGCCTTCTTCAGCTTCAAATCTGTGATACAGGAGGCGAAAAGAAAACCCAGGGAACTCACTGCTGTGTCATTCCTTGGTCATTTTCTTATGTTTGTTTTATAGACAACGTCTAGGGGTTTTAGTTATACTTAGTGGGAAGAATAGGGAATAGTGCATCTATTCCATTTTCCTGGAAGCCTAAGTTCTCTCATTGTAGTTTTAAATTGCATTTCCCTAATGCCTAATGATGTTGAACATCTTTCCATGTGCTTATTGGCCATCTGTGATCCTCTTCAGTGAAATTCAGCTTTTATTTTAAACCTTCTGTGTTCTTCTCATTCTTCCCAATCTTCTGGCCATCTCACTTCTTCCCTTGCAGATTTCCTTCTTCACAAAGAAAACTGAAGTCATCAGCAGGAATTTTCTTAAACACATCCATTTCTCCCGCCCACCACTCTTTGTCTCCTCCTGCATTGGGTCCTAGCCCCTTCTTCTCAGAACCCTAGGCTATTCGTTTTTGCTTCTCTCTCCTATTCTGTTCCCTCTCAGTTGAGATTTCCCATTAACATTTAAGCAGTTTAAGCTCCTTCTTAAACAAGAGCACACAGAGCTCCTTCTCTCTCCCACATTGCCTTTTTCTCCTCTTTCACCTGACAGTTAGAATTCTTAAAATAATCACCTGTATTTCCAGGTTGGCTTGCTTCTCTTCCCTTCACTGAAACAGCTCTTGGTCAGGTCAACAACGACCACCAAGTCACCAAATCCAATGGACACTTTTCCATCCTTGCTTTGCTTGGTGATTCTTTCCTTCTTGAGACACTCACTTCCTCACATCTCTGGACCTCCTCACTCCAGGTATTCCTCCTGCTTCTCTGGATACTTGTTCTCTATCTCTTTGAAGACTCTTCCTCCCCCATCAGGCTGTTAAATATATTGACGTTCCTCAAGGCTCAGTTCAGGCTCTTTTCTCTTCTCCACCTATGCTCTTTCCCTGGGAAATTACCTAGGACTACAGCTTTAGTTATCAACTCTATAGCAAAGACTTGCATATCTACATCCCCATCTAGACTCTTCTGAGCTCCTAACTCTTATATTCAATCACCTTCTTTTCATCTCCACTTGGCTATCTCAGGCATGTCAATCATGACAATCCCAAGCCAAACTCATGATCTTCCCCCATAAGCCCAGCCACCTTCCCGTGTTCTCGTCTCCATTTCCTCTGCTACCACCAAAGTCCAAGTTAACCACTGTCGTTCACCTGGATGTCCATAAACAGCCTTTAACTGGCCTCCTGCATCTATGCTGCCCAACAAAGACAGTTTTTTGCACCAGAATGCCAAAACACAAATTGGATCATGTTGGCCTCTGCTTAAACCCTTTCATTGTCTTCCAATTTCTCTTAGTGTAAAACCCAAAATCTTTAACCTGGCCTGTAAGGCCTTATGAGGTCTGGCCAGGGCCTCCTGTCCAGCCTCAGCTTATACCATTCCTTCTCTTTCATTTGTTACTTCAGCCCCAATGGCCTTAGATCAATGCCTCCTTTCTCGTCTCAAAAACACCCCAACTAAAAGAGTATGACTTTCTTAAACCTCAGGAATGCTAAGGGCCAGAGAGTCACAGAGGAGGCCACTTCCTGTTCTAGAGATGAACACGCCTTGCTCCAGGACCTAGAGTTAGGACTCCACTCCTCCCAGGCCATCTCCAAATCTATCCTTCATCCATGGTGCCCTTTGGATGCTTCCACCACTGTCTGTCTGTTGTTGCTGTACTCTGTCTCCCATTCAGACCAATATGAAACCTAATGGATCCTGTCATTGGGCCACAGTTTTCTTATTAGCATTGTTTCCATGGCGCACAATCGTGGTATAGGCATAGTGCCTGGCAAAACCATGCTGCAAGTCACAGGATGGCCCCCTCCACCCTGACATTCAGCCCCTAGCACCCCCTTTTCTTACAGCCCCATGGGCAGACTCTCTCCCACCCTGCTTCAGTCTTGAACATGGGGAAGATGTGGAAATTCTCCCGCAAGACGTCCACTAGATATTGCTTTAAAAATGACTGTGAAAAAATGTATCCAGATGTAGAAGAAGCTTCCTCTGAAGAATGGATGGACACACGGGGCTTGGAGAAGTTTGTGGACATGATGTGAAGCCTTGAGAGAGGAAGGGAAGGCACTAGGAAGGAGTCTCGGGGGGAATTGCACTGCTCTAGGGAGGCATTGCTTTGGAAGATGATTCTGAGCCAACTATGTTTCAGCTATGAGACCCAGGAAGAGGGAAATTTGTGTCACCTCCTCAGGGAAGCCTTCCTGGATCCCCCCATAACTTTTGACTTTCCTCTGGGCTCCTGTAGCACTTTTAATTCACTTACCATACAATTGAGATATACAGTGAGATATATATTGAGGTATAAGTCACACACCATAAAATTCACCCTTTTGAAGTGTGTAATTCAGTGGTTTTCAGTATATTCACAAAGTCATGCAATCAATACCACTATCTAACCCCAGAACATTTTGAATGTCCCCAAAAGAGCCTGGTACCCATTAGCAGTGATTTCCCCTTCCATCCACTTCCAACCACTAATCTAGTTTCTGTCTCTATGCATTTGCCTATTGAAATAATGAAATAATATAAAATAAAAATAATAATATAAATGAAATAATATAAAATGAGGTCTTTTGTGTCTGGCTTCTTTCACTTAGTATAATGTTTTCAAAATTCATCCATGCTGGGGCCAGCCCGGTGGCATAGCAGTTAAGTTCGCAGGCTCCACTTCGGAGGCCCAAGGTTCTCCAGTTCGGATCCCGGGTGCTGACTTATGCACCACTTGTCAAGCTACACTGTGGCAGCATCCCACATACAAAGTAGAGGAAGAGGGCATAGATGTTAGCTCAAGGCCAATCTTCCCCAGCAAAAATAGGAGGATTGGTAGAAGATGTTAGTTTAGGGCTAATCTTCCTCAAAAACAAAAAAAACCAATTCATCCATGTCATAGCATATATCAGTACTTCATTCCTTTTTAAAGCTGAATAATATTTCATTGTACGAATAAACTACGTTTTGTTTATCTGTTCATCAATTGATTCATATTTGGATTGTTTCCACATTATGGCTATTCTGAATACTGTTTCTATGAACATTAGTATACAAAATTTTGTGTGGAAATATGTTCTCAGTTTTGTTGGGTATATACCTAGGAGTAGAATTGCTGGGTCACATGATAAGTGTGTGTTTAACTTTTTGAGGAGCTTCCAACTGTTTTCCAAAGTTCTGCACCATTTAGCATTCCCACCAACAACATATGAGGGTTTCAATATCTCCACATCCTTGTCAACCCTTGTTATTGTCAATCTTTTTGATTACAGCCATCTTAGAGCAGGTGTGAAATGGTATCTCATTATGGTTTTGATCTGCATTTTTTAAATAACTAATGATATTAAGCATTTTCATGGGCTTATTTGCCAGTTGTATATCTTCTCTGGGGAAATGTCTATACAAATGCTTTGCCCATTTTAAAAAAATGGATTATTTGTCCTTCTATTGTTGAATTGTAAGAGTTGTTTATATATTCTGAATACTAGTTTCTTATAAGATATATGTTTTGCAGATGTTTATTCCAGTTGGCAGGTTGTCTTTTCACTTTTTTGAGTGTCCTTTGAAGCATAAAATTTAATTTTGAAGAAGTACAATTTACCCATTTTTGTTGTTGCTGCTTGTGATTTTGGTATCCTAGCTAAGAAACCACTGCCTAACCCAAGGTTTTGAAGATTGAAGCCTGTTTTCTTCTAAGACTTTTATAGTTTTACCTCTGACATTTAGGTCTACGGCCCATTTTGAGTTAATTTTTGTCTATGGGATATGGTTGAGATTTAAATTCATCCTTTTGCATGGGGATATCTGATTGTCCCAGCACCATTTGTTGAAGAGAATCTTCTTCCCCCATTAAATTGTCTTGGCATCTTTGTTGAAAATCAGCTGATCATAAATGTAGGGGTTTCTTTCTGGACTCAAGTCTATTTATTGATCTCTATGTCTACCCTTGTCCCTGTAGCACACTGTTTTGATTAGTGTAGCTTTGTAGTAAGTCTTGAAGTTAGAAAGTGTGAGTCCTCCAACATTGTTCTTTTTCAAAATCATTTTGGTTGTTCCAGGTCCTTTGCATTTCCATGTGAATTTTAGGATCAGATGGTCAATTTCTGAAAAAAAACTCAGGTAAGGTTTTGATAGGGATTGCGATGAATCTGTAGACTAATTTGGAGAATATTGCCAGTTTAGCAATATTGAGTCTTCCAATCCATGATTACTGAATGTCTTTCCATTTATTTGGGTCTGCTTTAATTTCTTCCCACAGTGTTTTGTAGTTTCAACGTACAAATCTTGCACTTCTTTTGATAAATTTATTCCTAGGCATTTAAAAAAAAATTGATGCTGTTATAAATGGAATTGTTTTCTTAATTTCCAGATTATTCATTGTTAATGTATTGAAATGCAATTGCTATTTATATTTTTATTTTGCATCTTGCAAACTTTCTGTATTTGTTTACTACTCCTAATAGTTTGTGTGTGTGTGTGTGTGTGTGTGTGGCTTCCTTAGGATTTTTTATATACAAGATCATGTCATCTGCAAATGGAGATGATAGTTTTACTTTTTCCTTTCTAATCTGGATTTATTTTCTTTCTTTTAAACTTCCTAGTTGCCCTCAAGGACAATGTTGAAGAGAGGGGCAAGAATAGACATCTTTGCCTTGTTCCTGATGCTAGGTGGAACGTTTTCAGCCTTTCACCACTAAGTATGATGTTAACTGTGGTTTTTTTCATAGACACGTTTCGTCAGTTTAAGAAAATTCCCTTCTCTGCCTAATTTGTTGAGTGTGTTTATCATGAGAGGATGTTGACTTTTGTTAAATGTGCTTTCTATGTCGATTAAGACAATCATGTGTAGATTAATGTTTTTCATCAATGTTGTGAAATTTGGGGCCATTGTTTCTTCAGATATACTTTTTGCCCCTGTCCCTGTCTTTTCTCTTTCTGGGACTTCCATTACGTGCATGCTGGTCTGCTTGATGGTTCCATTGGTCTCTGAGACTCTGTTCACTTTTCTTAATTCTTTCTCCTTTCTGTTCTCCACACTGGAAAATCTCCAATGGCCTATCTTCAAGTTCACTGATTCTTTTTTTCTGCCTGCTCAAATCTGCCATTGAGCCCCTCTAGTAAATTTTTCAGGTCAGTTATTGTATTTTTCAACTCTAGAATTTTTACTTGGCTCTTTTTATAATTTCTCTTTATTGATGTTCTATACTTGGTGAGACACTGATCTCATTGTTTCCTTAAGTTCTTTAGATGGATTCCTTTAGCTCCTTGAACATGTTTAAAATACCTGATTTAAAGTCTTTGTCTAGTACATCCAACATACGAGTTTTCTCAGGCACTCTTTCTACTGATTACTTGTTTGCTGCATATGGAACATACTTTCCTGGTGTTTTGCATACCTTATAATAATTTTTTGTGGAAAACAAGATTGAGCAATTTTTCCTTAACAAACACTTCCCAGACTGTTGCCAGCTTTTGGTTAATTTCCAGCATTATGAAAAAGTTAATTTTGACATTTTTTGCCTGTGTTCTTATTGCTTTTGTGGAGAAGAAGATTTTCAGAGGCTCTTATTCCATCATTCCTGCTGACACCCCATGGCACTGTGAATCATCCTTGTTACAGCACTTGTAGCAAATGGTTATACATGACCTACTTTATTTCCCTGCTGGGCTGTGAGCTGCTAGAGGGAAAGGATTGTGTCTTATTCACCTCCTTATCTTCCCCTCCAGAACAAAGCTGGGTGCTTGTTAAACAGCAAATGTTATTGAAGGAATGAGCAATTGAACCCCCAAAGGAGGTAGCCATTGAGAAAAAGTTGGCATGTGGTCTTGGGATGCTTTGGCTTTATTTATTAATCCTAGAGAATCCTGGGAAAATCATTCTTGTATTTGCATCTAGTAGTTCTGGAGGTTTCTATCCCCATTGTGTCACTCATTAGTAGAGTGTCTTAAGGCAGTTTTCATAATCATTTAGAACCTCAGTATTCTCATATATGCAACGTGGATAATAACACTTAAGATCATAACATTGTGATCCTAGCATGATTCAGAGGATTAGATTAGGTGACACATATAAAGCGCACAGCACAGTGTCGGGCGATGATGCTCTTAATTAAGACTGTTTATTCTTCTTGCCTTTCCAACTCCAGGGAGTCCTTTAATCATTTCCTGTTTAATTTGAGCAGGGGTTTGGCAAACGCACCTGCAACAGAACTGACAAACAATGGTGTCTTTAGCTCTCTGATGCCTGAGCTTCCACAAAGGTCTTCTCTGAAACCCAGGCAGGTAGAACAACCAAGTTACCCCATCCACGGGGCTCACGCACTGCTAGAGCTATAAACAGAAAACACCTGCTCCTGTGGCAATGGCCAGGTGTGTAGACAGGGCTGTGAGCAGCTTGTCTGGGGCACTGGGGGTTTTAAAGCTGGGAAGGTAGGCAACCCCAGGACTTACCTAGAAAGGGAAGCAAACCACAGACTCCTAGACAGCAAAGAAGATGGGTCCTCAGAGCTTCCAGGATGATGATTCTGGGGGAGGGGGACAGGGGACAAGTTATATTGGGATCGCTCTAGTTTATTTACACTTCCTAGTATGATTTTTCTCCAAAAACATTAATAAATAAAGACTTAGTTTTTTTTTTTTAACTTTGAAGACAACTGATCTAATCCAAACCCTTTATTAGATAGATGAAAATGCAGGTCAGAAAAATTTAGGGACCCACCCAAGGTCAGGCAGGAAGGGAGCAGCAAAGCTGGAACTCCAAGGTGGGTGTCGTTCTCACTGGGAGTCCAGGGTCCTTTCCACCTTACCTGCTGCCACCCTGTTAAGTCCCCCCATAGCACCTGCAAAAACACCTGAGCATGTGCCATCTTGAGTCACGTACATATCGCGTCTCCAAGGACAGTTTCTGTGACCAGAAATGCTTGGATCTGCAGTGTTTGTTGCCTAGACTCAGAAGCATGAGGATGAGGTTCAGACACAGGTTCTGGTGTCATCAGCTAACCTGTGTGAATCTCAGTGTTTTCATCTAAAAAACGGGGCGTCAAATCCCCTTCCTGTCTCCCTCCTTTGGTTGTTCTAAGGATCACAGAAATAAAAGACAGAAAAAAATTTTAATTCCATTTTCTTCCATCCACATGTTCACCAACATCCTTCATTTATTCCCTTAGTAGCGGAATACAGCTGCTCTTGGCTTTGTTTGGTTTGGAGAATCGCTAGCCCCAAACCTCCCGTCAGAATCCTAGGCCTCCCCTCTCCTCCTGCTGATTCCTGAGCTGTCAAGGAGAGATTGTGCAGTGGCGGGAAGTTCGTCACTCTGTCCCACACTTACTGGATGCCATGTGGTGTGGGCGACTCCACCCGGGACAACTTCCTTTAGTTCCTGCTCATATTTCCAAACGCTCACTGGACTCAGAAGCTTGAGAACCTAAGAGGCATCTGTATTTATTCCCCTCCAAGCCTGTTTGTCTTCCCCATCTTAGCATATGGCACCTTCAAACACCCAGGTATCACCCATGTGTCCTCCCATGCCTTCAGACCTCATATAGTTCACATGATAGAAATTGCAAACTTCTCCTCAACATCCATGCTGTTCTCCCCCACCTATGCCATCTGGGTAAGGCTGACCACACCCATACCTTAATTGATCCAAGCCAATTAAGATAATCTCACCTCCTACCCAAGTGATTGTTTCCAGTAACTCCCATGTAAGCTAATCAGTTCACTGGCAGTGGAGGCGTAGTGGGGATAAAGCCAACTATCTGCTCCATTCTCCTGGCAGCAGGGATTTGTTCAGAGATGGCTCAATGAATTAAAAATCAAGCTTTGGTTTTATGGTTGTTGGAAATGATGCTTGCTCCTCCTCCATGCCAATGGAGCCCTCTTGCAACCAGGTATGAAGTCAGCATAAGGATAAATGGACACATAGAGGTGGGGGAGAGATGGGGCGGGACTGAGAGTCATAGGAAAAGAAGGCTAGAGCCCTGATCCAACCTTGCCTGAAGCCTACCTCTGTCACACTTTTCACTTGTGTAAGTCTGTAAGTTGTTCTTATTTTCTGAAGATAGTTAACAGTGTGCCATTTCATCTCCTGACCTCCACTGTTGGCCCTTCCAGCACAGTCTCCACACTGCAACCAGAGAGATCAGGTAAGAGTGGAAATCAGATCTGGTTACTTTCCCGATTAAAACCTTTCAAAAGCTTTTATTTGCTCTTAAAATAAGACTTAATCCCTCTTCTCCATCCCCCCCGCCTCCGGCAGCCAAGCTGGACATGCCCCTGCATCTTCTCTCCCTTCTCCTCGACTCCACCTGCTCCAGAAGAATCTTTACATCCTTGAGGAGCCAAGCCCTTCCCCACTGGCTGGTCCCTGGCCTGGCATGCTTTTCCCTGCTCTCACTGCACTCCTTATTCTGGGCTCAATGATCAGCTCCTCAGAGATTTCTTTCCTGGGCACCTCTCCAGTCACTTCCCATCTTAGCCATGTTCATCTCCAAGGGCTCATCACAATTCGTAACGATGCATTCTGTACACGTGCTTGTTTATTGTCACTAGAAGGTACGCTGCTCATGTGGACCTTGACTGTGGTTTAAACTGTCTCACATAATTAGGCTCCGTCAATATTTGTCAACGAACGCGCCGGAGCCGCTCAGCAAGCTGAAATCCTTCAGGGGGTGTTCCCAGAGCGCCACCCAGTGGCGGGTGAGGCCGCATGCAGGTCAGGGATCCGCAAGCTCCAGGACACACCTGAAAACATGGGTCTGAATCCTCCGGCGGGTGAGAGACTAAATGACACCGCCGTCAGTTGCTGGGAGGGGAAGGCCAGGCCACTGGGATCGTGGATCGTGGTGCACCGATCTGGCCAAATAGCCCCGGCAGCCCCCGCTTCGCTGGGGAGCTCGTTACAAATGCAGCATCTCGGCCCCACCCTAGACCTACGGAGCCAAGCCCGCACCTGACAAGGTCCAGGGAATCCGTGAGCACGGTTGAGCAGCCGGGCTCTCTACCCTGCACGTGCCTGCCCGCGCTGAGCCCCGAAAATCTCTGCGCCCCGAGCCAGGAGCCAGGCTTCCCCGCAGACTGTCTGACCCTCAGCGGGATGTCCAATCTCTTCCGGCCTTGGTCTCTCCACCACTTCGGAGACCTTTGTAAATGATATCACCGTGATCAAACGAAGACCTGGGCTGGGGCCCTCCCGCTGGTCTATGATCTATGGACTTTGGGGAACTAGTAAGAGAAAGTGGAGGGCAAGCCATAGGACAAGATAGGGGTGAGGAGAAAAGAAATGGACTTCTAGAAAGAAATGTTTATGCGTATGTGAGTGTGTACATATATATAATATATCTATATGAAACAGCAAAGAGATGGCCTCAGGGATGATGCACGGTAAATCTTAGCAAAATCACTATTCAGAAAATGGAAGTGTCCATACCACGCCCCGCCCCCCAGATCGGTGGTTCTTAGTCCTGGCTGCTGTCTCCTAGCAGCTTTAAAAGCTCCACCCAGCCAGCCCTTCAGCCCAATGACATCAGGGCCTCAGTGGGGGGACCCAGACAGTGTCAGTCTGTAAAGGCTCACTGTGCTTCTCCAGCTGTAGGGCGGGCGCACAGAGTGCCTGGGGGGTTGTCAACAGGGCATTTGGACGGAGGATGGCAGGAGGCCTGAGAGTCAGCATTTCTAACCAGCACCCAGGTGAGACCAATGCTTCTGGTCTAGGGACCATTTTGAAGCGCGAGGCCCCAGATGACTCAAATGTGCAGACAAGTTTGAGAACTATGCTCTTGAGGATGTTGTGGGGAATAAATGAGGTAGTGGATGTGACGCATGTTGCATATACTTGTCACTCAAGCATCATAATTCCCCCATACACCCTTCTCTTGAGTGACTAATAAGAAAAATCAGGGGGTAGCACAGAATAGCCCACAATGTCCCCGAAGGAGTGAATCTAATATTTATTGAACACCCATTGTGTGCCATGTGCTTTAAAATATGCCACCCTGGTGAGTCCATTTCGGTGGGAGTGGGACAAATTCTGAGATAAGAAACTTGCTCACATATTCAATCAGTGGCAGATTCCGGATTCACGCCCAGGTCTTTCCAATACCCAAACCTAGAGGCTCCTTACTGCCTCTCACCTAGAGGACAGAAGGACATGTATGTCGACAGCTGTGGAGGGAAGGGCAGCTGGCCGAGCACGCTTTGCAGGAAGACAATGGAGCCATTGTGATCGCAGCTGAATGGCGGAGAGGAGAACAGGTGTGTGGTGTCTGGGCCAGGGAACAGCTTAAGAGAGCAGTGGCAAGTTACCTCAACCAAGAGGGAGGGAAGACTCAGGGATTACGATGTTGGCCTTCATCCAGGGCTTTTCCAGCTCTCACTACTGTAGAACCATTACCATCGTCACACGCCACTCCCTGCACATCTCCTGGGGCTCAGCTGCTTCTCCGGGCACCGGACGAGGGCTGCCCCCCTGTCCTGCACCCCGTGGTCTGCAGTGTGCTCCCACATGTAATAGCAGCACAAGGGGCCATCACCCCACTTTCCAGAGGAACGACCCAAGTCAGAAAAATTCAGGGACTGCCCCAAATTCTCACAATTACAGGCAAAACCCAGCCCCGGCCCTCCTAACCAAATCCTCTGCTCAGGAGGACTTTGGGGGTTTACATCCGGCTGGACGTTCACTGACTGTTCTGTAGGCAGAGAAAAGGGGGACTCTATAGGGCCAGCTGCGTGTCCTCTGGCCAATGGGCACACAATTCTGTTCCCTTCAGGGAGAGATGTGGAATCACATCATCATTTGGGGTAGAAGATGCTAGACATCATGCTTCTGTACCAAGAGCAGAAAAGAAAGTTTGAGATCCTGCAGGAATCGATACCCACATGTGCTTGCCAGGGAACTCCCAGGCTATTCAGAAAGGCACCTCCAGGGCTGGATGCCCAGCATAGATTTATCATTGAGTTAGCACTGCCACCTGGTGGTAGAAGCCAGTACTGCGCCATCCCAACCTGCCATCAGTTCTTTGCTTTTTTCCCTCCTTTTCTCTTCATTTAGCTTATACGACAGGACAGATAGTAATGATATTTATTGAGATAGGCAAAATAATACCATAGGCAGTTTGGTGGGAGGGAGAGTGAGCTTACATTAGATAAAATTGAACTAGATGTGTTTCTAACTGGGAAAATAGCAGAAACACTATCAATTTTGTCACTAGGAGAAAGATACAAATAAATTAGGCCTACTACCTTGCCGTGGAACTTATTTCCCTATGTGGAAAACTTGCAAAATCCTCTTACTCTTAAGAGCGAATATAGAGATGGTTTAGGCTATAATGAATTTGTATTTCCTTTTTTTGCTGCTCAGTCAGGCACACGGTCCCTCTCTCCCCAGGAAAATGGTCCAGTGGGGACCTTGGGAAGGAGGCCGGGGACTGCCCATTCCTTTAGCTCAGAGACAATGTGCTAGTATTTATGACTTTAATTCAGGTCCCTTTGTCAATAGGCAGAGCCATTGTTCCCAGCACGAGGACGGGGTGGGATGGGAGATAGAATTCTACTCTCCTTATATTGCTTTGCTAAAGATCTTAAATAAACTCTGAAATCAGTGGATCTTAGAATGGTAGGTGATCTTGGAAAACAAATCTTGTGCATTTTCAATTGGGCTTCATACAATCCTGGGGTTCTGCAGAAGGCATACTGCGTACCCTGGTGGGGGAGGGTGCTGGCAGTGGTACCAGCTGGGCTCTCCATCCTCTCTGCTGTCACGTTCTAAACGGTCAGCTTTGGCGTAACATTGTATTGGTCTGCTAAGGCTGCTGTAACAAAATACCACAGGCTGGGTGGCTCAAACAACAGAAGTTTATTGTCTCCTATTCTGGAGGCAGAAATCTGAGATCAAGGTTGCACCAGGGCTGGTATCCAGGGAGACCTCTGCCCTCAGCTCACAGGGGGCCACCTTCTCCCTGTGTCCTCACACGGCCTTTCCTTGTGTGTATAAGCCGGCGAAAGAGGAGAGAGAACACCCTGGGGTCCCTTCTTATAAGGACACTAATGTGATCAGCTCAGGGCCCCACTCTCAAGACCTCATTGAATCTTAATCACTTCGGGAGAGGCTCTATCTGCAAATGCAGTCACTTTGGGAGTTAGGGTTTCAACACAGGAATTTTGAGGGGATGCAAACATTCAATCCATAACAGACATCTTGCTTGAGAAAGACTTAGACTCCTGATAGAGTTTGAAAGCCTTCTGCCCTGCCAGAGCCCCACACATGGAGAAGATGGACCAGAGAGGGCTCATGACCCACCAGGGCCCCCAGGAGAGGGTGGCAGGGCCACAGCCTGGTCACGACACATGAGGGCATGAACTGGACCCTCCTCCTCCACAGGCTGCAGTCAAAGCATAATGGTGGCATTTAGGTCACAAATCAAACCACAGAAACTCAAAAAAAAAAATCCAGAATGGGGCCGAAATGCAGCATGCATTGAAAGTCATGGGGGGACAATTCTGTTGACACTCACGATTAAACTGAGTCCACAGAGAAGCTCAGAGGGCACGTTCAATTTATCGAGAAGGAGGAAAAAGGGGTTAGTTCTGAGGCAAAGGCTTGCAGAGATTCTGGAGGAAACTTCTGGGTAATCTTGATCCCTCTGATTATCACTCCTGATTCCGCTTACTGGGGATGCAGCCAGACCCTGATCTCTGCTTTTGACTTCTTCACCGCATTCGCATCTGTTTATACTCGCCAGTGCCAGGAAGGGACAAAGAGGCCGTGGACTTCCTGAGGGACGTGGGAAGGATCTCAGCCCTGTGTCCCATCGGCGCAGTGTCTGACACGACGGATACTGAATGAACAAGAGCTCCATCACAGAGCGGGTGGTGGGGGTAAGTGGATGCTGACTCCCCATGGAGGAAGCCATGGCTTGGGCTAGCCTTGTCCGGCTCCTGGCGCTTGCCTGGCTCTGGCTGTTGGACCACCTCCTGGCGGCCTCTTCCTAATCCATTCCTGATCCTTTGGTGACATGGTAGGGCTGAGGCCAAGGGCCTGGAGCACCGGGAGCCTGAGGCCGAGGCCTCGGGGAAGATGCCCTGAGCCCGCGGGGCCGGAGGAATCTCAAGCAGTCCCTGCTGATTTCTCTGTTCTTTCCTGGCATGTCCCTCAAAGCGCATTGTGTCTGTGTGTGGGGAGCAGGGCACCATCCCCACTAGGTGGCGTTAGGGCCACATGAGTGAATGGAGGGGAGAGACCTGGGGTGCCCAAGAAAGGGCGAGAGGTTGCTCACTGAGAGCCTGGGGGGCAGAAGTGAGGGTGGTGGGGAGAGACTGTTGCCCAAATCAGAGAAACAGAAGGAGCCAGGAAACAACCCCTCTAAGGAGGCAGAAGTATTTTCTTTCCTCACACTTTTTTTTTTTGAGGAAGACTGGCGCTGAGCTGGCATCTGTGCCTATCTTCCTCTACTTTATACCTTAGGTGCCTGCCACAGCATGGCTTAACAAGTGGTGCATAGGTCCGTGCCTGGACCCAAACAGGTGACCCTCAGACCGCCAAAGCGGAGCGAGAACTTAACCGCTGCGCCACCGGGCAGGCCCCTCCTCACATGTATTTCTTGACTGTCAAAGTGACACATGTTCATTGCAGGAGATCAGCAGACACAGCATGAGGGCTGTGCATCCGCCGGGGCACGTGGAGCACAGCCAGGCAGGGGCGGTTCTGGGTCCTGGGACTGTGCTCCTGCTTCTGTCAGGTGCTGGCTGCGTTCCATCCAGGGATGACGCCTCAGATTGCCCCTGGGGCCCCCAGTGGTGGCTGCGCTGCTCCAAGGAGGGCACGGTGGGTGCTGGAGTGTTGGTGGGAAGGAGGGCAGAGGAGAGGTCTGCACAGGGTCCACAGGGGACTCCAGACCCTGAAAGGGTTTGGGGACATGGCAGAGAAGCCCAAGGGTGATGAGACTCCCTAAACCCATCTGTGAGTAAGACGTAGGGTGTGGGTAGACTTGGGGCTTCCACACAATGGCTCCAGGCAGGACCCTGGCCATCCGCCCCACCCCCGCCGGGGTGCTGCTCCAGCCCAGCAGGGCGATGCTGAGCCCACCTTCCCCTCCTCCAGACAGACTTGGGGATGCAGGGCTTGAGCTAACGGTGTCCTTGACGGCGCCAGCCAACCTGCCTTCCTCCCCATCTCTCCTCTGAGCACAGGAGGGGCATGATCTGTTTGGGGACACTGGCCACCCTTGCTGGGGGTCTCCAGCCTCCTCTCATCTTCCACCCCTTCTCTCTCTGAGCCTGGGGATCATCCTCTTCTCTTCTCACCGTGTTCCCTCGTCCCTCATTAGGGACTAAGTGTTTCTGTTGGTGGAGTGAGTGGTGGGTACCCAATAACGACAATTTAAAGATCATGGGCTATGGGAGCAGGGTCAGCATCTCTGGGCCCCGGACCCCATTGCTTTCCTGGTCACCCACTCAGCCTGTGTGTGAGCCTGGCCTCCATTCCAGGGCCCAAGACAAGGTCCCGTGTGGGCGTGGAGTGAAGCCGGGTGTCATCTTGTCTACGGGCACAGTCTAGGAGACAGCACTGTGCGAAGGCTGCCTCCCCTCCCCAGTGCACCTGGTTTTGCAAAATAACTGATGGGCCTCTGCTTTGTGTAGACTTCTTGTGACATATCAGTTCCCGTGGCCTGATTTTCTGCATCTGCAAAACCGAGAGGCAGGTTCTGGTGTACAGGGGTCCCAGAAGCTGTACTCATGACCCCCGACTCCCTACCCCCTGGGACTCGTCTCTGCCCCCCATCACCTCCATGGAACCAAGCTTTTGTCCTTCCCGCCTCCTCGGCGCCTGGGGCAGCTTCCCTTCCATCCTCAGACCTTCGGTGGACCTTTTGGTCACCCTGCCAACCATCTCCATTTCCCTCTAGGGCAACGGGTCCCACCCAGGTCTGTGCATCTGCCACACTTTGTCCCCAAAGTGCTGACGCTGAGGGAGGTGCAGATGTACATGCAGGGTTGGGGACCCCAGCATCACTGTCACAAACCAGATGCCCACGGGCTCTGCAGGAACACATGGGCTGCAGCTGATGAGAGAGGACACGCCCTGGGCAAATGGCAAGCCACCCTGAGCTCACAAACTGTCCCCATCGAGGGGGGCAGGCCGGCGGGGCCTCATCTGTGGATATCAGGAGTTTTAAATAAATTGTCCTAATTTTTTAATGTTGGCAACTCAGCAACATGCAGCTAGCTGTCTTTGACTGGTGGGTGCTGGTGGCTAAGTTATTTCCAGTCCTTTCTGCGCGGTCAAGTCGCCATGACTGTCATCGCATCTCACAGGCTGGGAAACAGATGCACGGGCAGAGCGGGTCACTGGCACCAGATCACGATTTAATAAGCGGCGTTTGAACAAGCCAACCTGGGGCTTTCACCCCTTCCTATGTCAGACCCCGAGTCCTAACAGCTCTGTTTTAATGAACGGCTTCTATGTGCGTGGCGAGTGCACAATATCTTGTGCAAGACCCACAACAGCCCATATTCCTCTCCTTATGTTGGGGGTCAGAGAGAGTGACTTTCCAAGATCTCTCAGCCTCTGTGGAGGTCTAGGACCAACACTCAGGCGCGTCTGCTCCAACGTCCCCGCTCCTTCCGTGCAGCCTGGTTTCTCTCTGAATCCAGTGTCCAGCCTGGGGCCAGGCTCACCAGGGCCATTGGAGATGGTGATGAGGGTCTGGAGCTTGGCTTCGGAGGCTGCGGGGCAGGACTCCCGGGGCAGCCTCCTGGTGTGGGGTTCCATCCGGGGTGGAGGGATGGGCCTGGGTCTGAGCAGCCCCAGGAAGATGTCACTGGGCTCGGTCCCGCTCACTTTTCTGGGGCGAGAGGCACTGCCAGATCCCCCTGTGGAGCATCTCACTGCCGAGGGCGTAGTTGACGGCGTTGATCGTGGGCACCGTCTTGGCGACGAGGGCCGGTACCTGTTGTGATAGGGAAGTGCAGAAGACAAGCTTCAGAGCCTCTGCTCCTCTCCCTGGTCCCAACTGGTCACCCTGCCTCCCCCACCCCTCCCTGCAGCCACCAGTCACTTGTCCTTCGCTTGGTTCTGCAGCCTCTGAGCTGCCTCTAACCAGGTGGCAGATGATGCACAGAAACGCCCTCCTCCCCGGGCACCAGTCTCAGCCCCTGGCCCCAGAGTGTACTGTTCACCATCTGGCTGTCCGTCTCTGTCATCTCACATGAGGCCTAGGCAATGCCAAGCTGCCGCCCTGTGTGGCCCGGGGGACCAGCAAATATGGAGTGTTACGAATGTTCAAAGGAAAAGAGAAAGAGAGAGCCTATCGTGGAGGCCAAAAGCCAGAAAGAGAGATGGGGCAGAACAGAGGCACAAAGATGGAGAGGGGTCTAGCTTTGGGTACTAGAGGGTCTGTACCATCCGAAGCTTGGGGGAGATGGAGGTGGCATCTGCGACGGTCGCATACAGATACAGGAGGGCATAGGGGCCCCAGCAGAGCAGCAGGGTCCTGGCTGGCAGCGTGGTGTTCACCTGGGGAGAAATGGGCACGGGAGGGAGGCATCCACTTGCTCCAGGTGGCCCGCGGACCAGGCCGGCACTCCGCAGGGCTGCAGGAAGATGCTGAGCCTGCGGAGGAACTTGGGACCAGATGAATCTCTCTTCTGTTTAAGATGCGTGACCCTAAGCCTCTCATTTAAGCTACATGACCTCAGTTGCCTTGTCTGTAAAGTGGCCCGATAATTCCTGAGTTGCGTGGAGGCGGGGGATTGGGGGCCGATAATGAGCTATTGAGCTTCCTGGTCGGGGCTCCTTTTGAGAAACCCTGGGTTCCGTGGGTGTGGCCGTGTGCATGAGGGTCCCGTGGCTGAGCTGCCCTCACACCTCTGTCCCTGACCCAGCTGGTCATCAGCAGCTGCAGCCACCTGGGGGACAGCCTGTCGTGGGTTCATGGGGGCCACTTTCCGCCCTGGGACATACAACCGGGGCGCCGGCCTGTGGTGCCACCTGGGGCCACCGGGGGCGCACGCCTCGGGATCTAATTTCGGGCCGGAAGCTGCAGGTTCCTGCTCCCCCTATACACTCGGATGTTAAAGTTCTGACCCTAAAAATCAGCGCCTGTGTTCTCATTGGCCACGCCTCCCTATAACAAAGAAGGTGACAAGTTGGGACGAGGGTACATTTTTTCCTGGAATTTTGGATTTTAAAATATACTGACCGGGAGATATTTTTTCTCTTGAATTGTCCCTCAATCAAAAAAAAAAAAAAAGATGCTTAGCACAGGTGGGAGGCCCCTCCCGTCGGAGCTGAGGCCGGAGGAGAGCTGACCCCTACGCGGAGAGACTGCCACCTCCTCCGGAAACCGCTCAGCTCGCAGCCGTGGTCCCCGGGAGCGCGCAGCGACCTCTGCTGATGCTGCCCACCTGATGGTTTAAAGTCAACCCGGAAAACGGGGAAAATCCGTGTGGCAGCCGTGTCTCTGGCTGATTGAGCCTCTGATAAATGAGGCGACTTGGAGCACCCAGGCCAGGCAGCGCGGAGGACACCCGGGAGGCGGTGGCGAGCAGGCGAGCACCCAGCCGGGAGCGGGGGACACGATCTGGTCGCGCACAGACAGCATCGCCCTCTGTATGGGACTCAGAGGAACCTGGCGCTCCAGCTTAAATCGATTTGTTTAGTCCTTTTCCAATTCTCAGAAGAAAAAAAAAAAGTGGCAGATTAAGTGTCTCAACAAAGAGAGTGTTTCTTTCGGGCGTTATGATGAACTACTTGGGTGGTGAAGGGCCCGACCCGGGTTTGGATCCGAGTGGGCTGTTACTAGATGTGTGGCTTTTGGTGTGTTGCACAGCCAACCCCTTTCAGCCGCAATTTTCTGGTCTGTGACTCAGGGATAACATAAAACCTTTCTTCCTCAGAGATCGGTTGCAAGGATGTAATGGCATAATGCACAGAACGTAATATTTATACAATTTTTGAATCTCTGACGCTCATTATGACTCATCTGCTAGAGACTGTCCGGGTGACAAAGTTAAAAGAAAATGGTGACAAGGTAATATTAATGCAGAAGTTCAGAAATGGCCGGGGGCTCATTTTGAAGCATTGTTTCTCTTGGACAGATGTGGTTGCAGTTGTGGTTTCACGTTGTGGATCACTGCCCGTGCCTGCAACTCAATGAAACATCTCGAAGCAATTTAAAAGCAACATTTAAAAAACGTGATTTCGTGCAACCCTCAAATCCTCGGGAAGCGTGCATGGTGGCCTGCAGGGGGCCCTGGCTCTCCCGGGCTGCGGGGTCTGGGTAAATCTGAGCGTCCTGACCCTTCCTCCCGGGTCTTGGTGATGCCCAGCAATTGGGAGTGTCTGTTCCGTCCCTAACACCCCATGCTCCATGGAAGCTGGATTTTCTCCTGATCGTTGGATCATCTGTGACATCATTCATGTTCCCTGGTGTCCCTCATGGGGACAGGGAGAGCTCATCTGCTCTGGGCGTGGGTCCTTACCTGGAGCTGGCCGGTCTTCCCGAGCTTCTGCTCCATGAGCCGGTAGGATGTGAGTGTGATGAGGAGGGGCAGGAGGAGGTTGAAAAAGGCCATGGTGAGGAGGAAGCTGGTGAAGTTCCTGCAGGCAGAGGGGTAGGGGGTCAGGATCATCTTTCGGGGGTCATCAGCGGCCCTCGAAGGCCCATCAGACTTTGCTCTGGATGGTCAGATGCGGGAAGTGCTCCTATCAGACAACTGCTCAGAGTGTGGCCGCTCATGGGTCCCCGCTGAACTCCCTTGGGAGCCAGGGAGCGACTCGGTCCTCCTAGAACCTGCCTGCAGGAGCCCGGGGGCAGAGACGAGGGAGAGGCCTCCTTGGTTCATGCTCAGCCTGCTCTCTGCCTGTGCCCCTAGCGTGGAAAACAGCACAGCTTAGCTTGAGAAACATGTTTACCGAATGGAGGAGATGTCAGTGGAGCAAGAGGAAAGATCATTCAAGGAGTGTTCTAGGCACGGGGATTCGAAAGGGCCTGAGGAAGAGACTCGACACTGTGTCACTGAAGAAATCATTGAAGGGACCACAGAAGAGCCTGGGGTTCCAGGTAATGGTCATGGGGAGGCGGAGGCCTGACCAGGAGCAGGTGAGAGTCACAGGGAGGAGATTCCTGTTCCGTGAAGGGGGGACCGCGTCACCCTGGTACTGTCCACTAAGGAGGGGTAGGAGGAAGGACTGCCAGAAGGACTGGACAGCGGCTGGGGAAATACCTGCAGAGAGGGCCCTGGATGGACACTGGACAAGACCAGGGAATCTCAAGTGGATTCCCTGGGAAGCCTGTCATCGGTAGACATGAGTAAACATGTGGAACAAATGAATGCAACCTGGCTCTGGCGGAAGCAAGAGGGAGGCTGGACCAGGTGACTACCCCCCACCCAAGGCAGGCTCTAAAGGGTCTCCCTCTGCCCTGGTCTCTCCAGAGCCTCGTGGACGGGGCAGTGCTAGACACGTGCTCTGTGATGGTGGGGGCCATCATGCACTCAATCCTGTCTCTCTAGGGTGTGACCCAAGGATTGGCTCACAGCAGACGCTCAAGGAATCTGGAGAGGTGAACTCCATGCCGAGGAGGTCCCTCCCAATGCAAAGACCTTCACATTCTTTGAATCTGTCCAACTAGGGACATGGCTCCTTCTAGAAAATGATGAAGTCAGAGCTGGGACAGCTGACTGTGCTGAAGACCGCAAAGGGGTCGTGGAGCTCAGTGACTAATGGCTCACTGGATAATGCCCCATCTTAGGCCCAATTCTATGCCCCGATTTGCATAATATTGCCATCACTTGGCTTGTCTTGGGCTTTCCCCATCCCACTGTTAACTTACAAGTGGGTATCACCACTAAGGACTTGAGATTGTCCAACAAGGGTTGACACTTCCCCATTTGGATTTTCAGCCGTGACACAGTTGTCACAAGAGCTCAAAGCCAAGGTTCCCATAGAAAGGAGGCTGGAAGCTGCTCCTCCCACCTCACCTGTCCCCCTTGGAATAGTCCAGGGTGCAGCACGTCCCCAGCGGCTCATAGTCATAGTGGCCCCAGCCCAAGAGGGGCAGGGCCGCCCAGAAGGTAGAAGACAGCCACACGAAGAACACCAAGAAGACGGCCGTGTTCCACGCCAGTCGGCTGCCTGCGTGGGACAGAGGAGGAGGGTGGCTGAGAGGAAGACAGAGCTTGGCCGAGTGAAAAAGAATGGACTGCAGGGTCACCCAGCATGTCCCTAAACCTCCAGCTCTGATGCTTAACGGCTTAGTGCCTCGGGCAAGAGAAGAGTTTCTCTGACCTCAGTCCTCTCCTCCACAGAGGATGGTTATGAAGGACGGAAGAGATAATGGATGGCAAGGGTCTCCTAGCAGACACTCCATACCATCCCCTTCAGGGGACAGAGGGAAGCAGGGGGTGGCAAAGCTAAGTTGGGGAAGAAGCAGAAGCTCAGGTGAGGATCATGGCGGAGGGAGTCAGGTCTGACTTACTGCTGTCCTTAACTCTTGCTCAGAAGCGGACCACCGTCTCTGCTTCCAAGGTGCCCCTCAGAGAACTCTGAGCTTGGGAGTCAGGGCCTCACCTCAGTGCTAGTGGCAGAGGCTGGGTCCAGGTGGCATCTTCTGGCGTAAGCGGTCCACTGATGACCTCTCCACTCTCCCTCACTCTGCCCCTCACAGCCTCATCCAGCCCTTCTCAGCCAGCGCCTCCTCCCGGACCCGGCTTCAGAAGACCTATCCCAGGGGCCTCCTCTGTCGATGGGTTATTTGTCATGGTCCTTTGTGGATGAGACCCTGGGGCAGAGGCCAGGACTCCAGGTGGGGTGCCATCAGCAGAGAAGAGCAGGTCTCTACCCCCTTCATCCTGACACTTTGCTTCCATTGATGCAGCCCCAGATGGCATTTGCTTGGATGTGTCCTGCTATGGATTGAATGTTTATGTCCCCCCAGATTTATATGTTGAAGCCTTCATCCCCGTGCAATGGTATTTGGGGGTGGGGCCTTTGGGAGGTAATTAAGTCATGTAGGTGGAGCCCCCGTGATGGGATTAGTGCCCTCATAAGAAGGGACATGAGAGATGCGCTCTCTCTCCTTCATGTGACGACACAGCGAGAAGGCAACCATCTGCAAGCCAGGAAAAGGGCCCGCCCCAGAACCCGGCACGTGAGCTCAGCCTTCCAGCCTCCAGAACTGGGAGAAATACTCTCCTGTTGTTCGAGCTGCCCAGGCTGCAGTATTTTTGTTACAGTGGCTCCAGCAGACTAAGATAGCCCCCTAGCTGTGGGCACAGTAGTTAATATCCACCTCGACCCAGGTGTCGTGTCAGCCTTTTCAGCTTTGGAAACGGATGACCAAGGTGGCACGCCCGAGGTCACCCAGTAATGGAGTGATGAGCTCAGACCCCTCCTTAACCTTCCCTGTTTTCACATCCCTCTGCTGGGCACTGAAACACAGAAAGGGCCTTCATCCAGAGGCCCCTGGAACAGCGCTTAGCTGCTCCGTATTAAGGTAGAGAAGCCCATTGGTGTCTGAGAAGGGGGGTGTGTGTGTGTGTGCACATGTGAGAGTGCGTGTGTGTGTGTGTGCACATGAGTGTGTGATGGTCTGAGGGGGCTTTGAGGCAGAGCTGGAAGAGGAGTGGTGGGAGAGGACTCCCAGGTCAAGGGGGCAGGATAGGAGTTGGGACAGGATAAGAGCAGAAGCGAGCTTCTGGCCTGGAGGGAGGCGTGTGACTTTGCCGAGGGCACGGGGCTGTGTGTGTCTGCGGCTAGGGTAGATCTGCATTCCCGAGGGGCGATGCTCAGGGCTTGAGGCCCTGCTGGCTATGACCCCACAGCATCCTCTGTGCCAGGCAAATTCACAGCTTGGGACTCGGCACCCAGGAGGCAAAGGGCAAGACCGCTTCTGCAGGCAGCCAGGCCATGCCCAACCCCAGCTCTGCCCCTACGAGCTGTGCGACCCTGGGCAAGCTCCTTCTCTGAGCCTCTGCTTCCCAGTCTGCAAGCTGGGGGTTTGCTGTGAGGGTTAGCTGAGGCGCGGCTCCCCAAAGCCTCTGGTGTGAGTGGGATTCTAGAGGGTCTATGAGTGAACATGTTTTTTATTTTAATGCAGATTAAAATTATAAAAATGTTAAAGTTGAGATTTCACAGATACTTTTAAAAGGGGACTAAAGCAGGCATTTAAATGTTTAAAAATGAGTCCCTTTTAAGAAAAAAAATCAAGTTAATAACAGAGCAGGTAGTACACTGATATGGCCAATTAAGAAGGTGGCGTTTGACAACACAGCTTGGGAAATCGAGAGCTAGTGTTCATTAAACCCCGTGGAAGTGTGAAGTACAGGGACACATGCCCAGCTACACACACACACACACACACACACACACACACCACCTCTCTGCCTCCCAAAGTGCCTGTCTTCAAGGGCATTTTCTCTATCCGCGATTTCATCTGATTTTCAAAATAAAACTGTGAGGTTGGTTATAAAGATCATCTTGCAGAGGAAGAGACTAGGATTCAGAGAGGACCCCTGACTTGCCTGAGACTGCAGCGAAGGCACAGGCAGCCTTTCTAGCGCGTGCCTCGACACCTCTGGTGTCCTCTCCCACCCTCCCTCCTCTCATGAATGCTCACACCCCACACTCGTGCACCCTCACACCCACCCACACTCCCCGTGACTGGGACACACTGAGCAGACCTGCGGCCTGATCACCCTCCCTACGTGGACGTCCTTCCATGCTGGGAGCCCAGAGACCACGACGTACGGGTGCAGTAGTGGTGATAGCGTCCCCAGGCGATGGCCGCGCTGCTGCAGATGCTGGCCAGCGCCGTCACAAAGCCCTGGAAGCCATGGGCCTGGCAGCCTTCCGAGCCGTAGGGCCAGCGCCTGTGGAGACACTGGGCACCGGTGACCCCTCCCCTCCGCCCCTGCCCTCCTCCCACACCTGCCGGCCGGCAGCTGGGACAGCACCCTCCTGAATGTTGGCCTGGCTCCTCGGAAGGGGGCTTTGTCATCTGCTCCTCCTATGAGGAAACTGAGGCCTTCGAGACCGAGTCGCTGGCGTGAAGGGTGGAGCTCATGCACGCTCTCAGGCTCAGGGTCCTTCACTGACCTCGGCTGGACCAAAGGGTCTCTCCACCTGCTTGATCAGATGCCTCCAGCACAGGAAATGGAACCCCTGAGCTGGGAGGAGAGCAATGCCTTTACGCTATAGATGGAGAAATCGAGGCTCAGAGAGGAACAGTGACGGAGCCAAGGTCACACAGCAGATGAAGGCAAAGAGGATAGGCCCCAGGCCTCCCAACTCTTGGCCCCATGGGCCAAGGAGGGTGGAAGTTTCAGTTGCCCCCTACCCTGGGCAGGGGCAGCAGGAGATCAGGGCCGGGAACCTTCACTGGCCCAGACCCCATGGACTGGTCAGCCCTGGGCATCCACACCCGGGTGGGCTCCAGCCTCCATCTGTGGTGCCCGAAACCAGAACAGGAATATTCCGTCCGCTTAAGAAAACAATCTTGGGGCCACAGTGGAAGACTGTGGATTGCACAGCAGGAGGTCTGAAACACTTGTGAAAATTCTGTTCGCTTTCAAAAACACTTCTTTAAGGCTTCCTAGGTGCCAGGCATTGTTTTGAGTTATTTACAAATAATAACAAGTCAATACTTCCGATCACCATGAGTGAGGTGATAATACCCAATTTACAGAAGAAGCCAAGAGGCGGAAACAAAAAAGCCAGGATTCAGACCCAGGAGCCTGGGCACAGGGCCTGGACTCTTAATTCCTGCAGCCAGCAGGCTCTGTGGGTCTGCTCTGAGCAGCTCCTGTGTTCCAGAATCCGGCTGTGGTCCTCCAGGGATGGCCTGGAATTCGGATCTACCATAGCTCAGCCTGCCCACCATCTCCCCTATTGTTGTCTATGGGCAGGAAGGATGCCTCTGGCCTGGCTGTCCAATGCCCAGAGGTCAGGCCCCAGGCGGGGCCCCGGAGCCCAGGGACCGGGGAGGGGCTGGTACCGGAGGAGGCTGGAAGTGGCTGCAACTAGAGCATTCAGGCTGAGCCCGCTGTCCGCCACTGCCAAGCTCAGCACCAGCAGGTGGCTGGGAGTCCGCAGTTCCGGGGTCTTGCAGAAAGAGAGGATGGTCAGGCTATTGAGGCTGAGACCGGCGAGAGCTGAAAGGAAGGGAGGGGGCTGGCATTGGGGCTGGAGAGGCCCCCCGGGGGCAGAAACAGTGCCTCAGCAACCTCCCCCTTCATGCTCATAACCCTCTCAGTGTAGCCCAGCTCACACCTACGAGGTGGGCTGGCTGTCAGATGCCGAGAGCTGTAAGACGCGCACCCTGCCCTTCACCAACCCAGTCCACCTGGCAGACAGACCAGGAAGAAAACCGATGAAGCGTAGCATGGCTCCTGCCAGAACAGTGACGGGCACAGACAGCTCCTGAGGTCGGAACGTGCCAATCACAGTGCTGAGCACTTTACGCGGATCCTCTCAAGCCGTCTTCCCTGGGTACTGTCCTCTCCACTTACAGTTGGGAAACTGAGGCTCAGAGACGCTAGCTAACTTGTCCTAAGCGCACAGCTGGTAAGTGGTGGAGCTGGGACTCGAACTCAGTTCTTTCAAATTCCAAAATGCCCTCTCCAAGGGCTGTGGGGCAATGTCAGGGGGAGCCTCAGAGAGGAGGAGCCCGAGGAGGAGCTGGGAGCTGCCCAGGACACCAGCAGGGAGCTGAGCCGGAGGGGCATCTCAGGGGGCAGACGGACGGACCGAGCTTGAGCTACTCCTTGTGCTCTCTGAACCTTGGCCTCCCCATCGAGAGTAACGAATGGGGAAGGACCCTGACGTCAAAACTCTGAGTGTTTACTAGGAGGACAGTGTGTGGAAGAGCATTCTAGAAAAAGGGAGCAGCATCAAGTGGTAAAATTTCCAGGCGTGTCTGACTGTGAGATGCTGGATTGTGTGGTTCGCAGAAAAGAGGGAAAGGGGCTGGGCCGCCAGACAGCAGTGTCGGGGCCTCCAGGACCAGCCTAGTGGCTGCTCCTCCCTCTCCACTGGCGGCTCTCGTTGGGTGAGAACCTGTGCTGGTTATTTCTCTGGATCTGCTTCGAACAGAGCTGCATTCCCCATCCACCTAGTCTTGGGCCTGCCCAGCTCCAGGGTCTACAGGCCCAGCTCTGGCCTCAGTGAGCATCTTGGGGGTGCTGAGTTGAGGCAGGTACCTCCTGGACCCAGGTAGCCCCGGTGTGGAAATGCTCAGGGCCCGGGGAACAGGGGGTGGTGGAAGTGATGCGCGGCTGGAGAGGATGGCAGTGAATGAACTGAAATGCCCGGTGTCTGTCTAGGCTAGCACTTCATACCCATGATCCCTTCTGACCTTTACCACCACTCACTGGAATGTCAGGGCATTGAGGGTCAGAGAACTCGAGTGACTTGGTGACAGTCACACGGAGAGCAGGTGGCAGAGCTGTGTGTCTTCAGAGCCTACCAGGGGCCTGCTCTTATACCAGATTCCTTGCAGGATTTCCAGGGAGTGGATTAAACTTTCTCCTGGCTGAATGGCCATGAGAAGGCCTGAACCCTGGATCTTGGTCATGCCCTGGGCAGGTGTCTCCCTTGCGAAGTCCCTCCCTCCCTCACCTTGCCTGGCTTGTCTCCCGGCTCCCAGCCTGCAGGCTGCATCCCACAACTGCTGCTGTCAGAGGTCCCCTTGGGTCTAGGCACAGGAATAGGGTTGGGGGAGCTTTCATTGCCAGCTACACAGCTGCAGCCTGGGTTCTGGGAGCCCCCTGGGTTCCTGCTCCATCCAAGCCCTGCCTGGCTCACCTTCCACCAGCAGCACCGTCCCCACGGCCAGCACCTCTAGCTCCCCGAAGCCGGCGGGCAGGGACCCGGACTCTGCCATCCTCAGCCTTCCTCCCAGCCAGCCCAGCTTCTCTGTGGCTCCCCAAAGCCAGGCCCCTCCCTTTTAAAGGGCCATTCCACGTGCTGGCACATGCAGGTGATTAAGCTATACTTTGGGCTCCTTCTTGCTGCCCCCCCACCCCTAAATTGTGCTCTTGGCCTGAACAGAAGGAACCCATTCACCAGTGGGACAGTGCAGCCTTTGTGAAAGCAGAATGGAGCCCTGGCTCATTCACTGCAGCCCCATCAGGCTGGATTAAGGTCCCAGCTGCCGAGTGGTGTGCGGTTGAGAGCCGAATTAGTAAGGAGTTGCATAACCAAGGGAGGGACTGGAGCTGCAGCTGTGCCTGAGAACTGAGGAGCCAGGCCCATCCCTGTGTGCAGCTGCTGACAAGCTGGACACCTGTGTGCATGCACGTGTGTGTCCACACGCTCACATGTGTCCTCACAAGCGACGGGGAAAGGATGATGGTTGGGAGGTCATCTGTTGTCATTGAAAGAACCCCGACTGGGACTGGAGACTGAAGGCCTGCTTCTGAATCTGCCACTAACTAGCTACGTGCCCTGGGGTGGCACCACTGGGGTCTTTTCAGGTCCTCCTTTGCAATGAAGCCTCTGTTTCCACGGCCTGTTTAGGTCTCGGTTAGAAGCTTACATCATGGCTGTGGCCTCCGGGGCTGCCCTTCCTGACACCACACAGCACGTAAGCTACACAAGCATAAACGTCTCCCAGGGTACCGGCTTGAGACAGAGAGGCTGGAGCACGATCAGTGACAGAGCTCATGTTTATTGAGTGCTTGCTGGGGGCCAGGCGCTGTGCTAAGCGATCTTAGGATGACTCGGACAACTCCAGGCATTGGACACCACCATCCTTTCCATTTCACTTGAGGAAACTGAGGCTCCAAGAAGCGGCCTGAGGTCACGCAAGGATTCATGGATGGAGCTGAAACAAAAGCCCGGTCTCCTGTTCCCTGGGCTCCTGGTCAGGCAGCTCATTCTATTCCGCAAATGTCCGTTTCCCACGCCTTGCCTCTTGCTGGTCCCCACTTATATCCTGAGCACCCCTCAGGGCTGAGCGGACACCCATGTCCTCATGGAGGCCTTCCTTGGTAACCCACTTCCCCCTTTCCCAATTTCGATCTTGTATTACTGGTTAATACAGAAGTCAGGTTTTTTTTGTTTTTTTTAATGCCTTCAAGATCCTAAAAGACCTCAAGGGAGAAGAGAAAGCAGGATAGGACCGGGAATCAGGGACAGAGTTCAGTGAGGCCGAAGAGAGAAGAGAAGGCATCTCCAATAGGATGAAGGAGGAGAAGGCAGGGATGTGGAAAGTGCAGGGCTGGGCTTTGGTTTGGGGAGGAGGGCGTAGGTGGGAAGCACTGAGCAAATCATAGTGGCTGGTTGGAAAGAGCAGAAGGCAGGGGAACAAACATTTCCTGGAAGCCAATATCATCAAGACAGGCCTGCAAAGAGCTAGGCGCTTCCCGTGTGCAGGTGTCTACCTTGGTCACTCCTCACTGGTCTAGGCCTGCCTGGGCCCATGGGTGCGAGGGACTGAGGAACCTTCTGGAAAAGACAGGTAGAGCATGCTGAACCAGAAGCAGAGCCTTGGGGTCCAGTGTGAAGAAGGAATGAGTGTAAGGTGGTGTCTGTGGTGGGAGGAGTTTGGAGGTAGGGAAAAATCAGTGAGCACTGGAAGGTCCTTCTCTAAAGACTCTGAGATCCCACTCTGGGACCTGCCTCGGAGTATGAGGACAGAGGAGAGGGCGCTCTCTGCTCTCACGCAGACCCCTCGTGCCTTCGGCGTTGGTGGGAATGCCCAGAAGAGCTCCACTCCAACAGTTGTGTCCTGGGACTGGGTGTCCATGGAGTACAGCAGCCTAAGAAGATTCACTGCCCATGGGAGACCCTTTGGAGGTCCCCCAGAAATATCTGAATCTTCCCACCTCTTCTGCGAGCAGGTGCTTGTCAGTGCCAGCGAAATCGGATGCTTACTAGGCACGAGAGAGCTTCTGCTCCCAAAGGCTGTCAAGTTCTGGGAATGAACACCCTGAGGAGAGTAATGTTGCTTCCCTTTCTCAGATGAGGACACGGAGGCCAAGAGGGACCACATGTCTCACCCAAGCTCACAGCCTGTGAGTGAAAGAGCTGGCATTTCAATCCAGGCTGGCCTGGCCCCAGAGCTGGGCTCTTTCTAATGCCTTCACTGCTCTCATCTCATTGCATTTTCACAATGAAATAGTGTGGCAGGAGAGAATTCCAATGGCCCTCATCAGAGGCTAGGGTCTGTCTTCATCTTCTCTGAGCCCATCTTCGTCTGTGCAGCCCCAGCCTGGCTGGCATGGGGTGGATTTGCAGGCGGGCAGCCCAGCCGGCCAGTCCAGCAGCCATTTGCCCCTGGGTGGCTGCCCACCTGCCCCGCCTTGCCATGTCCTGGCCTCTCTGGGCCTGGGGCTGATGCTACAGAAGGGGATCCCCCACCCCACCCCCGCTCTCAGGACCGGGTGATTCCAGGAAGCAATAAGCCTCTGAGTGCTGCGGCCAGGGCTCCCTCCCTAATCCCCAGACCGTCCTTGTTTATCCAATGGCCTCAGGTGGGGGTGTGGGGGCTGATGAGCCAGTGGGCAGCTGCTGGGCTTGCTGGGCCGGCAGGACAGAGCAGTCCAGGGACAGGCCCGTGCCCGGGCTACAGAGGAGCCAGGAGCCAGGAGCCATGAGGGTGGCAGTGGGCATGCTCTGGCTCCTGGCCCTCGGGGGGCAACCCCAAGCCCGGGGCTCCTGTCCTTCTCAGTGCAGCTGCAGCCTCCACGTCATGGGTGATGGCAGCAAGGCCAGGTATGGCACCAGGTGTGTGGGAGAGGTAGCCCAGCCCCCATCGCTCTACCAGCTGGGCTGGATTGGTTGCAGGGGCCTCAGACCGCGGCCAGGTGAGATCCCCAGGGGTCCTAAGGGGCTGGTCTGTGCTGCATTATCTTCCAGCCAGCAGGGTGTGGCTCTGCCGGGGAGGTACCAAGTACCTTTATACATGGGGATGGGGATGGGGCACAGGTGTGCCAGCTCCAGGAGACCCTTGCTGAATCCTCCTCCAGGATCCTGGTGGAGAGCAACCCCTCCTACGGGCACAGGAAGTCTCCCCTCACCTCTTTCTTTTCCTCTGCTTCCTTCCTTCCTCTCCGTCATCCTCTCTATCTTTGCAGCCCCTTCTTTCCCAGGCCTCTTCCATTCTCCTGCCTTACCTCCAATCACATATCAGGTATTTCTTACCACTCCACCCATGATGGGATCACCTGCCTCCTCATGCTCCCCCCCACCCCCATCACCACTTTTGGTCTCCTCTGTCCTAGCCCCCAGCAGCCTCAGCCTCAGCCCCTTTCTATGGGCTCCCGAAAAGCCAGGAGTGCCGATTCCCATGGAAACAAGCCCTTCTCCACCCTCAGCCTCTTCTTGACTTTGCCCATCCCCCGTCTGAGCCTGGGAGCCCCTGCATCTCTCCTCCGCCTTCCACCACTGCGGCTCGTGGTCCCTTGCTCTTCCACCACGGGCTCTGCTCTTTTTCCCTTCGGCGGTCTTTCACCCATCTTTCCTCCGACATCTTCAGCTTACCCATTAATGACCCCCTTTGCCTTTCTCAACTTGCTCAAGGATTTCAGCCCTGGCTCAGGGCCTTTCCTGCCATCTTCCCGGCCTTCTGGAATTCCATTCTCCCTTTCTCCCTTGTCTTAGATGGGTGCTGGGGAGCCGCAGATGGTTTCTGATTCAGCGGCAGTGTTATCACTGAGACTCTTTCAGTGATCCTGGCAAAGGGTGTCGGGTGATTGGGTGTGAAGGGGAGGCAGAGAATGGAGAAGCGCCTCCAAGGAAGGACACCCGGTATTGACTGAAATGCGGGGAGAGCTCCATTTTTGGCCCAAATCTCTGATGCTCCAACTCATATAGATCATCTGAGGTGAGGATGCTCTCCCCAAGGGAAGCCCAGAGCTCTGAGCAGGCCAGGAGACAGCCCATGGCCACGGATAATGTGACCAGGGTGACCAAGAACCTCTCCTGCCACCCGCAGAGAGAGGGGGCTCCAAGTTACACAGCATCAGTGGCCGACCTGGTCCTGGAACCCAAGGCTTCAGTTCTATTTCAGAACTCTTCTCATCTGATGATGCTATCACAGGCAGGGACCAGGGGAGGGCTTCTGGTGGCAGGTTAGCCTTGGGATGGAAAGTGAAATTCCAAAGGCAGCTTCCAGGATCCCTAATGTCAGCCGGTGGCCATTCATTCCCTGAAGTCAGAGCCCCCAGCATTGGTTCCACCTGCCTGACAGGCCTACGGCTGATGTGCACCAGCCTATCTGCATGGAGTGTCCTGTGAGAGGAAGGAGGCCATGAAAGGCTAGGGCCCTGAGCTCCCCAGTGGCCCTAGGCATAGACTGCGCAGTCAGACCAAGGCCCCTTCTGTGTCTCAGATGCCTCCTCAGCCCCCTCTGTAACCAGAGCCTCTCAGAGGGTCCAGTCCTTACATCTGAGCAGCCTGAGTGACCTGTTCCTGCTCCACGCTCCCGTACTGTGAGCGGAGCATGTGCACCTGTGGGTACTGGAGTTGTGTCCCCACATCTAGACAGATGTGTTCCCACGCTCTTTGTGCCCAGTTTGCCTCGCCAGGAGTCACGCTGTTGGCCCGTGCTGGTCCCTTATTGGTTTCTCTGGTCCCTCCCATGACCGTCTTTCCCCTTTCCAGGACATCTTCTCCCATCAACTCCCTTCCTCCCACGTACATCCAGACCTTCCCCTTGTGACACCCAGCCCTCTAGTATCATTGAAAATATCATTGCCTCCAGTGCTCTTTCTTCCTTAGCTAGACAACAAGCTGTCTGGGGACAGGGGCTGTGGGTCTGATATTCTTCGGAATCTCCACAGCACCCATCACTCAGTAGGGGTCCCACGGGTGTCTGAAGAATATGAGTGGGTGGAAGTAACTGTCCCTTTTGCTGGCACCGTTGATGAGGAAAAACAAGCCCAGACCAGCCGACTTTGAGTCGAGTGTGGAGGGAAGCTGATGGATGCTGGTGGAGCGTGTGTGTTACTCAGGAAGACCAGAGATGAGGCATATGTTATGACATGACCTCCCTCAGCAAAGCGCAGCGTGACCAGCGCCCCCACCTCGTCCAGTGTGCACAGAGCAGCCCCCAGGTGACATGAGCTGCACAGCAAGGCCCTCACGCCCAGCTTCCAAGTTTTATCTTCTCGAGAATCTTTCCCTTCTTGGCTTATGTGGGTGTGACAGCATATAACACAGCCCCGAAGAGTAGGCTCCTTGAAGCCAGCGACTGCTTCCTTCTCTCCCTCTTTCCTCTGCTTTAGTGTCAGACTCAATAGAACAAGGTTTAAGAAATGTCTGTTTGGGCAGAAGGAGCATTGGAAGGAGCTGGTAAGACTGGCCCCGTCTCCTTCTAGTTCTGGGCTGCAGGAGTTTAGGACCGAGGTCCAAGCACTGGCTCCTACAGGTGATGAGTACGTGGAGCTGGCACACACAGTGCCTCATTTACACTCCGAAACCACCCTGTGAGGTGCAGTCTATTATTACGGGAAACGGAGGCAAAGAGAGGTTAGGTAATACACTCACGGACACACAGCGGGCAAGCAAGGAGCCCAGATGTGGATCCACCTGCCGGGCTGCAAAGTCCTGGCTCTTACACACCTTGATCCTCTCCTGGTTCCTCAGAGTCAGGAGAGGCTGAGGTGCTAATGCCCTTGGTATATGTTTTAAAAAATGAAGAAAAGCCAAAATGGTTACAAAAACGGAGGTATACTTTGAGAAAGGACCATGTTTAACACACATATGCCATGCGAGGATGCACAAGATGATCCAGGATTTATGTATCCAAGTGCTGCAGATAGTATGGGCTGGAAGGGGACATAACAGTTTAAGCTCGAGGTCCTTCAGGCCAGTGACAGAGACGGAACGGCCCTCCAGGGACCCCTGTGACAGGCTCTGGAAGCAAGAACCCCCACAAAGAGCAAACAGTGGGCTGCTTGTGCCCACCCGTCTCCAGGGCTCACCACAGCGCGGAGCCTGGGTTTAGGGGCCTCCGTTCCGTGCAGACCAGGGGCCTCTGGAAGCGGGGTCGGGTCGACAGGACCCTCACTCATCTCTCCCCATTTCCGTGTCCAGGACGGTGGTGTGCGACGACCCCGACATGACCCTGCCGCCCGCGGCTGTGCCCGCGGACACCTGCCGCCTGCGCGTGGAGCGCACGGCCCTGCGCAGGCTGCCCGGGGCCCCCTTCGCGCCGCTCGGCCGCCTGGAGCAGCTCTGGCTGCCCTACAACGCCCTGGCCGAGCTCAGCGCCCTGGCGCTGCGGGGCTTGCGGCGCCTGCGGGAGCTGCGCCTGCCAGGGAACCGCCTGGCCGCCTTCCCCTGGCCGGCGCTCCGGGACGTGCCCCAGCTGCGCCTGCTGGACCTGCAGGCCAACTGTCTCGCCGCCGTGCCGGCCGAGGCGGCGCGCTTCCTGCGCAACCTCACCTTCCTCGACCTCTCCAGCAACCAGCTGCTGAGGCTCCCGCAGGAGCTGCTCGCCGCCTGGGCGCCCCTGCAGACTGCGCCCTTCCTCCCCGGCCACCGCGCCAGGCTGGTCCTAGGTAAGGGGGCATCCTTCTCTGGGCAACAACTTGCAGAGCCTTGGGGTCTTCGTGAAGTTCCCAGGCCTCTCTGAGTCTGGATTCCTTGGCTGGAAAAGAGCAACCATACCTGCCTTCTGGGTTGGAGTGACGATTGAGTGAGAGGCGCACGTGGGCGGGTGGAGGAGCTCAAGCATCGTGTCACACGGCCACAGTTCAAGTCCCAGCGTTGCCTATGACTACCTGTGCGTCCTGGGGAAAGTTACCTAGCTTCTCTGTGCTTTGGCTCCCTTCTTTAAAGAGAGGATGATAATACCTACCTCAAAAGGTTGGAGTTGTAGGTAAAAAGACAGAGCTTAGCACGCATTAGGTACATGTGGCAGGTACAGTGATGTGCCATCCAGATGCCCATCAAGGTAGGACTGGCTGCCCAGTTTCTGGGGTCACTTTCGGAAGCAGCCTTCAGCGGTCAGCCCCACTGGGGAGAGCCTCAGCTGCAGAGCAGGCTCTCCCATGGCCACATACCCTTTCTGGGAACCACCCTCATCCAAAGATGCGTCAGGTGGGAGCCCGCTTGGGAGGACTCTGATGGGCTCTTTCAACTCCACAGCCCCTGGGGTTCACTCGGCCCCCATCTCAGGCCCCTGTCTCCTCCCGCTTCCTTCGTTTCTCCCTTAATACAAACCCTGAAGGCTAATCTTCTCAGAGTCAGCTTCTAGTCCAACTTCCAACTGTCTTCAAAGCACGTGAGCCCTCTGCCCCTGCAGCGTCTCTGAGAACGGGGTATTCTCACGTGGAAGGTCCTGCTCTTTGCTCACTGGTCCATCCCTACTGGGCATTTGTGTTAGTGTGGCCCTGAGGTTTCCCTGAACTCCTTCTAGCCCCCTCGTAGAACTTGACCCTCTCCACCTCCCAGGGGGGCAATAGTGCAAGGATGATGATCTTTGTTTTACAGGTCAACAAACGTGACCTGGGTGAGTCAGTGGTGGGTTTGGGCGTGGGGCTCCTGTCTTACAGGCTGGTTCTCTTTCCCCTGTCCCATGAGGGGATGGGAACCATGATGGACTCCTGGAGGGCTGGGTGGTCAGTGGTGGGTGGGGAGAATCAGAAGAGAGACCTCACCTCTTGGGCGGGATGTGCCTGGAGCATGCCGTGGCTCCTGTTGGGTCCGGCACTGGAGTCTGGGGCAATCTCAGAGTGGTTTGGGACAGCTCCTGCCCTGAGGTCTGGGAGTGTCTCTTGGGACAGACTCTCTGGTCGCCTCACTTCCTAGAAACAAGGCAGGGAACAGCAGGCCCCGTTCCAACTCCATCCACCCTATAGACTTTCTTATCAAATAAAGGACAGTGTATAGTGTAGTACTTATATGGAAAAAATTATTGTTTATTTGAAAATCAAATTTAACTGGGTGTCCATTTTTTTTCTATATCTGGTAAGTCTATTCCAACAACCATGTCAGGCAGCCAGGGCAAGGGGTGTTGACCAGGTGTTACAAATAAGGAAAATTAGGTACAAGAGACTGTCCAGGTCACGTGGCCTGGAGCTGGTACCCTGAGACTCCGTTTCCCTTTTTCTTTTTTTTTTCTTGAGGAAGATTAGCCCTGAGCTAACATCTGCTGCCAATCTTCCTCTTTTTGCTGAGGAAGCCTGGCCCTGAGCTAACATCCGTGCCTATCTTCCTCTACTTTATATGTGGGATGCCTACCACAGCATGGCTTGCCAAGTGGTGCCATGTCCACACCCGGGTTCAGAACCGGTGAACCCCGGGCTGCCAAAGCGGAACGTGTGAACTTAACTGATGTGCCACCCGGCCGGCCCCTCGCCTTTCTATTTCATTGATTCTTTCCTTTTCCTAACAAACCAATGGTTTAACAGATGAACTAGATCTCCTTTCCTGCCCGAGGCGCCTACCTGGCCTGGAGGGTGACAGGTCGGGGCATAACTCATTCTGGAAAATTAATTTTAGTTTTAATTACACAAATTATTCATGAATATATGTAAACATTTAAAATATTACAGAAAAGGCTAAAGACCTTTTTGTCCCCTCTTCTGATTCCAATTCCTTCTCTCCCCCTAAAAGGCAGCCACTATTATGTTTCTTTGCATGTTCCCTATCTTTTACGGTGCATTTACATACACATACTTACTTATATACATGCGCATAGAAATCTTATCTGTGTGTTTTACATTAAATTTTGTCATATTGTACCTATAAACCAGCACTAACTGGTTCATCCAGCAATAGGTCTTGGAGATCTTTGTAAGTTATTACAAATGGATTGACTTCATTTTTTTAAACTCCTGTATAATACTCCATATTAAAGCTATACTACAATTTATTTAGCCACTTCCCCTTTACTGAACCTTCAAATTGTTTCCAGTATTTTATTAACACCTATGATGCCACAGAGAACATTCTTGACAATGCATCCTTGTGCATGCAGACACATGTTTCTCTAGGATAGGAACCGAGAATGGAATTGCTAGGCCGTGGAGTGTGCACCCTGGACTTTTTAAATCAACTGATGGTCGTTAAAGTGGTTGGGCCGATTCTCACCCCACACCGGCAGTGCCTGAGACCATGCATTTGGGTGTTCGCTCTGCAAGTTGCGTGCCTGCCAATGTGTAGGCTCGATTCTGGGTGCTGAAGACACAGGAGAGAACAAGGTAGATGAAAATTATTCCCTCATGAAGCTAATAATTAAAATGGCCAGAATGTTTAGCTTTTGCCAGTCCGACGGGTACAACTTTCACTGCTATTTAACTTTGCCATTTGCTTGAATTCTTTGGGGACTCTGTTGTCACAGGTGAAAGCCAGATCGCTCACCACCAGAGCTGGGTGGTGATGACTCCGGGTGGGAGCAGGTGTATTGTTAAATGCATTGAACCGGCGACACAGGGTAGCAGCCCCCAGTGGGATGGGGTGAGGGAGCGGGTGGGAGAAGGCACTGTCCCCTCCCAGCAGGTGCTCCAAGGGCCTTGAGAGTCATGGAGATACAAGCAGATCCGGATGCACCCTCCCCAACCCTGGACATTTGCCCTTCCAGATATATCCAATGTATGTATATAAATATGTAATATGCCATTGATTCTTAGATGCACTATCAAATTTAATAATAATCTTTGGGGGATCGAAAGGACATCATCTTAAATGCATTTATTTTGTATATCAGAAATGCAAACATATAAAAAGGAATGGTGCCTTAGAGTTGGGGCCCCATGATACCCCTTTATCTGTTGAAGGGTCTTTGGCAGGGTGGGTGCAGTTATCTGCTTTTGGGTCTGTAACGATGTTCAAGTTGGAGGTACAGACGGCTGTGCTATGACACAGAGTTTGATTTGATGGCGTCCTCACTCTCCGCTTTTGAGCCTCTGTCAAAGAGACCATGGCTGAGAACAGCCACCCTCATTGCTGGGGTGATGCTAAACGTGCCACTTGTTCTGGAAGGGCAGGGGTTGAGGGTGAGGGGTCAGGAAGCATTTCTAGAAATGGATTTTTGGCGTATTGCAATTATTGCTGAAATACTTGCTGCTTGGCCAGTAGCCCGCAAGGACCACACCAAGAATGCAGGAGTAATTGCCACCTGTGTCAGGATGCTGTGTGGCCTACCCACTGCTCGATGGGACATCTTTATTTATGCTTACAGTGACCGTGAAAGGGAAGTGATGCTATCATTCAAGATGAAGAACAACTAGCTAGACAGGAGCTGGGCCTGGAGGCCACTTAGGCTGACACTGAGCTCAGGACCTGCCTTGTCCTCGCTCTCCAAGGGGATTGGGAGCCAGGGCTGGGGATGGGAATGGCTCGGCTCACCTCTTGCCTTCCCTGTCACCCCTACAGGGCTACAGGACAACCCTTGGGCGTGTGACTGCCGACTCTATGACCTGGTCCATTTCCTGGAAGGCTGGGCCCCAAACCTGGCCTTCATAGAGGCCAGGCTGAGGTGCGCCAGCCCGCGCAGCCTGGCCGGAGTGGCCTTCAGCCAGCTGGAGCTGAGGAAGTGCCGGAGTCCAGAGGTCCGTCCGGGGGTGGCCAGCATCAGGTCCCCTTTGGGCAGCACTGTGGTGCTACGTTGTGGGGCCACCGGGGTCCCTGGGCCCGAGATGAGCTGGAGGAGGGCCAGCGGGTACCCGCTCAACGGCACAGGTGTGTGAACTACAGGGACTGCTGTGCTGAGATGCCAGACCAGGCCTGGTGGGTCAGCGTCCCAAATTGCCAGGGCCAGGTTTGCTGCGGAGGGAGGGGGGCCGAGCAAGGCCCCCTACTCCCATTCCTTCTGAATGGAGTTGGATGGGCTCCGCCTAGAGGCAGGGCATGGGGACAATGGGTTCAAAGATGACCATGACTCTCAGTCTGTCCTATGAGATCCCACAAGCTCCCTATCAAAGACTCCAGGCCCACCCTAAGAGGAACAAAACGCTGGCTTTCGGTAGAAGATCCTCTTAGGGTATTGAACATTCGTAGTAAGTTTCCCACTTGTAAATATTAAGCCAGTATCACCAGCAGTGGTGATTAACGATCTATTGAGCTCTTCATGTGTATTATGCACATGATGTCCTTGAACTTTAAAGAACAAGCAGATTATCCTTATTTTGCGTGTAAGTAAACTGAGGCTCTGGGAGGCTAAATGCCTGGGCTACACCTCACACTGGTACAAGGAGGAGCTGGGAGTCTAATGCAATCTGGCTGACCCCACAGCCTGTGTGTTTTTTGCCTCGTTGTGTAGACAGAGATGGTTCATCTCTGGCACTGGGTTGCAGGGGTGGGGTGTAGGAGTCACGGGCCACCAAGATGCAGAAAGAGGGTTAAGGAGGAATCATTTCTTAGCATCTGACCAGAAAAGCTCACGTCCCTCCCAGCTTTCTTCTGCCTCTCCCTCAACTGGGTTAGCAAGCGTTGCTCTAGGACTGTGGGTTTGAAATCAACTCACAAACAAAATTGTATAAGGATCTCCATATGTCAAACGGAAGGTTGAAGATGCTCTGATTGACGTGGCAGTGCTGCTGGGCAGGGGAGGGGAGAGCACTTCTGGCTGGGCCTCTGCCTCATTTTCACCCCTTGACCCATCCTAGCCCCAAAGCACCTGCCCTGCCCCACCCCCCCGGGGTCAGCCCGGAGGAACTCCGGGGCCTGCAGAACACAGCCGGAACATCCCAGATTTGGGAGGCAGATGATCCTTAGGCTCTGCCTTAGCCTGGGGCTCCAGGGAGACCCCAAATTTGAGCCCAGGAGACCTCGATCCCCTTGGCTAATCAAAGAAAAGTTGAATGACTCCCATGTGTTCTCGGGATAACAGGGTCTCCAGCAGAGTGTGCACAGCCCAGGGGCTGTGAACTTGGCCCTGAAAGGGAACCTGGGGCAGGCGGGCCCATTCCTTCTCCCACATGTGCCTCTTTCCCCCCAGTGCACCAGGAGGTCTCCAGCGATGGCACGAGCTGGACGCTGCTGGGCCTGCCTGCCGTGTCCCCCCTGGACTCTGGAGACTACATCTGCCAGGCCAAGAACTTCCTGGGAGCCTCTGAGACCCTTATCTCCCTGGTTGTCACTGATCCCCAGACTTCCACAGAACGTAGGGGGAGCCCTGGGGCACTGTGGACAGGTGAGGGGGCGGAAGCTGTTGCCTACAACAACAAGCTGGTGGCCAGGCATGTCCCCCACATCCCTGAGCCTGCTGTCCTGGCCACGGGGCTCCCTGTGCCCAACACGAAGGAGGAGCTGACCCTCCAGCACTTCCAGATGGGTGCCCCAGGAGAGCACTCGGAGGGGCCGGCGGGACCCCAGGAGGCCCGAATGGTGAAGCATCTCAAGGTGGTGGGGGACACATACCACAGCGTGACCTTGGCGTGGAAGGCCCCCCAGGCCAGGAACACAACTGCCTTCAGTGTCCTCTATGCCGTCTATGGGCAGCGTGACATGCGGCGGGTGACGGTGCAGCCCGGGAAGACCAGTGTCACCATCCACGGGCTGGAGCCCAAGACCAAGTACGTGGCCTGCGTCTGCATGCGGGGCTTTGGGCCCCGGAAGGAGCAGTGTGTCATCTTCTCCACTGATGAGGTGGTGGACGCCGAGGCCACCCAGCGGCTCATCAACGTGGTGGTGATCAGCGTGGCCACGGTCATCGCCCTGCCCCTCACGCTGCTTGTCTGCTGCAGTGCTGTCCAGAGGCGCTGCCGCAAGTGCCACACTGGGGGCACCGCCGAGGCCACCGGTGCCTACGTCAACCTGGAGAGGCTCGGCCACAGCGAGGACGGCTCGGAGGAGCTGTCCCGGCACAGCCTCAGCGAAGTCAACAGGCTCCTCTCCGCCCGCTCTAGCCTGGACTCCCAGGCCTTGGGGGCCAGCGGGGGCAGACGGATCAATGAGTACTTCTGCTGAGGGGTGGGCTGCCCCACGCACGCAGATGCCCATGCACCTGCTCCTGCCCTCTGCTACCCCCACCCCCTCACTTGGACATCTGAGTTCATGCTGAGCCACAATTACCACTTGGGTACCTGCTCAGTCAGACACTCACACGCAACAACAGATAACACTTATTAAGCACTTACTGCATGCCCAGAAGTGTTCTAAGTGCTTTATATGCATTAACTCATTTAATTCTTCTAACAACTCTTTATGGCAGGCACTACTATCCTCCTCATTTTCCTGGAGAAGAAACAGGGGGATTAAGTAACTGGCCTATATTGGTCAGTTTTTGCTGCATAACAAATAAAAGTAAAATATCAGGGGGATACAGCAACAAGCACTCATTTTCACACAGTCCGCAGGTCTGTGGGTTGCCTGGGGTGGCTCTGCTCCGTCTGTCCTATTTGGGGCCTCGGATGGAGGATGAGTAGCCACCTGGGGCAGGCTTCTTTTGGGGAGAGGTTTGAGGATATCAGAGGAATGAGCAAAGACATGTGGTGCCTCTTAAGCTCTTGGCTTAGAACTGGCACACTGCCATTTCTGCCCATATTCTATCTGCCAAAGCAAGTCCCATGGCCAAACCCAACTTTAATGAGGTGGGAAGGGACAGTTCTCCCATGGAGGTGATGGTGGGGCAGGAAATATTTTGCTGAGCGGTGATCTCATCTACCATATTGCCCATAAGGACACCAGTGGAAGTGGCAGCTGTGGAATTTGGACCAGCCAATTGGTCCCAGAGTTGGGAGTCCTTACCACTCCCCTGAACTGCATCTTGATTACATTTATGCTAACTCATAGGCACCCACACATACAGTCTCTTTATGCATCTGCCACCCTTGTATGGTCACATGCATACACACACAGAGACACACACTGTGCTCTCCCTGAGTCCACTTATCGATTCTAACATTTTTTCTCTGGGTGCCATTCTGCATAGAGATAATCATTTGATTTTCAATAAACTCTAGAGGTTTGGATGATCCCCAAGAGACTACTGCTCATTTACTCTCAGAATATCAGGCTGGAGGGATCTGAGAGACCCTCCGTGGCGGGGGGCACAGTATACCCAATGCTGTCTGGCACACTGCTCACCTCTGTCCCCATGGAGCAGCCTTTGTGATTCTTAGGACGCTTACCTGGTTCCTGAGGCTGTCTCAGAGCCTTCCCGTCACTCAGTAAGCCACTTCAAAGGAGGGTTCCTATTCAGTTTGCTGAAAGCTTGGAAACCTCTGAGATGGTGTCTCTGTGCACAGGAGAAGGCAAACTTTCCTAGCAGAAGGGCGGATGTTGTGTCTTGTCTGCAGGACTGAGCTCTAATGCAGGCAGCATCCAGGGCGTTTGGTGCCAAGGCCTTTGAGTAACAACTGAGGAAATTGAGGAACGGCAAGTGATGCAACGAAACAATTTCGCTCGTATCACCTAAGTGACTCGGTGTTGCATTGAATATTTGCTGGATAAGCCAGCAACAGGCAGTGATTTCTAAAGTTACTGTACTCCCCCTTGCATTTACAAAGGACCTTACAACCTAGGACCTTACAACACATTTTCCTGTTTTCTCTTGTTTGATCCTCTCGACATCCTGTTATGGGGGCTGGGCTACTTGATTTTACAGATGAGAAAACTGAAGCCGAAAGAGTTGATTAACTTAGAGAGAGTAGTGATGGATTTTCTTGGGGGATCCAGGTCCGTGGTAACTTTCTGGCCAGGCTGAAATTCTTTGTTCTGTGTTGATCTCCGCAATGCAATCCACAGCAGGTTCACTACAGAAACGGATTTTTTCAAGCAACCAAAACCTGGGATCAGAACCATGTGAGCACCAGTGCACATGAGCATGGAATTTCCACACGTGGATATTTTCTACCCATCATCTGGAGGGTGCACCTGACTATAATGTGTGGGCCATGGCCATTGGTAAGAGAAGTTATTTGGTTGGAAGATGACAAAACCAATGTCTGAATCATGAGTAGGCATTTTTTTCTTTAAGGAAAGCCAGAGAGTAAATATTTTAGGGTCTGTCTCTACTGCTCAACTCTGCTGATGTCGTATGAAAGCAGCCATAGGCAATATGTAAGTTAATGAGTGTGGATGTGTTCCAGTAGAATGTTATTTGCAAAAACAGGGGGCAGGCTGGAGTTGGCTCCCAGGCTGCAGTTCGCCAACTCCTGATCTAGATTTATGAAGGCATTTCTGCTGTGTCTTGGGAGACTCAAGATTCAGTTCTGAGTTTTTGATATAGAGGTTGACAGGCATTCCGAAAATCAGAACAAATGGAAGTGCAACGGATGAAGGCAGCCTTCTGTTGAAATGATAAAGAGGTTCTCTCTAAATGATTGGCTGAGCTGATGAAGACTGAAGAATTATTAGCCCAAAGATAGCTAACATGCAGTCAGTTTTATTGAGTCTTGTTTGAAGAAAATTCAAGAACTTGAAAGCAAGAATTTGTTATTATTTATCCAATATTGTGTGTGTGTGTGTGTGTGTGTGTGTCTAAAAGAGAGAGAGAGAGTGAGAGAAAAGATACAAACTTTCCAATGATTCATTAAGACCTACCTTGGTGGTCTGGAAGGAGTGACCCCCAAGATGGTCAACTTCTCAATACCCATCTATCAGCCTTCCTTTGTGTGTTCTGTCTTCATTGGTTTGCTCTTATAGAGAAGAATCACCCCAGATTGTGCTCATGAATATTCAAGTCACTGGAAAAAACAAATTCCCATTGTAAAAAATAAAATGATGTCTGGTTTATATATTAGTCTTTTGGTATATGATTCTGGTTAGTATGAGTCAGTTGCGGAAAACCTAATGTCTTCTTAGAGTCCTGGGAAAAGAATTTCTGCCCTCTCAATGCTGAGGACCAGCCTGTACTATGATAATCCCACAGTATTCTGCCCTTGGAAGCCTTGTTTGGGGGTTGGTTGAAACCATGGCATCTCCATCATGTTTTTTCTGACTTCAATGTGGTCATATTTCTTTTGACCTAAGCAGAGGGTATGTCTGGTGTCACTTACCTGTAGTTGCACGTCTAAGTTGCAGGGTGCAAAAAGGGCAAATAACAAGAATTCTATCCTGGAAAGTGGATGTGGGCTATTAAAACTAGGCTATCAATCAAGGGACTCAGCGACCAACGTGTTTAGTGGACTAGAGCTGGACATTTTTGTTTTAATTATCATCTAATCCAGTAGAGACAAAAATCAACTTACAAGTAATTGAGCATATTTTATTTGATTGCAAGGGCATTGTGGTTATGCCACGTTGGGCTTGTGCTGTTCCAGCAACTCCCAAATTTCAGTGGCTTAACATAGCAAAATTTATTCCTGCTTTCCCAGAGTCTACTTGAGTCAGTGGGAAATGTGGATGGAGGGAGGGCTCTGCTCACTTATTCCCTCAGGGATCCACGCTGATGAAGACTCCGCCACCTGGAATGTCGACGGTTGCTGCAACAAGGGAAAAGAGAAGCTGGAGAATCATGTAGGGGCTTTTAAAACATTATTTCCTCTAACGTTTCATTAGCCAGAATATCAGTTACATAGCCCACCTGTTTCAAGGGGGCTTGAGGATGTAGTCATGTGTGTGTCTATCACAGGCATGCCACAGAGCATGGGAAGCTAAAAGGACCATCTCAGACATGGTTGGCAGCAGATGGAGGAGTGAGAGGAGAGCACCAGTTTGAGAAAGAGGAAGGACAGCATATCTACTTCTTGGTAGCTCGCCTTCTTGATAGTCCTCTGAGCGACCCCAAAGTTTTGCTAATATTGGGGTGGCATTTTCCATTTGAATAGATATGAAACTCTCTGGTTAAGATTCTGTTAAGACAAGCCAGGGAGCTGCCACCCAGAAGCCATTTATGTCTAATTATTTCATAAACACAGAGTAACTCTTCTCCTATGACTGTCTCTACCAATAACTCTCAGAGCAAAGTTCCTAAAAGCATCTTGCAGGAAGAGATGTCATATTCTCAGTCCCCTTCCCTCTGTTGTTAAGTCTCTTGAGTTTGGGAACACCACTTAACCACTAGCTATTTAAGATAAATTATAGGATCCAAGCTAACTTTAATTGTCCTAGTCTCCTGCCTTAACTGACAACATAGATACTCCCTATGCCCATACACCAAATAAAGAAACCAGAGGATGAAGGGGCAGGGCAGAGGTGACCTGGGTGATTCCAGAGATGACATGCCAGTGGGTGTTCTTCTCAAGCTTCCAGCAAACTACTGGAAGGTGGAGTTGAGCTGGATTCATTTGAAGAGAATGAGATGACCAGAAAGGAAATTGTGGGGGATGGAGGTCTCTTTAGACCCTTATATTGTGGGGTAAGAAAAGAATCTCCTAGTGGCTTTGTGATACCCATGGATTAAATCACATTTTTCCACGAAGCAAGGCTGACAAAATCTTGGCCAACCTTGGTAGGGGACTCTGAAATGAGCATGACCCATCAGAGTTGTCCTCCATCAGGCCAAACCGGCTGGGCCCTTGTGACATCACCACCCTCAGTCGCTGCATATGGGCTGCCTTCGGAAGGGCATAACCTTGTGCAAGCACTCCTTGCAGCTGAGCATCAACTCATTCCTTGAAGGGAGTCTAGGCAGCACATCTCCACGTCTACCACAAGCTTTGTGCTCATAGCGCTCTCCTTGTTTTGATTTTTACTTTGAAAGGAACTCCAGAGAACTAGCCAGAATGGAAACTCCAGCAAATATATCTGGCTTGGATGGAAAGCTGGAGGGTAATCAGCTTAGTTAGTGACCCATTTCTCCCCTCACTGGTTAGCTACTAAGCGGATTTTCTTCCCTGAAGCCTTTTGTAGAGTATAATGTATATTACTAGTCTTAGGGGAACCCATGGAAGCTTAAAATGCATCAAGAAGTACCCCAAGTAATGGAGAAGAAGGCTTTGCTGCTCCTCAAGAGTCTGTTGGTGTGAGAGGTAAATTAAAATTTACTGGGCACCTACTGTATGTTAAATACTTTATTTTACATAATCTTAACATTTTCTAAAAACACTATGAAGTATTTACTAATATCCTCACTTTGCAGAGGAGAAACTGAGACTCATAGAGGTTGAATGATTTTCCAAAGACCTCAAGACTAGGATGCACAAGCTGGAGAGAAGACCTCAGTGTGACAGGGGCTGTAACACTGCTATATTTCTTACACCCAGCAAGAGTGTGGCTTAGAGCAGATGACCAATAAATATTTGTTGAATGAATCAAGAGTGGCAGAGCAAGTGTCCCAAATCACATATGTCTCACTTTAAAATGTAAGGCTTTCATTTTTATCATGTGAAATACACAGCATTTAGGAAAAGCTGTGAGATTGAGGATAAGAACATGCTCTGGTTTAATCAGGAAATACAGTCTTGTGGTTTAACCCCTGAACAGTGAGGCTTCTCTGACTGATCATCCAAGTAGCCAACGCAGCTGTCTTGATGTGGTAGAGGCACGAATCCACCACAAGGTGTTGGGGCAAGGACTAATGATAGGAATGATCCCAGAATTACTTTGTTACCCGCCATCTTGCATTCGCTTTTTAGGGAATGGTTGAAAATTCTAGGTTTCAGGAGCTAGTTGTGATTCATGAAGTGTTAGGTAGATTCTGGCTGAATCACCTGAACCTTGGTGCTCAGAATAGCATCACTTGCTAAGAGACTAAGGGAAGGCAGTGTTTGGCAGCATCTAAATTCAGTATCTGAATCTGACATCTGGCTTAGAATTTGCTTTCTGGGTTCAAGAACCAGACGAATGGTGAATTTTCTGACCTTAGTTAAGAGATATAGCTCCCTTTTCATGGGTTTTTACTGAGCTTTCACTCTGGGCCATGGCAGACCTCAGAGTGCCAGGGGCTTTGCCATTGCTGTGCTGACCTACATCACCATGGATTACCAATAATAGGATTTGCCGCTCGGAATCTTGGACTATACTTATCAAAACTTGCAAGGTATTTTTCTTACAGACGAATATGGCTTCGGTTTCTCACTATTTCCTATTAGTTCTAGCCTTTCTGGATTCACATACTGCTCAGCCAGTCTGTCTGCCAGGATGTACCTGCTCCCATGAGAGTTTTGGCAGGTGCGCTGTGCTAGCAAGATGCCAGAATGTTGTAGGGGATGGGCTTTCTTTGGGAGTGATGTGGAGTGGGAGTAGGCCTAGATTTGGCAGGAAATCAGCAAAATCTCTGCGAGGCTCATTCTAGCTGGTACTGAACGTCAGTGAACTGTGCACTTTTACCAAAATGGCTCTAACTCTTTTATTTCAAGTGAATAATATATTTTTCTTCTAATTCATATGTCTAATGCCAAGATATGCCTGATTGCACTTCCCAGTCCCCTGGTGTTCATCTTAAAGCTTTTCCGGTTTCTTGTGCAGGACTCTGCAGTGCATGTCCATCTCTTTGGGAGCGATCCCACTGAACCTTCCTGACGAGTTCAAGCGAGTGAGAATTGAAAATTCACCCTTATTTGAACTGCCCCGAGGGTCTTTCATCAACATGAGCACCTTGGAATACCTTTGGCTCAATTTTAACAACGTCACTGTGATCCACCTGGGAGCCCTGGAGCGCCTGTCAGAACTCAAAGAGCTGAGACTGGAGGGGAACAAACTCCGTTCAGTACCGTGGACAGCGTTCCGCGCCACCCCGCTCCTGAGGGTCTTGGATCTCAAACACAACAGGATTGAAGTACTTCCTGAGCTGGCTCTTCAGTTCTTGATCAACCTGACCTACCTTGACCTATCCTCCAATAGGCTTACAGTTGTATCCAAGAGCGTCTTCTCGAACTGGCCGGCCTACCAGAAACGCCGGCAGCCTGGCTGTGGGGCCAAAATTCCCCCCAGCATGGTACTGGCCCTGCACAGCAACCCCTGGCTATGTGACTGTCGCCTACGGGGACTTGTCCAGTTTGTAAAGTCTGTCAGCCTTCCAGTCATCCTTGTGAATCCCTATCTGATGTGCCGAGCCCCTCTCTCCAAGGCGGGGCAGCTTTTTCATGAAACTGAACTCGGTGATTGCATGAAGCCACGGATCTCAACCCCCAGTGCCAATGTCACCATCTGGGCAGGACAGAATGTGACCCTACGATGCCTGGCACAGGCCAGTCCCTCACCAACCATTGCGTGGACTTATCCCCTGAGCATATGGAGGGAATTTGATGGTAAGCCATATGCAGCCTCTCGATGCATCTGGGGGAATGGGGAGATCTGTAGCAGCCCTCTCCTCAATAGAGAGGTTGTAAACTGGGTCCGTCATGGAGGAGGGGTACAAGTAAGATCGGGATAGGCCTGAATTATACTCACCACAATAAGGAAGCTTTCAAGATAGTGTTCCCCTACTGGCATTATTTTAAATGGTTGCATACAGATCTTTATAGGATATGTATATATCCTATAGATAAGTAAATACATATTGGAGTCAACTTAACATATTGTATAAATATTATAAAATGGTATATGAGCAAATATATTCTTTGAGAGCCTTCTAGATGCAAAACCCTATACTGTGTATTTGTAAATCACCGACTTTCTGATGAGGACCCATGCTAGGGATGATCCATCACCTATTTCCCAAGCTTGCCTGAGCAGAGTCACCTATGGTGCTTGTTTGAAACAAGATTTTCTGACCTCTGCCCTGGAGATTTGGATTCCTTGAGCCCAGGGGAGGGCCTGAGAGTGCGTATTTTAACAGGTACTCCCTCCTCCCCCCATCCTCCATCTTCCAGCTAATTCTTACCATTGGGCAAAGTTGGGAAGTCCTAGATATTGACTGAGTTTTACACTTTCCACTACCATGTTGATCGGACCTTATTGGCTTGAAGTTGTAAGAGTGGGACCCAGGGAGAAGAAGGGACCTCCGTGGGCCCCATAACTGGGGTTCAAACCTGCCTTCATTCCCTCGAGCTCTGTGCTCTGCTTTCACACCTCAGCTGGACTCACCTTTAGTGCCACCTGCAGGGTTAGGGCACATCACAGGGCCAGGGGTGGCCTCCCTTGGGGTCTCTTGAAGCCGTCTAAAAGACAACTGGAAACATCTCAGTAAAACTTGAGAAACAGAGTCAGTCACCCAGATATTTGTTATACATGGTGACAGACCTCTGGATGATTAAAAAATACCTAATTAACTGAAATTTTGACTTTTTCCTATCACTTTGATCTCATCTTATTGGCTTGAAATTAAATACGAATGGAGGAGAAATGTAGGGTTTATTGTTGTGGCCTCTCTGAGAACACAGACATGCATCCCGATGTTGTCTTTTGAGATGCTCTATAATCAGTCTCTTTGGCACCATGTTATATCTGTTCTCTCAGTAATAGTAACAGCTAACGCTCACTGAGCACTTACTATCAAATTTATGAGTGAGTCCTATTCTCATCCCACTTTATTGATGAGGACATTGAGGCCAAGAGAATTTAAGCAACCTGTCCAAGAGCATATACCTAGGAAGGGATCAAACCCAAGCATTTGACTCCAGGCTCTGAGCTACTCCACATCCCAGAGGGAAAAGCGCACTTCTTGTAGCTCACAATGTCACACAATCACACACTTGTGAGAGATTTCCCGGAAACCCTGGTTAGCTGAGCAAAGCTAGGGCAGTTTGGTGGGAGCAGCTGGTGAAGTTGAAAGAGTGTGATATTCAGAGACAGAACAAGGTTCCAGATCAGCCGCTGCCTGCGAAAAACTCTCACTACGGGCAGGTTGCTTCATTGCTCCAATCGTCAACCTCCTATGTGTGTAGAAATTGGGTATTTACTTTGCAGCGGTGCTGAGAGGCAAACAGCTGGCGCCAAGTCCTTGCTTAATAATGGTCATCAGCACCTTTTAACAAAAAGCTAGCTTTGCTGGACACTCCCTAGCCGTCTCTCAGAGAAATGCTATCAGAGCCGTTCTGCTCTCTCTCCACCCAGTGCTGACCTCGTCTACTGCCGAAGATGCTGCGTTGTCGGAGCTGGTCATACCCGCGGCCCACCCGGTAGACAGAGGCAATTACACCTGTGTGGCCTCCAACTCTATCGGCAGGAGCACCCTTGACATCTCCCTCCACGTTCTGCCCGCCCAGGCCCTGCCCGACCCCCATTCTCCTTTCTCCCCCTTGGAGGGCGACACCTACATTGACCTGCGTGTCGTCAAGCAGACAGTGCATGGGATCCTGCTGGAGTGGTTTGCGGTGGCCAACGCCCCTGAGGAGAAGTGGTTCACCCTCTATGTTGCGTCGGAGGAAGCCCTCAGGAAGGAGGTGGTCCACATTGGCCCCGGCATCAACACATATGCCATAGATGACCTCCTCCCTGGCACAAAATACGAGGCGTGCCTCAGCCTTGGGGGCCGGCCCCCACGCCAGGGCCAGTGTGTGGTCTTTGTGACAGGCAGGGACCGCAGTGGGCTGGAGGAAGGGGAGCGCCTCCTGCACATCACTGTGGTCCTGTGTGCGGTGCTGCTGGCACTGCCTGTGGGTGCCTATGTCTGGGCAGCCCAGGCCCCCTGCAGCTGCAGGGAGTGGGGCCTGCACTGCTGTCTTCATCGCAGGAAAGCCCCCAGGTGTCCCCGTGCAGCCCCACAGCATGCGGACGGCTCCTATAGGGACCACACAGCTATCTGTGAGGACAACCTGGAGCACAGAGATGCTGAGGGAGACGAAGAGAGGGAGAGAGTGGCTGAACAGCCTGGGCTGGGGGAGGATGGTGTGGGCCTCTAGCCCCTAAACTAACCCTCCACGGCAGCTCAACTTGGCTTGATCCATTTATTCAACAAGTATTTATTGAGCACCTGCTGTGTTCCAGGCACTGAACTTGACACAGTGAACAAGGAGACAGAATTCTTGTCTTCATGGAGCTGATGCCAGTGGAGTTTGGTCCTATCCAGTTAATCGTTTTATTATACATGGTGGCTGAAAATTAGTCAATGTTACCCTTCCCATATACATAGTCCTATAACATTTGTAAGTTTACATGTAACATTCACATAGATGTTTCACTTGAGTTATCCTATTGGAGAATGGTAGAATTCTACCCCTTTTTACAGGTGAAGAAACTGAAGCCCAGAAAGTGACAATGACTTGCCCAACATCACCATTGAGCAGGTGGCAGAGGCACCACTCAAAAGACATTCCAATCCCCTCGTTTCCTCTAAATGTCTGCTTTGCAGTATTCTTGCGTCTCCCATCGTTCAGAAAGGGTTAGTCTTCCTCTTAACGGCAAACTCCCCATGAGATCGCGTAAGCTTGATGTTCCAAAGAGCTGCCCTTCAGGGCGAGGAGAGCCTGGTGGGTAACATGAGCCTCTGTTTGTGGGTATCTGTGTCCCTGTGAGCTGCCATTGGAGCTCCTGAGAGCCTGGTGCCATCAGCACTGAGGAACAGGAGATGGGCTGCAGTCTAGGGCTTACGCTCCAGCGACGGTTGGAATCTATATAAAATCATATGACTCTCTCTGTTCTTTTTTTTTGCAGAGAGAAAGCTGCACAGCCCTGATTCTCACCTAGACCCAGGAGGCTGTGAGTTTCAGGCTATTTTTGCAGCCCCGTGTCCTGTCTCAGTGCTGAGCACGACAACCGTTTGATATATGAATGAGGATGTAATCCTGCCCCCTTCCTCTACTCAGTGGTTCCTGAGAAATCCCTGAGAGGTGGTTGTTTCCTCTTATCTGGGCTCACTTGGGGTGGAGGGGTCCTCACAAACTCTAGGACAGCTCACGCTCCCTCTGGGCAGCCCCGCTGGTGGAGACACTTCCCAGGATTTAAACCCACATCTGTCTCCCCACAGCTTCTCCCACTGGCCACAGAAAAATCCCTTGAAGACTGTTAAGCATAAGCTGGCCTCCTTGTGATGTCCCCACAAATGTTTTCTCCCTCCTTCCCACCTTTCTTATCAATTCTGGGGCAGAGAGGGACCTCTCTTGCTGTGGCCACTGGGTTCATCCAACACCTGGATTGTGTGGATAATCAGTGTGGGTTGAAATGAATTTTTAAAAATTGAAGACAGCTCTCATATTCAGACCAATTGTTCTCTCATTTCTTCAAGTTCTCCTTGCTTATATTCTTCTGAGCATTAGAAGAAAAAACCCTTTTTTATAGAAATTTTCAGTCATACTGAAAATAGAATCTCATCCCTCTCCTTCAGTCAGCTTCAATAATTTTTAGCCTTTTCCAGCCTAATTTCATCTAGTCCTTGCCCTCGACTTTTTTTTTATGTGGCATATTTTAAGGCAAACACAATGCTGCACAGTTTATCTGTAAATATTTTAGTTTTATCCCTAACAGATAAAGAAGTTTTAACAAAACACAACCGCAACGCCATTATCACACCTAAGAACATATATTTTTAAATTATATGTACATATATATAGTTATGTATTCACATGTGTACAAACAACACACACATATATGTAATGTAGTAGAGAATTTGTTCGTGAGAAATTTTTCAGGATAAATTTTGAAAAAAAGCGGTAGGAACAAGGCAAGAACTTGTACTTCTGCTGACCTCTGTGGCCTCCTTCCACGGGATCCTGGGCTTCCCATGGTCTTGGTGTTGCAGCCATCATAAGCGGTCTGGGGTCACTGTGAAGGCAGGAGTGGACGTTCTGATCTCACTTCTGGCAAAGCTTTGTGGTGGGCCTGGGACAAAGGGGTCCGTGGGAGAGAAGGGGCCTTGGAAGCGGAGCGGAGCACAGCAGCGAGCGAGGAGCACAGGGATGAGCAGGGCAGTGCTGGGCCGCTTCTGTGAACGTGGAAATTTATGAAGAGGGGTCGGGTCTAGGGAGGGTTTCTGGGGATCTGATATTTTAAGACCCTTAGATTGCCCCTTAAAATATCCCAGAGTGACGATGTACATTACTCAGACCGTTTAGGCAATATGACAGCAATGATAAGAACATAGACTCGGAAATCCAGTTTCCTGGGCTTAAATTTTGGTTTTGCCCCTTACTGGCTTTGTGACATCAGGCAGGTGACTATTTTTCTGTGCCTTAATTTCCTCATCTGTAAAATGGGGGTAATAACAGCACCCGCCTTATCAGGTTTTCCTGATGGTGAGATGAATGTTTACATGTAAAGCTCTCAGAACAATGCCTGGCACATAGTAGGTCCTCAATAAGTGTCACTACAATAAATGTTGGCACCATTTAAGGCATCTATGCCAGTTTGTGTTTTCTCTGAACGTGACTCAGCATGCAGACCGGGCCATTTGGAACATCAGATCTTATTAGGATTACATATGTGTGTATATGTATAAATATACATGTAATGACATGATATCTATGCTAATATATTTCACATGTTCCGTTTAATCAATGTTTAAAAGAGGCTGTAGTTTTAGATTCAGTTGTCATGCTCTTAGGGAGTTTATCAATTTAAAGCTTGGACCATGTAATTTTAAGGCAAGTGCCTTTGATTCAGGCAACATTTGCCAGCAGGGCTGTTTGCTTTTAGGATGAAGCCATGGCTAGTCCCAGGCCTCTGCCATTAGCCACTCACGGGAGGAATTTTGTCCTTTTTCTCTTCTCTTCTGGCTAGTTAAAGCCTGTGTCCCTAACACCTTGAAGAGGCCCTGGCACAGATGACATACTCAGAACATGTGTTGTTGAAAAACTGGTTGCGTAAATTACTGATTAATGAATAAATGACTGGACCTCATTCAGCCAAAGAGGTGCATTTGCATGATTTCATAATGTCACGCAGATGTCCCCAACGTCACCAGCCTGTTGCTACAAAATAAGATCACTTACTTTATTGATCAAATTACGGTCACTTAAGCCATCACCACCTCATTCTGGAAACTAGGTGTTTCAGAGCACCACCCCTGCTTTAGTTATTTCTGTGAATCTCCTGAGGGTCCTCCCTGTGTCCACCCGGCAGTCTGGCAGTCTTAGTCCTCATGCAGCATCATCCCCTTGCTCCCTGTCCATCCCCCCGAGGCCAGGGCCCTTGAAGACTGTTGGGGAAGCATTAATACCTGCCCACAGATGCCAACATCCACGCCAGAGGGGACTGACCCTGGGTCCTCTCAGAGCCTCCCGTCCTCAGAGGAATAGACTTCCTGAAGTCCTTAGACAAGCAGGAGACCCTGGATCCTCCCCAGCCCTTGCCACACTTGCTAGCTGGGCTCTGAGTCCCACAGGTTCTCTTAGGGGCAGTCTCATCAGCCTCTAACCCCCTTGGGGTGCAGATGCTCAGTGCAGGCTGCAGGGCTGCACAGGTCCAGACGATGGGGCGTCTGCCTCACCCTTCTCCACATCCCTCCTGGTCCATGCTCCTCTCTTCTTCAGTGGAGGAAAGCCTCCCAGGTCTGTCAGTGGGGGAAACACCCTGGAGGTGAGGGTCGTGGAAGAGCTCCTCTCCTCCAGTATTTGATGCTCTAGCATGCAGACCATCAGCCACCCTCAGGTGCCCGCTGTACGACTAAGAATAGCAACTGTCTCCTGAGCTCGTCAGCAGATACAAAGCTGGTGGCACGTGCTCCGCATGGCTGAGCTCTTGTCATCCTCATAGCAGCGATTCTCTGCACCGGCTGTGGAGGAGGAAGGTGAGGCCCAGGGAGGCTTGGTCTCCAGCCCAAAGGCACATTTAAGTGGCAGAACCAGGATTCAGACCCAGGGCAGTCAGACTGTAAAGCACTGTGTCCGTTCATATCATGAGAAAATCTGAGCTCAGCCACAGGAAAAAACACACACTGTTCTGCAGATTTCTTGGAGTCACATCTGTGAATTGTCCACCCATTCACAGGGCCCAGGAGTGGGGGAGTCTGCCCAGTCTGTCACCCCTACCTCCCAGCTCTTTACCTTGAGGCCTAACATCATGCCCGCTTGTAGTTCAGGCCTGTCTGTCCCACTGTGACTGAGCAGGCAATCCCTTGCCCCTCCCTGCATTCCCTAATGCAGAGGAGTTGGCCTGGCCTCCCCCCTCCCAGTGCCCAGATGCTGGCCCGAGCTTCCAGCCCAGGGGCCTTTGTGACCAGTGTCCTAGAGACAGCACTGCTTCCCAGGTTTGCATGCCCATGCCGGGCTTCCCAGCTCCTGCCCTCGCCGGGCTGGGTTGGGGGCTAATTAGTTTTAGCTCCAGATCCCATTCCTCTCCTAGTAGCCCTGCCAGGGCTTCTCCTGCTCAGGAGAAAAGCCCAGTCCAGGCCCAGGATGCGCCACGCTCTGCAGACGTGCTGCCGTTAGAGGCACGTGCACGGCAATTTGGACAACATTTGGCAGCCACCCACAGAGTCAGATTGGGGTGTCAAGGGATGGATCCACCCACTGAAGGAGCCAGGAGGCAGGCTGAGCTTGGGTGTGTGTCAGGAGACTGGTCTCTAGGAGTCGGCTAACACGAATGTGGGCAGGAAGCAGGAGGTCAGCTTGGGCCTTTGGTTAACAGACTTTATTTACCATTTACAAAAGAGGTTGATGGCATGCAGATCGCAAGGATGCCATATCTCCTGCGGAGGGCGCTCATGGTCCAGCGCAGCGCCCCCAGGAAGCACGGACTGCAAAGTACCTGTCTGTTCGGTCTAGGCTCCGGCCTTGTGAGGGCCCACCTCTTAGTACTCCCTGGGTTGGGGACCACAGAAACCCGAGGAAGGAGCCTGCACACCAGCACATCCGAGTAAGACCTTGGAACACAGGCTCAGAAATCAGGAAAACCGCATGTGCACCTCATCTCTTTTAATAAAGTCACTGATGTGTTCTAGAGGGTTGTTGACGAGTGGAGCAAAATGCCAAGGACTGTTCTGCTGCTCTCTCTGTGCACACCTCGACTTCCTTGCAAAGCCGGCTTCCCGGAGGTTCAGCAGAGCTTCTGGGCATGAACCACAGAGGGCTATGTGTCTTCTCTCCAGGGGAGGTTGTCACAAGCTGACAGGTGTGTGCCCCCTGGCTAGAGGGAGATACTGAGGAGCCTGAAATTCTCAGACCAGGTCCTTCCTACAACCTGCTGTGAAACCTCGGGCAACCACTGCTGTCTCGGGAACTTATTTTCATTATCTCTGCGAAACGGAGGCTTGGGCTGGGCGTGCTGCCCAACACTGGTCCTCTCTGATGGTGACTGGCCAGGGCCACGCGGGGCACATGGTAGGGGGAGTGTGGGGGGGGTGAGTGAGTCAAGGGCAGTGCCGTCATCCAGCTCTGGCTGCCTGGATCCGGGGCAGCACCCACACCCGGCCCGGTGCCTCCTGGGGGTCTTGGCAGAGCAGCTGACAGGCTCCTAATACTTTTGGGAAGGGCTGCCCCCAAGAACCAGCCTGCAGAAAAATTCCTTACATCTGTGCTGCTTTGTGCTTGGTTGAAGCCCTGGTCCCTCGCCCTAGACCTGGGAGTGAGGCAGCCGGGACTCACTTTCTTCATTTTACAGATGAGGAAGAGGGTGAGCAGGGAGTTTAAACAGCCATCCAACGTCATACACATGAGCAGAAGAGCCGGATACAAATGGTCTCCCCAAATCTGAGCCCTGCGCTGGCTCCTCGAAGACTTCTGGTGGGGCGGCTCCTTAGAGAAGGGCCTAGATCCTCTTCCCAATGCCTCTGGGGCTACCACCAGGCTTCAGCTTAGACATTTCTGGGCCCAGGGAAGCCCTGGATGGGACTCTGCCCTCACTATGTCCTGCAAGGCCCATCTTACAGCTCTGTGTCCCACGTGGGCAGAGCAGGGGCCCCCAGTCTCTGCCCGGACACCATCCTCCGTCTTCTCAGTGGCATCCAGGCACAGTCCCCAGTCGGCGTGAGTCTTCAGTGCAGCTTTGCTCTCCCCGATGCCTCTGCTCTCCTACAGCCTACAAAGCTCACTGAGCCCCAACCTTAGCCAGGACAGAACCACCTTTTCCTGCTCCTGCTCTTAGCTGGAGGAGGTTTCAGGGTAGAGGTTCTAGTCGACCTTGTCACATGTGGCCAGGGCCCTGATCCTCAATGAAGGATGCTGAGGCCCCAGGAGGACCCAAGGGGCTGTGAGATCCGGGGTTGGTGAGTAGAAGACACACAGAAGCAGCCCCTTGTCAAGTCGTAGCCTCTGCAGAATGGAGAGCATCGTAGCTGGCTCAAGGATCTGGCTGATGGGGCAGGATTTGCCAGTTGCATCCCGCTACCAGAGAAATCCCTTGCCCAAGGTGCTGTCCAGAGCCCTGGATATGGGGGTTACATCATTGTACAAAACAGGGGTGACCCTAAGGAGCAGAGACGGGGGGCAGGGTCCAAAAGCAGAGCAGTTGGGGTGGGGAAAGAGAGGGGCCCGGGGACACACTCTAGAAGTAAGTCTTTTTATCTATATTCTTCTTCTCAAACTTCTGCCTGAGCTCGGAGACCAGAGCTGACTGGCTGGGGCTTCCCGCGGCCTGGGGTTTTGGTGACTGTCGGGGTTGCTGAGGAGTGAGCGAGCCAGAGACGGTAGGCACGGTCCAGTGGGCCGCACCCGTGCTGGGCGCCATGCTGGGGGGTGGAGGGGGAGCTGGGGCCTCCGGGGGCAGGGAGCTCCCTAGGCTGTTGTTGTTGCAGTTCTCATTGGGAGCATCCTCTTTGAGCGCGAACTTGGCCGCGGTCTTGGTCCTCCTGAACTTGAGCCACTCGATGCGGACGCTGCGGGGCGCAGGGCTGGGCCGCTTGCGGAGCACGCGCCGTACTGGCAGGACCTTGTTGGACTTCTTGTTGCGCCAGAAGGTGGCAGTGGAGATGAGGACGGTGATGGCCACGATGACGGCCATGATGCCGGCCAGCACGCCCACGGCCTTCATGGGGTTGTCTTTGGTCTGCATGAGGAAGGCGGCCATAGGGCTTCGGGACAGCGTCTGGAAGAGAGAGTCGCCTCCTTGCAATCTCCTGCCCCTGCCTGCTCCCTGGAGGGGTCGGGAGCTCCCTTAAGCCTGATGGTTTTTAAACTTTCTGGGGTCACCATCCCCCAGCTGACCCCAGATGAGCACGATGGGCTCCATTCCAGAAAAAAATGCACACAGAGGAAATACAATGCACGTGGCTCTCCAGAAAAACGCACACAGCGAGAGTGCGATGCAAGCAAGCACGTTGGGATTACGAACTCCTGTGTTAGCTGAATTCTGCTCTTGAGAGAGTAGGACATTGCTTACCTTTGATTGTGGGGGGCCACGTCTGCCCAAAGGTCTCAGGGACCCCTTAAGTGATGACTTTCGGGCAGACATTGAGCCGAGAACTATGTATAACAACTTTACTTCTGCCTGTCAATGCCCATGTGAAGGAGGTATCATTATTCCAAGTTTACAGGAAGGGTCGTGGAGCCCCAGCAAAGTCTCATCGTTAATGAGTGATGAAACCAGGATTTCAACCCGATTCCAAAGCCCTAAGTTTGACAGCCCAGGCAGCCTTTGCCAGGAGTGAGCATCTTTCGGAAGATGGCTGGAGAGGGTCTCTCTCCCTCCGGCCATGCTGCAGCGAGGTCTGGGCAGGCCCTCCGGCCCTCTTCCCAACCTGGGCTTCGTACCCACCTCTGTGTCCGTGATGTCAATCTTGAGTAAGGCCGTGGTGCTGAAGGAGGGGGAGCCGCGGTCCTTGGCCTGCACCTCCAGGGACCATGTGCAGTCCCTGTTGGGAGTGATGTTGTGCAGGGCGTCCAGGGAGCGGATGGAGTTCTTGAGCCAGATCTCCCCCGTGTGCGCATCAATGTCGAACACGTTGACCGGCTCCACGTGAGTGATGGAATAGTCCACCAGGTTGTTGGGCTCCTCTGCGTCCTGGTCTGTGGCCTGTGCACAGGAGGGACAGGCAGCGCTGGGCTTTAAGCATGATACTTGTGTACCCTGCCTAGACCAGTGGGTCATATGTGGCTTGCTGGGTTGATGGGGGAGGGTCCTAATCCTGTTTTGCGTGGACTAGAGTTGAGGAAGGAACTGAATGAGCCACAGTCTATGCTAGGCCCTCTAGTATGTTATGCCATTCGACTCTCAGAACAAGTCGAGGCAGTAGGTATTGTGAAAAAACAGAAGCGTGGATGCTGGGTGACTCATCTAAGGACAGGTAGAAGGAAGGGAACCGGGATTCAAAGTCAAGTTGGTTGGGTTTCAGAACCCATGCTTTGTCCACACTGGAAGACAGGACAGTGCAGTGGGAGGGCACTGCTCTCCCGAAGCTGGCACACTCCCTGCGTGAACCAAGGCAAGCCACTTAACCTGTCTGGATCTCAATTTCATTATTTGTAAAGTGTCAATAATATTTTCTTTCTCAGGGGTTATTTCCGAGTTGAGATGGGAATAAATAACGTACCTTAAAGTCCCTTGCCTATAGTGGGAATCCAATAAATCTTAATTTAAAATCAATTTTTATGCCACAGTCCCTCTTGCAACTGCTGGAACAAGACTGTGAGGGGAGCTCGGTTGCCTCTGAAGCCCACCTCAATTTTCACCGGGGTCCCCAGCACCATCGTCTTCTCCTGGAAGTTCTCTCCAAACTGGGGGTAGTGGTCGTTGACATCCAGCAGAGTGACGAACACCTCGGCCAGGCTGGACCTGCCCTCCATGTCCTCTGCCTTCACGTAGAAGTTGTACCTGGCGGTGGCCTCAGCATCCAGGCTGGCCCAGGGCTGGGTGTAGATGATCCCAGTGGATGGGTGGATCAGGAAGCTGCCGGGCACAGAGGGCGCAGGCATGGGCGTGCGCAGCACACACACGTGCACACGTGTGAGCACACACACACTGATGCACGTCTGTAGCGATGAGCTGCCTCTGGGAAGCAACAGTATCGCATTCCGCAGCTCCTCCAAGGTGTCCCACCTGCCCCACGCTCCAGCCCATCCATCGAAATGGAACTGACCGGAGTCCCAGCCTTTCCCTTTCCTCCCATGGCCAGCCCCTGCCTAGTCCCACACTGCTTGCCTGGCTCCAGGCCCTGAGGACTACCCTTCTTCTCTGAGACTCCCAGCACCTCACCGCCTATGTCGCCCAGCTCTGCCTCAGGCTTCCCTGCTGCCCTCTACTCTGGGCTCATGCTGGCCTCCACTCCTCCCCCATGTTGCCCTCCCCAACCTAGGCTCCTAATCCTTTCCAGGTTTCCCCTGTCCTCAGCGCAGAGCCCCTCGGCCCTCAGCCTCCCAAGTCCCTTGCCCGAGGCCCTGTCCAGGATTCTGGATCTACTTACAGGTCTGCCCCTGACCCATAGATGGAGTATTTGACTTCACCCCAGGGGCCTGTGTCTGGATCCACTGCCTGAAAGAGAGAAAGCTCCCAGTGGCCTGGGCCCCTTTGTCAGGGCACACTGGCAGCTCACAGGTCTGAGGGCTGCTTTAGTAGCAAAACAAGGGGACTTGGGGTTGACCCCGCTGGGGAGAAACTGCTCTGGAGGCCTGCTCTGGAGCCCTGGTTTTCTGCCCAGGATGTCTCAAGTGTTGGAAGAACCAAAAGGTTTGCTCCTAGAAGGTCTTTACGCCCCCTTTGTCAGTGAGAAAGGAAAAGGAGCTGAGTCCTGTGCCCTGAGCTCGGGGATTGTGCCCGTGTCCTCCTTATCGTCCTGTGAAGTGTCGTTATCCCAATTGTACAGAAGAAAAAACTGAGGCTTGGAGAGGCAAGGAGCTCGTCCAAGGACACAGCTACTGAGTGTGGGCTTTGAGGTTCAAACTGGAGCCCAGGTTTGCCTGATGTCCAGCATTAGGCCCCGCTCAGCAGGGCTCTCAACCCCACCCCTAGTCCCCAACCCACTGTGACGGCCACCACGTTGGAGCCCCCAGGGGCATTCTCAGGGATCCTCGCGATGTAGTAGTGGGAGGTGAACTTGGGGACGTTGTCGTTGGTGTCCAGGAGCTGGATCACCACATCCGCCGTGGAGCTGAACTTCTCCGGGGTGTTCACCTCAATGGCCAGGAGCTGGGGAAGGAAGGAGAACGAGGACTGTCCGGTGGCAGTCCCCTGGCAGAGAGCCTCTGCTTCCTGTCTCAGCACGGGTGTGGCCCCGCCTGCCTCGTCCCCTGTTCTTACTCTCAGCCGCCAGCCAGCTAGTCTTCCCGCCACTGCGAGGGCGCCCGTAAGGCCCACATCCTTCCCCCGCTGACCCGCAGTGCCGCCTTTCTTAGAGTTTCCATTTGTATTTCAGCCAATTTCTTTTGTTCCGCTGATTTGCATATTCCTTTTCAGTTCCAATTTTTTAAATTATTTTGTTTCATAAAATAATTTAATATTTGTTAGAGCAGGTTCCTGCCTCATATTCTTTTGTCTGAATTTTCCTATTCTTATAGGTTTATTTCTCCAGATAAAAACCAGGGCAATGGTGTCAAGCCCCTCACCACCTCCCTAAAGGGTATTCTAGGTACGACCTCACTGAGATGGCACTGGATTCTGTATTAACTTAAGGAGAATTTGCATTTTTTTCACAACGTGAGCCTTTACGTTTCTTTCCTTTTTTACGTCCCTTTGTTCAATTTTTGCATTTTTTGTCACTTAGATGCTGCATATTTCTTGTTATCGTTAATTCTCAGGACTTTTATCTTTTAGTTTTTGTTATAGAAGAGAACTTTTTATTCCATTATTCTCATTGGTATTTTTCGTATGTAGGAAAACAACGGGATCTTGTGTATGAACTTTGTAACCAATCGTCAGCAGCTTTGCTGGGTGGCTGACAGTTTTTTGATCATTTCTCTTAGATTTTTCTAAGCGAACAACCACATCACTTACAAATGATGATAATTTTGTCTCTTCCTTCTTAATGTCTGTACTTCTTATTTCCTTTCTTTATCCAGGAAAAGCATTTTTCCAGGAATGGTGTTAAATTACGGTGGTAAAAGAAGGCATCCACATTCTGCTCCCAACTTCACCGAATTCTTCCAGAATTTCACTTTTAAGCATGATGCTGGCAATCAGTGTGTAAGCATGTATAATTAATAATAATTTAAATAATATCAATAAGTATTTATTTTTCCTTTTTATTGCTATGTATTATGTATATGTTTATGTATAAATGCATTACTTCTAAATGTTTATAATTTTGAATAATTACAAATACAAAGGAGTATTTTTTTCATCTTCTGCTGAAGTTTTGATCAGAATAGATGACACATCAAATGCATAGAGAAAAACGTCTCTCTTGACAATTGCCCCGTTTTCCTCTCTCCGTCTATTCTCACGGCACACTCTATTGGTCGCTTCCCTTTGAAGCCCCTTGCCTTCCTGGGGACAATCGTGGTTTAGCAGGTGCAGCTCAGTGAGGCCGTGTGAGCAGGTGACAACTCTTGGATTGCTCTTCTTGTCCCTGCCCCACCAGCACCCCCATTAGCAGGAGGGGCAGAGGGACTGAGAAGAAAAGGGCAGCGAGGGACAAGCGAGCCCTCAGGAAGGAATCCAGGGGCTGCCAGGAGCTCTTGGGACCCACTCCCCCACCTACCTTGAAGGTTAGCACTTTGGACTTCTCAAAGTCGATGGCGGCCGAGTTCTCCACAATGATGGTGACCTGGGCTTCGTTCAGGACTGTCTGTGGGACCACGCGGAAGATGCCCCCGGGGCCCACTAGCCGCAGGTTGAATTTGGCATTGGCTCCCTGGGCAATAGAATTTGGAGCGAGGAGACAAGGAAGGTGAATGAGAATAGAAACTCATTATATAGTCGTGGTAAGCGAGGAGCTGTCACACGCCTGAACCCTGGGAGGGCAGTATTACCACTTCCTTCTACAGGGGAGGCGATCAAGGATCGGGGGATTTAGTGGACTATGAGGACTAAGCAGGGTAACAAGTGCATAAGGCCTGGCCCTGTGCCAGGCAGAGGGGGGTCACAAGACACATTCACAAACGCCGGGTTGGCGGGTCAGAGGCAGATGCGTTTTTGACCGGCTTTACTCCTTAATGGATCGTGAAGGTCTTTAGGCCAAACAGATCAGCTTCGATTACTCCTCTCCCACCTCCCCCTGGTGACACCCTCTCATTTCATTCATTTTGTGACCCACCAGCCCCTGCGGCGAACACAGTGAAGGCTGATGCAGACTCGGCTTGGGGCCCCAGGCCTCATGCAGTTTTCGGGAGGACGGGGCGGAGGGCGGGATCACGCACCTGGTCCGAGTCATTGACAGTGATCTTGAGGCCCCGCAGGATCTCCCCCTGCGGCGGATGCTCATACATAGACAGTTCAAATCTGTTCTGGGGTCCATTCTCTCCGTAGAAGGTCGGCGGGTGGTTGTTGAGGTCCACGATCCTGATGGTGACCGAGACCATGGCCTGGGCAGCTGGGCTCCCTGCCAAGCTGACCTCAGTCACCTGGGGCAGGGACAGGTGGCTGTGGCTGTGTGGCAGGCTGACTCCAAGATGGCCCCAATGAGCCCCACCTCCTGTGCACTCTCCTCTCCTTAAGCGTGGCCTGGCCTAGCGACTTGCGTCTGACTGGTAGAATGTGGCAAAGATGAGATGAGATTACAAGGGATCGTGACTCCTGTCTTCTAGCGGATTCTCTCTTTTGCCGGCTTTGATGAAGCAAGCAGCTAGCTTGGAGAGGCCCATGTTTCAAGGAGCTAACGGTCACCTCTAAGCCAACGGCCCACGAGGAATTAATCCCTGCCAATGACCACGTGAGTTTGGCAGCTGATCCTTCCCCAGTCAGGCCCTTAGATGAGAACCCAGTCCTGGCTGACAATTTGATGGCAGCCGCATAAGAGACCTTGAGACGGAGGACCCAGCCAAGCTGAGCCTGGACTCCTGACCCACAGAAACTGTGAGATATAAACGTGTGTTGTTTTAAGCCACTAAGTTTGGGGTAAGGTGTTACAACAGCCGTAGGAAACGAATACAGTGCTGTTACTAACCTTATTTCACAGAAGAGGCACAGAGGGGTGAGGCAGCCCCCTGGGGTCACATGGCTAGTGAGTGGCACAGCTGGGACAGGAAGAACTCCGGTGTGTCCTATTCATTAGCCAGTACTCTCCCCACCTCACTGCACTGCTCCCTCTTTGCAGCCAGACATGGGTTCAAACCCTAGCCCTGAGACATTCTGTCCTTGTGTCCATGTGGCCAGGAAGGGGAGGTGTGGAGCCACAGCAACAGATAACAAATACAGGCTGCAAAGCCAGGGCCGGAAATTCACCAGCACCTCGTGAACCACGTGACGAGCATTATGTGAGCCCCTCCACAGGCCTCCATCCACTTACTCCAGAAGCACGCTCTGGTCTTACCTGTCCCTAAATTGCCCTCCCTGGACTCCACTCCATCACACCTTAGCTGCTCCCCAGCTTTCCCTCCTCAGAAGCCCACACCTGCTGTCTGCATGTCCTATTTCCCACGCAGGTACTTCATGCTGACTTCCACACTGTGCCCGCACCACCCCTCTTCCACCTTCCCAAGTGCTCTGTTCCCTGAGCTGATGTGACCCTGCTCTTGGCAGGTCCCCTGCGACCTCTCTGATCTCTCCTTCACCTGTCCCCCACCATCCCTGCCTCCTCACTCCTAGCCTCAATGCTCCTACAGCTGTGCTCTTGGCCAGTGGCTGCTCTCTCCCCACAGCCATCTCTGGGGCATCTTGTTCCCTCCCATCCTTCCATAGCTACCTGTATGCTTGCACTCTCTCCCTTGAATTCTAAGCCTGTAGCCCAAATTTGGGTGACTCAACTTGAATGTCCCTGATGCACCCAATTCATCAAGTCCATCCCACTGAACTGGGCTCCTCTCCTATGTTCCTGATGGCGTGGTTCCAGCCTGGACTTCACCCATCCCTCTGCTTTCCCTCACCCTCATGGCTACAATCTATGGAGTCAGTGTCCTTCATAGTTTGCAATTTGTCCACTTCTGCCATTCCACCTCTCCTCATCCTCACGGGCCCTCTTTATCCATCCCTTGGCTGATGGCTCTGTCTCCCTACCTCTTGTTCAGTTCCCACCAGACCCTAGTAGGGACCAGTGTTCTCAAGTGCCAGGCTGGCACTTGTGCCAGAATCATTTTGGAGCTCAGAGTATGCAGAGTCCTGGGTTTACCCCAGATGCACTAAATTCCCATTCCCAGGAGGGCGTCCTAGAAATCTTTGTTTGCCAAACTCTAAATCTGAGAACCCCACTGGTCGAGCCAGCAGCCAGAGTGAGCTTTTTAACAAGACTCTTATCCTGTTCACAACCTTCCAATGGCTCTTTACTGCTCTCGGGCAGGACTAGCTACAAAATTTGCAGGCATAGTGAAAAATGAAAATGTGGGGCCCCTGGTTAAAGAATTATTAAGAATTTCAAGCAAGAGCAGAGCAGTAAGCTCAGCATGAGACCCTTCTCATCACAGTCCTTGTGTAATGACAAAGGTCACATTCCCACAAGGCTGGCCTTGCCCCAGGGAAAAACCCATACCTCATATTCAAGGCCTTCACTCCTCTGGCCCAAGCATGGGGTCCAGCCGTCTGTCCTTCTACATGCTGTCTGTACACTCTTTGCTCCGGTCTCACTTGACTCCTTCTTGCACGCCCAGTACATCACATGTTCTCACCTCCAGCCTTGGCTCATTGCCTCTACTCTGCCCCCACCCCAACCAGAGCTCCCCTCCACCAGTCTCCACCTGTTGGGTCCTACCCATGCTCAAGGCGTTGCTGCTTCAGTCCCCCCTCCTCCTGCCTTGTCACAACTCTCTGCTTGTGAATCCATGGCTCCTCTGCCCAGGGGCTTTGTGTCTATCAGCTGCAGCCTTCACACAGGTTGCCTGATGCAGGTGCTCCTTGGAGCACCATGAAGCTCTCTCCCCAGACCGTATGCCCGGGCGGGTGAGGGAGGTGGCCTGGGACTCATCACCTTTGGAATCTTCCAGGACCCTAAGGTGGAGAAGGCCGAGCTAGAAGGAGGGTACCTGTACATGCAGCTTGTACACCTCTCTCCGGAGCTGGGCGGGGCTCTGCGTGACAAAGATGACTCCAGACGTCTCATTAATTTCAAAGGCTCCATCACTCCCTGTCACAGAGGAGAGATGTGCCAGGAAACTGAGTCTCAGGGGGGCTAAGGGACTGGTCTAAGGTTACACGTTAAGACAGAGCTGGCACTTGGACTCACTTCTGTCCCAGGTTCCATAGTACTTTGTTTCTCTTATGCATTGTGTGTGTGTGTGTGTGTGCATGTGCGTGTGATGGAAAGAGAAAGGGAGAAAGAAAGAGATACAGAGCGAAAGAGATAAGGAAGGAGAGAGGGAGAAGGAGAGAAGGGGAGAGAGGGAGGGGAGAGCCAGGAGAGAGGGAGAGGAGAGAGACTGGACGGGGAGGTGAGAAGAGAGGAGGGCGATGGGTGGGGTGGGTGCTTGGTGACTGTGTGAAGGTTTGCAGGGGTGCTGGGGAGGGAGGGCAGCTGAGGGTCTCTGTGCCTGGGGAAAGGAGCCTGCATGTGACACTGGGCATGTCCGGGCGTGTGTGAGCGCTGGAGGGCGGGGTGCACGGGGCACGTCCTAGGGACAGGGTCAGGGGAGGCTGTGGTGTCTGAGTGAGAGCATACAGACATGTGCATAAGGGGCCTGACCCTGTGAGGACCGGCTACTGAGGGCTGCAGAGCCCACCCCAGGGCCAGCTCCACCTGCTCAGTGGCTGCCCAGTTGTGGAAAGAGCACAGACCTGGACTGCAGACTTATGTTCAAGCTCAGTGGGGACTTGGGATCCCCCTTTAGCTTCTCTGAGCCTCAGTTTTTTCATCCATATATGGGGCTGGCACTGGGGAAGTGTTATAGTATCATTACATTTAATTCATTTAATTCAACTACATGCTCTGGGCCAAAAGATTTTTAAAAATGAGAAAAAAACATAGCAGTTTCAAGAATGCAAAAAAATGTTGCCACCCTTTCTCACCAATGAGCCCATGCCCAGGGTGCAGGGAACATGAATCTGTGCCACTGTGTGGCTCTCAGGACCCCCACCAATGCTTCTCTCCCTGTAGCTGGACAGGGTGATAAGCCAGGGCTGGAGCACATGCCCAGGGAGACTTACTGCCTCCTGGAGGGACCCAGCCTCTCCTCTCCATACGTCTTGTCTTTCTGGCCCACAGATGAGGGGCTGGGACCCAGGGGGGCTGGGCACTCTGCTCTGGTCAGCAATGGGCCTGTCCCCAGAGCTGCCCCAGACTCACCATTCACGAGGCTGTAGACCAGGCGGTTGGGTCTGCCCCGATCTCCGTCTATGGCGACCACCGTCAGGACCTCCGAGCCCTGGGGACAGGAGTTGCTGCCTGAGGCCCATGGGTGATGCTGGGGCTCTCCCCGCCCCAGACACAGCCCCCATCGCAGAGGGAGGAGCCGCCCCTGCCCAAGAAGACAGCCGGGCCTCTGCGCACCCCACCCTGCCCCGCGGGGAGCTTGCAGCACCCACTGGGTTCCCAGCGCCAGAGAGACAGCCTGGGCCCCACTGCTCCTCCTCCACCTTCCACCTACAGATGTGCCAGAGGGAGAGGTGAGCAGGTGGCAGGGGCTGGACACAGAGGGCGGGCGTCCAGTGCAAGTCCAGGAACTAGGACTTAATCCTGTGTCACGGGGTGCCAAGATGAGACAAGCCCTGCTCCACCCTGGCCTGCGGCCCCCTCTGAGCCCCCTCCTGGGGCCCTCTCCCTGGCCTTTCCATGCTCATGGCTGCTGCCTCCTCCTGCCCAGCATCTCTGCAGGACGGCCTGGCCCTGCCCCGTCCTGTGGTCCCCCCAGCGTGGAGGCAGTCCTTGCTCCCTCTCTTGGTGCTCATCTCCTGCACGTGGCTGCCAGCTTCTGGAAAGGGGGTATCAGCTTCTGGAAAGGGGGCATCTTAGTTTGGGCCCAGCAGGTGAAGGGTCCTCTAAGTGTTTCATTGTTTTGTAAAGTCGGGAATCATCAGAAACCAGGAAGTGAGAATTGAGAATGCAATTCAATTCCTCAGAGAGCCCTGGAGCTGAGGAGGCTGTGGGAGCTCAGGCACCGGCCTGGTCTCTGCCCTCACGGAGCTCTCAGTCTGGCTGGGGGGCACCAAAACACATGGGCTCCCCCAGGGAGGGGTGTGCTCACGGAGGGGTGTGGGAGCAGAGACGGGCAGCTCCCATCTGCACCAAAGACGTCAGGGGAGGCTGTGAGCTGAGAGCTCAGGGGCGTCAGGCCCACATGGTTCAGGCAGAGGATGGGGCAGAGTGGGGGGTCAAGTGCAGATTTTTGGGGGTGGGGACAGAGATGGCGCTGAGTGGGGAAGGAAACCGACGCCAGCCTTGGAGCCAGGCCTGTGTGCGATGTCTGACAAGGGTGGTGGTGGTTTGGCAGCAAACCGTGGGAGACCTACTGGTCTGAGGGGCCCCAGCCTCCAGGCATGGAGCTGTAGGAGCTGGGGGGGCACCAAGGAATCCCACCCCCCGCTACAAGGTGTAGGAAAGGCCCTACCCAAACCGAGGCCACTGGCCTCTCCTCTCGGCCCTTTGGTGGGGCTGACCTGTGCAGCTGGGCTGGGGAGGTGTGCATGAGTGAAGACGTGCCCGGCACAGTGTCTCTCCACATGCACACGAGCACCTGCCTCTTCCCCCTTACACATCCCGAGGCAAAAGGACCCTGTTGTGGCTGGATCTGAGCAAGTCCAGAGCCAGCCTCCGTGTGTGGAGGATGACCCAGGGCTGAGCCTAGCTGTCCCCAGCAGGGGACCCAGGGGCAGCATGAAGGACAGGGCAGGAGGCCTCTGCAGGGGACACTGGGCCAAGGGGCGCTGCCACCCACCGGGAGCGTGTCCTCGTACACATAGCCGTAGTAGGGTGTGCCCATGAAGACGGGGGCCATGTCCTGCACGTCCTCCACGTTGACTGTGACCGTGGTGGTGGCCGAGAACACCACGTCAGCCCCTCGCAGCCTGCCCCCGCCGTCCTGAGGAAGGATGGGAGAGAGAGGGCGCTTGGGCTCTGCAGTCGGACAGGTGCCGGCACTTGCTGGCCGTCGTACCAGCCGCCCTCTCTGAGCTCTGCTTGCTCCTGTGTCACCTGGAGATAATTCTCCCTCACAGGAGTGTTGGGGAAATTAAATGAGATGATGTATAAAGGTCTTCAGTCGGGCCTGTATGCAGCAGGCACTCAAAAGTCTTCCTTGGGAAATAGGGTTATTTCTCTCTCCAGGGAAACCATGTCCGACTAGTGGCAGAGGAGGAGAGGGTCAGAGCCAAGTTGCCCCTCCCAGCCAGGCCCCAAGTCGCAGACACCTCTTGGGGACCTACTAAGAGCATGACTTGGGCCCGCCTCTGAGCGTGTTTGATGGAGCCCACAGAGGACAGGGCAGGTGGGGCCATCCTGAGCCTCCTGGATGGCCTGTAGCCAATACTTCCTTTCCTGCGAAGGGAAACGCCAGGCCTAGAGGGATGGCTGGGGTTTCGTGCTCTCCGGAGGAGGAGCAGCCACTCTGGCTGAGCATCTGCTGACTTGCGGGTCCCACACGGTGCGATTCAGAAATATGAGGAACTTAGCTAAGCTGGAGTGGTGGGCAGACGAGGCTCAGAGAAGGTAACTGGCCACACAGAGAGGAACAGGTGGGGTGAACAAGCCTGGACAGAGAGATGGAGGTACTGGGGAGCCAGGTTTTAGGGGATGTGAGGAGTCAGGAATCTCCTGGCCATGGCCACCTGGTCCTATGGAAGGGAACCTGGCCCGTCAGTCTTGAGGGGGTGTCCACCCTCTCCTAGAAGGGAAGCGGCCCCCTCCAGCCCACAGACACCAGCTCCCTGGAGGGCACGTCCATGTCTGCGCAGGGTCCGTTCAACAGAGATTCTGAGCCGGCGCACCCCATCCCGCCCCCGTCACACCTTCGCTTTGCAAACTGCCCCCACTTCATCATGGAACCTAACTTGGCTCCAACCCAGGGTCAGCCTCCCCCTAACAAAGGCTGCTCCCCAGTGTCCCTCTCCATTACCTTGGCAACCACGGTGACGAAATGGGCCCGGGCCTTCTCGTAGTCCAGGGTGGCCCCAGCCTGGAGGCGCAGCACACCGCTGTGCCGGTCCACGGCGAATTTGGTGGCATGTGTGTTCTGTAAGAGTGAGGGGTGGGCTGGGCCTTGGGAGGGGACCCGGCCAGCCCCAGGAAGGCCCACTCTGCTGACTGAAAAGGGGTCTTTACCTTCCTTTGTCACAGGAACTCCAGCCTCAGGGCTGAGGTTCAAACTTGAGGGTACTCAGCCTCTTTGGCCCCCAGGGTCCCCCTTCCTGGGGCTCTAGGCTTCCCCTCCCTCTCCCTCAGTCAAAACCAAGAAGCTCAGGCCAGCCCTGTGGCATAGTGGTTAAGTTTGTGCACACTGCTTTAGCGGCCTGGGTTCACCAGTTCAGATCCCAGGCACAGACCTACACACTGCTCATCAAGCCATGCTGTGGTGGTGTCCCACATAGAAGAAGTAGAACGCTTTACAACTAGGACATCCAACTATATACTGGGGTTTTGGAAAAAAAGGAAGATTGGCAACAGATGTTCGCTCAGGGCCAATCTTCCTCACCAAGAAAAAAAAAAGAATGCTTGTCTTTAAAAAAATCAAAAACCAAGCAGCTTCCTTCCAGTGGAGCCATCACTCTTCTCTCTGCTCAGCTGTGGGCTGAGCTCTGGCCTGGGGGTTTCAGCAGGTAGAATGTCAGTGGAGTGCTCTAACCTAGAGGGGCCGGGGGCTTGGAAGCTGTAGTGATGGAGGGAACCTTCAGGACCTTCAAGCCCCACCAAGCAGTGACTGCAGGCCAGTCCCAGGTGGCTTCTGGGGGCCGGCGAGGGACAGGAGAGGGCCCTCGGTCTGAGGAAGGCTTCCTGCTGTCTTGGAGCGTTACTCCTATTTATTCCTCACAACCACCCAGTGAGGATGCGCCCATTTACACTCGAGGAACCCCAGCTGGGGAAGTTAGATAACAGGTTGAAGGCCCCACGAGGGGATTCGGTGGGGTCTCTCCAGTACCCAACGAGCCAGGGGATTTCTCCAGAACCTGTGTTTTTAGCCATTGCGCTACACTGCCTTGAAAATTGTGAGAGCACGTGATGAAATGTGAGAGCAGAGGAAATGCTACAGAAACGGCAAGCTGGTGAAGGAGGACCACTGGTTCCTGAGGAGCTGGGGCGGGGGTCGGGGGGCCATGCAGGGAGGGGCTGCGCCTTTGACGGGGGACAAGTGGACAGGGGTGGGGTGGGACGTCATTCCAAGGATTGCCTCTTCCAAGAATTGCCCCTTCTCTCTTTTTTCCTATTGACAATTCTAGGCCCAGGCAGGTTTCTTCCACCCCATTTGGGTGCCAAGTGCCAGGGCCTTCTCCTGGGGAAGGGGCTGGGGGTGCAGAGCTGAGGGTCCTGGAGATGTGGGGAGAGGGAGGCAGGCCCACTCAGAGGGAGCCAGGATGGGCCAGTCGGGGGACGGCAGCTCCTGCCGGGTCCCTCTTATGGTCCCCCTGTCCATCCCACTCCTGCGTTTATGGAGACCCACTGGGGATCTGAGGTGGCATCTCTAATGATCTTTGGGAACAGCAGAGGCACCGACAAAAGGGTTTGGTGCTGGGGGTGGGGGCCATCCAGGTGTCCCCTCTGGCCCAGGCCTCTGGTTCTGTCCTGTGTGCCCCACCTTACCTGCAGGAAGTAGGTGACGCTCCCTCCAGACCCTGTGTCCTTGTCCACTGCATGGACCTTCAAGATGCTGCTCCCGGCAGGCGTGTCCTGAGGGGTCACAGCCACGGGGGGTCAGCACACAGAATGCTTAGAGAGCTAGGGGTCCTGGGGGCCATGGGAGGTGGGGTCAGGGGAGTGAGGAGCTAAGAAGAGGTGACAAGGTGGTGACCAACCCAGGGAGCACCCGACAGAGGGAGGAGACACCCAGAGTCAGAGTGGTGCAGGAAAGAAGGGAAAGGAAAGGAGGAGAAGCCAGATGTCCTCCCCGAGGATGGCGTCAGGGAGAGAGAGAGAAAAACTGGGACCCGAGATGGATGAAGCGTTCAGAGATGGAACGAGGATGAAACGGGAGAACGGTAATCAACATGAGCATCTTCAGCATCACCGGGGATCACACACACACACAGAGCCAGAAGAAAATGTCTTTCTCCTCCGGAGTCAGCAGACATTTAAAACTTTGCGAATCCCCAGTGTTGGCGAGGGACAGGGACACGAACCCTCTCCCTCAGCCCAGGGGAAGGGCAGACAGGCCATTCTGGGAAAGCAGTCTGGCCTCGCCTCACAGGTGTTCGTGCTTCCCACCTAGTAATTCCAAACCCTGGACTGCGTCTTAAGGAAACCATGCCAATTAGAGAAAAGGAACTTGTATGTTCAGAATCTAATGTTTCTTATGGCAGCAAAAATTTGAAGCATCTTAATTATTCAAATGTAAGAGAACAGCTCAGTAAATGATGGAATATACACCCAGTGGAAGCTCTTAAAGTGAGTTACCCAAGGTTTATAATTACTGCGGAAAATGCTTATTTATAAATCAAGTGAAAAAGAGGACACCTGTGTTCACTACGCTCCTGACCATGAAAAACAAAGAGAAAATAAAAACCTACAGTCACAAAATGACTAGAAGGAAACACACCAAAATTTAGCAGTGCTGTCTCAAGTTGGAGGGATGGAGAGTGATTTTTGAAACTCTTTTCTTTCCTACTTTTCTACATATTTCCCAGTTCGGCAATAAACATACATTGTGATTACAATGGGAAATGGTGAATGAACATCGCTTTGGAATAAAAATGAATGTGTGGGGGACGGCAATGGAGGTCGGGGAGGTGCTCTCCAGCGGGTAGTAAGTGCTCCTTACTCAGACACCCGTCCCCACGGCCAGGTGAAGGGCAGCCCAGGGGGGCAGGCCATGGGCCTGGGGCGAGAGTGCCTGGCCCTGCCCAGAGCCCCTTGCTCACCTCAGGGACCTGGACGACGTAGGGCTCCTCGGTGAACCTGGGCGCCTCGTCATTGGCATCCGTCACCAGGATCACGACTTTCTCTGCCACCTGAGAGGGGCGAAGGGGACAGGGGTGGGGGCGGTGAAACCTTCTGGGTGATAAAGGGACAGTGACCTCTGATGTCCCAGGTGTGTGTCTCTGCCCATCCCTCCTCTCTCTGTCCCTCCTTTTCTCTGTCCCTTCCTCCTTCCTTCCTGCCCTCTTTTCTTCATTCATGCAACAAGTATTATTAAGCAACTTCTCAGTGCCAAGCACCGTGTTCCATTCCGGAGACAGAAGACACAGTCTGATGGTGTGCATTTTCCCGGATGGGATGGTGGCCAAGACCAATGCATAAAAGAACAGTGGTGATACCATTCAGGGAGATAGCAGAGGCATGCCAGGCAATGAGGGCGGGGCCCCTGGGCTGCTTGATTCCAGGGGTACCGCGCACCCCGTGGCTGAGGTACATGCATCCCCGGGGGCTGTGGGTGCACAGTCCAGGAGGCCCCGAGAAGGGGCAGCCACCCCAGCCTGTGGGGGTGGACAACAGGGACTGTACCCCGAGGGGTGGGAACTGAGCTCTGCAGCAGACTGTGGGGCGGGAGGGAAAGAGGTCGAAAGGTGTGCCAGGAAAGAGGAGCAACATGCACAAAGGTGAAGAGGAGGGAATGCACGCAGAGAGCAGAGAGCGTGAGTGGATCTACGGATGGGTGGTTGGTAGGGTGAATGCAGGAGAAAAAGTGGGCGAGGCAGGTGGCGCTCGATGGGGAGGCCCTGAATGCCAGACTGAAGCTAGATTTCATCCTCAGGGCCCTGGGGACCAGCTGTTGGTGCATTTCTGAGCTGGGTCACGGCTGGGTCTCTGATCCACAGTGATGCCTAAACTTGGGGTCCGGGAGCCTCGAGGAAGGGGAGCCCCTCGATGAGGGCTGGGGGAAAGTGGTGGCTGTGAGGAAGGAGGTGAAGGAGAAGGAGGGGTCTGCGTGCCCAGGTGTTCAGCTCGGGGGATGGGGGAGAGCCAAGAACCAGGTCGGGGGAGGCAGATGGTAAAGCAGGTTCGAGCGGGTGCTGTGGAATCTGGGTGCGGTCCAGCAGAGGTGCAGCTGGTGGATCTTGCTCTCTCCTTCCCTTCCTTCCCCACTGGGCTCCCTGGCTGCAGCCCCCTCCTGGGGGCACACTGAGGCTGATCTAGCTCCGTTCCGGCTTGGGTTTGCCCGGGAGCCCCCCAGGAGGCTGGAGGAGGAACTGTGCTCAGGCCAGGGAGCTGCCTGCTGCCGGGGGGCTGGCTCGGGCGTGCACTCACCAGATTCAGGCTGTCAGAAATGCTGATGATGGCTTCAATCTCATCCTCCCTCTGCGAAGCACAAGGACCCAGTGAGCATCCAAGAACCCGAAGCACCATGAGGACCCCCGAGGCTATGGGGAGCCCCCCCCCCACCCCGCCCAACCGAGTCCATCAGAGGAGCCCTGGGTGTTTCTAGAGAGCCCTAGAGAAGGGGGAGGCCGCCAAAAGCTGCCTCTGACCACCCTTGAGACCTTGTTTCGGGGCTTGGGACGTCAGAGGTTCCCATAAACCCAGAGAGATTGTTGAGGCGCCAACAGAAAACGCTCCCCTGCGAGAATGAGGCGAGGTGCTAACCTAGGGCACTGGAGGTCCCAGGAAGAAGGTTTTTTCCCTTTTTTTTCTTTTCCTTTTTCTCCCCCTTATCTCTCCCACTTCTCTCTCCATATTCCACAGTCTACAGAGGTCCTGGTCTGCCATGTCTCCAGCACTCCCCAGGACATGGTAGGACCTCAATGAGGAAGGGTGTCGGGGTTCCCAGGTCCCCGGGGGGGCCAGCGAGGGGCAGCACAGTCACTGAGACCCACCCGTTCTTTTCTCTGCCCTGGCTGCGGCTGGCGGAATCAGCTACGGACCAGAGCTGGCAGAAGTCCCTGCAGCTGAGGTCCAGTTATGTGGCCAGCCAGAGCCACCAGCCTGGTGTGGGGTCTCAAGAGGGAAATACAGACCATGCCCTGTCACCCACAGGCTCAGAAGGGTGCACACAGGTGGAGTTTTACCAAACTCAGACCTACTCTCTAAACCACTCTTTCCAACTGGATCTGTAGTCTAAATTTTGTGTGGCTTCCAGGACCTCTCCAAGGACCCCTCTGGGGGACCTTCCAGCCCACAGCGGTTTGTCAGGGCACCCCGCAGGCAGTGCAATTCGCACCTCCCCATACCTCTCTGTCCAGCTCTTCAATCAGAGTGATGTTTCCAAAATTGGGGTCAACAGAGAAGACGCTCCTAGCACTGGGGTCGAAGCTGATGTGGTAGGAGACAGGGTCTCCCTCCGGGTCTGTCCCATTCAGGGTGTACACATGAGAGCCTGAAAGGAAACAGAGAGAGGGCACCTAGAATCTGGGACTCGACTTTTCCTAAAAGTGGCAGCTGCTCAGGACCAAAGATTCGACTGTTCACACAGTGAATATGCAATTCAGCGCCAAAGGTTCCAGCCTGAGCTGAGCACTTGCTGCCGGGGCGGCTTCCTGCTCAATCCTTATTCTTCACAACTGTCAGTCAGATGTTCGTATCAGCTACTAGACTGTAATCTATAATACAGATTACAGAGGAGTTTCAGGGCTGCGGGACTGAACTCTAGGCTCCCTGCCTGGTGATGACTCCTAGCCCAGGAGCCAAGACCCAGGCTCCCTGGGAATGGGGGATAAGGGAAGAGGGAGGAGCCGTCAAGGCAGGAAGGGTGACCCAGGTGCCACATCTCCCCGGTGCCCGAATTTGGTCCTCAGGGATCGTGGAGCAGGTGCTGCTTTTACACTGCATGTCCTTTTGCTCAGGGTTCCCAGCCCACAGCGGGAGGCAGAGGAGATGCAAATCTCTCTCCTCTTTGTCTCTCTCCGTCTCTCTCTGCAGATCCCAGCAAGTTGCATGTTCTTGGGCTGTTTTGAAGCCCAGAGACCTGAGGCTCTGGAAGGTAAGTACTTTTGCTCAAGGTGGCACAGTGGTCAAGAGGCCGCACTGTGGCCAAGCCGGCGCCAACCACCATCCTGGGGACTGCCGCCTGCCGCCTGGGGCTGGCCCTGTCTCTGGCCCGCCGGGGCTCCAGGACCGTCCCGGTTCAGGTCTCCATGGCAGCGGTGACCTCCTTTCCTGCACCGGCCGGGGGAATTCGGAGCGCAAACAGGGCGCCCCGCGGGAGCGCGCAGCCCGGCGCTCGGTGTCTCCACCGGCTCGGAGGAGTCACGGGTTGGTCCTTGCGCTCGGGGTCCCTCCGAAAGAATGATGGGGGGCCGGTACCAGGGCCACTCACCTACGGGAGTGTCCTCTGGAAGGCTGAACAGAGCCATGTTTCCGTTGGTGCTGCCGACCCCGTTGTCGAAGAAGTAGGGGGCAAAGTTGGCCTGGGCTGGTTAGAGAACGCGGACAGAACAGACAGACAACCGGACATGCGGAGGGACGGCTTCGCACCGGCATGGTCACGCGTCCGGCCCCACTCGTGGGCGGACGGGCGCTCCCTCCCCAACCCCGGCACAGCGACCACCGACGGGCTCGGCTGGAGAGGCGCAGAGAGGGTCGCTCCGCCACCACCCCTCGTGGGCGCGGGTTGGGCTCGGGCTTGCCAGGAACAGGCACCGTCTGTCTGCGGCGCTGAGCCGCCAGGCAGCGGCCAATCTCAACCCCATCAACGAGCCGACCGGGACCCCGCGCCCAGAGAAGGGCAGTGTCCTGGCCAAGGTCACACGGGGCACGGGGACACCCTCCCCTGCGCCGCGCGGCCATCAAAGCGGCCCCCACACCTCCCGCCCTGCTTCTGAAGAAGTGGAGGGCAGCGAGGGTCCTGGTCCCAAATCCCGGAGCTCCGGAGAACCGGCCTCAGGAGACGCTCCGGGAGCGCCCCTCTTCCAGTGGCGACTGGAAGAAACGCCCCCTGCCCTTCCTCCGCCACATCCCCATCCTTTCCTTCTCCCCCATCCCGAGTCCCATTCTGGAAGTGAACGGTCCAGAACTGTCTCTGGGTTCCCCCGTGGAGCGCGGGCGCCTGCCCTCGCCCCCACTCACCCAGGCAGAGGAACAGCAGCTCCAGGGCCGGGGCGGCCCACCGGCCGCGCCTCATGTCTCCGCGGGCGGGTGGTGTCGTCGGCCGGGCGCAGGAGCGCGGAGCATCCCTGGGCGAGGAGGGCAGCGACGACAGCGGGGGCGGCGGCGGCGGGAGGGGCGCGGGCGGGAGTGCTGGGTGGCGCGAGGGCGCTAAGCCGATGACACTGCTCTCGGATCTGCGCAGCTGGAGCGCCCGCCGGCCGCCTGAGGAGACCAATTAGCGGGAGCTGAGCCGAGGGGCCCGGCTCCCAGCAGCGGGAGGGGGTGGCCGTGACGGGGAGCCCCTCTCTCCCACCACGCCCCCTTCGCCCAGGTGTGGGGACCCCAGGTCCGCAGTTGGGAGCCCTGCGCAGAGAGCGAAGTGCCTTGCCCCTGGTGGCCCTGAGCCTCGCACTGGAAAAGTGGGGTTTCTCAGCGTCTCCAAGTTCTGGAAGGACTGGGCTCTGCCGGAGTTTTCCCTTTTTCTGAACTTCCTTTGTGACTTTCAGGGATTTGCCGCCCTCTCTGAGCATGAGCACTGCAGACTGTGGAACAGGCCGGCCTCAGCCTGGAGGGATCCCTCCTTCTGGTCTCCAGGAGAAATCAGAGCAGGGGAGAAGAAGGGTGGATGGGCTTTGGGGAGCACATGGCCTTAGAAGTCCAAGGGGGTTCCAGGAATAGTGTCCCTGAAGGCTTTGGGGGTGAGATCAAGAGACAAAGAGGAGGGTAGTGGTCCAGAGAGGAGCAGATGGTGGGGGGTTATCAGGCCCGCCTCTTGGGGATCTCAATACCCCAGGCCAGGCCAGCTCTCCCAGAGGATGGAATGGACTCCCCACTAGGGGCCCACACTGTGCTGGGCAGCAGGGAGGGCAGACAAGTCTCCACTAAGATGGGAGGTGGAAGTTGCCCTCACACATCCTGGTCCCCAGTGGGTGACTGTGAGAAGCAGCGGACCCAGTCAGGCCTTGCAAAGAAGGGGGAGCGTTTGGGTTTGAAGGCAGATTCAAGCCCCATCCTGGGACAGACTTGCTAACAGAGCTGGCCAACGCAGGCATGGACCACCCCAGGAGGGGTGAGCTCCCCGTCCCTGGATGATGATCAGGAAAAGCAAGGTGCTGCCCTGGGGGCCCTGGATGATGACACCTAGGAGAAGAAGGTAGGCTCAGGATCCTTTCTGGGGGCTGGTAAATTTCCCCAGGCTGGACCTCGTTCTCTTGCTCTGACACTGGAGTTCAGTTGGAAAAGCAGCCAGAGACCCCTTGTGTTCCTCGGAGAGGCCTCCACTGCTGGGGTCTCAATGTTCCTCCCCAGGGGCCTTCCCGGGAGCAGAGCATCCCCATCCCTGGGCAGCCCTCCTAGATCTACTGTCAGCAAGAGTTAGGGATGCAGGACATGGAGAAGATGAATCAGTGGTCCAGAGAGCTCAGCAATTTTCAGGCCCAATTGACCAAAAACTCTTCTTGTTGAATCCCCTTGGGCTTGACCCTTTGGCTGCAAAGATGCACTTTAAATTGCACAGGCATTCCTGCATCTCTGTGCCACAAAATGCTGGGACAAAGGCAAGCCCAGCGTTCCACAAGTGCCGTAAAGAAATGAGGAACAGGCTTTCTGCAGATCACCCTGTTTGCTGGAGGCAGAGGTCAGTGTGCTGAGAAGAGCCAGCTCTGTGTGTCCATCTTCACTGCCATCAAGTGGCTCTGGGGCCTTCGACTCCTCTCTCTTCAGTTCACTCCTCAGTTCACTCCGTCCAATAGACTTGCACTGGAGAGCAATAGGGGAGCACCCCAAACATTGTATATCTATATGTGTGTGTGTGTGTGTGTGTGTGTGTGTGACTGTCACCCACATTATCTCATGGAACCAGCACAGCCTCTCCTGGTGTGATTGTCTCTGCTTTAGAAAGGAAGAAGTTATAGCACAGAGAAGGTAAGTCACTTGCCTGGGATCACACAGCCAGTGAGGAACAGGGCCTGGATTCACATCCAGTTTGGGCTGGCTCTAAAAAAAGTTCCGCAGCAGAGAAAGAGGACTATGAAGTTCCTGAAGCCTCAGGTCCCGAGCCCCTGGCTCACAGTCCCTTCCATAGCCCTAATTTTGTGTTTGTAGTTTATATTCTTTCTCTTAGAGAGACCACCCTGAGTGACTAGCCGTCCTGGTTTGCCTGGGGTGGAGGGCGTTTCCAGGAATTCCGCTGCTAAAACCAGGATGGGCTGGGGTAAACTAGGATGCGCTGGTCCCTCTAGACTAGCCCGTGTCCTCAGAGCACCTGAGAACTCGAGAAAACAGCAGCTCTTCGTGGAGATCCTCCCCATGGACCCTGACCTTGACCTTGCAGTGTGGTGGGCCTGGGAGCCACCTGGAGGGCTCGGTTTGTCGTGGCTGGGAAGCAAGGGCTCAACGTGCTGTGAGTCACGGAGCCTGGCCCTCACCCGCGGACATGGGCAGCCTCGGCCGCACCCGTCACCTTGCCTTCCACCCCTGAGACCCTGCAGGGTGACGAGCTCCCTCTCTTCTGGGGCCTCCTCGCCTCGGCCCCTGCAGTGAAATACAAAATCAGGTCATCTCTGGGTCGGGTTTCTGACGACGCTTCCTCAGGTAGACGTACAGCAGCTGGTCCAGCTGTCGGTGAGTGGGAGTGTCAGCTGCCAGCCTGGCCGTGCGCGTGTGTTCTAGCTCCACCTGCCAACACGCCAACCCGGGCTCTGTGACTCTTCGCCCATATCTGATCTCAGTGCGCTAAGCATCAGTGCCTTGCCACATGCACACATTCACACAGCTGCCCACAGACACACACGTGTTCTAGTCCCATTCGCAGACCCATTTGTGCACACGTGCATGTATACCCATCTATGTGTGAATCTGCTCACATCGCCTCATATAAACACGCATGCCCAGCATGTGTGTGCTCACTTGCACCAAGAGAGATGGGGCAAGGAGCTCTCCAGGCTCCTTCTCGTGCCGAGGAGGCGGTGAGCAGCAGGCACCTGCTTTCGGGGTAATCTTCCTGACGGCCCTGACCTAGGAGGGGCAGAGGGCAGGTCTCCCGTGCCTCGCTTCTGCCCCAGCTGTCTCAGTGTGACCCTCTGGCAGACTGACCTCTGCCCTGGTACTTGGCATCCTGAGCTATTCTGTCCAGTTGCCAAGTTCCGACAAAATGACGGCTCGTGATGGAGAAGCCTTGGTCCAGGGTGGGATTTAGTGCTGAGCCTGAAGGCCTATGTTCAGGGGATGTTCCTGGCCTGGATGTACCCTCTCTGGACACCTATCCCAGCCCGGGTGAGCCTCCCTCAGACCGTCCTCTGCAGGTCTGGGCCAGGGTGTACCCCCCTGGCAGGAAGTTGGGAGTCCCTCTGGGACTAGAAGCTCAGCTGTGGGCTCGGCGGGCCTGGGGAGCCCTGGACACCATTACTCTGACATGTGGCTTCCCTTTGCCCCCTCACTGTGTCCAGGCCAGGTGGAGTGTGGCTGCCTCAGTTTCCTCTGTCATAGGGACGACATCCCCTATCCGCCTAAGGCAGTCTGGGGCTGCCACCTGTCCCCAGGACCCATCTAGCTGGTGCTAGTACCCATTGGCTGGGACTCCGGGGCAGTATTGCTGGCTCTTGGTCCACGTGGCATTCACAGGCAGGTGCTCCAGCCCTGACAGTGACTGTTTTCACTCTACAGTTGTCTCCGTTGCTGTCTCAGCCTGGGGAGGGGACACACCACAGAAAGTCTTCTCCCCTGGAAGGTTTTTTTTCTGGCACATTTCTGTCCCCAAACAGAACTGGTCCCTGCTTGGGGCCTCAGCAGGGCCCTTAAAAGACGATGGTACTGAAATCTGTCTGTTTCGATGTCTTGCACCGTTTAGGGAAGGGTCCGTGTTTCAGGCATAGGTTGCTTCTGTATCAGCACACGGCCCATCACACAGTAGTTCTTCAGTGGGTGGTTGTTGATTGGCTGAAGGAATGACTGAATAAATGAATGAATGAAGGGGTACCTGAGAATGTCATAAGTCTGTGTTTCTGGTCCTAGTCAACAACTGACCCTTTGCATGCCTTTGACATGCTCCTTCCCCCTCCATCCATCCATAAACTGATCATAGAAACTGAAATGGATGCTGAGCCAGGCAGGAAATAGAAATATGTGAAATGGCCGAGAGAAAGACATTAGGGAGGGGTGGCGACCACGACCCAGGTGTAAGTGTTTATATCCACAGTATATTCAAACATTGAGTTGAAGAAGCAAAATGGTTGCATTTTTTTTTCCAAATTAGTGTTTTTATTTTCTTTGGATAGATACCCAGAAGTGGAATTGCTAGATCCTGTGGTAGTTCTATTTTTAATATTTTGAGGAATCACCATAATGTTTTCCATGGTGTCTGCACCAATTTACATTCCCAAAAATGGTTGCATTTTGATGAGGAAAAGGACCTTTTCACTTCTGAATCTTGTGATTTGACACCTCCCACCTCCTGGCGCACACTTTGCAAGTCCTGAGGGGCAGTGCAGTTTGACAGATGAAATAGCAGATGAGCCAAAGACCTTTCCCAGATAGGGAGCTGTTGATAACAAGTCTGACAATGGCCTCTGGAGCTGTCCATATGTCACGAGGCTGCTGGTTAACAGGCAAGGTCCAGCCACCGCTTGGGAGAGCAGACAAGAGTCCCAGACACACCCAGATCCTGCAAGTTTTATGATGTTTTCAAGGCAGGGAAAACGGCGATGGAGCCATTCCGGTTGTCACGTGTGGGGTCCTGCGTGAACATTAACCAGCCAGGGCGTGGGCTCTGGCAGGACGCTGGAAAGTGGCTTACCCTGGACAGTCTGTTCTGAGATAAGCCCAGGGATGGATCAGAGGAGTGATGGGCGTACGGGCTGTGAAGTTCGTTTGGTGCCCATCAGGGGGTTCTATGCTAGCTGGGGATGGAATGGGGCCAGGAGGACCCCATCTGGAATGGGGCGGAGGGGAGAGGGGGCAGGGCCTGCCGCCATTCAGGTTGGTGGAAGTGGAGGGGATCTGTGAGAAGCGTTCGGCTTCTATTTCAGAGCAGGCATCTCTCATGTTCTCATCGCTCCCCCTAACAGCCCTCCTGGGTGGGTGGTCCCAGCCCTCATTTACAGACAGGGAACCAGCGCCTCCAAGAGGTCTGATGTCACACAGTGGGCACACGACAGAGCCGTCACTTGAACCCGCGTCCCTCTTTGGAGCTTGTGCTCTGTCGACTACAACAGGCGTCCCACCAGGAGAGGAGTGTGGGCCCTTTTGGTTGCCATGGAGACTGCACACTTTCTCTAATGACACCTCTGTCACCAGCCCGATGTGTCTACATTCTTCAAGGAGTCAATTAAGGCAACATAAGAATTCCAGCTTTGTGACTTAAAGTCACTGTCCAGGAGTTTGGGTGTTTTTGCATCCTCACGGGGCCCCCAGTGGCCTTGAACGGCCTCACTCGCCTGGCCTTGCCGAGGACTCCACCTACCATTGGAGGCGATGTGCTTCCACCCAGTTTCAAACCCACGCTGCCAGTTCTGGGGTGGCTTGCCGTAGGAGAGGCGGGAAGGGAGGTCTGCGGCGTTTGGCCCGCTCCAGCTCCACGGGCATCTCTGTGCACCTGGGACTCAGGCTCAGGCTCCCTCTGTCCTCAGAGGAAGGACAGAGGGAGCAGGGGGTGGCTGCAGCGTCTTCAGCTCCCCTTCGTGCCTCCTGCCTTCAGCCTGCTGCTCGGAGGGGCTGGTGTTCCTGGAAGTCCCCTTTGGGTCCCTGCCCACCTGGCCCGAGGCTGGTCTCTTTGCAGCACCATCCCCTGCAGGCCGGTGGCCTGGAGCTGCAGGCACTGCCCTCCTGCCCCTCGGGGATGGTGCACCCCCTCTTCCCAGGGGCCAGGCTGTCATCCTCTTATCTGTGTGCATCAGGGGCTGCCCTTCTCTGCTGGGCCGGTCAGAGAAGCCGGGGCTTCTGGGGCCTGTTGCCTGAGCATAAGGAGGGACCCTGTTCGGGGCCCCCGGGCACGTCACCTTGAACTGACCCTTCCTGCTGACTCGAGAGCACCCACGTTTAGTTTGGTGCGAGTTTTCTCTTTACTTTTTCACGGTGGGGGAGTGTGGAGGGGAGAGGAGGCAGGTGAGGGACAAGGAGCTGGAAGGGAGTCAGTCAGCTCCCACATTGCCCGGAGCCCAGGGAGCCCCTCGCTGGGGTGGCTCCCGGCGACACAGCGCAGGAACGTGCACCGTGGACGCGTCCCCACGGCCCAGTCGGCTACCAGGTCTACAGGCCACTCCCTGCTGTCCAGGAGCCCCTCGGATCCCACCCCCGGGTCTCACCCACTGCCCTGCCTTGGTTCCAGCTGGTTCCATCCCCTCCTAACAGCCCTCCCTCCCTGCACCCCCTCCTGCTTTTGAGCAGCTCCAGCTCCTCACGATCCTCAGGACAGACTCTCTGATGGGGGTCCAGACTCCGGCCTCCGCAGCCCCTGTCCCCCGATTGTGCTGTTGGTTGTTGAATTCTCCTCAAACGCTCATCTTCCTGCTGGGCCCTTGCGGTTCCCTTACTGCACCCAACACACACACACTCACACCCACATACTCACACCCACTCACACTCACACACACTCACACCCCCACTTCTCCAGCCGGGACCCATACCTCAGTTCAAACGTCAGCTCCTCATCTTTCTCCCCCTCTACACCCCCCCACCCTCTGTCTTCCCTGGGGGCTCAGCGACTGCCTCTCAGCCCTCGGGGACCCTGTTTGTCTGCCTCTGAGCCTCAGAACCCAGTTCCGTCTGAGTGTTTCCTGCCCCGGGAACAGATGAGCAGGTGAGCCCGTGAACGCGGCTTCTGAAGGGAAGGGAAAGGTCTGGCCTACGACGAGGTAAGGACTTCCGGCTTGTCCTGGGGCCCCTGTCCCCAGAACTCCATGCGAGGGAACCTCCGCCGTCAGCCTCACACCTGATGGGGCCTCAGACACATCCGTGAGGAGAGGCTTCTCACCTTCCCGGGGGAATCGGATTAGAAGGGAGCTCCACTGAGAGATAAGCCCCTTAGACCCGGGCCATCTGTTCCCCGGAGCTGCAGCTCTGCGCTCTGCGTTCACCGTGGGTGTAGACACTCCCCCAGGGTGGGGGCGGGGGAAGGCAGGGACTTCCCCGATCCAGGCCCCTCCGTGTGCCAGGCCCTTCGCGGGCACTGCACACCTGTCCACGTGCTGGAGCCTCACGTCAGCCTCCTGGAGAGGTCTGTGCTCCTCATGTCACAGAACAGGGAGCTGACTTGCCCAGGTCACGCAGAAAATCCTGCGCACCACTGGGATTTGAGTCCTGGCATGTCCCCCTCAATAGGAGACCCTTGTCACTGTTGTCACTATTCCCCACTCGCCCTTCTCCTGGTTAGACTGTGCTGGAACAAAGGGGTGGCCAGCAGGAGAGGTTCCGGGGCACGGGTTCCTCTAGCAGAACGTCGTGGGTCGGGCCCTCCCCGACTTTCTCAAACAAGGATGCGCCACCATCGTGTTTATTCACTTATTTATTGTTTGTCTGTTGGACTGCTCTTTCCAGCAGACTCACATCAGGAAGTCAGGGAGGGGTTCCCACAGGGGCCATGGATGAGGGATAGCTGGGGGCTAGGACATCGAGCCTCTGTGGTCCCCCAGCCGCTCTTGGGTGCCTGCTACCCTGCACCCCGGCAGGCTCGGAAGTCTGGATTTGTAGCTGCCCAAGGTCACGGTGGAATCTTGACCATCAGCCCTGGAGGGGCCAGGTGGGCCGAGCCTAGCTTACAATAACTCTGAAGGTTGGTGGCAAGATTGGGGCCAGGATCTGGAGTTCTGGGACTTTCCCAGGGTCCTTGCTGTCTGAGATGAGCCTTCCAACATCCCAGCTCACTGCCATGAATGTTGAAAGCGGTGAGAGAAACCCATTAGTGCCAGCGACTGAAGGGCCTTCCTTAGATGTTTTTTTCTTACTGGATTTGACATTTTTGAAGCCAACATGAGTCCAGAGAGGCTGAGTTACTTGTCCAAGGCCACACAGCAAGACAGGCATTCCAAAGCTGTGAGCTTTGAATCCATGTTGTGGTTTTCTGAAGATTCTGGTTCAGGCTTTTCTAAAAGGCAGCATGGGCACAAGCCAAGATGGGAGGCAAGAATTTTCATGTCTTTAAGAGATGAGACTTATGGTTCATGGACAGAGGCTTCCGGGGGCCAGAGCCCTTGGGATCTTTGCCATCAGCCTCAGCTTCAAGGGGAGTACCCTGGGGGAACCGGAGGCTTCTGGGCAGTGGTGTGAAGATCCCAGCTGTGTGGAGCCTTGTTGTGGGGGCTCTACACCTGTGGGAGGGCCCCAGGTACCACCCAGGGGGCCTCTGGCTTGAACTTGCACGGTCTGCAGATCTTCGAAGGGCGTCCTGGGAAGGAGCAATGGGCAGGCAGGACAAGAAAGACAGGACAAGACAGGACAAGAGGCAGAGAGGCAGGCAGAGCCAGAAGGGGAGAGAGGGGAAACACAATTAAGATTGATTTCTAGACACAAAGATTTTTTTAAAAATCAAAGCAAGAATCAGATCTTACCCTCCTTCCTGGAGGCCCGGAAGGGGCCTGTCGTGGCCAGCGTGACCACCCAGGCTGTTTCAGTCCCCTCAGCTAACCTGCTCACCTAGGTCCACCCAGAGCAGAGTGCCCTGCAGCTGAGGGGTCTGGAGGCCTGTGTCTGACGGCTGGGGCAGGACAGGGGGACCACCCACAGGGTCTTGCAGGCCCTTGGTGCCTCAGGCTGGCTCCCACGAGACAGCAGGTATGTCAAAGCTAAAGTCCGCATCTTTTGACAAACCAGTCCCATTTATGCGGGGAATAAGCCACAAGAAAGAAAAGCCTGCGTGCACGAAGCTATTCTTTACAGTTTTGTTTTGAATCGCAGAAAAATTCATTCTGGAAATAATCTGAATATCCTACAGTACAGAAATGGTTAATGAGTAAGGTTGCCTCATGGTGATGGAAACATTTAATGGAGATAAAACCCTGTGATATGAAGACGATGCGGCAACACGAAGAAAAATGCTTATGATGTAACATGAATTTTAAAAAATTAAAAAATGAGGTACAATAAAAATAAAACTGGGTAAACATGTTTAGATGAAAAAAACAAAGGAAATACAAATGAGAAGTGTTAAGTGATGGTAGTGAGAGTATTCTTTTTTCTCCTTCTGTTTCCAGGTTATTACTATATTCAAGGCAGTGTGATAGTCAAGAACAGAATCTGGAGCCAGATTATTTGGATTCAAAGCCCAGCTCTACCACTTGCTTACTAGCTGTGTGACCTTCAACAAATTACTTAACCTCTCTGTGCTTTGGCTCCTCATCTGTAAAAATGGGGATAGTAATAGTATCTAACTTTTAGGATTATTGTGAGGATTAAGTGAATTAGCAGCTGTACATGCTGCGTAGTAATTGCTATACAACCACTAGCTATACAAAAAATAAATTTAATTATCATAATTCACCCATAGCCTCATGTCTCCATCATAAATAAATGCTAATATCGGTGTGGATTTCTTTCTAGTCTTTGCTCCTATTTGAAAGTGCTTTCATTTTCCCATAGGGATAATCATAGTAATATACAGTGCAAACTACTCTTTTTTATTAATGTCATGTTGTGAGAATTTTCCACCGGCATTTCTGATGGAAGACCATGATTTCCTGACACTGTTTCCCCTCCGTGCCCACCCCCATCCCCAATCTCAGACCCCAAGACTGTCTTCTCTGGCCCCTACAATAAATACTGTGGTTGACCGATTACAAACATGGTCACAATTCTCCACCCTTCCTTTGCAATGAGACTTTGCAGCTGCTCCCATCGAGATAGGGGTCTGTTTCCTTGCTCCTTGAGGCTGGCTGGCCTGCGGACCTGCTGTGGCCAATAGTGTGCGGTGGAGATGGCAGGTGCCCAGTGCTGAGGCCTCAAGAGGCCTCAGGTGCTTCCTTTCATGCGGGTGGCGCCCTGCAGCCCCAGGTGAACAAGTCTGAGCCAGCCTGACGGCGGATGAGAGACCACGTGGAAGAGAGCTCAGTTGCCCAGCTGAGGCCGTCCTAGACTTACAGACCACTGCCCCCCAAATATGTCAGAGACCCCAGCCATGATCAGCAGAACCGCCTCTCCAGCCCTGGGAAGAAAGAATGAGCCAGCCAAGACGTGAAGAACCACCCAGCTGAACTCCAGACTCATGGAAAATGGTAAATACTTATTGTTCTGGGCCACCGAAGTGGGCACTGTTTCGTTATGCAGCTGTGGCTAACAAATATAACCACCAGGAGCCAGACCACCGATCCGAGTCTCTCTGATGGTCCAGGGCAGGACGGGCTGGGTGCCCTCTCCACCTCCCTGCTTCCAGGGTCCACTGTCCTGGGCCCTTATGTCCACCCTGGGTCTGCCTTGGAACCACCCAACATTGCCCCGACCCTTGAGTCTTCACACTCGCGGTCCTCGAAGGGTAAACTTTATCCCTTCAGTCTGGGCCCCTTCCCTTCCTGAAGATAAGGATGGCCCTATGGTCGGGGGGAATCTCTCTGGGCCCCTTGCACCCCTGTCTCCCACTGTGGGTCATGCTATTTTGCGGGACTTCAGACCAGGGAGGGTGGCACAGAGCTTTCAGGCTGTGGCAGTCTCTGGGATGGGCAGGCCACTCCCAGGCTCCAGGGACCTTCCCACAAGACGTCCCCAGTCTTCCCCAGGAGCTTGCTCTCTGATGGTCTCAGGACACCGGGAAGGAAGGCAGCCTGACCGAAGCCCCAGGGTCACAGACCTTCCCAGCTGGTGGCGCCGGAACGGCTGTCAGTCGGAGCCCAGCCTAAGCCGGATGCCCCTCAAGTGCTAACAGAGTCAACATTTCATCATTCTTTTTTTTTTTTTAAATTGCTTGCTATGACAATGCTGCTATACAGATCGCCACAGTCTTTTCAGATGCTTTAGAGAAAGGTTTTTTTTTTTTTTTTTTTTTTTTTAAAGATTTTATTTTTTCCTTTTTCTCCCCAAAGCCCCCCGGTACATAGTTGTGTATTCTTCGTTGTGGGTTCTTCTAGTTGTGACATGTGGGACGCTGCCTCAGCGTGGTCTGATGAGCAGTGCCATGTCCGCGCCCAGGATTCGAACCAACGAAACACTGGGCCGCCTGCAGCGGAGCGCGCGAACTTAACCACTCGGCCACGGGGCCAGCCCCGAGAAAGGTTTTTTTAGTGAATTGGTAAATGTGGCAAATTCAACAAACTGGCCACTCAGCGCATTGATTTTTTTTTGTTTTTTGAGGAAGATTAGCCCTGAGCTAACATTTGCCAATCTTCCTCTTTTTGCTGAGGAAGCCTGGCCCTGAGCTAACATCCGTGCCCATGTTCCTCTACTTTATATGTGGGACGCCTACCACAGCATGGCTTGCCAAGCGGTGCCATGTCCTCACCCAGGATCCAAACCGGCAAACCCCAGGCCACCGAGAAGTGGAATGTGCGAACTTAACCGCTGCGCTACTGGGCCAGCCCAGCACATTGATTTTTGATGATGATTTTGTCACAGCTGGTGCTGCAGCTCAGGGACATCCTTAAGGCAGCCTGAGGTTATTTTCTCTTGTGACAGACAGGTGCACGGACACTCTCGTGTGTCAGTGAACTGGAGGACAGAGGCCCAGCTCCCAGGATCGGGCACACCCAGCGCCCTGCTATTGATTACACAGTGTCGAGGGAGGCCCGGGGTCAGCCCTGGAGGATGGCGGTGGAGCCACTGAGCCTGGACGAGACTGCACGGGCTTCCATCTCCAGCGTGGGAATTGGGGCTCCTGCTTCAACTGCCCTGGCAGGGCCCAGACTCCCTCCACCGCAACAGCTGGGCAGGTCTAAGGGGTTCTTGGTGCCAGGCCAACGCCCGGCTTCATAGTCACGACCCCACCGACTCCTCACCACAGCCCGGCGAGGCTGATTCCATTATCATCCCCTTTCACAGATGGGGAGACTGAGGCTCAGCAGAGCTGGGTGACCTGCACCTGGGGGCACACAGCCAGCAGGCGGTGGAGCTGAGATGCCAGCCCGGACGGTGCCTTCCTTCTTTACCAGGAGCCTGGTCTTCCTCGGGCACACGCATGTCCTCGTAAGCATGCTGCGGGGACCGACTCTCTGTTGAGGAGGCGGCCGGTTGTAGTGGGAAGAGGTGGAAAGATCCAGGTTCCCGGCTCTGCCTCAGAGTCTTTCTGAGCCTCAGTTTCCCAATCTGTAAAATGGTGAGAATGCTTCCCTAGGGTGGTTCCCAGGATTTAAATGAGATTGCATGATAAGGACCCAATAAAAATGTTTGTTTGGGGGCTGGCCTGATGGCTTAGTGGGTAAGTTCTTGTGCTCCGCTTTGGCAGCCCAGGGTTCACCACTTTGGATCCCGGGCATGGACCTACGCATGGCTCATCCAGCCGTGCAGGGGCAGCATCCCACATACAAAAGAGAGGAAGATGCATACAGATGTCAGCTCAGGGCCAATCTTCCTCATCAAAAAAAAAAATTTGTTTTGCTTTTCTTCTTCTAAATTGTTTGCAGATTTCTGCTGTGGAATTTAAAAAAATATATCCACTAAAAGATTTCCAGGCTCAACCTGGGAGACGTGCGCCCAGATTATGCTAAAGCGTTGTGTGACTAACAAAACGGCTGCCCTTGTACCGTGCACAAGAGTTAACCAGGCTGTGTTTCCTGTGAACTGCGTGTGCACATGTGTGTGCACGTGTGTGCATGCACATCTTAGCCTCTCTTTTCTTTATTGCCTCTGAGCAAGTCCCTCCAGGGAGGGGCGTGGGGAGAAAGGCAGGCTGGGGCACCCTGCCCTTTGGGTGGGGAGGGCCTCCACCTCTCTCCCCTGGGTTTTCGCCTTCTTTATTTCCCAGAAACTCTCCTGCGCTCCAGGCTGGGGCCAGTGGTCGGGGGAGCAGGGGGGGACAGAGTCACAGTCCGTTGACAGGGCCTCCCCCTCCGCCTTGCTGGGCGGGCGCCTCACACCCGGTTGCATGTGTGAGAACCGGTTATTTTTACCGGCCCCGGCGGGAAGTGATGCCACTTTGGCAGGAGGGGCTGTGAGCTCCTCCGGAGAGGCGCCCTGCGGCTGAGCTTGCAGACTCCCCCGCCTCCGTCTCCTTCACACCGGGCCCCCCTCGCTGCCCAGCCCTCTTGGTAGCTGGGAGGGGTGTGGAGGCGCTGGCTCTGGTCGTGGGCTTAGGGCTGGGGCCTTCTCAGACCCCCGAGAGGGGCCTTAGGCTGCAGAAAGTGGGGTCAGGAGCCCTTGGGTGTGCGTCAGGTGCGGCTGGCTCCAGGCTCTGCTGCTGTCCCATGGGGGCTCTGCCTGCTCCAGGCTCTGGACCCTCCTACCAAAGGCCAGCCGGGGTCTAGCCGTCCTGACCGCTCCGCCCAGGCCAGGCGACTCCCAGGGGCAGCCTGCCCCTGGCCTGGTGGCCAGGCACGGGCAGCTGGGACCGGCCGCCCTCCTGGGGCTGTCTCCCCTGGAGCCCTGCGCCCCCCCGCCCTGCGGGAGAGGGCGGCCTTGCTCCTCCCGGCCGCCCTCTGCACGGAGCCGACCCTGCGCCCCCGGCCCGGCGCCAGGACTGGTTCTCCGACCTGCGCGCTCCATCCCCGGCCGCTCACCCTGTGCCCGCCCCCGGGCCCCTCTGTCCCCCGCCCCCGGTCCAGCCCTGCCTGCAGCCGCTCCTCCTCGCCTGCACCGTTCGGCTCCCCGACCCGGGGCGGCTGCGCGCCTTCCCTCCCGTCTCCGGAGCGCCGCCCCTTCTGATGTCACCCACTCCGGGCACGGGGTGCCCCCAAACCATTTCCGCAACTGCATTCTGTTCTGTCCCTTGATGGAACGCATTCAGTTGAAAATGATCACTTTGGGAGGGGGCAGTCTTCCCCACCAGACTGATGCCCTAGGAGGCCGAGACCACCCCCTGCCCGCGGCCCCTCCGCCCAGCGCACCGCGCCCGCCCCGCCGGGTGACCCCCGTGCGCCCCGCCTGGCCTCCCCTGCCGCCCCTCCCCGCCGGGGCAGCGCGCGCTCACCTTTCGGGTTCACCTGGACCGGGGTGCCACCTGGAGGACAGCAGGGCCGGACTTTCCCGTGCTTGGGGCGGGGCCTCGGCCTTGTCCCTGGGGGTGGACACAGAGGGCAGAGACCCCCGTCAGCATGCTTGGGGACACCACGGGGAGGGGGGTGGTCTGTGCAGGAAGGCCTGGTCTGAGCTCCTGCTCCCAAGGCCCGGGGCTCAGGAATATTTATTCAAGGAAACTCAGGATGGGCCAGGCAAGGGGAGGGCCCAGGAAAGGGGGTGCCTTGAGAGAACTATGGTTCAGAAATAACAAAGCCAGCGTGGGGAGACACTCTGCCCCAGGAATCCATCTTCCCCTTGTTCCTGATGGAGAAATGGTTCGGCACCATCACTCAGAGGTGTCTGTGCCCTTTGACACAGTCATTCTCCCCTTGGCAATCTAGCCTAAGAAAATAATCCTAAATATGGAAAATGTTTTATGGGCACATATGCTTTTTACCACATACTTAAAATAGTGCAAAGCCGTGGACAATGTAAATGCCTAAGCTTGTAAATTCATCGTCACATATAAAATATTAGGTAAATGACACCACTTTGGAGAATCTGCTACAGATACTCCTAAGTATCTGTACTTTTGGGCGGAAAGGGATTCATCTTCACCAAATAGTCACTAAGGCAACATGGGCAACCTCGAACACGTCCACAAATAGAATCCATAAATCCCAGGAGGTGGGTTTATGAGGAATTGTAATCACCGCGTTTCATATAATATATGCAGCCAAGTCCATTGCAGAAACTATAGAAAACAAATCCTTCCTATAACCCTACTGCTCAGAGGGCGTTGCTGTTGACATTCTGGTATAAATGCTTCCAGAGTAATTTCAATCATGAGTATTTTTGGTGATTAGAATAATACAGTGATAAAGAAAAGAGATGCAACATTGGATGTATAGAGATTTACCAATGACGAAAATGCTAGCAGGAAAAACTGAAAAGAAATAAACCAAACATTGAACACGGCTATTCCTGAGTCATGAAATTATGGGTGTTTTTCACTCCTGTGCGTATCTGTATATTCCCAACTCCAATAAATGCTACAATAACCATAAGCCCCAAAACAAAAAATAAAAGTAGGCAGTTTCTAGAGGGTTAGGCAAGAGGAAAAGCTCAAAATACACAGCCGTCTGAACCAAGAAGGGCAGGAGAGCTAAATATTCCTATCCACCGAGGTGCAAGGACCACCCCCCACTTCTAAACACACACAAACCTGCCCCCACTGCACACACTCACACCCCCTCTGCCCCAGGCGTTTACTGTGCGTGAGATTTGGGATGTCCACACTCCGCGGGCCTTCTAATTAATTTATTCATTTACTCAGCACAAATGTACTGTACCGTGCCCCACGCGTGACACAAGTACGACAGCGTGGCGCCAGCACTTCTGGCTGGGCGGGACAGGCGCACAAAGCTGTCTAGCTGGGAGGCTGTGCATTTGCACGAGAAGCACGCTGCTCATTCCCTAGCTCAAGTGTGCATGTTGGGAGCTGCAGACGGGGATCGTGGGGTCTAAGGCTCCCAAGTCACCCTTGGTGGATAGAGGTGCCTCACGGGGTTTGGAGTGAGAGCGCATCTTCCCAGGCCCAGGACTGCCCTTAGGGGGGCCTGGCCCCGGACATTTCCTGATTCCGACCTTCCCAGACGCTAAAATTCCTGCTCAGGGACCAGCACCCCGGGGGGACAGCCCTACCTTCTGCCGAGAAGATGGAGAAGCAGAGAAGCAAGATGCAGAGCAGGCTGAGGAGGACTGGAAACCTCATGGCGGGGTGGCTGAGTCTCACGTCCTGGGGAGGCAGCAGTGCGGCAGAATCCCTCCCTCGGGGCCACCTCGGACATTTATAGAGTGACAGGGAGAGGTGTTTCCCGATGGGCAGGGCACCAGCAGCCTTGGAAATTTCATGAAGGGTAGAGTCGGCCCCTCCCAAGAGGAAAAAACCAGCTTTTCAAGAAGTTGGGAGCATTTCGTGAGCTGTAACACACGGAGCTGTAAACGCCCAGCCCAAGCGCTGCCAGCGCTGGCCTCAGTGGTCAGAGCAGGAAACTCCTGCCAGCGAAGAGTCACTGCCCAGGGTTGAACGTTAACTTTTAGAGTCAGTAATAATTCCATCAAATACAGACCTTCCTGCTCAGTCCTTAGACGTGGCAGGAGAAGGACCATAAAACCCTTTACAAAGCCTCAGGGAAGAGGCTAGAGCAATGGGTGGAATGCAGGGAGCAGAGGACCTGAATCCCACGCCCTGGGTTTGAGCCCCTGCTCTGCCACATCTCAGTAGTGTGACCTTGAACTTGCCATTGACTGTCTGCCTCCTATCTGAGAAAGGGGAACAGCGCTGCCTCTCTCACAAGCCAGCATGAGAAGCCCCCTGCCAAGGAGGGGCGGGGGGGGGGGGGGGGGCGGGACGCTGTACAGCTGTGAGGGATGTGGTGCTGCAGCTGGACTGGGATGGGTGCATAGGGAAAAACGAAAGGGCATTTCAGGTACAGGATCAGCCTGAGCAAAGGCGTGGAGGACGGGAACAGCCAACGAAGGCAGGCACGGGGAAGCGTTCGCCGATGGGTGCAGGAGGCCCCAGGCGTCACATTCCGTGTGCGCTTGGCCCGGGGGACATGGAAGACGCCATGCCTGGCCTCTGGAAGCTTCTGTTGGTGGAGGCGGCCATGCGGATGCAGAGAATTTGCGTTTGCCTTTGTGATGTCATGTCCATCCGTCCTTTCCCTTAGGAAACACACCCTTCTAACCGAGGAGCTGGCTCTGCTTTCCAGCCTCGAAGAGCTGGTGGGAAGATGCCAGTATCTGGCTCAGGTCCCCAGGATCTCACCGGTTCCCGGCAGCCAATTCAGCACTCCCTGCTGCCCGACACGGGCCAACGGGCACTTCACTGGGGCTCCTCCTGTGCTGGAGATTAGAAGCACAATTTAGACTACTCACTCAGACGGCTGAGCAAGCCAGAGGCCAGGGGGTATTGTGACAGCCCGCCTGCATGCTTGCATTTGCAAACACTTTAAAACCAGACCACACAAAGAAACTGGTTGGGGCCGCTGAGCTGAAGGGCCACGTGTCAGCCTGTGTGAGTCACCGGCCAGCCCCAGCCTGGTTCCCCGTCAGTCCCGATGCTGTGCTGGGCTGGCAGTGGCCACGGCAGAGGACAGGGTCAGGAAGAGCCGGGGGCAACTGGCAGGGGCAAGTCCAGCGCTGGTGCCCGGGAGGGATTTGGGGGCAGCCAGTGCTGGAAGGAGGGGAAGGAAGAGGGTGGGGCGTGTCTTGAGGCTGTGTTTTCAAGCCCGGCACTGTCCTTACTTAGAGAGTGTGGGAAAGGTCCATAAACTCAGCAGAGGTTACCGATGCCAGCTGAGATTAAGATTGCACCCATGGGCCACATCAAGGCTTATGAGCACTACCTTATTGATTGTTATCTGGGGTCATTTGGGGCTCCACCACCGAGTTCTCTGGGCAACAGCATACCTCTGGAGGCCATGCACCCGTCGCCTGTTGTAACAAGTACTCTTTGCATTGGCATGGTTCCTTTTTGCTTTCGGCAAACCATCATCAGAGGGGAAAGAACATCCTCCCTGGTAGAAGGAGCAGGGGATTAAGTGACTGAATTCGAATTGCTCAGCAATGGGGCAGAAATGAGGAGCAACTCTCGGCCAGCGAAGAGAGGGATTTGTCTGGATCCACCATCCAGCTAAGCCAGGACATGGGGAATCTTTCTAGCACACTCAGCCACTCAGCCATGGAGTCAGACATGGATGTCATATTCTCAGCCCAGCTTTTTTCCCACCACGGAACGGAGCTGTAAGGGCCTGCCCAGCTCAGAGTCAGCGAGAGCTGGCTGTCTCAGGTGTTCTCTACGCACACACACAACTCACAGATTCGCAGGTGTTCCTGGGGCCATATGTTCAAAGGAAGAAGAGATTCAGATGTCAGAATTCCACCTGCTTTTTTTAAATGCTTATAAAAAAAAATACTGAAGCCATCTATGCCGCATGAATGTAAAGAACACAGGGTATAAAATATAAGTTCCATCCCAAACCTGACTCCTCAGAGACAACCACTCTTCACAGATTTTCACCTGCTTTTTTCACATTTCAAAGATAGCTGTTAATGTCTCATGTTAGAAAAGGCAGAAACACCTCTGGCTCTTTACAATGTCTGGAATCTCATGGGGAGCGGAGTCGAGGGAGGTGAATATGAGAAGCACTTTAACAGGAACACCTGTTCGTTTTAAGCATATGCACTTTGGGTACAAAAATAATCCAATTTGAGGCTTCAAATAATAATTTCCAGAGATGATTTTGAACACTTGGCAGCCTTCCTGAGAAGAAAAAATCTCCAGAGACGCACCCAACACACAGGGGAATTTACAAGGAAGAAAGTTTTTTCAAGTCAAATTTATGATTTCCCAGTTAATTCGGAAAGTGCCCAAGACGTCCCCACCCTCTGTGGTTAGGGCTGTCTTGGCTGGCGGCCACTCTTGTCCAAACGGTGCTTTACGGACCCTGTGATTGATCCCGAATGACTCTCCCTCCTTATTTGCCTAGAAAACTGCAGGTCAGTTTACAATAGAGGGAGGGGCCAGACTCATGGGGCCCCCTCCATTGTCTTCTCATTTAATTCTCCTCCACCCCAGGGCGGCAGGCATTCCGTTTCCAACTTGCCCCAAAGGAGAGCCAAGTTTCCCTTCACCTCATAAAGAACATTCTGGCAGCTTCTCACCCCAGCCCGGGGCTACCTGACCCCAGAGCTGTGGTTCTTTCCAGGCTGTTTCTGTGAGAGCCCAGGAGCAGCCAAAGATAGCCCACAATGTGGATATTCAGCTTACACGCCACCCCCTAATTGTATAAAACCCTGATGGCTTCCTCTATGTTTGACAATGAGTCTGAGCTTCCTTGTAAGCCTGGGCTCCTGCTGCCAGTCCCGCTGGTCAACCCCGTCTGCTCCTCCTGCCCCGCCCTCCTGGTCCCTAGGTTCTCCTGGATGCTGTGCATCTTCCACGGTTACTCGCGTCTCCCTCCTGCCTGGCTCAGGCTATCCCCCCACAGCGGTGGCCGTGGGCTACCCTGCCTTGCCATGGTGGCTGCCGGCAGGCTTGCAGGCTCCTCTGTGGGGGCCATGCCAGGATGTCACCTTCTCCTCCACGACACAGACGCACGGGGAGACCAGAGGGCGCTGTCTCTTCCACCCTGTGGCTTCTCCCTGTTGGTGCCGCAGCACCTGTGAGCCACCATCTCCGAGTCCCTGATGGCAACAGTTTCCCACTCTCTCTCTCCGGAGTTTGGGGCCTTTAGCCCCCACACCCTCACACCCACCCCGTGGTTTGGGCATGGAGTGGGGCACTCAGGATGCTTGTTGTCCATTTCTGTCTCTGTACCGCCCCTACACTTGTTAAAGGCACAGGCTCTAGAACCACACCATCCAGGCTTTAAGCAGAGCTCTGCCACAGTTTAGCTGTGTGACTCTGGACACAGAGTCAACTTCTCTGTTCCTCAGTAAAGCCGTAGCCGAAGCTGGAGAAGAACAGATCCTTTTGCTGAGAGTGTAACCCCACAGCGTCGTGCTTTATGAAAATAATTTTTTGTCCTATTAGGTGGTCAAGTGCCGAGCGTGGGGTGCATAGATTCCTCTCCGCTTTTCAGTGGCAACCTGTCTCCAAAAAACACCCACCTTTCACTTGCTTTCATCAGGCACAACAACTATCTTTTCTTCCCACAACTCGGGGCAAAGGAAAAAAAAATGGCCCTGGAATTCTGGTCTAAATGACTGCGGCCCGGTGCAATCACAAACATGGGCTGTGCTGGGGAGGGCAAGGCCGGCAGAGTGGTGGGGGGAGGCGGCAGGCCCAGGACACTGCGCCCGGCAGGCTCGGAGCAGGGTTGGGGGGATGGCGGGCAGGGCTGGGATGGATCCTGTTTGTCCGTGTCAGCCTGGGTGTTGCAGGTTTGGCAGCCCGCTTCCCAGAAGAGGTGTCACCTTCCCCTGTTCTCATCCCCACCCGGCACCTCCAGGACGAGGCGTGTGCGCAAGGTGCGGCTGTCGCCCTGCAGTAAACTTGAGCCCCGAGGTCACTGCAGACGCAGCAAGTCAGGGCTGCAAGGACCTTCTGGGCTCAGGGGCCAGCTCCACTCAGTCGGGGCGAGCCAAAGGCCACAGGGTGGAGGGATGTTCTGCGTTCCTTGTCTTTCCACGAAGCTCCTAAAATCTGAAAGCCTTCCTTTAAAATGTTTCAATGGACTTTCTCTCTGGACATACTTTCTTTTTTAAGAATATTACTCAGGGGCAGCTATCATATACTGAAAAAGATCCCAAACACCCCATTCTCCTACCCATTTTTTTTTCTGCCACTTAGAATTAAGAACAGTGGAAGTCTTGTCATAATTTCTCCAACTTTTTAAGTGACGCTTCTACTAAATAAGGTGGGTGATATACTCCCATCTTTGCTCGGGCGCTCACATGGTTGCACTGCGAGCACACAGAGTCACACACACCCGGTTTGCACGCAGAGGCTGGGTTCTCTGCAAAGAAGGTCCGGGTACTTCCCAGAATGCCATGTGCTGGGGCTGCCCCAGACATTCCCCTTCCTGCCTAAGTGGGGAGCCCCCTCCAGCCACGGAGCCTTCTGTGGTGGGGCGTGTGGGCAACACCCACATTCCTGTGGCCCTCGGCACCACCACCTCCTGAACTCCTGCAGCCATTGTCTGGATGAAGCTTTCGTAGCTGTGCATTATGGCTTCATAACTACCTTGGGTCATTTGCTGCCAGTTCTCACATTTTTAACCATGTGGTACCTAATTAAGTGCCCAATAAATATCTGCTGACTTGATCTCTTAGAGTAACTTGTGGGGGCCGGGCTGGTGCGCAGCAGTTAAGTCCCTTCGCTCTGCTTTGGCAGCCCCAGGCTCACTGGTTTGGATCCTGGGCGTGGACCTACACACTGCTTGTCAAGCCATGCTGTGACAGCATCCCACATACAAAACAGAGGAAGATGGGCACAGATGTTAGCTCAGGGCCAGTCTTCCTCAGCAAAAAGAGGAGGATTGACAGCGGTTGTTAGCTCATGGTTAATCTTCCTCAAAAGAAAAGTGTGACTTGTGAAGATGAACATTGCTGTGTTCGGGCCCTAAATGCCCCCCTACAGTCAGGGCTTTGGCCTCCAGCATTCACTGCTCCCGGGTGGGCAGGGCCAGTGGCATTCTCTCACCATGAGCTCTCTCCTGGCTAGCACCCCCTTCCTCTGCCCATCAGATGCCCCTTCCAGACTGATGAGTTTCCTGCCAGGCTGTGATGGCAGGGCAGAGGGTCTTACTCATGCCTAGTTCTCCCCACACTCGGTGCTAAGAGTTAACTCGTTCTGGGAGTACCAAACTGAGCAATCCTTGGATCTCGCACTCTCCTTCTGAACAGGCAGATCCTATCACACCGCTGACACTCTCTCGTGGCTTCCACTGGTCTTCCTGTCTGGGAGTCACTGCATTGCTGGGAAATCAGTCCACTCAGCCCGTATAAAGTACATAACTGGGTGGGGCTGGGTTGTTTGTACTTTCTTATGGAAGATTCCCTCTGAATCATCAGTAAAGGATGCTATCTATAGCTATCAAGAGATAATCCCTTAGATACTTGTTCTTACAGGACGATGAACTATTAGACATGGGGAACAAACCATGGCAAGATACCGTGCTTCTTCAATTCGAACGTGCCACTGATTTTGACACGCTATTTAGCTTTGCAAAAAGAAAAATCATGAAATGAAACACACACTTCAGAAGTGAAGTGTGAAAAATACTGCATTTTAGAATTGAGGTAACTGACACGATTAAAGAGCAAATAAAATTAAGACATGACGTCCTTCCTATGAGGTCGTCATGTAAGCCTTTCTCCAGGCTCTGTGATGCTCTGTGAAACCACTGTGGGGCTCGTGGGTGAGCAGTCCACGTGTTCCAGGCACATGGAAGTTTGGCCTGAAGGAATGATGGCCAGCTGACACCGAACCTGCAGGTGATGAAGCAGCTTTTACAAAGTGCTCAGTGGAAAGCATTTGTTTTAAATGTTTAAAATTGTTTCTAAACTTGTTCCCAGTTTTAAGAATGAGTGTCAATTGGGTCCTGCCTGAATAGATTAATTCTGTAATTCTGGGGCAGCCATGCGGAACCCCACAGCTCCTATGTGCATCCAATGCAGCTGCAACACACCCCGCCCCATCAGCCCCCCCGTTGAAGCTGGGGGGCCGAGAGGCCCCTTGGGAGGCCTGGTACTTGTTCTGCCAGGTGAGGAACCACACAAGCTATGAAGCAGGCAGAGCCGAACGAATGCTGAGGCTGAGGGGAGATGGTGCAGGACCTGCCCTTATGCTATCTGGCCAGCAGCCCTGGGAGATACTGGCCAGAATGGTCCATATAGTCCCCTCTCCCCATCAGACTTGATTTCATCCTTGCTTCTGGCACAAAATGCTCCTTTTGCTGTTTTCAAGTGTTAATACCGGGAGAACTCGCTCCATCTTCCTCAACTGCTTCACAAAAGACAAGGTCCTCGAGGTCCTAACTTCCATCTTTCCCTGAAAAGCGGCTTCTGTTTTGAGTACTAGCTCATGGAGTACATTTAGGGAGGATTCCATCCTGCTGATTATATCAACCTTAAAAAAATGGTTTGGGGGCCAGCCCGGTGGCACAGCGGTTAAGTGCACACGTTCCGCTTCGGCGGCCTGGGGTTTGCCAGTACAGATCCGGGGTGTGGACATGGCTCCGCTTGGCAACCCATGCTGTGGCAGGCGTCCCACGTATAAAGTGGAGGAGGATGGGTTCTTCGGATGTTAGCTCAGGGCCGGTCTTCCTCAGCAAAAAGAGGAGGATTAGCAGTGAATGTTTGCTCAGAGTTAATCTGCCCCCACTCCACAAAAAAAAGGTTTGATTTGTAGCTGCAAGTGGACTGAGGAATACAGAAAAGGACTCGCAGTACCACTTGTCCTTCAGACACTGAGGCCAAGCCCTTTTGATAAACACTAGAATTCTAATGTTCCAGGTATCTTCAGTAGATCCCAGCCTGACCATTTAATCTGCACAGTGCTCTTGTGATTCTCAGAGGACGTCAGCCCCACGGCACTCACACAACCTGCCGAGGATAACTGGTTAGGAGTTTCAACTCCACTACCTCACCCTGCCCAGCCAGAAGACCCTGTGCAAAGATCAAGCTTGTGGGCCTCGGTTTACTCCTCCACAAAATGGGAACCACAGGAAGGAATGTTCTAGTTCATGTAAAGGGCTTAGCGCACAACACACACAAAACTTACCTCAATCCTGTTGCCAGCATATCTGGACCCTACTAGAATGATACAAATCCTGGGTATCAGTTTCAGGAGCTTTAACATGGACACATCGCATCCAGATGAACAATCTTAAGAGAAATATGCCTTTCTCCCCAGGCTCTAACATTTTGAGGTGCACAGAAAATATTTAAGGGCTCAGGGCCCTCGGCACAGAACACATACCCATTGGGAGCAGGAAATCCGGCTTCGAGGGAACTTTCCTTTCTTACAGTCTTCCCCATCTCTCTGCTTATGCTGTATGAAGTGCCCTCCTGCCTTTTTCATGGGCCGTAACTACTGTTTACTCTTGAAGACCCCCCGGCACATCCTGGAAACTCATTACTCTTTCACATTTCAACTTTGTTCCCTTCTCTCCTGACACTCAACACAATGGACCATGGTTGTGTTTACAGGGGGTTGCTAGGCTTTAAAAGGCAGTGACTTTTATTTATCATAGTCTCTACTGGGTCCAGCTAGCATGGTGCCTGATACACTGATGTTTTCTGATTGAATGTTCATTAGAAACCATTCTAACCCAATCGGAAGGGCCTTTTATGTGATTATTTAAAAAAAAAAAATTTTTTTTAATATTTTTTTTAATTTTATTTTTTTCCTTTTTCTCCCCAAAGCCCCCCCGGTACATAGTTGTATATTCTTCGTTGTGGGTCCTTCTAGTTGTGGCATGTGGGACGCTGCCTCAGCGTGGCTTGAAGAGCAGTGCCATGTCCGCGCCCAGGATTCGAACCAACGAAACACTGGGCCGCCTGCAGTGGAGTGCGCGAACTTAACCACTTGGCCAGGGGGCCAGCCCCTTTATGTGATTATTTTTAACCATACATCTTAGTTATCCTTTTAACATGTCAGATGATGTTTTAGAAAATAAGAAATGGATATATTCTTCTTTGCCTTAACCCATCCATTTGCAGGTCTTCACTCTTCCCTGTGGGTTATGAGGAAAAAACCACCAGTGCTATGTTTACAGGAGCCACGGAACTAGTGATTTTTTTTCTCACTTTAGATCTAGTATAATATTATATAGGAATTTGCCATTTATATATTAACTCACCTTTTATACTGAAGTCTTCATTGTCTTAACAAAGTCAGAGAAAGTGTTGCAATAAAATACTAGGTCATTAGAGGAAAAAACCCTTTGATTTTCTAGATAAACCTCTGCCTGATACTCATTGTTGGAATTATATCATTTTGTTTTGCGTGTGATACCATCCAAACACAAGAACATAAACTTTGGGTTCAAAACCTGACTAAAGACAACAGATCTTTTAAGATTTCACTTTAAAGATTATACTGGTATTGTTCAGGGAGTAATGTAGAGAAGGGAAAAATAGAAGCTTGCCACTTAAATTTTTCTTAAGGAAAAAAACCCCAAAAAAACCAGCAACAGCAGCTAAAACTTATATAGTGCTTACTAAGGGCCCACACATTAACCTTAACCCTATGAGGTATGAGATGAGGAAATGGACACAGACACATTAATTTGCCCAAGGTCATATAAAAAGTAAGCGGAAGAGCTGGGGCTCAAAAAAGGGGAGACTAGCTCTAAGCACCAGTCATAAGAAGATGCACTGTTTATTCTATACTGGTGAAAAAGCAAGCTGCTTTCTGGAACACACCCCCTATTCAAACGGTATAAGGAATATGGTTCACTTGGAAAAATTACAGACCAATCACCCATTGGGCTGGAACCTTTATTCTTTCAGAAACAAGCATCCTATGTGATCTGAGGCGGTTAGAATAGTTATTTCTGGATTACTATAATATTTGCCAAGAACGCCAATCTCAATAATCATATACACTTCATTCATTCATTAAGAACTTCCAAAAGTAACTCTTCTGTATCAAAAACCCTACAAACCTCACGAGTTCAGTGATGGTGTGTGCAGGAGAGAAGGGAAACTCTGCTGGGGAACTCTAGCGAAGCACTTCCCCCACTGCATTTTTTATTGTGTAGTCCATGAAGAAAGACTAGTTCTCCTTTTCAGTGCTTAGTCTGAGAGGGAACACAAGAAACCAACAGTCTTAGGAGAAAAACTGCTTTCATAATCTCAAGTGTAAGCCACAAAGAGGCTTTTCTGATAAAAGCTTCAAAGCTTGAAGAGATGAGCAAGGCAAGCATGTATTCTATTAAACATTTCAATAAATATGCAAAATAACTCAGCAATTATAAACATACTATTTGCATACTTGAAAATACAACAATTTCATGCTGGGAATATTTTGTCCTGAGAAAAGTTAAGGATATTTTGTTTTAGCAGATTCAAAAGTAAAAGGTACACACACACACACACACACACACACGTATGTAACATGTATTACAGACCAGGAATCCTCCACATGATCAACATTCTGGACTGTGGGACAACGTCAAACAAGAAGCCAAGCAGGCTCAGGCTCCGCTGCAGAGAGCGCTCAAGCCCAGGCTGAGCCGGGAGAGCAGACTGAGTCATCCCTGTCAGCTTCACGCTCACAGCTTCGGTCCGCTCAGCAGAGGAACGCGGACATGGCAATGACTGTTTCCCTCTCACTGGCTCCCCACCAGCTACCCGAGCGCTAAGTTCTAAGCAGTCAAAGAAACAGAGCAGGTGGCTCCCTTCTCCCTGGTCCCTGTGCCGAACCTCTATGCCCCTTAGGACATTACTTGTTAATACTCGGCATTCCTCCAAATATGCAGGTAAACACAAGCTTGCTAATTTTCACATAACCAGATAAATTTAAAAATACATAAAACACAAATTCTCACAGCGCAAACCTTAGTTTTCACAATCATTAAAACATTTTAGAATTACTCAAAACATGAGAATTGGAAATGGATGTGCTTATCTGGAAGAGAATTACTGAATTTATTCTCCGGAAGTACAAGCAGACCTGAAGCATCGTATCACTGGAACATCTGAACCATGTTGACAAGTTCTTAACTTCTACACGTCAAGGGAAGCTGCTTGAGCCAACTATGTAATGAATGTCCGCCCCTATCACACAAGCACGATATCCGGTGTACAAACTCAGAGGCCGAGTCGTTTCACTTCTTTCTGTTGCCTCCAGTTGCTAGAATGCTGGCAACTCGCATAAATATATTTAATGTATCCATGTAGATTCCCAGCATCCTAGAAAATAAAATTACGCCCATCATACGTGATGTAATTCTAATAACAATGACAAAAACCATTTCTTAAACTAGAAAAGAAAAAAGCAATGCTGATTATGTGTCCCGGTATATGAAATGGAAACTAAAAAAAGCCAACTAGGGATGCCTGAGACTGGAAAATAGTCAAGATTTTCTTCTAGAAGATTAATCTTTTAAATGTTAAAGAGTAGTTATAAAAAAAATCATTATTCTACCCTCTGACACTTAGTATCTTTTGGGAAAAAACTGGTTGACAATGATATAATCAAAACAAAACCGAAGAAACACCTTCACAAAAGGTGTTAGACACAAGTCTGGCGATTTTAAATACAGCCCACCCGCACAACCCTCCCAACCAAAGCCTGCTACAAACCTGTAAGCCTTACAGCAGCATTTAAAAACAATTACACTAAGCTTTAGCTTTAAAGAAAGAGAAACAAATTACTTTAAAAAATATGATAGCCACCATGAAAATCAGGAAAATTGTTTAAATAAAATAACCTACTTTGATGGAGAGGCCAAGAAAAGGAAAAAAGCATTATTATAGAACACTTAGTATCAGCTGAAGCTGAATTCCAAAACGGAATTTTCATATTGTTTCCAATCTTGAATAAAATGGGCTTTTCTATTAAAAATTTCAAGTCAATTATGTATACTTTCCAACAAATACTTGATTAACACATTTCTTCAGTTTTAAAGTCTGTTAAATATAAGTTACTAAAAAGATTAAATGACCAACATGAGCATCACGGGCTAATTAACAAAAAAGGGGTAAAATTAAGCTGCGAGCTAAGATGAAGTAGGGGCCAGCCATGTGCCGTAGTGGTTAAGTTCATATGCTCCACTTCGGTGGCCCACGGTTTGTGGGTTTGGATCCCAGGTGTGGACCTACACACTGCTCATCAAGCCAGGCTGTGGCAGTATCCCACATACAAAAATAGAGGAGGATTGTCATAGATGTTAGCCCAGCAACAATCTTCCTCAAGCAAAAAGAGGAAGATTGGCAATCGATGTTAGCTCAGGGCCAATCTTCCTCACCAACAAATAAACAAACAAAGGTGCAGTAATACTGGGGTAGAGTGAGCCTTAAGCCAATATGACTGGTGTCCTTCTAAGAAGAGACAGACACAGGGAGGAAGACAGATGTGGCGACTGGACTGATGTATCTACAAGCCAGGGAACGCCCAGGACTGCGGGCCCTAACAACCAGCTAGGAGGCAGGCACGGAAGAAGGTCTCCCTTGGAGCTCTCAGAAGGAGCCAACCCAGATGACACTTGATTTCAGACTTCTGGCCTCCTGCACAGAGAGAATCAATTTCTGTTCTCTGAAACCACAGTGTATAATTTGTTACAGCAGCCCTAGGAAACTCATACAGCCATAAAACGAAACATGCCAACATAACACAAATATCCTCACGTCCTCACCTAACAAAGGGAAGACTACTTACGAGTTGATGGGATCATACTTCTGAACTCCATATGCTGGCACCAGCTCTGCACGCTTGATGACTTTCTGTGTGTCATACAGAAGGAACATGCTGAAGAGAACTAGCCCGCCATAAATCGCCACTGAGTACAGAGTGGCCCCAGCCACAGTGGTAGGTGGGAGAAACATAGATCCTGGAGTCAAAATAGGAAAAAAAAGGTTTTTTTGAAAAAGGACTTTTCTATTACTGGATTTATAATTAACACTACTTAAATTTTTTTGGTATTCTGCACAGATAAGAAAATGTCTAACTGAAAACAGGCACCAATTTTATGTACATTCAGTTCAAAATCCATGATACTCTTTCCTGTAGTGGGTCACTGCCCAGAGTACAGGAAGGCTCCCACATCAGAGCAATTTTCATGTTCTCTAGACCCAGTTCCCCATTCTAGATGTCTCTGGTAAAACCGACAATGGTTTACCAAGATGCCAAATAAGAAAATCCAGGCACATGAGCTTGCATCTTTTAAACAACTTTTAAAAACGACTCCTAATAAATTCCCTGCACTAGGATACCTGAGTATGTCCGATGATTTTAGGACATCAAGAACCAAGTGTTAAGGCACAGTGGCTTACCCAGTGAGGACACGAAGACGAGACCCAGGCCCACTCCCAGGGGTGCACCCATGTTCAGGAACTTCTCACTGGGCGCACACATGGCCACTGTGGAGAGGCCTCCCACGATGCCTGCTGTGTACCAGGCAGCTCTGATGAGAAGAGGCCCCCCTAATATCGTCAGCGGAGCCACCACAGCACCCATCACACCTGGAAGAAGAGCAAGAGGTCAGATGAGTATTCACTAAATAACCACCAAAGAGAAAATGTCACTGCTAACTAACATGCCATCTGTACGTGTTATACCTTATTGTTAAACAACATGATTACAAAAAGCCTTCCCCCCATTGGGTAATACTACCCCAAAAATTCCACCACCAAAACTTGGGGCTCTCCAAACTCTAAATCACAACAGTAACACTACTCCTAGTCAAACAGTCATAGCTCACAAGTACAAACAATAATCTAGATTTTTAGTAACGTCCTCAAATTCTAGGTTGTTCATTATTTAGAGCTGAGTGTACCACTAGTCTTTAGAACAATATTCATATATCTAAGAACTGAGATAAAAAAGCTTAAAATGAGTAACTCAAGGTCAAACCTACTGCTGCCAAAAAGGGACAAAGTGAAACAAGAGAATGAGCACATGATGCTAATCTTAAAATACAGGAGGTTATTCAGAGATTTTTCAATACTTTCTTTTTTTTTTTTTTAAGGAAGATTAGCCCTGAGCTAACTGTTGCCAATCCTCTTTTTGCTGAGGAAGACTGGCCCTGAGCTAACATCCGTGCCCATCTTCCTCTACTTTATATGTGGGATGCCTGCCACAGTATGATTTGCCAAGCGATGCCATGTCCACACCTGGGATCTGAACCAATGAACCCCACGCTGCTAAAGTGGAACATGCGAACTTAACCAAACGGCCACCAGGCTGGCCCCTTTTTTACTGCTTTGTCTCAATGCTCCACTGCCAAAACCTCGACTCCTATTCTTTCAAATGTCTTACCTTCTCCTTCTCTTCTCCACCCCTCAGTTTTTCATTTTTCTAAAGATACATAACAAGAACGATTCTGTATCAGATTTGAAATCCTCCTGGTATTAGAGAAAATACATAAAAGGAAATCTCTGCACACCCTAGACTGTCACAGGGGGCAGGTGTAACGCTGGGGATGCCCATGGTCTCAGAATCATTAACTTTTCAGAGTAGAGGTCTAGCAATAATACAACCTGTAGTAAGTACAGAAAACTGCGTTTCTAAACATGAGGCTTAATTAAATTATGTACATGCCACTTACGGTGAAGAACCACCAGAAAAGGTAGTATTCAAGGTTATTTAATAGCAATTTAAAATTAGAACATACCAGAATGGAGTAACCAAGCAAGATGCTTTGGGCCTGGGCTCTGGTCATATGGTATTGACTGCACGAGCATTCCAGCTCCAATCATGGCTGCAAAAGTTGCACCGATTGTCTGAAAGACACATGTTACTAAGAAAAATCAATCCTCTACAACAACAAAATAGAACCCAAAAGTTCCAAGTTCAGTTAGTCCCTTCAATAAACCATATTTAAAAAGAAAATAAGCTGAATCCTGTATTTTTCTAGCACATTAAAGGCCTTGGGTTTACTTTAGTTTGCTAAATTAGCAAGAGTGCCCCCTACTGCCATACATAAAGTTTTGCAGACAACTTAAAGTGAATGAGCTGAGCTTTGACACCATCATCCTAAAATTTTATTTTTGTCAGACAGAGGTGAAACAAAACCCCTTTAAGAATCCCGGAATGATTATTTTTAATTATATTTATTTTGGTATTAGCACAAATAGAATTTTTAAAAAAAATTTATATATAGCAAATTGCCTCGAATTCTATGTTTGCTAAATGAAAAGCCTGAAAAATAGAAGCCCATGGAGAAGACAAGACCTAAGAGTCTAGTCTCTGTCCTCCCAGTTTCTGCTGACCTGGTCCTCATCCCTTTTCTCTGCCTATCTTACACCTCCACTGCTGTAACATTTAAATGTTCCTTGCGTATAACAAGGAAGAAGTGTATCTAATGGAAGAAGATGATAATGACCTTCAGGAACTTTAAAACAGAAAGTGCAAACTTGCAGCCTCTGGACAGAATCAGGCAGATGCTTTGTTTCCCAACTATTCAAAAACAATTGCACGTGACTGCTTTTAGTTGGCAAGGCTTTCTCTAGATGCCAATACCGCCTGTGACACACCAGGCTTGCCTCACTCATCTGCATCACCGGTCTGACCCCAGGCATCTGAAGGGTAAACCTGTGTGAGGCACAGGCGAAGACAACTGCTGTCTGCTGAGAATGGAAACCCTTCACCCACATTACTACAGAAAAGCACCCTGGGTTCTACTCTACCATTTTCCAATGGAGAAATGATTACTAAGGACGACTACTTACATCTCTGCGGAAAGCGTTTTCAGAATATTTACCAGAATCCTATTTTTTTCTTTTAAGGTCCTCCATGATCCAGTTCCATTTTTGCCTTTTCCCTTTCCACATTCTACAGCTGTGCTGACTGGCGGGCTGCAGACACGTCCAGTCTCATGCGTCTTTCATGCTGTTCACTGGGCCTATACCTCCTTCCCAGCTGGTCGACTTACTCAAGGATTACTTCCTGTTCTGGGAACTTTTTCTGACAGGTAGCCTAGCTGCCACGAGCAGTAAGTAATTCAGATGCCTCTCCTCTGTCCCAAAAGCACTCGGTACAAACTCTGCCCTCATCCCTGCAAATGAGGTCACCCCTCATGGCTTCATCTTCCTCTCTGTAGCATCTGTCTGACTTTCCAAACAACTTCACTTAACTAGCCCGAACAGCAGGTGAGAGTAATCTTATGCCCACAGGAGGCTGAAAACACAGCCCAAGCACAAAGCGTCTTTGAAGTCTTCTTTGAGAGGCTAAACTCTTTTGCACATTTTAATCTTTCTCGTGTAGCCATGTTTGCTTCATCAAAAAAGCATTGCTTTATTTACCTCTGATTAAAACCGACATTCCTGGTGGGAATGCACCAGGCTTATTCTGTGCCTTCATGACCCTCTAGGCCAGGAGTTCATGACGTCCACCTGAGAAGCAAGATCCTAAGAATACCAAGGGCTCCAAACGGCTGTGCTACTGTAAATGGCTCTCCTCTTGGCAAGTACACTACAGTAGGAAGACAATGGACTTGGGCTCCCTCTGGGGAGAAACGGTTTGCCATAGGAACCTATAAGCATTATATGAACTCTCCCATCTCCCCTGCCCTTCCACTCTCACACTCACTGCTCTAGTCTTCAGCATCATTCACTTCAGATCTTGCAAAGGCAAGGCTGGTACAGATGCTGCTTGTCTCTTCCACATTAGTTCTTGAAGCTCAAACACAACTGTATTTTTGCTGTTCCACTACCTGCAATGGCCTCTGACTGCTGAGGCACTCTCCTCAGCTTGGGAGCCAACCAGTCCCTTTCTAATTGTGTCTTCTTCACACTCAGACCTCAAACACTGGAACCTCACTCTAACAGGACTGTAAAGTCACTTTTAATGATTACCTCCTCTGCTCAAGCTGTTTTACAAACTTGAACTGCTCTTGTCCTCTCCTAAAATAAAAAATGCTAATAACCTTCAACGACCCTGATGAAATAAACGTCTCCTTCATGGAACTGCCCTACCAATTCAAGACAAATAGTCTTTCAACTGATTTTACACTTTCTACTTCTTACAGCACATCCTTTACCACTTATTCCAGTTCATCTCTTCAATCAGATAATAGAAAAATAGAAACCAAATCTGAAACAATTTTTTGGTATCTAGCCAAACAACAAATGATCAAGAAACACTCAATGAATACAAAACCTTATATAGGGACGAGAAATTCTGAATAATTGTGGCAGCACTATCTACTCTTAATAGTACAAAACGCTTGAGTTTTTGTGACAGCGGTTTTCCACTGACCTTTAAGATGCTTTTCCATCTGCCTTATCTTTTAGTAAGCTGCTACAAAATAGAGGCTGCTTCTCATCTCCTGCCAGGTAAGTAGGACGTTCCTGTAAGTTTGGTCTCCCACTCCTTTGCTGCTATTAAAATACATATTCAACAAACAGCAGCTGACTTACCTCAGAATGTACTTCCTACTTTGTCTCAGCTGCACTAATAATTCATGTTATTTGAACGAAAACTTTCAACATAGTACTCTTTCCATTCAATACCCCCTAATATTTTTCATCTAATCTTTGATATTTAGTGACAAAGGAAACCAAAAACAAGCCGACTTACCACCCATGAGCCTCTCATCATGAAGTTCATAAGAGCAGGAGTTCTGCTCACTGCCAGGGCAGACAAAGCTGTTACTCCAATACTTCCTGCTAAGTACATATAGGTAGAATGGATCCTGTCCTTCACGTACTGAGGCCAAATTCTGTAAGAAACACAACATGGTTAATTTACAGGATTATGGATGTGAATTTTGGTTGAATGATTTACTAGATGGGAGACATTGGGAAATAGCACTTTGCTGTTCTATATGTTATTCACCTCATTTACCATGGAAACGATGCATACATTGGAGCTACCGTAACAATTAAATGATGTAAAACATACGAGCGAGCACTTGGCACACATACAAAGCAAACCCTTTTCTCTTTGTTTAAACACATATAACCTTGGTAAAAGATTTTTATTTAGGTTTCAATAAATACAGGCAAAGGAAACAAGAAATTCTATTGCCTTTTTTATTATTTTCTTGAGGTTATACTGGCTTACAACATTGTGTAAATTTCAGGTGTACACTGTTAAATTTCAGTTTCTGTATGGACTGCATCATGCTCACCACCTACATAGTCTAGTTCTCATCCATCACCATACATATGTGCCCTTTACCCCTTTCACCCTCTCCCATCCCCTTCCCCTCTTGTAACTCTTAATCTGTTCTGTTTATTTCTATTTATCTTCCACATCGAGTGAAACCATGTGGTGTTTATCTTTCTCCAGCTGACTTACTTCGCTTAGTATACCCTCAAGGTCCATCCATGTCATCGAAAATGGCACGATTTTGTCTTTTTTATGGCTGAGTAGTATTCCATTTGTATATGTACAAAATAAGAGTCTATTTTTATTCACGTATACTGCTACACAGTTAGAAGACTACACATAAAACATTCTAAAAGTCTAACAGTGGCAAAAGATAAGGACAGGAAGAAAATTGGAACCTTTAAGGCTGGAATTGTTCGGGAGCAATTTACTTACACAGCCTTTTCAATGGCTCCAAGCTCATTAGACATTCCCAAGCCATAGTAGCACAACGCTCCAAGACCAACGGCAGCCCCTCCAGCAACAAACCATCTTCCCATCTGATCAACTGCAGGACACAGGAGGAAGTGCACGTTAACACCGTCATGTCTTGACTAAATTAAAATGCTGATGGTAAATCAAACCACATCCCACACTTCTTTGTAACAGCTATAATTAGTACATACAGGGATATAGAAATTGTCTCAAAATTAGGTGACAAATAAAAAAGGTCACGGCTGAAACGTAGGTGTAATAATAGCAGAAAAAGGATCAGGCCTGATTAACCTACAATTACTCCAGTAAAATTTGAGGAGGCAGTATATCTGTGGATGGGAGGATACTTCTGTGATACATGTTACTTTACTCATAAAAGTCTGGGGTGTGTTCTCCTGACAGTCATAGAAAGTAAAGACGAGAAAGAACTGTTAAGTCATCCCACACTGTGTCTAAAGTGCCACTGACAAAGACGACGCTTTACATGGAGTCAAGGAAAAAAGGAACTGAAGAAAAAAACGTCATCAGTGTTTACGCAGCAGAGTCAAGGGAGGTGCTCTTGTTTTGGCGTACCAAGAAAGAAACAGCTTATGGACTGGAACTAGAGGGAGGTATTCATAGAACATTTTACTCCCTTTAGTCTAATCTGTTCACCAAGAACGTTACTATGCTCTTGCTGTCTGATTCATAATTTGGTTTAGAGGGCCAATTTAGTAACCAGAAAGAAACGCCTTGAGGGATATGGATTAGGGCTCTCTACCATTATGAGAAACGGAGACTCTGCAAGGTGCTTAAGGAGCAGCAGGGCTCTTGGCCTGGCTCTGGGTAGATTAACAATCTAATTTCTGAATTCGGAAAGCTGAAATCCAAACTGAACCAAACAGACTTCACTAGGGTACTGCCTTCTGAGAGGTCCTCTGTGGGCAGTCAGTGGAGAGGGCCCTTCTTCAACATCTAGGCCTTTATCAGCATCTATGTTTTGGTGATTTACTCTTGACCTGAAACATACACAATTATCATATGCCTGAATGAAGATCCTATGCAACTTTAATGAACCTCCTTAACAGGTTGTATCTTTTAGAATCTCTTTCTGGAAAATGCACTAATACACAAGTTTGCGTATATTTTAGGAGGCTGCTCAGGGACCTCTTAAAACATACCCACTCACTCCAGTTTAAGAACTGCAGGCTGCCACCTACTTTTATGAGACTGAGGCGCTACCTACTACACTGACAAGGCACCTTGCCACCTACTTTTAAATATTTTTTCCATCGACGGTTCCATCGCCGCCTCCTTGAGTTCTTGGCCAGTCTTCCCACGCCGGATCCCAATTCTTGTTCTGGTGGCATATTCCTGACACACATGAAAACAAAGACACACGCCACCCACACCAAAACAGAAATGTTAACAATAAGATAAAACAGAGGATCTTGATATACTAGAAAACCATGTATAAAGTAATTTGGTACTTTCTATGTATGTAATTTCACTATGAAAGTATGTTAGCTGATCTAAAAAAGTATAGGTAGACCCTATCTGTGCTCTATCTTCAAAGGAGTTTGTTAATTCATTACAGCTTAACTTCTTAGTTTAAGTTTCAAAATAACTGTTTATTTCATAAACTACAGATTTTATTTTTATCTCTAGAATTATATTTTAAACGTTAACTTTTTAAAAACATGTATTTGATAAGCATTAGTCACATTTTTTTGTCTGGGAAAAGAGCTCAAGAAAAGTCTCTTTCCCTAACACATCCTCCAAAGGGAGGGATGACTACGACCTCTATTTCACTTCTTTTTCAACAGTGGAACAGTTAAGAGGAAAACAGTTGTCTCTTGTAGCTCATCAACCTCACATTTCAAACTTTATGCTCCTAATTTGAAGGCTAGCGGAGAAATCTATTATAAAAGGAACTTAATCAGACATTTTATTTTGCCATTCTCTAAACAAGAGCTGAAATGACCTATTCAGTACCTAACTAATAAGCTACTGATCAACTGGTAATAATATTCCTGGGTTCTTCAGCTTTCGACTATAGGCTCCACCATCTCTCCGGTGTATCACTCCGCACTCAACCCCTCACAAATTACTCTAAACTCTGAATGAGAAACTCTAAGAGCTGTGAGTAAAGAAAAAGTTACAGGAGTTCTTTTTCTCCTTCACAAGTGATACGATAAGGATGGAACAGAATGATACAAAACTAACAGGAAGAAGGAGCTGATGTGGGACATTATCACAGATAACTGTTTCAGTAAATCACTCTGTCAAACAAATGGCTTGGGGGGGGAGGGAAGGAGGGAGAGAGGGAGAGAGGGAAGGAGGGAGAGAGGGAGGGAGAGAAAGAGGGGGGGAGGGGAGAAGGGGGAAGGAGAGAGGGGGAGAGAGGGAGGGAGAGAAAGAGGGGGGGAGGGGAGAAGGGGGAAGGAGAGAAGGAGAGAAGGAGAGAGGGAGAGAGGGAGAGAGGGAGAGAGGGAGAGAGGGAGGGAGGGAGGGAGGGAGAGGGGGAGAGGGGGAGGGGGGTGAGGCAGACAGACAGACAAGACACAGACACAGACAGATTATCTTTACCCTGCTGGGTGTTAGGAGCCATTGATTCTTTGTGATGGAATTCTTCACAACAGGGGAGGCCCTGGTGAAAGCTGGGTGGAAAACCCTGGAAGGGAGCGTCCGAAGACATACGAGTCTCGCGGCCAGCATGGTGGTGCACCAGGTTCACCAAGCAGATCTGAAATGCTGGTTAGACAGAGACAAAATAACACATTAACCAACTCAGGGAAGGAGAAAGAGGATCCAGAGACAAGAACAGGCCAATCATCTTTCAGTAGAAAAGGTGGAATAAAGTGACCTGTTTAAACGTTAATGACAAATCCTCTGCTTGTCCCTTGGTAATTCAAGAAATCCATCCCGCAGCAGAACCCAGTTTAGGAAGGGTCACCAAAACAGGTATAAAGCCAGTTCGAACAGTAACAAGAATTAGGACTCTGTGTGACACGTGTCTAACACAGAGTGGATGCTAAGATCTTAAGAGAAGTACAGCGAGGGTGCTGGCTTTTACAAATGTGGCTTTGGCTTAAAATTTATACCAGCATTCAACAGTAAAATTTAAAAGATGCCTCTCCAACTCTTGAGCAGAGGAAAAATGTCATCCCAGGAAGACATGAGTAACTCTTTGAGGACACACTGCATTGCAAGGCTGAGACATTGATGGAAACCAAAGACCATAAACTCCTGCTAAACGTGCCAAATATCACACCCCGTCAAGATATGACATAAAAATATACGAGGTAATGAAGCCCCTGGATGCATCTTAAAATGCATATTCCTGGGTCTTACTCTGGTCCTAATGATTCAACGTCTAGGAACGGACACGGGAATGGGCATTTTAACTGGCACCCAAAAGCTAAGAATTCCTGCTTAAAAAGACCTATCTGAGCGTCCTTCCGGCTCTGCGAGGCGTGGACACGGGCCATTGTCCTTTGGGGGAACAGCGAGTCCTTCCAGCACTTTCCTGCCCTTACATCATCTCAGACCTGGGCACACCCACTGCGCAGGGGCCCAGCTCGCATCTCGCCTCTACCAGGGTCTGACCTGACCTGAGAGCCGGGTGCCTCAGTTGCAGTGGGAACGACTGCCGACCCAAGAGGATTCTGGGAGCTGATGCGCGGGACACCAGGCCCCCCAGACTCCGACAAGGACCCCGCCTCCGCCCCCAGGCAGCCCGTTCGCCACCGGCCCCGCCTCCATGCCCAGGCAGCCCGCTCGCCACCGGCCCCGCCGCCAGACTCAGGCAGCCCACTCGCCACCGGCCCCGCCGCCAGCCCCCAGACAGCCCGCTCGCCACCGGCCCCGCCGCCAGCCCCCAGGCAGCCCGCTCGCCACCGGCCCCGCCGCCAGCCCCCAGGCAGCCCGCTCGCCACCGGCCCCGCCGCCAGACCCAGGCAGCCCGTTCGCCACCGACCCCGCCTCCAGCGCGCCCCCTCTGCAGGGCGGCGACACGGCCGGTGTGACTCAGCACTCGCGGCCCGGGGAAGCGGGAAGCGGACAGCGAGCCGAGCCTCCTCCCGGCCCGCGGGCGCCGCCGCGCCGCCCCGCTGCCCGGTTACCCGTAGGATGACGACCCCGACGCGCCACCAGGCCGCGATGCGGCCGGGAGCGCCGCCACTGCCTGCCCTCCGCAGAGGCGCCTAGGGCCCCGCGCGGCGGCAGCCTGGAAGACGGCGGTGCTCGGGGGCCCGTGGGCCCCGGGGAGCCGTACCTCAGGCCCCGGTCCCCGCGACCGCGCAGTTCCCCTTCCGGGCCCACGAAGCGCAGACGCTTACAGCTCCCTCGGCCCTCCACCTACTGCTTACCATCTGCGCGCGCGCAGACCCTCCCGCTCACTGTGTGACGTAACATCCGGCGAAGCGCAGGACCCCACCCCCCCACCAGCAGCCAATCATGAGCAGATCCCTGCCGGAAGGGCGGGCACAGGAGGGAGGAGGGGTTCCGTGCTGGAGGGGCGGGGCCGGGGGAGGATTGTTGGGAGCGTCACAGTGGACGTCCATTTTGGGTGCGGGCAGCGAAGGTGTTTCGGCCCTATTAGCGATGGGTAACGGATCTCGTCCTTGTTTTTGGTCTCGACAGTTTCACTTGCAGCAGTTACAAAGGTTATTTGAAAATTGAAAGAGGATAGCGTGCGAGTTAAGATTTATTCTGTCGCCGTGTTCCTTTCGTCTTGTCGCCTTTTTGTGCCTTGTCAGGAATGTCTGGCGAGATGAACAGTTCGAGACCGGGGCCAACCGGCTTCTCGGGTCTGATGCTGAAGGTCGGCCGGTGAAGGTCACCGGGCCGCATCCTTGGAGCTCCGTGACCTCCCCAGCACCCTTCCACGCCCGAGTGCGCGTGTGTTTGGGGTGCAAGGCTGGTGCACGGGCGGCCCCCTCCCCGGGCTGTGCTGAGCACGGTGCACCTGTTTCCCTTGCACGGAATTTGTAAAGTGAGAGCCATTTCTCGGCTACCCGAGGGAGGTTTTTGTTCTTTCTTTCCCTCTCTTTTACGCATTAAATATTTGCGGAGGCTCCCTTTTGCCAAGCACTGTCCTAGGGACGTATACAAATAAATAAAACACGTGTAGGGTCGTTGTATTGGCAAAATTGCCCTTCTGGCGTTTACTTTGTGTTGGAGACAAGAAAACGGACACAAGGTTGGGCGGTGATAAGTACTTGGAAGGAAAGTCAAGCTGGGTAAAGCCCTAGAGGGGTGCTGTTTTAGATAAAGGTGATTAACAACGTGTAAAATTTATGAACCTTATCTCCTAAGCTATTGTTAATTGGGATTTATGATAATTCTGTAACCATGTAAATCTTGACAGACATAAAGGTTTGCGTTTTATGTGAGCAATAAAACAATCTGGCAGCAACACAGTTCTTATTTCATTCCTCTGCAAAGGGCAGGAAAACACTGTAGACGAGTCTGTCGCTAAAGATAGTGAATAGATCGAGCATGATCAATTTAATCTCACTTTAGATCTTAACCCAATTTGATTAGCTAGCAAATAGGTTCTCTGTTTAGCTCCCGCGGTGATAAACAAAATACTTTCTTAAGTCTAAGTCATTCGCTTCGAGATTCTTATTAATTAAAGCTCACTGTCTTCATAAAGGAAGAAAAATTTCTCATTTCATATTTTCTTTTCTCAAGCATGGGGCTTATATTGTTTCCACAGATGTCAAATATTTTGAGGCAGCAGAGTTACCTGGTCATTTTGTGGGGAAGAAATGATCAGTGTGGGGTGGGGAGAGATTTCACTGACTGGGAATGAAATTAGTAATTTATTGCAATTGTTCAAGCAAAAGGTGAAGGCTGGCATTAAGACAGAAGAGGGACAAAGAGGGAGTTTATGACAGAGATATATCGGTGAGGAGGAATTTACAGGATTTAATGGCTGATTGACTATAGCTGATAAAGAAGAGGGAGGCACCCAGGATAATCCCTCTATTCTGAATTGGGTGAAATTGGGTGGATAATTACACCATTAATTTAGAGAGAGGACACAGGAAGAGATACAGATGTGGAGGAAGTAGATAAGCACAACTCAGTATGAAGTGTTAAACTGTAAATTCTCTGCTTCCAGGGCCTGGGAGCATAGGGCAGAAAACAGAAAAGACAGGAATCACAAATCCTAATGTTGTATATACATCACAATTTTTGCTAAAGGTCGCTGACTGGTTCCTTATCCTCCACCTGCTGGACAAGTGGAAAGTGCTGGATTACAGAGGAGAAAAATCATGTAGTTAAAAATAAATCCCCCTACCCGGCTAGACTATTCCATCAGGAGATGTGGTGTGGGAGAAAAAGAGTTGAAAAGGGAGTTTGTGAGGGCTTTATCCTCCCTGGGTGGAGTCTTATGTGCTCACTCTGCCTCTCAACAAAGGGCTGGCGCTCCTCCCTGAGAGGTTAGTGATGTTTCTGAATGGAGGGGATCAACTGGTAGCTGCTTCTGCTATGGTGTTTGCTAAGTGGCAGAAAACAACGCAGACGGGAAGGAGTCAAGAGGGTCCCTGCCTTGTTTTCCCTTGGCTTTAAAGTTTGCCGTGTCAGAGCTTCCTAGAATCCCTGAAGCCTGCATAAACCCGAGACTGCAGCTGTGAGCATGGGCCAGCTTGTTTGTTCTGCCCGATAGTGAGGGGGACACCAGAAGTATGCATGTGAGAGACGCCCAGATGGGCACCAGCAGACCACGGTGTGTGCTACACGCCAGAGCCAGCATTTGACTCTGTCTGGGTGAGAGAGCAAGCTGTGCCAACCTCAACAGTTCAGTCCTGCCAGTAACTGAAGGAAAAGGAAGCCGTGGCTGAGAAGGAGACTGTTCCCTCTGGGCCCTGCTGAAGGTGTTACCTGGGAGCTGGGCACTGACCCAGGAGTGGAAGGGTAGAGAGCAGGCCACACCCTTTCCCTCTTGTTTAATGTGGATGCTTCTAATCCCTGTGGGGTCCAAGAGAGGAGAAAGGGCTTTGAACGCCGAGGTAACTGATGGTGATAAATCCTAAGACTGACTGACCTGAGAATGGAATAAACTAAGCTGTCAGCTTTAGGCTGACTGGGGACTCAAAAGCAGTTGATGCCAGATTAAGGAAAAATGTAGTTCATCTTTGTGCTCATTTTACTGGCAATTTTTCAGTGTATACCCCTCACAGAGGTGCAACCAAAGGCTGTATGTGGGTCAAAAGGCAAGTTCATTGATGAGACAGTATCTGTGGAGGGACAGAACATTGGAGGAATCTTGAGGATAATCTCATGCTTCCTGGTGAGCTTGCAAAGAAGAAGCTAAGACTCAGAAGTGGTAACAACTTAAGAAAACGTAGCAAGATCTGGGTTGAGAACATACATTCTCAATGAGGGTAAAACTGGTTTTCGAGGGGTGAAAAAAATCTTTATATCTCTCTCTATAGATCAGATATACTTTACATACAGTACATATGTCAGTATATATGTGGCATTAAAATTTTGTGGTAGAGGGCAATTAGGAAAAAAAATGTCTAAAAAGGCTCCTTAGGGAAGCAATTATGAAAAAAATGGTTGAGAAACATTGGTCTAGAGTCTAGAACTTCAGTGACCCAGGACAGTCCATTCTGGTGGCCTGCTCAGCAGAAAAGTTTTTGGTGTTTCCCTCTGCGATTCCATCAGTGAGATGTTATTTGAGGTAATTTTATGATCTCTTGATAAAAACTCTATAACTATATTCTTTGTGCTCCAATATTTTATTTCTCACTGCTTTACGAATCTCCATGTGACTTGTCTAAAATCAAGGTATAGCCAAAATTACCAAATGGGTTGGAAATGGTTTATTCCTGGGAAATCTCACAGAATCCAAAGGTAGGAAGGACAGCTGCGTGTCACGAAGACTCAGGTCAACAACTGGGAAGTCACAAGACAAACATAAGCCCTGTATCAGTTTGGGTTTAATCAGGGAAGTTGAACTTGAGCATTAGAGAGTGAGGAATCTATTCTAGAAATTAGACTCTACATAATTGTGGGAGGATCTGAGGAAGTAAAGATCCAAAATGGGTGAGAGACAAGTCACTAACTAGCCCGGGTATGATCAAATATGTTGGGGTTCCAGAAACTGGGCTCCATCAGCTGATGGAGAACAATTGCAAAGGGGCAGCTGTAGGAGTCCATGACAAGTTGTGGCTCCTTGTGGCTTCGTTCCTGCCTCTGTGAATTTGCAGTGAAGCAGTTGGTGATGGGCCTGGAATCCGTGTTGACCATCAAGGTTGGCAGTCAGGAAAGTGAGCTGGATGCGGAGCAGGAAAAAGCCAGGGTGACTTGCAAACCACCAGCACCTCTGAGTCTCTCCCTTACGGTCCTTCATCAGGGATGTCCTTCAGAGTGTCATCTACTCCACCTCACTTCTGACTCCCAAATCTTATCAAGTTTCTCTCGTGGCCAACTCTCACTCAGGACCATGCAGGGAGGGAATTATGTGAAATATGTTTCCAGTTTAGCTAAGTTGACACAGCACAAAACCACCACACTTCTTTAGTCTCTGGTGTAAAATGGTTTCTTGGGCTTGCTTTTCCGTGTGTGAACCTCATTTGTTTCTCTTTTTGTAGATGTGCTCTCTTTGCTTTAAGAAGTACATAGCTGAAACTCTCAACTACCTAACGGATGTCTAGGCTCCAATAGCCAACACTGTCTAAAACCAGAACTGTTAAGTACCATTTCTAAATTCCAGGGAGAAAAAATTCAACTGGGTCAGACTGGATCAAGGATCCACCTCTCATCCAGACAGCTGTGGCAGGGGTGAGAGTCATGCAGATAAAAAGACTAGGCCCTCCTCTTCATCGTTTCTCAGAAAAGAAGGCATGGGTAGGCAGACTAAAATGTATCTTCCATACTAAAAGGTTGGAAGCTATCTCCTATTTAAATATGGTAAAGCAACTGGAACTGTTGAACCTGGAAAAAGAGATGGCTTGGGAGGTTCATGATAGCTGTCTTCAGTGTTTAAAGGGATATAGAAACCAGTGCATATGGCTGCAAGTAATAGACTCAATGGCCAAAAAACAGAGGGAGATAAACTTTAGCTTAGGATATGGAAGAAATTTTAATGGTTAGGTTGCTGCAAAGGCAGAATGGTTTACACTCGATGTATTTAGGTATAGACTATACAACCACATTCTTAAGATTTTGTAGCAAGTAAAGATTGAGGGTTTAGACTAAATGACGTATAAGATCAATTGCAATTTTGAGACGTCACGATGAGATCAAGACTATAGATTTAGGCTGACCTAAGTTCACGTCCTGACTGGCACCTACAGGTATAACTGTCAGTGTCCTGACAGGACACGTATGGCAGGCTCAAAAGGGATAATGGAAGAGTTTAATGAAGTTGCTTTATTGCTAGAGTGTGGGATGTGTTAGGAGAATCCAAAAGGGATGGTCACGCTTCCTGAGCTGACCCAGATGGAGTAAGCTTATTTCAGTCTATCCTTACTGATTAGAGCTAAAAATCCTGGGCAGAGTATAAAAAGCAACTACCTGAGGAATCTGTACGATAAACAATAGCAGGCAGATTGGGAAAAAAGTCACAACTTGAACAATGACAGTAAAGGGGATGAATTTTGTGGGGTTTTCTCTTCTTTACTCTTCTGGCTTTGTTGTGAGGCTGGGCTGAGTCCAGGAATGTGTAGCAGGGGTGTACAGAAAACGTTCAAAGAGAAACCCTCTTCTTTCTAGCTAGGGGCCTGAAAAAGGGGGCCTCAGTGAACTGGGAAGAATGGATGGAATCCCCATATTTTTCCTTTTTTTATTGTTTTTATGCCCCCAGTCCTGCCTTAAGGACAGCAAAACTTTCCAGTGAAAATATCCTTCAGGAAAGAAGGCGAAATAAAAACATTCTCAGATAAAGGAAAGCTAAAATAATTCATTGCCACTGATCTACTCTAAAAACAATACTGAAGATGTTTCTTTAGGCTGAAGGGAAATAACACTAGAGAGAAACTTGGAATGTTAGGAGTGACGGAAGCACAACAGAAATGGTAAATAACTGGGTAAATATAATAGACTGTTTCTCCCCTTAAGTTCTTTAAAATGCATGAAGGTTAAAAGCGCAACTCAACACAGTATGATGGGATTCTCAGTGTATGGAGATGTAATAAATATGAGAACTGAATAAGAAAAACTCCTCATGAGTTTCTTCTCTACTCTCAATTCTATGCACAGAACACCTCACTTCCGACACCAAATGTGTGAGTTTCTCCCGTACATCAAGCAATTCTCAAACACCAGCTGGGTATCCTACAATTTAATTCAATTCTGACATTTTCTACCTGAAGTTAGCAAAAGATCCCACAGATTAAGGGCTCAGTCCCACAAGACTGCCTCCTGACCCCACTTCAGATGCCAATTGCAAGTCTAGGTTGTTACCTGTGCTTCTGACCAACAGGCTATAAATTGGAGGTTCCTGTGACCCCCTTCTCAGGTTCAATTAATTTGCTAGAGTGGCTCACAGAACTCAGAAAAACGGTTTACCACTATTATCAATTTGTTGTAAAAGGGTACAACTCAGGAACAGCCAGATGGAAGAGAGGCATAGGGCAAAGTGTGTGAGAAGGGGCAGGGAGCTTCCATGCCTTCTCTGGGTGCACCATGCTCCTAGCGCCTCTGCATGTTCACTAGCCTGGAAGCTCTCTGAACCCTATCCTTTTGGGTTTTTATGGAGGCTTCATTACTTAGGCATCATTGATTAAATCATAGGCCGTTGATGACGGATTCAAACTCCAGCCCCTCTATTCTCCCAGGAGGTCAGGAGTGGGAGGGTTGGGCTGAAAATTTCAATCCTCTAATCATATGGTTGGTTCACCTGGCAACCTGTACCCATCCTGTGGGGCTAGAGGCTTTCCAAAAATCACCTCATTGACATAAACTCATGCGTGGTTGAAAGGAGTTTCTTACGAATAACAAAAAACATCCCCTTCACCTTTATTGCTCTTATCAGGAAATTCCAAGGGTTTTAGGAGCTGTGTGCCAGGAACAATGGCCACCAAAATTTATATTTCTTATAAATCACAATATCACAACAATCCTAACATAAAGGAGGGATATCAAGAGACCCATATGGTAGCAAGCCTTCTTAATGTTGCTTGAAGTGGTAAAATATTAAATTCGAGTAGATTGGGAAAGTTAGGTATTGTATATTGTAATCTCTGGAGCAACCACACCAAAACAACAACAAAAAATCATACAGGGAGATACAGCCAAAAAAGATCAATACATAAATTAAAATGGAATGCTAAAATATACTCAAATATTCCAAAAGAAGGCAGAGATCAGAGAAACAAAAAACAGAGGAGACAAACAGAACAGATAATATAATGATAGACCTAAGTCCAACCATATCAATAATTACTCTGGATGTAAATGGTCTAAATACTAATTAAAGATAGAGATTTTCAGATCGGACTTTTAAAAAAGAAGTGCCAGCTATATGCCATCTGAAAGGAATCCACTTGAAGTATCATAAAGTTGATAGATTAAACATAAAATGATGGATGAAGGTGGTCAAAAGGTACAAACTTCCAGTTCTAAGAGAAATAAGTACTGAGGATGGACTGTGCAACGTGATAAGAGAAATAAGTACTGAGGATGGACTGTGCAACGTGATAAGAGAAATAAGTACTGAGGATGGACTGTGCAACGTGATGACTATAGTCAAACATATGGTGCATTCGAAAGTTGCTAAGAGAGTAAATCCTAAAAGGTCTCATCACAAAGAAAAAACGTATCTTTTCTTTTTTTCTGTTGTGTCTGTATGAGATGATGGATGTTAATGAAACTTATTGTGGTGATCATTTCACGTTGTATGTAAATCAAGTCCTACTGTGCACCTTGAACTTGTACAGTGCTGTATGTCAATTATAAGTCAATAAAACTGGGAGAAAGAGATGGAAAAAGAAATACCATGCAAACACCAAGCAAAAAAACGCCAAAGTAACTATTTAAATTTTAGACAAAGTAGACTTCGGATTAAGGAAAATTACCAGGGATAAAGAGGGATAGTGATAAAAGGTTAAATTCATCAGAAAGGCATAACAGCCTTAAATGTGTCTGTTACAAAACAGAGGCTCAAAATGCATGATGCAAAAACTGATACAACTAGGGGCTGGCCGGTGGTGCAGCAGTTAAGTTCACACGTTCCACTTTGGCAGCCCAGGGTTCACCGGTTCGGATCCCAGGCACAGACATACATACCACTTATCAAGCCATGCTGTGGCAGGCGTCCCACATATAAAGTAGAGGAAGATGGGCACGGATGTTAGCTCAGGGCCAGTCTTCCTCAGCAAAAAGAGGAGGATTGGGCACAGATGTTAGTTCAGGGCTAACCTTCCTCAAAAAAAAAAAAAAAAGATGTTGAAGACATTAAAATATAATAAGGGAATACTACAAACAAGACAGCTAAAAATCTGAATGAGCAGCAAACTCAAATGTGATATTTGTTGCCTCCAAATTTCAGAGGCCCACCCAGTGTTGTGCTTCTTTGTGGTAAGGGGTGGGAGGTGCAATAAATTGTCTCTTATTTTATGGGGGGTACCCCAACATGTCCTGGTAGACCCCTACGACTTTTAGAAACTACCAGTGTGTCAACCTCTGTACTTTTGCAGGTTTTACTTCTCCTCCGGCGTGCATGTATCTGGGTACATGCTCCTCTCTGCTCACCAGGTTCAATGAACTATCCAATAGAAGTAAAATATGAACCGTGCATGTTATTTTAAATTCTCTAGTAGCCACATTAAAAAAGTAAAAAGGAACAGGTGAAATTAATTTTAATAATCTATTTTATTTAACAAACATATCCAAAATATTATCATTTCAACATGCAACATATAAAACTATTAATGAGATATTTTACATTTTTTTGCACCAAGTCTTTGAAGCCTCGTGTGTATTTTACACATACAGCACATCTCAATTCACAGCTGCCACATTTCAAATGCTCAATAGGTGCATGTGGCTAATGGTTACCATATTGGACAGTGCAGCTCCAGAGTATGGGAGGACTGAGCAGTCAAGTTGACATGGCCCTGAGTTAAGGCAGAGGTAGACTGACCACCCCACCATGTAAAGACAAACTTTCTCTGATGATTTTTATTGATGGGAATGTCAGGGACTTTGGTTGTTCCTCTAGTAAGGATACTATATCTGGAACTTTAGCTGCAATTGACATCACCACTTGATTAAATTGATGATAATTAAGTCAGTCTCCAAGACCTAGAAGGCTTTTGCACCAGCCATCTTGGCAAGTTCAATGGAGATGTGATAGAAATGACCACTCTTGCATTTTAAAGCCTTTGGTGGTGACATTAATTTTTGCATTTCTTGAGGAATGCATATTGCTTTGGGTTTACTATCTTGGTAGGGAGTATTCCAGGGGTTTCCACTTGACCCTTCCTTTCATGATTTTTCTAGTCAGGAGAGCAATGTGAAGATTCTTCCAGTTACAAAACAATCTTCCTGGAATACGTTTTGATTCTTGGGAAATGACCACGAGAAGTACTGTAGACCCACTGGACCCAGGCTCAGGCTAACATTCCACATATCACCTGACCTTTCTAAGTCCTCACTTAGCAATGCATCATAGTGATGGTGTGATTCTCCAGGGAGTAGTGACACTTCACAGGCAGAATCTGACCCCCAGAGGCCTGGGTATTTCTGTTTCTCTAGTAAATGGCCATGGATCTTCCAAAGAAGACTTGGAAGAAAACTCACAGTCCATGCTTATGGCCATATTTCAAGATCCTTCTTCAGAGGGACCCAGGCTCAAATATTTCTGAGTCTGGCTTTAATCTGGGAACTGAGTAAGAAGCCATGAATCTTAAGCCTGGTGTCCATTTATCAGACCAAGAAATCTTCTGCTTGTATATTACCAAACAGCACTTCATTAGGCTGCTTACTCATCTATTTCATTCCCAACAACAGAGTGGTCCATTTTGTCAGTCACGTTTGCCCATGAGGCAAATACTCTGATTACTACTCTGTCTTTGGGGTTTATTATGGTAATTATTTTCGTCTTTATTTAATTGTTAAGAATTAAAAGTTGGCCTCGTCTGCACTGGGATCTTGTTATTCCCATTGAGACCAGGATGCCCAATTCCATGTTTGGCATCTCCAAATGGGCCTCTCCAACCTATAGAGCCATCATGGAAATTTTCAAGGATTCTGATGGTCCTCTTACCAATGCACTCTCAGTGAGTATGGTTAAGGGGTGGGCCTGCAGATTGCACATAGTAGATATACCCCAATATTCCTGTCTTCCTGAGCCTTCAGAGTCCTTTATAGCAGTGCTTCCCAAAGTATGGTCCTAGATCCTAGCGCTAGCAGCATTAGCATCACCCATGAGCTTTTTAGAAATGCAAATTCAAGGGCCCCCTCAACCTACTACATCAAAATTTCTGGGTATGGGGCCCCAGAAACTGTTTAACCGGAACTCCTGGTGAGTTTTAGCCTTGTTAAAATTTAAAAATCACTATTCTACAGTATGCTAGAGAAAGTTCAGCATCTCAGACTCATAGACCACAGCCCATCATTGAGTCTAAGCTTCAATTACCCAACTAGAACTCTATTAAAGGCACTTCCACAAGCTTACATTAACACATTTAAATCCTGCATTCCAGGCAAATCCATCCACATTGATAATCGAGCCATATACTCTATTTTCTTTAATCTAACATCCTTAGAGTCCACTCCCATACACACTAACCTGACTCCTGATGATGCCAATTGGTGAGCTCCGATGACTCCTTCAGTATGTAACATGTCTCCCCGGGAGCCAGCTTTGTGCTTCTCTGTCTGGACTGGGCTGAATTCTAACTCTCGTTTTAGGTCTGGAGCTAATGTGGGATGGCATGGATAATAAGATTCTGCATCTCTTTTGAGTCAGATGCTGTAGGTATCTTTGAGTTTTTTTTTTTAATGCAGTAAAGGCTGGTTTCCTTAGATGGGGGCCAGGGTTGTGTGTGTGTGTGTGTGTGTGGCTACTGCTGCCAGCAATGGAGATTAAAGGGCATCTGAGGGTTCAAAATGGTCAGCCTCGTTAGTATCTGCCCAGTGTCTCCACCACTCTGCGCCAATGCCCTCACCTTAGCCGAAGAGACGTGGCAGGTCTTCCCAGTCAGTTCATGCTGCGACTTCATAACCCATCCACTCAGACCCGAGCTTTGTCTTCAACTACATCTGTTCTGTGGTCACAGGAGGTAAGCAATTCATATAATGTTATTTTGATTTTACACCCATTACTTGAGTTTGGATTTCAACATTTCAGTGTCCTCTTCACTGTGTAGGACAGTTATAAATAGCCAGCTGGCCCCACAATATTTGTAATGTCCACTGTTGCCTTAACAGATAAGTGCCACATTGTTGTCTTGGCATTTAAATGCCACAGCTATCTCCCAAGTCCCTTCTCTGGACCCATGCTCCATCCCTTACCACTACCAGTAATAATTTGAGCACTTGTGATGCTGCCGCCTGTCTAGAATAAAGGTTATCTGTGTTCTCGTCAAATATGTGAACCATTTCAGAATCCTGGTTTGAGAGTCTGTCTCCCGGGTACCACTTATTGTATTAGCATCTGGTAGGGAACAGATGGTACATTAAAAAGAGACAATTGAAGAGAGTCTAATGAAGTCACTATTTGCAAATGTATGTGCTGGCATAACACATACATGGGGATAGGAAAGCACCCTGGAATTAGCAGCAGTGGGAAGCTGTTACCACTCTGGGCCTGGAGGAACGAGGGGAGGGAATGGTTAGTGGATCCTGGCAAGAGCTGTAGGTATAAGAGAGGGCTCACCAGACAGAAGTCGTGACCCCCATTAAACCTATGGCATGGCAGGACTGGAGCCAGGGGGATAAACACTCCAACCTCCCATCCTTATATCACCTGCTGGTGCCTCCCAATGGCTGAACTCAACTCGAAGCCAGAAGGAGCTGGGACGATGCAGTCCCCAGAGGTCAGCCTTCCAGGGCTCATGGCAGGGTGGGGAAGTGTGGAGAATGGATCTGGAGTCTCTCATCTGCTATAGACTTAACTGTTTCCCCCCAAAATCATGTATTGAAGCCCTAATCCCCAATGTGACTATATTTGAAGAGGGGGCCTTTAAAGAGAGAAAGTTAAATGAGGTCACAAGAGTGGGGCCTTAATCTGAAAGGACTAATGTCCTTGTAAAAAGAGGGGTGGACATCAGACCTTTCTCTCTTTTACTCTCTCATCTGAGCACAGTGAGAAGGCAGCTGTTTATAAGCCAGGAAGAGAGGACTCACCAGCTGCCAACTCTGATGGCACCTTCATCTTGGGCTTCTAGCTCTCAGAACTGTGGGAAAATAAATGTCTATTGTTTAAGCTGCCCAGTCTGTGGCACTTTGTTATGGCAGCCCCAGTAGACTAACGTATCATCAGTAAGATGGAGATTGTACTATGGGTCTCACAGGGTTTCTATAAGGATTAAATGATGTAACGCGTGAAGAGCCAAGGACTTGCACAATAGTTAAAAACTCTTTATTATTTTTATTGTGGGCATTAAGTTAAACATTCAGAGTCTCATTTTATGAGTTTTATATACCAACTCAGTTTTTCTGAGATTTAGTTATCTTTCTTGAGGTGAACCAAATAGGTTTTCATACCTTATATACACTGTGTGGTTTAGGATACCTTTTGACGTTGTTTGTAATCTGCTTTTGTTAATGCCTCTCTCCCTCCCCCACCTCTGTAGCACGTTGGATTAGCATCTCATTTTAGCAGTTTCTAATGTCTTCTTTACTGGTTTATAACAGATGGTCCTAAGCTCATTACTCTATAAATATGGATTATATTATTTTTTTTTCTGAGTGAATTACTTTGTATCAGTCCCTGATGAAGCTCACCTGCCACGTTCAAAATGTTCTCGTCAAACAGCAGACACAACTCTACTGTCATTTTTATCTTCTGTGTTTTACATCATGCCTTGCTTGTCTTTTTAGTACATAAACGCTTATGAGCAGAAAGCACTCATTTTATATCATTTTATGTGTCAGTTTTTAGCATCAAACACACTAATAGTTTTGAAAAAAATAATGAAAATCCTTTCGTGTAAAAAAATTCATATTTTAGGACTCGACTTATTTAGATTTACTGGAATGGTGGGCGTGCTTGTAAGAAAGCACTGTCATCCAGATATTTCATTACTGGGACACAGAGAAACCCAAAAGTATGGGGCCCATGCAGATCTTTTAAAAATGATAACAGTGAAATAATTTGTTAGCTATTAAGATTATACTGTTTTAGCAATAATACATAAAGTAGGGCAAAAGAATGGTTTAATAATAGCTGCAGCTTATTGAATTCTGCTATGGGCAGGCATTACTAGCTGTTGGTCATATTAGATTTAATAGACTGTGTACTCTTACAAGATGGTCTCAGAGGCTCCACTTTGGTTCCCCCTCCCCCATCTAGAAGAGTTTAAATCACTTGATTGGATTTAAACAGGGATGGAGATTTCCAGGTGAGTGTGTAGGTGGGTGAAAAGGGCAAAAAAATTAAGGGTTTTCAAGGGAGGGATTATAATACTGGACCATTAGATTTAGGCTGGGTCGGATGGATGGGAGAAGGATGAAAGAAAGTAAAAAACTGGTATAGTTAATAGGTTGGAAGTTTTTGAATTTGTATAATTGTTAGAGTTGGTGATTTCAATGAAATGAGGTTGTAGTAAACACAATTGTATATTTGAAATTCAGATTTTGGAGGAGTTGTGGTTATTGGTAATGACAAGGTCATGAGTATGACCATGGGAAAAGCGACTGAAGTATGGTAGAAGGAAAGGTGATTACTAAGTGACAAAGAGCTCAGACGTCGAGGTGTTGGATGGATTTTCCAATGGATACTGATTCATTGAGAATGGCGACAGGACTCGGGGTGGAAGGGAAGGTGGGTGTGGTTATTAGAATAATGGTTCCGTAAAAATGCCCATGTTCTAATCCCAAAAACCTGTGAATATGTTACCTTACATGGCAAAAGAGACTTCGCATATATGACTAAGTTAAGGATCTTCAGACAGGGAGTTTATCCTGGATTATGGGGGTGAGGGTCAATTTAGTCATAAGGGTCCTTATAAGAGTGAGGCAATAGGATCAGAGCCAAGAAGGAGATGTAATGATGGAGAGTGAGGTTGCAGTGATGTGGGGTCATGGGCCAAGGAAGGTGGGCAGCCTCTAGGAGCTAAAAAGACATGGAAACAGATTCCCCCCCTCTCAAAGTTACGTCCAGAAGGAATGCAGCCCTGATGAAATCACTCTAGACTCCAGAACTGTGAGATAATAAAGTCATGTTGTTTTAAGTCAATAAATTTGCGGAAATTTCTTACAGCAGCAATAGGAAATGAAGAAGACGATCTTAGAGTCAGTACTGAATTAGGGAGAGTGATGGTAGTGGGTAGGAGGTGGGGTAGTAGATGATAGAACCAAGGAGGTGACGCCGGAGGCACACATGTCAGTGTTGCTGGGATTTTAGAAGGAGGAAGGAATTTTACAGGTGATATTTCTTTTGTTCCAGGGGTCATGATGGAAGGTTTGAGGAGGTTGGGAAATAGGATCAGATCAGGATGGGTCCAGCTGATTATAGTGACATGTTGATGGATAACCTGGGGAGTTTGGGCTCCTGCTGGCACCTGGATGAACAAGCAAGAGAGGTGAGAGTCCCGAAGGTCTCTTATTTCCAGGTAGTTTCCTTTATTTAGTCAACACCTACTATGAGGAGGGTCTGCTTACGGGCATGAAGAGTTTGGTGGCCCGGGGGCAAGTTAGTGCATCCTCCTGGGGACTCCTGGGGACTGCTCTCTTGACCTCCAGGAATTTGAGTTGCTCCAAAAGCTTCCTCTCTCTGTTCTGAGGTATGACAGGCTGAATGGGTTGAGGGAGGATGAGAAGGAAAGGATGTTGATGGGAATAAGGTTTTACTTGGAATGAGAAGCTCTGGTGGCTTGATGGGCTGGAGAAAAGAGAAGCCATGGAAAATGGAAGAAGAATCAGATTTGCATCAGCTTCCTTATTCACAGCATTAGGTGCTATACGGAAGTAGAGCAATGCCTTAAATGCTCTGGAGAAATGGAACTGAGGACCTAGAATTTTATACCAAGCAAGAATACACATCAAGCTGAGTGAGGACAGAAGCGTGCTCTGGAGTGGACTCCTCGCCACTCCGCTGCTCTACTCTGTATTGCAGCGGACTGGCTCCATAGGCTGCAGCCCCCAGGTTCCTGTTTTACCGGCTCCTGGTTGGGTTCAAGCAATGAGAGTGCAGGAGGAATGAAGAAACCAGCATGTAATTCCTTCCAATTCCTCCTGCCCCAACCCCTCTAGTGGAATCGGACCTTTGCCGGGTGTTCTCCGTGGCTCCAGTTTCTCCTGGGTGACATGGCCCAGGGCTCGGATCTGCCAACCCCACCTCTTGCTGTGTGCCTCCAGCCTCAGGATGGTTGTGAATGTCCACTGTTTGTAATACCTGGGTTGCCTTTCTCATCGTTTGGTTTCTCCGTACTTCCATTATTTGTGTAACCAATTTTCTACATTAAATTTCCTCTGTTTAGATGCTTATAGTGGTTTCACTTTTTCTCTTGGGAATCTGAGTGATAGAGCGAGGTAAAGACATTTTCAGAAATTCATGGGGTCAGAGAGCTTATCTCTGGCATAATCCTTCTTAGGAAGTTTCATATACTCTAGAAAAGCAAGAGAGGAAGCCAAGAAAGAGGCTGGGTCCACTCCAAGAGGAGAAGAAAGAGCAGGGGACGGACCCAATCCTAGAGGACAGTGAAGGAGAATCCAGGATAGGAGCTATGCCACAGGAGCACAAACATTCCAGCTTGAAACAGGAATACAGAAGGCTCCAAAAAAGGCAATTAACACTCCCCCAGCCCCGCCAATAAAACCCATATAAGATCACAAGCTGCTGTGATCCAAATTGGAAGAAAACAAAACATGCAATGATTTTAAACACAATTGATAGAAATCAAGAGAACCCATTTCACCTTGATGCGAGGATCGTTCTCTCCATGGTCCAGGGGCTGTGACACCGGACTTGTAAAAAAGGAAATATAATTGTAGCATTATACTGGCCTTGTAGTAAAAAATACTTAGTCATATTAATTTGTGTTTTTAGCTCTTAAAGTCAACCTAAATACAAAGAATAGGAGACTTGATTGTGGTTGCAACAGAGAATATAAAGGTTAACAGACTGGGACTGTAAAAATAATAGTGCAGGTGCAGAAGGTCAAGGCAGGCAAGTCGAAGGGAAGCATGAGGCATTAATACTCTCGTTTTGCAAAGGGAAGGAGGAACAAAGTGAAGTTGATAGAACAAGTAGAGGCAAACTGTGTTATTTAAAATGCTTAAGATAACCAAGTAGATTGAAAAGGACATTGTAATTGTCAAATGTTAGGAGAAGGAGGAGTAGCATCCCGAATTCAATAGATAACTACCTCCAACTCTCAATCAAGGAAGAAGCCGCCTCTGGGTGGGGGCTGGGGGCAGGGTGACGGGTAGGCTATGTTTTGTCCCAGCTTAAGCTCTCTTTCTTTCTTTAATTTGTTTCCAGGAGGTTTTAAAACACATCGAAATAAAACAGAATAAAATGTTAACATCGTTTGTCTCTGGGAAGTCAAACTGTATTTTCCTCCCTTCTTTCTGTTTTATCCTTTGAGTTGCCTATGATGAGTATTTATTCACTTTTTCATGGAAGCATTTGTGTACTTTTAAAAATAAGAGCAACTCCTCCACTTTTCTTCCTCTTGGAGGGAATTAAGTCCAAACTCCTCATTATCAATAGCGGGTGGTGGTTATGGTTCAAGCCTTCTGGCTTAGTGATCCCAGTCAAGTCAGGCAAGCTCCCCGGACTTCAGTTTCTTATCTGTAGAGCGGAGATGTCAAATACAGCGCCTACCTATTAATGACTGTTCTGAGGATGACACAAGCTAATCTACAAAAAGCTTGTGGACTGGGACCTGGCATGGTGTAGACACTGCACAAGTGTGTACTATTTTATGACTTTGCTGTTCAAGATTCTTTATGATCTGGCTCCAGGGTACCCTTCCAAATGTGTCTCCGTCTACTTTCTTTTTGAGCTGTTTGCGATTCTTCATTCACAAATTGTAGTTACCCACTTTCCTTTCGGTCCCGATTTCTTCATCTCCAGATCAAACTCTTTCTTCAAGGTCCAGCTCACAGACCACTTCTCCATGTGCCTTTCTCTGATCTTCCCAGCTAGAAGTACCTTCTCCCTCCTCTACACACTATAGCTTTTATCTGTGTCCTGAGGGTCTCATGGCACTTAAAAATTCCTATTATTTATGTACATATGTATGTATTTTTCCAATTAGGTTGGACGCTCCTGGAGGACAGAGTGAGTATTTTGTTTTCAAGTACCTAGCAGAAGGTAGATGTCCCCCAAATATTTTTTGATGTACATTAACAAGTTCAAGAAGATAAGAACAAGCACTGTGTTATCTTAGTTAAGATAAAGGGCTCAAGACTCTCCCTTTCATGTAGAATTGTTATACTTGTTTTACTTTTGTTTTTCTCTTATAATAGGCTGGGATAAGATTTACAAGCAGCCTTGATAATAAACCATGTCTTCCATGGCCAATAAATCTTTAGCAGCTCAGCGCTGATGCTCATTAGAGTGTGTTCCCTTTATTTACTGAGCAAAGACCACAGCTTTCCACTAAATTGCTGACTCATTCCTTTGTCACATTTGTCTCAGTTCAGTAGTTGCAGAAACGGCCTATTTGCTGTCAGGACAATTTTTCATCTTTGTTTCTATAGGTGGCGCTAGCTGTGCGTGTTAAAACTACAGATTGGGCTAAAAATTAACCTGGCTTAGACATAATTGAATGTCCATTTGCTTTTCATTCTTTCTCTCAAGCTTTTGCTTCTTTGCATCGATTTACTCTTAGAGAATTTCCCTAAGCAAAGTTCTGGAGGTACAGCTTTAAGATAGGTCTTTAAAACAGAGTCTATTTACATGGGATCATCTTCAACATCTTTGTATAGTTCAGGTTTTAAAGAAAATGTTAATAATAAAAAACTTCCATTATTTATAGGGATTCTGAATCTATTATGCTGTAGCATCAATTTAAACAAATCGTGTCCTAATCATACCTGGATAAATGCAGAATGCCAATTATTAATATTAATGGAAGTACTCAGCATTTCATATTTTATAATATTTCACGCCTAACCTCCTGCAGCCTTTTTATTATACCTCTAAGTAAAACTGCTGACATTTCTCCTCTCATAATACAAAAAGAACATTGAATGTGAGCATTTGATATTATTACGCTGAAGGCAATCTTTTCTGTTTGAAAAATAACATACAGCAAGGATTTGAAGGTGAGCATCTCGTGCTTTGGCCCATGAGACCAAGGCCTAAAGAAGTCTAGCAGTGAGCTCAGAGACCGAGTAAATAGAGTCTGTGTTCTCTGCTTCTTTTTTCACAACGCTTTCCCTAGGGTTCTCGAGACACATGCACACATACACACACACACTGTTTACATGTAAGAAGCTGATTATGTTAGCTTAATGAGAGGGAAGCAAAATCAAAGAAATCATAATGGATTTGTGGAGAGAAGCGTGGCCAGTACTTATGGCACTGATTGCAGGAGAAGGCGAATAACATTTCTATAGGCGGGGATGTCTTGATGGGCACGCGACCTACGCAGACACATAGGGCCCTCTGCTTAGAAGAATCCAGTGCTTGGCTTAGTGCTCTGCTTTTGCTGTTTAGAAAATGTTCAAAAGCTGTTAAGAATTTCATTTTGCATTGGACCTGCAAATCATGTATGTGGTCCTGTCTATAGGCTTAATAGCTTTAAAAACAGTTGCAGGGCTAGAGCGGAGAAATTTAAAATAGATGCCATATCTTATGCGACTATCTTCAAGGCTTTAAGACTGAATGAAGTGGAGACTCTATAAGAAATTCCCTGAAAATGGCCCCATCACAGGGTCCTTGTCAATGCGCCATGGAGGAGCCTTCTCTGGCAGCCGAACGCTTTGCTGCTAGCCTCTGCTCACCCAAATTTAAAAATGCACACTGAGCAATGCTTGTGCTGAGAACTTTTTCTGTAAAGGATTTTTGACACTTTTTCCAGAAATATTCATATCACCTCCCATTGCATTCATTTCCTGAATGGATGTATGAAACATTTTTTCTTTTGGTAGGTGGATCACATTTCCTTCCATTCTGGCTAAGTAAGACAATAAAAAATGATGGAACTAAGTCACCTATGTATTTAGCCTACTGCAATGGCAACAAGCCTATAATTGCTTTAGCCAACAAGGTGGTTTTGAAATTTGGAGCTGAAGCTCATAACTTCATTGCTGGCCCTCTTTTGTAGAGAGAGATGACTTTCTTAGCTCTTCATGTGGCTGTGTTCATCAGCAGAAAATAAATGAGGCTGTGCTTAATACAATTTCTCCTTGGAGTGAGCTTGCACTGAAGTTTTTAAAATTAGATCTGGGGAAAAAAACCTGAGCATGCGATCGCTTTGCCTCTTGCTCTGCATTCTAGAAGCCTCTCCTGGTACATTGCACATTAGCTATTGCAGCTATTTATATTTGTACTATCGTATCTATTTAATAAGAGAAGCTTCTCTGTTCCACCCTTTATAATAAATATTTTAATAGGAACACATGGAGACAGCACTCTTATCACCCTAGACTTGGGAGCAGAGTTTCTGAGAACACTCTTGAATATTTACCATGATGGGGTTCCTGAGTCTTGCCTTCTAAAGAACACAGAATAATATTTAGATCCAAATCCTTTTTCTGTAGAAGCATTTATGTTCATCATTCATTCATTCTCCGTTTACTATTTGTTCTCGGTTCTTGCTTTAGAAATGAATATAAATTTGAAGCTTGCATGTCTACACTGGGCAAAGATTCTCATGTTGAGGCCACAGACAGTTGGAGCAAATGAGATCTTTACATTCTCTAGTATGACCCTTCCAGAGCAAGGAAGGAATTCGTTCAAAGCTATTTGTTAGTATCCACTTGAAATATGCAACCTTGTCTGAAGCTAATTTCAAGGAAGGAAGTCATCATATATTTCAGAAGTATCAAGTTCCCTGCAGCAATGGAAGCCAGTTTGCACATTTGCTGTGAAATTTGAATTATTAAGATAGTGGGAATACAGCATCTGCTCCTTATTGCCAGGTGGTGAGTCCTCACAAGCCAGTGCCTCTGAGGGTAGAGCTGGGCTTTTTGTTCAGGAGTCCTAATGACACACTGTGCAGAGTCAGATGTCTGAATGCTTTTACCACGAAGCAATTCATTATCTTACCATTTCTGCAAGAGATCATGGCATTTAATTAGGCATTTTTTAGCGTTTGAGGTTAGTAAAGGTAACTTGGAACAACTGCCAATTTCAGTTAATTTCAGATGTAAGTTAACAAACATCTCCAAAATAAAGACTGGGGTTAATATTTTCCCCCTAATTTAGACTTCCATTAATGTAATGTACAGTGCTGCTCTTCTAGCAAAGCAATTCATTTGTAATTTTTATATCCTCATTTTAAAAAGTGATTAAAATAATAAAGGAAGGTAGTATGGAAATATTTGGGAGGTAACCAGTATTTCTATAGAAACATACGCAAAACGTTTATTCTTTTCAATAAAAGCACTTAGCAAAGTGCATGGATCCTGGTTCGACTCTCTTTTTCCCCTCTTTAGTTTTCTGTGACCAAATCCCAGGTCCTGGAGGAACATTTTGTCCTTTGGTTTAATGTTTTTCCTGGCAAGGACGCTCCGTAGAACTGGGGCTTCCAATGAGTGACCAAGGTTATCCCAGACACTGATAAAAAGTCAATGCTGTACAGAGTCAAAAATAAGAAAAACAAAGCAACCCACAATCCCGGTGGTCAGAGATAAGCACCGTTAATACATGGTTATGTGCTTCTAGAACATTTTCTATGCATGTAGATTAATCACTGTTGGTCTATCCATCCATCTCTTTCATTGATCTATCTTCATGTTCCTCCAATATTTCTGTATCCATAATGTCATTTTACTACTTTTAGGACAGTGCTGTTTTCACGCGCTCTGCTGTCCTCTCCCTCAGAGAAGGGGTTTGGGGGAGGGTCCCAAATCTCTGCCTCATCCCTTCCCCCCATCTCTGAGGGTTTTGCCCATGAATGTGAGCCCACCTGGGAACTGCCAGCCCCTCACATCCGCATCTACAAACCCACCTCAGGACTTTGGGAGTAGAAAAGTAGCTCCTACTTCTAAAGGTTGGAATCCTGAGACATGGCATTCACAGGGAAAAGCGTTGTTTACCTGATTGTGAGCAATTTCTAGAGGAGAGTCCATCACTGGCCTTGCGTGTAGTTACTGTGATGCTTTCTCTCCAGGCAATTTTGCATCTGGCCCTGCTGGTGAATTGCAGAGTGCTCCACGGTGCTCTCCAGCACCCCATGAAGAAAAGCTTTCGACGGTGTTGCAATCCCTTCTGACCTGCGATGATTGCTTGTCTTCTCTTGTGGCTTCTAGTAGCTCTTTTCTTCACTTGAGTAAGAAGTTTTCCCTTCTGCTACTTCAAATTGCTATTCTTTTCTTTGTTACCTTTTTTTTAAAATAGAGGTTCGTCACCATCTACTTCCACAACCAAGAGAGGAAGGAAAGAGAGAGGTTGAGAAATAGAGTGTCTTCATGCCTTTTATTTCAGAACCCTTCAGTTCCCTCAAGCTCATCTGTCTGTACTCTCTGCTAAGGCATTAGCTTTTAAAATTTTCAGGAAAGGATTTGGGGATACAAAAAGTCAATAGGACTCAAAGAATTGTCAATATACTTATATACAGAAGCCAGCCAATCTCAATCAACCTCAGATGAACAGGGCTAACACTTGTCTATATAGAGGAGAGCTATTCCAACTGTTTGCCAAAGCGCAGATCTATGGGTCATTTTATTTGCCATCTTCACAGACACCATGTTATTAAAGTCATTCGCCTACTGGGAATATTTTCCAAAAAATGTATTCCCCCATGGGAAATTATGAAAAATTTAGAATGACACGTTTTAACTACTGAATATTAATGCAACCTTTCCTAACTACTAATAAAAGAATCACATCTCTGTTTGTGAATATGTTAAAAAGTTAGACCAGGCTGTTTCACATATACCAGTAATTTTTTTCACTGTGACATTCATTTTTTTCTTTAGGATTTAGACAGGATTGTAATGGGACTGATAAAAGCATAACTGTGCACTTTGTAAATGTGCAGAAGTGTGCCCATTTTTGGGCTTCATGAGAATTGCTTGCAATGTTTGATCTGAGACGAATGCGTTTGGAGTCCTCAATTCCAAGTGTGACATACACCATTATAGGGTATTAATCCCCATCAAAAGGTTCAATTGAGCTGATGGTAAAATTAAGTTGACTACCTTGACTTAGCTATGACATGTCATATGTCATAACTTGGGTGTCCCAGTGAGTAGATTGGAATGATATTGATTCAATAAATACTAGAAGTTTAGGAATCAGAGAACCTGGATTTTAGTTCTATATCCATTAACAGCAAAGCTGGCCAATTGTCTGTGGGGCTCATGTGTTTTGGGTGTGTGAGTGTATATGAGTGTGTGTGTGTGTGTGTATTTGTGTATATGTTTATAAAAAATGGTACAAGGTAAGAAGTTTAGCATAGCTGAAGCATCGAGTGTGTTATGAGCAGTGGTGCAGACAGAGTTGGACAAGTAGGTCAGATCCTGAGGGACATCATGTGTCATGCTAAAGAAATTGGGTTTTATTTTACAGGTACTAGGGAAATATTCAATTTTTAAACTTTGTAATTAGAAATAATTTTAGACTTATGTAAGAGTTGCAAAAATAATGCAAAGTCCCATATGCTATTTACCCATCTTCTTCCAGTGTCAACAACTTATATATATTTATCAAAACTAAGAAATTTACATTGGTAAAATACTAGTAACTAAAGTATAGACTTTATTCAGGCTTTTCCAGTTTTCCCACTGATTTTTTTTTCTGTTCCAAGATCCAGTCCAGGATGCCACATTGCATTTAGTTGTCATGTCTCAATATTCTCTAATCCGTAATGGTTTTTCAGACTTTCTTTGTCTTTCCTAACCTTCACATGTTTGAAAAGTACTGGTCAGGTATTTTGCAGAGTGTCCCTCAATTTTGGTTTGTCTGAAGTCTCCTCACAATTCGATTGAAGTTATAATTTTTTGGCAAGAAGACTACAGAAGTGATTTGCCTTTCTTGGTGCATCATATAAGGTGGTACTTGCTGTTGATATGTTTATTATTGGTGATGTTAACCTCATTCAGTTGGCCAAGGTGGTGTATGCCAGGTGTATCCACTGTGAAGTTATTTTCTTCCTTAGTGATTACTAAATATCTTGGGGAGATATTCTTTGACACTATACAAATGTCCTGTTTCTCCTTAATTTTTTGCACACTAATTTTAGCATTTACCCATGAAGCTTACCTGGAGCCATTACTACTGTCGTGTTCAGGAAGTGCTTTTCTATTCCGATCATTCCTTTTCCATTTACTAATTGGAGTTCTTCTGTTAGGAAGAGTCACTGAATTATTTTGAGGAATGACAGGATTACTGTGATGCTAACACATGGAGGATAGACTGGAAGGAAGCAAGACTGGAGGCAGGTAGACTACAAGTTAGGACTGTCAACATCATTTAGGAGAGGTGACAAGGGCCTGAACTTAGGCAAGGGCCATGCAGGTGGGGAATTAAGATGAGAAATATTTAAGAGATAGAATCAAGAGAATATGGTGACTTATTAGATGTGAACAAAGAAGGAAGGCATCAAGTATGGCACCAGGTTTCTGTCTTGGAGACATGGACTATTGGAGGAATACCTGGTTTTGGAAGAGGAGAGCTAAGACAAATTCAGCTATGGACATGCAGAGTGGAGGTATCCGCATGGAAAATCCACAGAAGACTGTCTGATAAGTTGGTCGTATAAAAGTCTGGAGCTTAGAAGCGAGGTCTGGCATAGAAACGTAGATCCATAAATCCTCAGTGGGCAGGTGGGAGCTGGAATCATGGAAAATGCATGAAGTTGTCCAGGAAAAGTATGTAGAGATGGAGAAGTCATAACAAGCTAAGGAACACCAACATAAAGGCAGGAAGAGGAGAAGGAACTCACACAGAGAGAATGAAAATGTGCACCTACAGCGGGAGGAGGCAAGCCACCATGGTGGGAAAACGCAAGCCCAGTGAGAAGTCCCTGGAGGAGGGAACGCTCACCAGCATCCAGGTTACAGAAAAGCCAAGTAAGAAAAGGACTGAAATAGTATGGTAACTACAAGTTCATTTGTGACCTTAATCAGAAATTTCAGCGCAGTGGTGAGGTCAGGCCCTATAGATTCCCATGGGAAGTGAGAAAGAGACACTGTGAGTATAGTCAACACTTTCAGTGGATTCGAAGGAGCTGGGAAAGTGATAGGATAGCAGGAGGGGAGGGGGCACCAAGTTAGGAGACTATTATTGCATACTCTACTCTTTTTATACTCATAGACTACGGTTGTGAGTATAATATTTGTTCTTTATACATTAGCAAGAGTATTCCTCTTATTTCTTTAGAGGCTTTATATTAAAATACACACACACATACACACACACAATGTTATCTGGTGGTATTCCAGGTAATTCATCATTCCACTGTCACTGAATGTGCTTCACCTGGCTGGCACAGAATCGCCTACAAGCATTTCATTATCACATCTCAATTCAGCCTGTTGGGATGGCATGTTTGGCCAAGGTCTTGGTGTGCTCAGTGGACAGGTCAATTTGTTTTGCTTGGACAGGCTCTTAGGTGCCCCATAGTTCCCAGCCTTACAAATGCTTCATCATCAGCCGAAGTGAAAGGAGAGAGGATAGTTCAGTTCAAATCTATCCCCATGAGGGGAAAAATAATTCAAAACACATGCCCTGCTCACAGAGGAGCAAGAGCATTATCTTTGTATAATGTTACTTCAACATAGAGGTCAAATGTTACTCAGTAACCTAAATGGCTCCCTTTATTCTATCCAGAAAGAAAAATATTTGCCTCTAGAACATCCTTTGAGCATGAGAAATTGAGCCTGGAATATGAATCATTTGAGCTCAAAGTGCAAGATATTCTGGAAGCTGAGTTGGCCTTGTAACTGTTTATTTACATTTATAAGAGACTTCTTTTTATTGTAAAAACAATGTAGTAATACTAAAGAGAGTTTAAAAACAGAAAAGAAAGACCGCCGTTAATCCCATGAACATAGTTACTACCCTTTTTGAGTATTCCCTTATTTCTTCCTATATTCATCCATATCTTTATGTAATTGTAATCATACAGAATATACAGTTTTATCCATGGCTTTTTTACTTGACTCTTAAGCATTATTCTGACTTGATATGTAGTCTTTATAATTATTCTTTTTTTTTTTTTTTAAAGATTTTATTATTTCCTTTTTCTCCCCAAAGCCCCCCGGTACATAGTTGTATATTCTTCGTTGTGGGTTCTTCTAGTTGTGGTATGTGGGACGCTGCCTCAGCGTGGTTTGATGAGCAGTGCCATGCCCGCGCCCAGGATTCGAACCAACGAAACACTGGGCCGCCTGCAGCGGAGCACGCGAACTTAACCACTCGGCCATGGGGCCAGCCCCTATAATTATTATTTTTAATGACTGCATAATATTCCATGGAGTGCATGTGCCCTAAGTTAATTAGCATCCCTCTACTATAAGATATTTAGCTTGTTTCTAATTTATCACTATCACAAATAAGGCTATGTTGAAAAATGTTGTATGCCATGGTTGTATCTCTATATTTGGTATTACTTTCTCAGGTTATATTTTCAGAAGTGAGAGTACTAAGTCATATGGGATGAAGATTTAAGCTCTTCATATATATTTTCATATTGCCTTTTAAAAGGGTTTACTGATTATGATGTCACCAACTAAGGTTTGCTAAGTGGTTGGCGGGTCCAAGAGGCCAGAGCAGGGCCAGGTGGCATGGGTCTCCTAATGCAGAAAGAGGTGGAAGCACAACACAAGTTCTGTCTAGGGATTTGCTGACAGTAAAACTTAGTGAAGCTGAAATTCTGCTGTGAACTTCAAGCCGGAGGTGGAATTCTAAGCAGGAGGAACAAAAGGAAATAGGAAGTCAAAAAAAGGTCAAAAGCCTGATAGACACTTAAAGGATGGAAGGAGCAGTGGGGCGGGAGAAGCCCAAAGGGGAGTAAAGTACCGGCAATTTGAGACGGTATGTCTGAAGCCCGTGTTGGTTATGGCCATGCATGTGCAGAACTGACACCTTTGCAGCGTTTCAGACACGCACAATGGCGCTGGACTTGGTGATACTTAAAGCTTAGTTTTCACTGTCTGGTGGATCCTGTCTTGAATTTTTCATGGCCTCTCTCACTCAATCTTTATTATAATATTAACAAGTGCTTTCCAGGTGAAAATGCCAAAGCTTAGAGATGGGCAGACAGGTGACTTTCCTAAGATGACACAGTGGTCAACTGTGTCAGCGACCTGATGCCTGTCGCTTTCCCCCTCCGTGATCCCCCCTCCACTGGAGTTTCTACTTTGGTGAACCTAGAGTGGGTACAAATATATCTCCTTCTTCTTTGAATTTCTATTTCTCTGGTTTCCAATCATGTTTAATATTTGAATAAGACATTTTTGATATAAGAATTAAGAAGCAGACAGTAGGGTCATTTACACATTTGAACAATGAACTCACAGAAAAGGAGGTCAGCGTATTCTAAATTAGTATTTAGTCAGCACGAAACTAAGTGAAGGCATTCAATTTTTAGATGCATGAATGTTTGCCTGACACTGAAACTTCCTAGATTATGGCTATTATTTATTGTACATATTCCATCTTCAGAAATAAAAGGGAACACAGTTATGGTATATCATTCCAGTGTACTGGCCACATTGTGCGTGGAACCAGATCTCTTCAAACATAACCATTATCGATAAGAAGAAATTGCCTTTGTGGGAGAGCGAGCGGAGGATGAATAATTTATGAGAAGGCTGTGGATGTCTTGGGCAGAGACACCACACCTAAGCACCTGAGTGTTCATGTTCTTGGTCCTGTTTTCCAGCAAAAGTTCTGAGGAAGATGCTTCAGTGGCGTGGATCGTGTTTGGTTTTGAAACGCTGTATGAATTTATTTTTCTTTCTATCAAGAACTCTCCCTTAGGAAACTAGTGTGTTTGGATGAACGTTGAAAGCACTTCCAGTTCAGCTTCTACATGTGAAGAGCTGGAAGGTGTCATTCCTTCCCTCACAGCAAGAAAAAGCTGTACAAACCGACAATGAATGACTTTTCTTGGACTTAGTATGGAAACGAGGATGCAGGCAAAACCACCACCTTGAAATCCGGAGAGATGGGCTTGTCCAGAGAGACACAGCTGAGAGCTGTTTGCCTGAAGGGGGACTTCCTGGAGCCATA